>NC_067153.1:21265072-21870072 GCF_903995435.1 Acomys russatus | reverse complement strand
CTCCCAGAGTAGCCATATCTAAGCCTGACAAGGCATAACTTGCCAGCCTCAGCTGATCTCTGAATGGCCATCTTACTTGCAGAGTTTGCCCTGACGTTAGCTACCACCTGTCTTCATTTATCCAGAAGCTTCTGCCTAATTAGCTTCCTGCAGGGAACCTCACACCGGACAGTCTGTATCCCAGGAACTGAAGGCAACAAGATTGCCCTAGGGGAAGGTTGCTCAGTTCACTCACAGTCTGAATTGCACAGTGCCTTTCTTGTTTTAAGAAAGCGTGGCTGTCAGTCCTCCTGCCTTCACCTCTTGAGTGATGAGATTACGGGAGTGTGCCAAAAAAAAACCCAGCTTCCCTTCCACTTCTTTTTTATTTTTTATTTTTATGTTTGTTTGGGATTTTTGTTTGTTTGTTTGTTTGTTTTTGTTTTTTTATTTTTCAAGACAGGGTTTCTCCATGTTACTTGGCCATCCTGAACTCGCCACTTCTTTTTTTAAGCAAAAGAATACCTTTCTGATGATTAGTCATTAATGTCCACACACATTTATTTGAAATGAGAACCACCTGGACAGTTTATAGATACATACTCTCCATAACCTGATCGCTTCTTTCTGCCTCTGCTGATATCTTCTCTGGACCGCGCTACAACTACATCCTTGCCTCGTTTTTTCTTTTTCCTTTTTTGGTTTTTTGAGACAGGGTGTCCTGGACTAGCTTTGTAGACCAGGATGTCGTCAAAATTACAGTGATTTGCCTGCCTCTGCCTCCCAAGTGCTAGTATTAAAGGCCCATAACACCCACAACCCCACCCCACCCCCAAAAAAAGAAAAAAAGAAAAAGAAAAACAAAACACACAAGCTGGGCGTAGTACTGCACGCCTCTAATCCCAGCACTCCGGAGGCAAAGGCAGGCGGATTGTTGTGAGTTCAAGGCCAGCCTGGTCTAAGTCCAGGACAGCCAAGGCTACAGAGAAACCCTGTCTCAAAAACAAAAACAAACAAACAAACAAAAAGGCAAGCGCCACCATGCTCAGCTTCCTTTTCTTTTTCTTTTTTTTTTTTTTTTAAACTCTGGTACCCCATTCACCTAGCAGCTGAGTTCTTCTTTTAGAAGCTGCCATAGATCACTTACAATTACCTAAAGACCTGCATGTTAAACAATATTGTCAGCATCTCCCATCTCTGATCACACTCTGGGAGGCTTAAACAATGTAAAGATATTGTTGCAGTTTTGAAAGCTAGAAGTCCAGGGTGGAGGAGCGGGTAGCACAGCCCAAGTCTCTATGTCCCTGGACCTCCATCTTTTTCTCTTAGCTCCTGGTGTCTTTGGCATGTTGTGATTTGTGGATGCACCAGCTTGGTGTCTACCTTCATGTTCAAACAGCATTCTTTTAAAAAAAAAAATCTTAGCACTAATTATGTGTATCTTTGTGTGGGTATGTACATATATGAGCGCAGTGCCTTTGGAAGCAGAAAAGGGAGGTGCTGGGAACTGAACTTGAGTCTTTGCATGACTGATAATGTTTGTTCTCTTACCATCTGGTCTTTCTGCCCTGTACAAGCCTCCTATGCAAAACAAAACAAAACAAAAAAGCTGGGTGTGGTGGCGCACGCCTTTAATCCCAGCACTCGGGAGGCAGAGGCAGGTGGATCGCGGTGAGTTCGAGGCCAGCCTGGTCTACAAAGCGAGTCCAGGACAGCCAAGGTTACACAGAGAAATCCTGTCTCGAAAAACCAAAAAAACCAAACCAAACCAAACCAAAACAAGCCTCCTATGGCATTCTTACCCTGTTTCTCACTGCTCTTTACCCATGCCTTCTCTTTGTATGGCCAGCCTCCCTCTTTTAATGAGGATACCAATGCCACTGGAGTAGGACCTACCTTATGCCACTATGACCTCAGCTCAAGTAATTATATCTGCAGAGACTCTTATTTCCAAATAAGGTCACATTCTGAGGTACTGAGGGTGAGGACTTCAATATATGAATGGGGTGTGGGGGGCATGATTCAACCCAATAAACCCTCATCTCTGCTTTATTTTCTCCACAGCCGTCACCACCTTCTAATATAGGAAACGGCTCTTTTGCTTACTAAAGTACTTTCTTCTCCATAGAAGGTAAGCTTCAGTATGGCAGAAATGTTTTTTTTTTTTTTTCCTGGTGTTTTGTTTGTTTGTTTTACTTTGAGAGAGTAGTATTATAGAGCCCAGGCTGTCCTCTAACTTATTATGGAACCCAAGAATGACCTTAAACTTCTCAATCTCTTCTTTGCAGCTTCCAAGTGCTGGATGGCAGCTTGTACAACACAACATTATGTGGTGCTGGGGACTGAATCCAGCACCTCATGGACGGCAGGAAAGTCTTTCAACAACTGGACCACATTGCCAGGCCTGTTTTTCTCTTTTGCTCATTACCTCATCTTTGTGCCAAAAGTTAACCCTAGCTTCTAACAGTTTGGGGATACACATTTGCTTGAATGACTATAAACAAAGGAAGAAATGTGCATTTATCCTTTTCTTCACAGCTCTGGCTGTATAAATCCATGGACTCTGAGACCATTAGAGCTTCTATGGACGTTGAGGACAGCCATGCACAGTTCTTCTGCATCACTGATGGAAACTGAGACCCAAAGTGGTCCAGGGGTTAATTCAAGCACATAGGAGGAGGAGCAGTGAGTTCCTTTTCTTCTCTGTTACCCACAACTGCTGACTTCAGTATGTGTAATTTTCTCAGGAGCCCACAAAATTCTGTAATGACAATTTAAAAGCAATCAGGTTCTTTGTGTTTGGCCAGTGACAGATGGGCACATGGCTGTTTGCTCTAGATAAACTGACTTGATCAAGACATCAAAGACTTCATACTTGATGGGCTGGTCCAACCAGCTTCTGAGATTCAGGGTTGATGGGCATGCATTATAAAGGTAGTAAACCAATGCCATCAATCTTAGCTATTTATAAGGAAATGATCCTGTTTGGAAGAACCTGTGCTTCTGGTTTGGGACCAAGAATTGCTCAATATAGACTTTACTATGGGGCAAGAACTCAGAAGATCTTCTACCTGTCTCAGATTACTTGCAAGGAAGGAAGAAATGGTCCACTACTCTCCAGTTATAGCTAGAAACAGCATAGTATCAATACCAAGCAAACCCTAAAGATATTAGTTAAGTAGAAAAACAAAAGAAAAATTAAAAAAAAAAAAAAACCTTCCAAAACATTTTGCTTCCTTTCTTTCTATATAGTGACTTTAATTACAGACTCTGAAGCCGACTGAGTGACCTTGAACAAACCACTGAAGCTTTTGGTGTTTCACTCCCCCTTCTATAAAAATAGGGTTAATAATAGTGTTTACCTCATCATTTGTTGTGAGATTTCAATGTGGTTACATACAAAAAGCACTTAGAAATGTGCCTAGCCAGTAATAAGCTCTGTTCATGTTGCTGTAGTGTCTGTCCTTCACCTATTCATTTATTCAGTCAACACACAATAAGCCTTTATTTTGAGTCCTAAGCTCTGTGCTGACTATAGAGGATTTAAAGAAAGAAAAAAAGAAAGAAAGAAGAAAAAAGAAAGAAAGAAAGAAAGAAAGAAAAAAAGAAAGAAGAGAAAAAAGAAAGAAGAAAGAAAGAAAAAAAGAAAGAAAGAAAGAAAGAAAGAAAGAAAGAAAGAAAGAGAAGGTTCCTATGTCCCTCAGGGATGGACAGAACATTGAAAAGGCAAGCATGTGAGTGTGGATATTTTCAATGTGGAGGGTCCATCATGATTATTTCCCTAAAGGGGTGGAAGAATGTTCTAGAACAGTCTGGTCAAAGAAAGAAAGAAAGAAAGAAAATTGGCTGGGTGTGGTGGTGCATGCCTTTAATCCCAGCACTCAGGAGGCAGAGTCAGGTGGATCACTGTGAATTCAAGGCCAACCTGGTCTACAAAGCGAGTCTAGGACAGCCAAGGCTACACAGAGAACCCTGTCTCAAAAAACAAACAAAAATTTTAAAGGCAGATACTTTGTCAGCTCTGGCCTGGCCTTGTGTTGGAGATGGCTATCTTTACCCATAGCTGTATACGTGGTTTGGTTTGGTTTGCTTAAAATAGGGTCTCACTGTGTAGCACTGGCTGTCCTGGGATTCACTATGTAGACCCTCTTGGCCTAGAACTCAGATACTTGCAGCTGCCTCTTAAGGTCTGGGATTAGAGATGTATATCACTATATTCAGCTTCCATTCTGCATCCTGGTGCATTCACTGAGGTGCTAGGAGCTGCAGGTACAACATGCAAAAAAAAGGAAAGAAGAAATGAAAATGAGGGTGAAATGAATCCTAGACATAACTGTGCTTTTAGTTCTTTGGAGGAGAGTCACCCACAGAAGACTTGAATCTCCACTTTTGGCCAAATGTGGCAGCAGGGAGCAGGGTGCTTCTTTTAGTGTTCAACAGAACTGGGATGGAATTTTGACTCTGATAACCATTGAGAATATTAGAGCCAGATCTGAACACCTCTGAAATCTATTTTTCCATATGCAACTGGGTATTTATGAAAAATATTTAACATTCATATAGGTATGACAAGGAAAAAAATGGTAATTTGTATTGTTTTCTTTTTTTTTTTTTTTTTCCACTATCATCTATTTTCACTCTATGTTAGCTTCCCTGTGGGTAGCATCTATTTCTGTGCCTATTGGCTTTGAACTTAGCTGTGATCATTATTTTGGCCAGTGACTTGGGAGTAGGTGTGAGCAGCACCCAAATGTGTACCAAACCTAAGCATCATCTTTAAACATGTGGGTGCTTGTTGTAAACATCTCTCCTGCCTTCACACTCCCGCTGTGAGAGCTTGTCAACAACATGGGCATGTCCATCAAACCAGAACTGGCAATAAGAAGTCACAGCTGAAGACAGCCAGCCACAGCTAAAATGTACATCTGCAAGAAAAGAAATGAATCATCCGTGATGTCTTGGGGATATATTTTCTTTTATTTGCAGCCAAAGCTGACTAGTAAATTCATTCAGTGATGCATTCCTCCTCTCTCCCTCACCATGGACAAAATGGAAAAGTTACAGTGAACTATTTGAAGACAAGACATTGAGGTGATGACATTTAAACCGTTAGAAAGATCTTCAAGTGTAAAGAGAAAAAGAAAACGTTAGGTAAGATGGAGGTTGCTTGGGAACAACAGATGCATTGACTTTATGCACACAAGTACTCATTGAGTTCTGGTGAAGGGCATGAGGAAGAATGAATTAGAACCCCCCACCCAGATCTGCCCTGTAACCTCTACTCTATGCCCACGCCCACTCCTTTGCAAACTGATGAGATTGGTGATCTCCAGGGTAACGTGGGAGCCACATCCTCAGCCGTTGAGCCTGCCAGAATGGCTGTCTGGAAGGGCTGGCTTGCCAGCAGGACTTCACTAGGTACCTAAGGTTGGCCTTGAACCTCTGATCCTCAGCCTCTTCCTTTCAAGTGCTAGGATCATAGATGTGGACCACCATGCCAGCCTTGTTGAATTGTTTTCGTTTCTCAGATATATAATAGTGAGTGCAATCCCAGCCTGGGCCACATGAGACCCTTTTCAAAAAATCAAAAAGGACAGACAGATAGAAAGAAAAAAAAAAAATTCCAAAACAAGGAAGACTTGGAGAAGAGTTGACTCACATGATTGAAACTAGGTAACAGAGGCCATGTCTTCAGGTGCCAACTAGAACAATAGTAATTCTTTTGGCAGCCATGGATTTTTCTTAGGGAGGCAGTTAAGGGGGTTTTGGTTCATCCTGGTCCTGCACCCCTGTGCTTCTTGACACAATGTGTGTGTTCAAGTCCTTATCAACTGAGGCTGGGGTCTAGCACAAGGACCCGGGGAGGTCTCAGTAGAGTTGAACACAAAAGAGGTTCTCTGCTATCATCTCTGTCCCTTTTGTTCTTGGTTATCATCATCTCTGTCGGGTTTACAAAGAAAACCCAAGATATTCTATTGCAGATGGACACAAGCCAAGGGGTTAGGTACTGACAGTTCCTATCAAACATTTACTAGGTGATGACTGTGTACCAAACCCCACACGGACATCCACAACGCCAGAGCCTGTAACTCTAGAACCCTGAGAAACAGATGTCCTTGTTCCCAATTTTTGAAGGACATAGTTCTGAGCAAGCTGAGGACCTGTGTGCTCAGTAACTTATTTATTATGACGTGTGGAGAGAAACAGAGACACATTGCAACTAGGTGATTTTTGCCTTCCCACTTGGTACTATGATGACACAACATTGATGTCTTGTGTTAGCAAATTTTCAGCGACTTCTAAGTGGTAGGTAACCTGCTATAACCTAAGATTCGGAATGTAAAGGGACAGATTCTGTCTCTTCCTGATTCCTGAAGCTCCAGAAACTATTGGGAACAGATAAAGAGCTGTGTTCTAATTTTACGTTTCTTGTTATGATAAATCATTGACCAAAACCAACTTGGACAAGAGAATGGTTTCTTTTTCTTCTTTCCTTCTTTTCTTGGTTTTTCGAGACAGGATTTCTCTGTGTATCCTTGGCTGTCCTGGTCTCAATGTGTAGACCAGGCTGACCTTGAACTCACAGAGATCCACCTGCCTCAGCCTCCCAAGTGCTGGGATTAAAGGCGTGCACCACCATCACCATGTATACATCCAGAAAATGGAGGAAGGCCCTTGTAGACATCCACCACTTAACAAAAAGTCAGTGTGGATAGGAAACCTAGTTCCAGCCCTGGCTGAACTGAATTAGGCATGTGATGTTGGGAAGATCACTTGTACTCCTGGAGACCATGTGCAAAGAGAGGCCTTGCCTGGGAAGTTTCTGAGGCTCTGTTTAGCTTAGCCGCTCTGGTCATTGGGAATAGTCCACCTGTGCCAGGCCTCGGAAGTAGATGTTCCAGTTTGCTTCTCTGTTGCTTTGATAAAACACTAAGGAAAGCCAATTCATGGGAGGAAAGAAGGTAATTTTGCCTACATTCTACATTGCAATTGAGGGAGGTTCGACAGAACCACAGAGGCAAGAATGGAAGCAGAGACTGAGGAAGAGTGTTGCTTACTGCTTCTGCTGAGTGAGCTTCCTTATACAATCCAGGGGTGGTATTGCCCCACAGTAGGCTAGGCCCTCCCCTCCATCAATTGGTAATTAGGAAAATGCCCCAGACATGCCCACAGGCAAATCTAATGGAGGCAGATCATCAACTGTGATCCTCTCTTCCCAGGTATGACTACATTTGTGTCAAGTTGACAAAGCTATGACGTCAGACCTTTGTATTAGGTATCCTTTCTCTTTTGACTGCCCTGAAAGTATGAGGAATGCACTCCTCTTTCGCCTACTTTTCCTTCCTCCCATCTGTTTATTTATTTATTTATTTTAGCTTTTTGAGACAGAGTTTCTCTGTGTGTAGCCATGGCTGTCCTGAAATCGCTCTGCAGACCAGGCTAGCCTCTCTGCCTCTACCTCCTGAGTGCTGGGATTAAAAGGCATGCACCACCACTGCCCAGTTTCCATTTGTTTATTTGAGACAGGGTCTCATATCTCACCAGGAAGCTGGGTGTGGTGGTACATGATCCCAGCACTTGGAAGGCAGAGGCAGGCAGATCTCTTAGTTTGAACATCACTCTGACCTACTGAGTGAGTTCCAGGACAGCCAGGGCTACAGAGAGAAACTCTGTCTTGGAGAATCAAATACACATACATACATATACACATACATATACATACATACATACATACATACATACATATGATAGCACTAGGACAGCTTAGATGAAAATGCTACTGGTGGAAAGGGGACTCTGTATGTAGCTCACTTCACATCAGTGTGTAGCTGCCAGAGATAGAGTGGATAACACTGAAGACTGACTGTTTACTGCATGTCAGATCCCACCTTTAGGTCTCCACTCAACTTATAAACACATATCAGTTTCACTGAGAATCCACCACCAGACTCTAGTGATGCCAAAAGAACAGGAAAATCAAGTCTCTTTGAATGTGAGAGAGCACAAGGTGACAGCTGATTTTCTGAAGGTGGAAGACACAGCCTGCCAGAATCTGTCTTATTTTGTGCCCTCAAACAAGATATGAAATGGGTGCTATTCCTTTCTTTGCTCAGAGGAAGAAACAGAGACTTCCAGGGTTGGTGACAGGTCCTGGGTAAGGGGCTCTCAACCTGTGTGGCTTGAGCCCTTTGGGGGTTGCCTAAGACCATTGGAAACACAGACTTTTTATATTACTATTCATAACAGTAGCAAAATTACAGTTATGAAGTAGCAACAAAAATAATTTTATGAGCCGGGTGTGGTGGCACACGCCTGTAATCCCAGCACTCGGGAGGCAGAGGCAGGTGGATCGCTGTGAGTTCGAGGACAGCCTGGTCTACAAAGTGACTCCAGGACAGCCAAGGCTAACACAGAGAGACCTTGTCTCAAAAAACCAAAATAATAATAATAATAATAATAATAATAATAATTATTATTATTATTATTATTATTATTATTATTATTATTATTATTATTATTTTATGGTCACCACAACAGGAGGAACTGTATGAAAGGGTCTCAGCACTATCAGTAAGGTTTAGAACCACTGTCCCAACTCAAAGTTTCCTGGAACAGAGCCTGCGCTGGCCTCGTATCCTGCAGTGACGTTTCTCTAAGTGAAAACTTCAATCCATGGAGAACATGCCCATGCTACAGCTGAAGAAGACACATCTGTGATCATCAGTAGCCACTTCATAGGATTTGCTACACAACTGTGTGTTCCATATTTATAGTGCTAGGGATGTGCTTGCAATCTCCCAGGAGGAACACAGCATCATTTTATAGTCCAATAAATCTAATTGTCAGGCAGATTAATATTTTCAGGAGGAAAAGGAGGAGCTATTTAAAACAATTATAAAAAAAGAAAAAAGGGGAAAAAATGAAGTGAAGGAGAGATAAACCTGTTTTTGTTATGATCCCAAGTGTGGGATTGGAACGGTTTTGTGAAAACAGGTGAGGTTAATCCACTAGAAGACAAACCACCTCAGGCAGGAGCTTGATTGTTGCCAGCTGAAAAGATCCCGTGAACAGACTCTGGGCGGAGATATATAAATGAGCCCAGAACTGGAGGCGGGGCCTTTGGAGACCTGGGATAGTTTTGGCTGTTCATCGCTCAAGTTTGGGGTGCTCCTAGAGAGAACTGCTCAAGGGAAGTCTTCGGGGATCTGGCTCCTGCTGAGGTTCCGGGTTCTGGTTACTCCAGATTCCAGCAGAAGAAATCCTGCTGATTACGCCAGGAGAATCGTTCCTCAGAACTCATATCCTTAAGGTTTTGTTATTCTTTAATACTCTTTTCCTATTCTTTTGGTTAGCCAAGTTATAAGGGACATATGCTCGGTTAATAAGTCCGTAATAAAATATATTGGTTAAGAAAACTGAACCTACAATGAAGTTTGTATTGAAGTTATCTTTCTTTCTTTTTCTTTTTTCTTTTTTCTTTTTTTTTTATGACAGTGTTT
The DNA here is from genome assembly GCF_903995435.1 of Acomys russatus. Classification (NCBI taxonomy): domain Eukaryota; kingdom Metazoa; phylum Chordata; class Mammalia; order Rodentia; family Muridae; genus Acomys; species Acomys russatus. The sequence goes on along the minus strand of NC_067153.1, from coordinate 21,860,593 downwards.
CTCTGTATGGCCCTGGCTGTCCTGGAACTCGTTCTGTATACCAGGCTGGCCTCAAACTTATAAGAGATCCATCTGCTTCTGCCTCCTGAGTGCTGGGATTAAAGGCATGTGCCATGCCCAGCTACTTTTTTTTTTGTTTTTTTTTTGTTTTTTTTTTTTTTTTTGAGATGGTTTCTTTGTGTAGTCTTTTTCTTTCCTGTTGTTGTTGTTTGTTTGTTTGTTTTGTTTTTTGTTTTTTCGAGACAGGGTTTCTCTGTGTAGCCTTGGCTGTCCTGGACTCCCTTTGTAGACCAGGCTGGCCTTGAACTCACAGAGATCCACCTGCCTCTGCCTCCCAAGTGCTGGGATTAATGTCTCTGGTTGTCCTGGAACTTGCTCTGTAGACCATGATGGCCTCAACCTCACAGAGATCCACCTGCCTCAGCTGGGATTTTAAGCATGCCCCTCCACCCTAGGCTTGAAGTTATTTTTCAAATGACAGAAAGCTCACCTTTGACTGGCAAGACCGACATTTGTCACTGCTTAGTACTTCCTTTGTGCTTTTGGAACAGAAAGTGGAAAATCCCAGCCTCCCTTGTAGCTAGCCGACTTCTAACCAGCTTAGAGAAGTCTCGTCTTGAGACTGAGTATGCTCCAGGCTGGCTTGGAACTCCTAGTGCAATTGTATCTGTCCCCCAAGTGCTGCAGCGTAGGTGTGTTGTGTACCATCTAGCCCAGTGTCTTTTGCTCTTTCTGGTCAAAACTCCAAACCTGGCTGCAGTTTTTCCTTTTCCTTTAATCCTGAGTGTGATGCCTATGGCTGCATCAGACAGCTAACTACAGAGAATATGCTGTTCCAATCATACGGAGCCACTGAACCCTGTAGCCTCATACTACCAACTAATGAGAATTGCCAATTGTAAGCCGTTACTTGCTTAAACCACTTAGAAGCCACTTCATGATACCTATATGCAAAAGCATTCCTAAGGGTAACCACTATCTCAAACAACAAAATCCTTACTCTTATTACTCTTTTGCTTTGGGGTGGAAGAAATGACCCTTCTTAGATTGGGATCCTGTAAATTTTCTTTCTTTCTTTTTTTCTTTTCTTCTTCTTCTTTTTGGTTTTTCTAGAGACAGGGTTTCTCGGTGTAGCCTTGGCTGTCCTGGACTCCCTTTGTAGACCAGGCTGGCCTCCAACTCACACCTGCTTCTGTCTCCCAAGTGCTGGGATTAAAGATGTGGACCACCATGCCTGGCTGGTCCTGTAAATTTTCCCTGGGACGGTACAGTTGCTTTCCTTCTATTAGTACTGGCCAGAATGAGTGAGTCAATCAGTCCATTCCTGAACTGATATCTAGCAAAGGAGGTGGCATTATATGCTAGGCTTCATCTCATCTCTAGAAAGAATGGATGCTGAGGCACTGATGTGGTCCCAGGACAAGTAACTTTCTGAATGTAAAACTAACAGAAGCAAATCATTAAGCGAGTGTACTAAAAAATTAAGCATTAAAAAAAAAAAAAAAAAGAAAAAGAACTTTCATTCTAAGTACAGGGAAAACTCAAATAAGACATGGGGGAATAATAACTACATACCATACACAATTTATTTAGCAAATAAGGTGCTAGTATTCCACAAATCACTTCTGAGAACTTACCCTAAGGATGTCACTAAGGGCATATGTAGGATTTAGTCTCAAAGATGTGTGTGACAGTGCTGCATTTAATACTAAAGTTCGCAAGCAAAGTGAATTTCCAGCCACAGGGACTGCTGAAGTAATTGTTACAACTTGAGGAGTGCTATAGGCCTGTTAAAGACTAGTGATGCAACAATGTAGCTGTTGTCATGGAAACATGATCACCGTGTACTAAGTGACAGAGAAGAATATAAATAATGTATATGGCTTGCTTCTACTTTCCTGAAGGAAAAGCAGGTGTGTGTGTGTGTGTGTGTGTGTGTGTGTGTGTGTGTGTGTGTGTGTGTGTGTGAATGCCTAGGAGAGTAAGCCAAATACCTTATAGTAAACACTATCTATTCCTAGCAGATGGCATATTTGTTTAGTTTCTTAAAAATTCTTTCTGCTTTGCTTTTGTGATGAAATAGAATAAATAAAGGAACACAGATCTAGGAACAAATACCAAAAAGTCAAAGAAAACCTTAGGCAAAAAAAATTGTGAATCTGAGCAAAATATATTCATTAAAAATACCTAGTCAACCTGGGTGTGGCAGTGCATTATGGTAATCCCAAATTTTAAAATGTTTGTTTTTTGTTTTTTTTTTTTAGACAGGGTTTCTCAGTGTAGTCTTTGCTCTCCTGGACTCACTTTGTAGACCAGGCTGGCCTCGAACTCACAGAAATTCACCTGCCTCTGCCTCCTGAGTGCTGAGATTCAAGGCATGTGCCACCACACCTGGCTACAATTCCTTAATATGACCCCAAAATATAGGTAACAAGAAATATAGACACATGGAATTAAGTCAATGCTTTATCATAGTAGAAAATAGAATCAAAAGAAAGAAACCCATGAGTGGGAGAAATGAATAAAGCATATGTCAGCTACACCTTCAGTAAGGCCTAATTGTCTAGCACAGCAGTCCTCAACCTTCCTGATGCTGCAACCCTTTAATGTCATTCCTCATGCTGTGTTGAGCCCTAACCATAAAATCATTTCTTTGATGCTTAATAACTGTAATTTTGCTACTGTTATCATAATGCAAACATTTTTGGAGCTAGGAGTTGGCGTGGGGCCCAAGAAAACACACGAGAAACTCCACTCAAGCTCAAGAAAGTAGCCTGATTCAAAATGAGCAAAGTACCTAAATATACAGTTTCCAAAGAAGATTCCAACAGGTGTAGAAGAAAGCATTCAGCATCACTACTCGTGAAGGAAGTACAAACTAAAACCATGAGATTTCCCCTCACTTATGTGCAAATGACTACTAACTCAAAAGATGAAAAATTCTGTGACCTGGATGGTGGTGGCGCACCCCTTTCATCCCAGCACTTGGAAGGCAGAGGCAGGCGGATCTCTGTGAATTTGAGGCCAGCCTGGACTACAAAGAGAGTTTCAGGACAACCAGGGTTACACAGAGAAACCCTGTCTTGAAAAACCAAAACCAAAAAAAAAAAAAAAAAAAAAAAAAAAGACTCTTGAGAGATCCCTTCTCAGGCTGCTGGGGATATAAATTAGGACACCTTTTATGACAAATAACAGGAAAGTACCTAACAAACAAAATAAAAATAGAACTTCTCTATCATCCAGCAATTCCACTTTGAGATGGCTAATATTTAAAGACACTGAAGGTTGAACAGACATTTATTTGTCTGCCGTGGTTGCTGTGGCATTTTCAAAAGACAGAGGTACAGAACAAACTGAAGTGTCCATTGTGCTGGGATAAAGTGTACCAGGTATACAATGAAGTACCACTCATCCATAAAAAGAAGGAAATAAATCACACAGCTCTCACCAACACAGTGGAGCTGTACAGCATTCTGCTGAATGAAATGAGACATGCACAGCAAGACAGGTGCTGTGTTCGCTCTCTAATACACGGAGTCTGAACTGGTTGAGTTCCTAGGAACAGCAAGGGAAACGGTGACCGGCAACTGGGGAGGAGGTGGTGGAAATGGAAGGGTGTTAGCTGAAAACAAAGCCCAAAGTCAGTGATCAACTCATTCCCGTTCCAGCATGAAATCCAAAGGAGAATGGAAAGGTTTCTAGAAGCTAGGTGTGCCCCGGAGTTTTCATCTCAGTGTAGCACAGTGAAGATAGACAGGAAGCAACCTACTCCTTTAGTGATGGGGAAGGTTCTGTCTACTGTGGCGGTGAAGGTGAGAACTTAATTAAAAGGATTTCATTAGAAATATTTAATATTTTTGAGAAATGCGCAACATACGAAGATGAGTCAAACAAAGTCACATATGAAGAAGATCGTGGGAGGGCCAGAGAAATGGATCCGTGGGTAAAGTCGGGTGCCTGATGACCTGAGCTTGGTCTCTAATGATGATTATAGCTTATGTCAAGGGGAGTAAAACTAACCGAGCAGAATACCCAAAAGAATTGGAAGTAGGAGCATGGGCGGCACGCACCTTTAATGTCAGCGCTTGGGAGGCAGAGGTAGAATGTGTCAGAACTCCTCCTCCTTTTCAAGTTCCATTGCAGCATAAACCATGGGTCCTTGAGTTACTCTTGGCTCTCGGCACAGTGCTGCTGTGAACATGAATTTATGGATGTCTCTTTGAGTCCCTAGTTTCAATTCTTTTGTTTGTTTGTTGAGATAGGTTTCTCTGTGTTGCCTTGGCTGTCTTGGACTCACTTTGTAGACCAAGCTAGCCTCGAACTCACTGTGATCCACCTGTCTCTGCCTTCGGAGTGCTGGGATTAAAGGCATGCGCCACCATGCCTGGACCCTATTTCTCTTCTTATAAAAAAAAAAAAAAGTGATAGAACTTTTGTCTAGCTGGCCTGAGGTCCTGAGTTTAAACCCAGCAAACACAAGGAAGGAAGGAAAATAGAAAAAGAAAGAAGGATAGAAGGAATGGAATGGAATGGAGGGAGGGAGGCAGGAAGGAAGGGAATAGCTAAGGTTCTTGTCACCAAGTCTGATGACTGGAGCTCAGTCTCAGGAACCCACATGCTAGAAGGAGAGATCCAACTCCATCAAGTTGCCCTTTGACCTCCACATATATCCTGTGGCACATGCACACAAATCAATAGAATCAGAGCTTTCTCCTCCTCCTCTTTCCGAGGCGGCCTGGGTTGTGCTGTGTAGGCCAGGCTGGCCTTGAACTCAGAGGTCTACCTGCCTCTGCCTCTCAAGTGCTGGGATTAAAGGGCTGTGCTACCATACTTAGCTTTAAAGCCACCTCTTTTTTTTTTTTTTTAACATAAATAAATGAAATGCAATTTTTTCTACAAGAGAGAAAGAAAGAAGGAAAGGAGGAAAAGAAGGAAGGAGGGCTGGTAAGAAGGCCCAGAGTGCAAAAGGTGCTTGTTTCTAAGCCTGGCTTCTTGAGTCAGACACGCCCCACACACACTCACATGAGGTGGGGAAGAGGATCCCGCCAAAGTGGTTCTCTGCCCTCCATGCCAGCATTTCTGTACACATACACATACAAACAAAAATGAGTGTTTAACATTTAAAGAGAACTAAAAACACTATATTTAAAAATAGTTTGAAGTATCACACTCAAGATAAATTTCCTTTTGCTTCATCAGCTTCAGCTGTGGGTCAGTTCATTTGTCAAAATCATCTGTCCGTGCTGGAACTAATTTCTAGAATTTATTAATGCTTCTGAAAGCCATGCCTAGCTAATAGTTAATGTTTTCTGTATTTTTGCATAATTTAAATATTTTTCACAATATCTATAGAGCCTCATTTGTGAAGAAAAAAATCTTTTTCTATTTTAATTAATTAATTAGTTAATTAACTTATTTGTTTTTGAGGCAGGACCTCATGTATACAGGTTTGCCTCCAAAGACACCCCTGAATTCCTAATCCTCCTGCCTCTACAGGGACTCCAGGCATGTATCACCACATGTGGCTTTATGTGGTACTGAGGAATAAATCCAGCACTTTCATCTCTGTCCTCAAAGTGACTTTAAAACATAACAAAACAAAAAAGAAAGAAAGAAAGGAAGAAAGAAAGAAAGAAAAGAAAACAAAAGAAAATTCTGTTAGGCAGTGGTAACACACTCCTTTAATTCCAGCATTTAGGAAGCAGAGGCAGGAGGATCTTTGTGAGTTCAAGGCCAGCCTGGTCCAGAAAATGAGTCCAGGACAGCCAGGACTATTACACAGAGAAATCCTGTCTAAAAACAAAAAAATAAAAAAAGGAAAGAGAAAACATTGAGATGTAACAAGAATAAATTAATTTTAAAAAATTTTTTAAAAAGGAAAGAGAAAAATTATAATTTTGGATAGTGTTACTATTAAAAATAGTTTCTTCGCCGGGTGTGGTGGCACACACCTTTAATCCCAGCACTCGGGAGGCAGAGGCTGGTGCATCGCTGTGAGTTCAAGGCCAGCCTGGTCCACAAAGTAAGTCTAGAACAGCCAAGAGAAACCCTGTCTCAAAAAAAAAAAAAAAAAAAAGTTTCTTCTGTGAAATTTTACTGGAAAAAAAATTCCATAAAAGGAACTCCTCCCACCCCCCCTTACCCTCTCCCCCCAAAACGTAGCAACCTAGACAAGAAGCCATTGAAGAGAATCCTTAAAAATTGTGATAAGGGCTGGTGGGGTGGCCTACACCTTTAATCCCAGCACTCTGGAGGTAGAGGCAGGTGGATTGCTGTGAGTTTGAGGCTAGCCTGGTCTACAAAGCAAGTCCAGGACAGCCAAGGCTACCCAGAAAAACCCTGTCTCGAAAAACCAAAAAAAAAAAAAAGTAGCTCTCCACAACTGATGGCTTCTGGAGTGGGTGAGGGAAAGGACTCAGTTTTCTTTAAGGGGCTGGCTGACCCCTAAGAGTATGACCATGGTCCAGGGACTATATGGCAACATAATTTACACTGTTTTTACACGGAGGTTACAATGGTGGGGGCCAGACCTGGGAGGAGAGGGAAGTGAGTGTGATGGGGTGCATTATGTGAAGTTCCCCAAAACTAACAATATTATGTTAGGGGAAAATAGGTGTCTAAGATTAACACAGCAGGGCTCCGCTTCAGGGAAAAGCAAATGGGGTCAAGGTTAAAGGTGAATGAGCCTGGGTGAAGGTCACTAGTCTTTGGAGTTCTAGCGACTAACAGAAGGACCAGGTACCATCTGCGGGGACTAAGCACTGAGGCTGTCCTTGAAAACTCAGCCTCTAAGAGCCTGTGGTTGCAAGCTTTCCAAGGTCACAGCAGGTGCCTTGGGAAATGCTGAAAGTACCTACAGCACCCTATACAGACAAAGAATTCAGAACCACCTTCACTCTCCAGCTTAAGACTTTAACCTACAGATCTCCTCAGCCACTCGCGGGGTGGAAACAAAGCAGACACAGCGCGATTATCCGTGCATATCACACTGCTGCACATGAGAAAGACCTATTTTCTTTCCAACAGAGAAATGTTCCTGTGGCTAAGAATCAATGAAAAGAGAGTAAGTTGAAGGCAACATGGAGGGAAGGAGACAGAAAAAGACTCCCCGAGAGGCTGGAATAATGTGAGGTGTGGTGTGCGTGAGGAAGAGTGGGCCCGCATTGCTTTCCACAGCCGAGGTGTCATGCAATCATGTGCCCCGCTTTTCACCGGACTCAGGTTTCCTTCTAGGACCTGTCTGAGTCGGCCTCATCTTTCACTCCCCTTCCTGGTTGTTGCAGGATGCCACATTGGACTGAATGGTGCTAGTGTCTTTTTGCACCTGTTCACTACCGGATTTAATATAGAGAAGACAAGTACACACGTGCCACTCACACCAGCCTTCTTCGGAGAGGCGTTTGGACATTCGAGAGATTAGTTTAATACCACCCTGTATGGGCCAAGAGTGGAGGATCGTGGACAGGCAGGTGGTCCTCTCTCAGCTCGGGTTCTATGAGTGCGCTTCTCGCCAGAACCGCAGATGCTGGGTGGTACCCGGTGGTACTCTAATCTGAGATAGAACAGATTTAGGGGTCTTTTTATGAAAACTACTGACCTTATTTCTAATCGTCTTGGTCCTTTTTTATTCACTAGAATCTCCTTCCCTATCTGAAAAGTGGGAAGACTGCTAGCCTTCAAGGTGAAGGGGGATGGGGCGTCTGCCTTAGAGAGGAACAGTGGAGGGAAGCCAGCTGACACCGCCTGGGCGTAGCCGCTGGCAGTGTGAGACCTGGGTGTGAGTGCAGCCAGAACCCCCAGCCCAGGGCGGACTGAGCCTGCTCTCTACTAGAGAGAGCCATCTGGGGCACTGGGCAGCCTCAGTGGAACGCCACCTCCACGCGGTCCTCTCATCTCAGGCTTGGGACAGCAGACAGGGGCTGGGGTTTGGGGGGAGTAAGACCCAGCAGGCCGGGGACCTTCAAACACCAGGAGACCCGGGACACACGCGGCCCTCCCGGTGGCGCGCGCTATTCCCCCTCCCCCGCGGCCGGGAGCGAGCCGCCGTGACGTCACGGGCCACCCGCCAGCCCCGCGCTCCACCGGGCAGAGCGCGTGCGGCCGCCGAGCACATGGACCCGCTGGTCGAGCGGGCTCCTCAAGGCCAGGATGAAGAAGAGCTGCAAGCTAGTACTCTCAGAGTCCCCGGAATGGATATCCACGCGGAAAGGATGTTGGCAGCCCGGGTGACCTGGGAGTCACGGCTGGATCCACCCTCCCGTAAGTTCCAAGTTTATCCCCTGGAAACTCTGGAGCCCAGAGATGCACAGTCTGGATAGAGGAAAGGGGCTTTTGCATTCCGACAAACGAGTGTTAACCTTGCACTTTTCCTCATCACTAGACTCGCGACTGCCAGAGAGTTTGAGTGGGGGTGAGGGGTGGGGGAGCGAGGGAGATTACACAGAATGGCCCTTGCATAGAGGTAATTCTGGTTATATGCACTTGATCAAAAGCCCATTTCCTCATGTGTAAAAAGAGATGCCCCCTGCAATCAGCGCAGATTTGGGGCCGCTGGTGTGGTTTGGAGGTCTCATTTGCGAAACTGGAAGTCTGAATCCAGTGATGCTCCCTCCATCCTTGGCCAGCCCTCCTCTGAGACACCCCCTGGGGGCAGAAAGAAGGTGATCTCCTAAAACTCCCTAACTGTGTCATGAAACTTTCTCTGCTTTTTGTATTGCATTCTTGTGTTTGTTGAAGGCTCCCACACCCTCATCATTGCTAATTCTTTTTGGATGGGTTGTTGATTTAACTTGATTGGCCCTTCCTTGGCTAATATTTTTTGCTGTACCCATGGTGTGCTGTGGGAGACTTCCAGGAAGCGCAGCCATTGAAGCTCCATGTGCCCGAGTGTAGACACATCATGGATTTTCCTACTAGTTTACTGGAGTGCGACAGTCTATTCTTTTGAGCTCTTGACTTCAGCACATCCTAGAAAATTAAGGAGAGAAATTACTTAAGAGGGTATAGGGAGAACAGGGTAAGGTTTCTCTTTCGGCTCTTGTGTTTTTGAGAGGCTGTTGTCATTTGGCCCAGGGAAAGCCTTGGAGGTGTGTGTTTGTGTGTGTGTGTGTGTGTGTGTGTGTGTGTGTGTGTGTGTGTGTGTGTTGGGGAGGGCTAAGGATGCAGCCTTCTGTCGGTTGAACTGCATGTGGTAGGATGTTGCAGGCCTGTTTTGCATATGGGTAGTGACAAGTCGGGGCTTGTTCACTTGCCACAGTCCTGTGGTCATAGCTAGTCCTTCTAAAGCTTTAGCCAGTGGGGAAGGGTTTGTGTTCGGTCCTTGGAACTCCAAGTGGGACTTGCTCAGAGATTTATAAGAAGCAAAACCGTCCTGAAAGCTGAAACACACATGGTATCCATGACTGGAAAAAGCCTCGTGGTGATCTGCTTTCCAGTGCTGGAACCCTGCTGCTTCATCTTGGAGGTTAGGGTATGCTCTACCGTTTGTTTGTTTATTTATTTATTTATTTATTTATAGTTCAAATAGGATTATGATGGGTTTGGTGAGACATTAAGGCTGGGTTAGGGTTGTGGCTATCACGATGGGACCCCCACCCCCATTCCCACTGTTAAAGAGTGACTGTATGGAACTGGCTTTGTTGGTTTGCCTGGTTAAGGGGTGTCTGCTTCTTGCTGCTGTACCCATTGAGTGCAGAACTGTGCATCAACCAGCTTCCTATGAAAAGTAGAAGAGTTTGATTTCTTTATTTTCCTGACTGAGTGATTTTCCTCTCTTTTAACAACCACCTCTGACTCATCCCAATCTGCTTCTGTGGCAGCAGCTTTCAGAGCTGGAAAGGTCTTTTTTTTCCCAGTGTTCCTGATGATTTGTGTGATTGCTCCTCTGAAAGCCTGCTGAGTTCTTACCATCTCCGAGCATCTAGTTCTGGTCTTCCTTTACCATGGAAAGCTGGCAGGCAGCCTGCCTGGTTCCTGAGGCCTTTGTTTGCCATGTCCGGGACCTTCTACCTGCCTACCCGATCTCAGTGCTATCCTTGGGCACCTCAGCTGTTGGCGTCCTTGGACCCCAGTTACCTTCTCTTCCATTTTGTGCTAGTGGCACTGAATTTGCTCATATTAAGGGCAGAACAGCCTCTTTTTTTCCCCCATGGAGACACTGAGGACCTTGGATATTTGCTGGGTCTATTCCTTAATAATAATGCATCATTTTCACCCCTCTCTCCTCCCTGCAACTCCTGATGTGACCCTCTAGCCCCTTCTCAAATTCCTAACTTCTTTTAAAATTACACACACATACACACAGACACACACACACACAGACACACACACACACTATATATAAATATAGCCTGCTGAATTTCTTTAATGTTGTTTGCATGTGTATTTGTTTAGAGCCAACCACTTGGGATTGTATAACCTATCAGAGACTCACTCACAGAGAAAACTGATTCTTCCTCTCTCTTCAGCCATTAGTTCTTTGTCGAAGGGTGCAGCTTTTTGAGGCTTGCCTCATTCACTTTGGCATGTAAACTGGTTCTTTAGAGTATAAATGTAAACTCTGTTCTCTACAGCAAATGGCTAGCCTTTGGTACATGTTAGACACCACATGGTCTTTCCATGCACTGGTTCATTATTGTGTCTCCTCTGGCTGGCTGCAGATATAACACTTTCATGTTCTCCACCCTGCCCCCTCCCCCAAGTTTTCTCCCTAATGTCAATTTGTGATGTCACTAAGAGCCCAGGACTTATCTTCCATGGTGTACCTCATCTTTGTGTTGGCATATTGACTCAGAAAGGGGAGAGACACAATCTACAATAAAAGTAGCCAGGCTCTGGACATGGCTCTATGGTTACAAAGTGCTTTCTCAGCGTGTCTGATGACCTCCTAACCCATGGTAGAAAGAAAGAACCAACATCCCAAAATTGTTTTCTGACCTCTCCAGCCATGATTTGACATATTTTCTATCTCATGAGGTATACACACACACACACACACACACACACACACACACACACACACCACACCTTTGAAGCTAGGTATGGTGGTTCATGCTTATAATTCTAGCATATGAGAAGGTAAAGCAGGAGGATTACCATGAGTTCAAAGCCAGCCTTAGCTGCAGGCCAGCCTGAGCCACAGTGTGAAACTTCTCTCAAAAACTAAATATCAGAAAGAGAAAACAAAACAAAACCAGATTACAGCATGCCTGACCACATGTCCCTTTAGAGATCAGAGCAGGTGGGGGATTTGGGGCAGTATGACTGTGTGAGTTCTTTGGTAGGGGCCTGGACGATCTGATTTTCTTCTCTGGTACCAAGTACTCTAAGGAACGATACTATAGTCATAATATGGTGGTGACATTCAGCTTTTTTAGCATGCTAAGCTTATTCTTTTTTTTTTTTTTTTTTTTTTTTTTGAGACCGGGTTTCTCTGTGCAGCTGTAGGCCAGGCTGGCCTTGAACTCACAGCGATCAGCTTGCCTCTGCCTCCCAAGTGCTGGTCTAAGCTTACTCTTTATCTTTGTGTTGTACACAACTCTAAAAAGTACTTAAGAGAAAACTCCAGCCATCATGGAGTTCTTTTTTTGTTTTTGTTTTTTTTTAGGAAGTTTTGGGTTTTGTTTGTTTGTTTGTTTGTTTGTTTTGTTTTGTTTTGTTAGTTTTTAAAGACAGGCTTTCTCTGTGTAACCCTGGCTGTCCTGGGCTCACTTTGTTGACCAGGCTGTCCTTGAACTCACAGCAATCCACCTGCCTCTGCCTCCCGAGTGCTGGAATTAAAGGCGTGGGCCACCATGCCCGGGGTTTCTCTCTGTAGCCCTCACTATACTAGACTCTCTATAGGCCAGGCTGGTCTGGAACTCACAGAGAACTGCCTGCCTTTGCCTGCCTTCTTTGCCTCCCGAATGCTGGGATTACAGGCGTGCGCCACCATGCCAGGCTGCAGATCTGATTATTATCATGAGTTTTTAAGACTAGGAGCACAGCTTGAGGTTAGAAGCATCACCCCAGCCTAGGTAGGTATTGAAGAACAAAAGAGACGGCCCTTGGCCTCGAACAGGAGACCCGCATATGCCCTGCCTGCACACCCAGTTTAGGGACACATAGGAGCTAGTAGCTTTTGAAGAGATGCCTTCATTCAGTTGCTTGTCTTTTCTGCTACACCCAGCAGGCTGAGACAAGACAGTGGTTCAGTGCTGGGAGAATTCTGGGCTGTAGTCCTGGAAGGGACCCACTGGGGCTCGGGCAGGAGGAGCCTTGCATAGGGAAAGGTGGAAAGGTTCAGACAGAGTCTAGGAACGCTTGCAAATGGCTCTCTCCAGGCTTCCGGCTTGGCCTAGTGACCAAAATCATCTTAGCGCTGTGTCCGGAAATTGAATTACTGTTGACTTTACAGCAGATGGAAGCCTGAGCTACCTCCCATGATGTTACTGACGCCTTTCTCTTTCCCTGGCTGCCTTCTGAGCACTATGTGCTAAGGGTATTCAGGTCCTGGAAGGAGCTTCATCTGTACAGAGATGGTGATGGCCTTCCCTGAACCCTATCATTTAAGAGAAAAATTATGGGCTGGTTGGTGTGACCTTGAAGTCTATAAGTTCCTTCCTGCCCTCCTTCCTGCCCTCCCTCCTTTCTTTCTCTGCTCTTCTGGGGATCCAGCCCAATGTGTCAGAGCTGCTAGCCCTGTGCTCTACCCTATCCCAGCTACACTCTTAGCCCATGGCCTTATTAGCCTTAGCCTTTCCCTTTTCTCTTTTGCTTTTTTGTTGGTTTTTCTTTTTTCTCTTCTTTTCTTTTCTTCTTTTTTCTTTTTTTTTTTTGAGACAGGGTTTCTCCTTGTAGCCTTGGCTGTCCTGAACTAACTTGAAGACCAGGCTGACCTCGAACTCACAAAGATGCGCCTGCCTCTGCCTCTGGAGTGCTGGGATTAAAGGCGTTCACCACCATGCCTGGTTTGCTTTTTTTTTTTTCTAAACAACTTATTTATTTTTACTTTTATGTATATGAGTATTTTGTCTGAATGTATGTATACGCACTACTTGTACCAGGTGCCTGCAGAGTTACAGACAGTTGTCAGTTGCCATATGGTTGCTGGGAATTGAACCCAGGTCTTTTGGAAGAGCAGCCAGTGCTCATCACCACCAAGTTGTCTCTCCAGCACTAGTATGTTTATTTGAAGTCAGAGTTCAGTGTTTGCCAACTAAGTGAGCTGCAGCCCCAGGGATTGATTTTTGTTTTTTTGTTTGTTTTGATTGATGGGTAGGCATGGGGTGCTGTTTTATTTACCTGCCTCTCTTCTATCATTAAAACTTGTTCTTTTCTTTTTGGGGGGGGGTTTGAGAGACAGGGTTTCACTGTGTAGCCTTGGCTGTCCTGGACTCGTTTTGTATACCAGACTGGCCCCGAACTCACAGAGATCCACTTGCTTCGGTCTACCTACTGCTAGGATTAAAGGCATGCACCGTCAGGCCTGGTTGACCTTAAAACTTATTACAAGTAGAATATCACAGCCCTGTGCTTTTTGGAAATTGGGTTACACTTAAGAACTGTTTATTTTGTGTTCTTTTTGGTTTTTTTTCCCCCTTAGAAAGGGGTGTGTGTTGCCTTTACTGTTACTTCCTTTCAGTTGTGAAACAATTTGACAGGGTGGGAAGTGAGGCCTTGCCTCCAAGGAAAAAACACTTCAAAAAAAAAGAGGAAACCCACTGGGCAGTAGTGGCACACGCCTCTTCCTAGCACTCAGGAGATAGAGGCAGGCGGATCTTTGTGAGTTCAAGGCCAGCCTGGTCTACTGAGTGAGTTCCTGGCCAGCAGAGGCTACACAGAGAAACCCTGTCTCAAAAACCAAATCAAAACAAACAGATAAACAAACAAACAAAAATAGGGAGGAAGCCAGAGACCTGAACAAGACAGCAGGAGCCATACAAATGAGCACAGATCCTAGGTACTTTTGAGCAAGTATGTCACCTCAGTTTTTCTGTTTGTAAAATAGGGTGATGAGGCACCGAGCTGCTCTGAGAAGGAAATAATCAGAGAAGCCTTAAAGGGTAGAGGACCTTGGGTCAGCTCCCCACCGCGTCTACCCACCCCAGTCAAAGCTAACAAATGATATGATATTGCTCTCACAGGAATGGGACTGTATGGCTTCCTGGGTCTCTGGGTGCATTTCAATGAGCAACAGTGCCATTCTGGGGCTGAACACAGGTGCTGAGATGCCAGTGACTTCACCACAGCCACTCATCAGCATTAGAAAGTAGTTCTGGCTGAAATAAGATATGAGATGAAAGCAAGTCCATTGCAGAGACAGTCTCTAGAAATGTAGAGATTGGAGGGTGCACCCTCCGAGCTCAGACCGCCTTGCCCACAGCCGAGGGAAGCTCGCTGTGCCACCACTTCTTCAGCTAAAGTACAGGGAGGATAATGGTTCTGCCTGCGGAGGGCTGGTGCCCAGCTCTCGGTGCAGAAGGAAGCCCTTGAGTAAAAGGCATCACCATTGTTTATTCTTCTTTAGGCCCGTTTTTCTGGTGAATCAGCCGTGCTGTTTGCTGCTCTATTGAGCATGGATTGAGTGACTCATTCATTTACTGAGCACTTGCTTGATGCCAGGCACTAACTAGCCTAGCTGCTGGAGAGCTAGCAAGAGCACACTGACAAAAATATCTACCATCCTCCAGCTTCCATTTTCACCGAGGCCACGTGACCCTAGTATCCTCTGCTAATAGCTATGAGTTACTGAGCACATGTCCTGTCAGGCCTGGCACAGAGTGGGCACCATGTTAAGTAGTACTTTCCGTTCTTATCATTATTATCCTGTTTTTTTGGTGGCTGCCTTATAAAATTTCGATCTTCCCTTCTCCCACTTCCTCTCTTGTGTTTTACCTTTCTTTGTAATGCTCACCTGTTTTTCGGGAGACAGCATATGTATGTGTCTGTCTTTTCCCAGTGAACAGTTAAACCCTGCGAGGCTGAAGATTCACGGTCAATTCCTTCAGTCCTTTATTTTCACACACTTTGGGCTATGTTCACTGCTGGCCTATTCTATTCCAACATGTGTCTGACCTAGTAGAGCTTATATCAAGGGGAAGCAGGCGAGGCGCTATGCACATAATAATGACATTTATGGTATCTGCAAGGGTTGCAGTTCCACTGGAGCCTAGCAGAGGAACAGCAGCATCTGCAGGGTTGAAGTGGAGTGGGCTGTCTGGATAGAGTAGTTCAACAGAGAAGCTAAATGCTGATCCATCCTGCAGGCTGAGGAGCTGGTGTGAGGCTGTGTGGTTTAAGCCCCAGAGAGAGGTCAGACAGAGACAGGCCCCGAGGCCAGAGTGGTGAGCCAGACTTGGGGGCAGCAAGAAGATGGAGAAGGGCCCAAGAAAAGCCAGGCAACAGTAACAGAAACAGAAACCAGGGCCACAGGCTACAATACCTCTCAGAAACTCTGCAAAAGCTCTTACCACTTGTGTATGGGGCGGGGGTGGCCGAGTTTAAGTGTGTTTGAGTACAGCCCACCTGTGTTTGTTTATTTAAGGGAGGCTTTCTCATTGGCCTGGAGTTCACGGAATAGGCTAGCCTGGGAACTCACCTTTTAAATCTAGGTGCTGAGGACTGGACTCAGGCTGTGATTGCAAGGCAAGCATATTATTGCCTGAACTCTAGCCCTAATCCTCTCTCTTTTTCTGAGACCAGGAAATCACTATGTCACCCAGGCTGGCCTGGAACTTGTAGCAAGCCTCCAGCTTCAACCTCCCAAGTACTGGGATTACAGATATGTGCCAGAGCTCACGGCTGAAAGCTCTTATCTTTTGCCCAGTGAAACAATGACTCACTGAAAGGTTTGGGGCAGCGATGTGGTTCTATCCAGCTTAGCTTTTGCAATCAGAAGAAATAAATCGGGCCGCAGGAGAGGGCTGGAAGTGAAGTGTAAGGAGCTGGTGGGTAAGCATTGTGAGCATTTCTCTAGGCTATGAGCCATTGATGGGGATACAGGTAGGGGCTGTTAACTCTTCCCTGAAGATCCGAGCATGTAAAATTCAGCCATCCAGTACAGTAGTCTTCTGTGCCCAGAATATCGCTGTCAAATACATAGATTTTTTTTTTTTTTTAAACACAACCAAAAGGCATGTGCATGCAGTTTGAGCAAGCAATCCAGTTTAAAATGTTGATCACATATTGAAAGGGTAGCATTTTAGGCATCTTAAGTTAGATGCAATAGGAGATTAAAGTTAATTTCATCTATTTCTTAACTTTATTTGTTATGGCTGTTGGGAAATAATAAAGTTATACTTAGCTTGGGAGATACTTGCATGAGACGGGTCTAAGGTCTGAGAGGCATTCAGTGTGAGTGGCGGGCGTCAGAGTCTGCAAAGGGAAGAAAGCTTACCTTTTTCCAAGATGCTTCCAGGAGGCTTGAGGTAGGCCAGTTTTAGGCTGTTTATTGAGCATGTGTAAGGCCCTGGGCTTGACCTCCATCTTGTATATAGAGAGGCAAGCACACTTGTAATTGCACAACTCAGGAAGTCGAGGCAGGAGAGTTAGAGTTCAAGGTCGTGCTCAGCACCATGTCAAAGTTGTGGCCAGTCTGAGATACAGAAAATTCTATCCAAAAACAATGAAACAAAACCAAACCAAACCATCATCTAGGAAAGAGAAGGAGGATGACAGTATCTGCAGGCGCATTTGATGGGAGAAGGTAGACTGGTGAATAGGACTGTAGCTGTGGATCTGCTACAGCAGGGCAGCCTGGCCCAACATGGGGTAGGGAGTATGTTGAGTCTCCTCTGGCTCCTTCCTGCCAGGAATCACTGGACTGAGCACTCTCTTGAATGGACATAGGAAGTGAAATAAATGTTTGTGTGGGGGGGGTAAGACTCTAGGTCAACAGCAGTCAGCCTGATTGCTGTGAAGCCATCAAAATGGAACTGTTTGTTTGTTGATTTGTTTTTCAAGACAGGATGTCTCTGTGCAGCCCTGGACTCACTCTGTAGACTAGGCCTCTAGTAGAACTAAGAGGTCCACTTGCCTCTGCCTCTGCCTTGTGAGTGCATGCCGCCTCCGCCTCCTCTTCCTCCGCTGCCACCACCACCTGGCTGAAATGGGACCTTTTAAGCATCTCAGCGAGGAACAAATCCCAAGACTCACTTTTAGAAATATGCTTAGAAGCATGTAGGAGGTGAGCTCCAGGAGTAAACACCTGACTCTAGGGTCAGGATTTGGGACCCTAGATGAACACAGCCGTGATTAGGGAGATTAAAATCCTCTTTATCAAAGAAGGAACTTACACAGAAGAATCAGAGAGAGGGCTGTGGATAGCTCAGTGGCAGAATACTCTCTTAGCATCCCCAGAACTCTGAGTCAAGCCCTAGTTAAACACCAGCCACACCAGGGAGGGTGGGGTGGGGGGTGGGGGACGGGGAATCTATTGAAAAAAAAAATCATTTCTGGAGTTAGGGGCTTGGCTCAGCAGTAGAGCATGCATTTGTCATGAATAATGCCCTCTGTGGATTTGATTGCTAGCACTCTCCCGCTTCCAAAAGAAGTAAAATTGAAAGATATCTTCCATTGGTTTGATCAATATACCTAGGTTTTGTCTCATAGTGCGCATGCCGAGCTGCTGACTTCTCTCTTGGCTACTGCTCAGTCATACTCACTCTTGAATAGTATTTATATATTGTTACTTTGACTTTATTGGCTAATAGTATCTCTGTTCAGTAGCTGTTTCTTTCTTTTCTTTCTTTCTTTCTTTTTTGGGTTTTCGAGACAGGATCTCTCTGTGTAGCCTTGGCTGTCTTAGACTCGCTTCATAGACCAGGCTAGCCTTGAATTCATAGAGATCTGCCTGCCTCTGCCTCTGTCTCCTGAGTGCTGCGATTAAAGGGGTGCGCCACCACACCCGACTTTCTATTTCATCTTGCCTTTGATTTGATTCATTTCACTTGGGTGCTGAGCTTTAGAAACACTGTTATATAGATTGAGTTTTCTGTCTTTGACAAAATACATGGCTAGATTTTCTGTATTCTAGCACCTAAGAATTTTTAGAATTTTAGATAAACTTAATGTTAATCTAGAGACATGTGATGTTGCTCTTTCCGTGATGCAGTAACTTGTCTTAAATGCTCAGTGAGAAATGTGCTAACAACGTGTTTATCTCCATCACATGCACTCTCTGCTCTGTCTGTCTCTTGCAGATAAAAATTTCTTATGCACCCCAGGCTAGCCTCATGGTCATTATAAATTCTACCCTAGCCAAGCACTCACCTACCATCTTTCTGCCTAGTCTCCCCAACCACAGACATCACAGGCCTGCACCACTCTACACTCAGACTATTGGGTTTTTCTTTACCCCCCACTTCATCAGCAGATGTTTATAGAAGGTTGTTGTATGCAGAATGCTAGGCTAGGCCTTGGTTATTCGGTAATGCTCAAAGACAGTGTGGCAGTGATACTTAAGGGACTTACTGCATATAAGAGAGACAAGCAAGCAAGCACATGCTCCAAGGTAGCATTATTGTAAAGAACATGTAATAGACGCAGGGAGGCCTGGCAGGAAGTAAAGCCATCGACACTGAAGTGCTGTTTGAGTAATTGACATGGAGGATGGATACAGGTTAGGAGTTAACTAGAGAGACAGCACACAAAAAAAAAATAAGTCTGATTATAAAACAACAACAGCACCTTAATATGAAAGAAAAAGGAAGAGCACATCTATGATTGCAAACTATGATAATATCAAAAGTTAGTACAGGCTTGGAAGATGGCAAATCCTGACTATCCATCTCCAGTCCCAGGCTCCAGGACCCACAAGGTGGAAGGCAGGAACTGACACTTGCAAATTGTCCTCTGACCTCTGCATGAATACCGTGGTCCAAGCCCTCCTGCCATTAATAACTAAATGTAAATAGAATACAATGAAGACTTAAAAGGTATTTAAAGTGTCTGGAATACATTACAAAGCACTGGTGTCTGGTATACATGTATAAAGCATTTCCCAAAGGCAATAACAAAAGACAAACAGCCTCCAGGCAAAGTGAGTAATAGATTTAAAAAGCCGTTCTCAAAAGCAAGGCGCAAATGGGATAGTTCCTATGAAGAGAGTCTGAAGGTTACTTGTAAAATCAGGTTAATCAAAGAAAGTTTTAAAGAGTATTATTATCATTATTATTATTATGGTAACATTGTCAAGTTCTATGTCACATTCAAGACCTAGTGTCCATCTCCCCCCCAAACTCCCTCCCCTTTCTTTGTTGTGACTCTCCTTTGTTCCAGCTCTGACAAGCGCTTGTGACCTTTCCCTGTTACCCTTTTCAGAATGTCATGCTAATGGAACCGCTCACAGGCTGTGATCTCCTCAGTTTTAGCTCCCTTCACCCAGCAAAATACATTTGGGAAACTTCCCTGTGGTTTCCTCCCTGAGGGATTTGGCAGTTGGCACTGGGGGAATAGCATTGTGCTTCATAGTGTCCCACACTGTCCTTACTGGTGTAAGAACTACGTTTTTTCATGATTTAAAATGTGCCGGAAATAGGAAGTCTGACTCAAGCGTTGGCGTGCCTGAGTGGCACAGGATCCTACAGCCCAGCTAGTGAGTGTGTGAGGTCACTTCAGAGACTAGCTTGGCTGCATGTCATGAAATTAGAAACATATGTGCAGCCCCACTCGGAGGTAAATGTGAGGGTTCCCGGTTTGGATGCCAGTGCTCCTTCAGGACAGGTGGAGAAGGATGCGGGAATGCAGGCTGGAAGGGGTGAGATTCTGTAGCAAGTTTACTGTCATCACCTGGGATGGGTGAGAGGGTGGAGCTGGTAGTGAGTGCCAAAGCCTCCTTCAGCTTTCTTTTACATTTTTATTTATTTTTATTTTTTTGGTTTTTCAAGACAAGGTTTCTCTATGTAGCCTTGGCTGTCCTGAACTCGCTTTGTAGACCAGGCTGGCCTCGAACTCACAGAGATCCACCTGCCTCTGCCTCCCAAGTGCTCAGCTTTCTTTTAATGTGTTCTTTTCTCTCCCTTGTTTCTCACCTCCCTTGTTTCCTTGCTTTCTTTTGGGGGAAGAGTTTTAACTGTTCCTTTTAATTTTCTGAGATTATAATATATTTACATAATTTTCTCCTTCCCTTTCCTCCCGTCAAACCCTCTTGCATGCTACTCCTTGCTCTCTTCCAAATTAATGGCCTCTTTTTTATTAATTATTGTTATACCCACACCTATGGGTGTGTGTTCCTAAATACATGCAAACAATCTGCTTAGCCTGTGTATGTTACTTTGTAT
Organism: Acomys russatus; assembly: GCF_903995435.1. Classification (NCBI taxonomy): domain Eukaryota; kingdom Metazoa; phylum Chordata; class Mammalia; order Rodentia; family Muridae; genus Acomys; species Acomys russatus. The sequence continues at coordinate 21,840,335 of NC_067153.1, read as the reverse complement.
GCGTATGTTTTTAGGGAGGACCATTTGGTATTGGATAACTCACCACTTGGTGTGTTCTTCCTTATTTCTCCTGTGACAGCATTTCCTAGTGGCCTGTAGTACTTTAAGTAGAGTTGGGGCCTCCTGGGCTTTCTCCTGTGCATGTTGGCATGTCTGTTGTTGTCCTTGTTTCGCTCATGTTTAAGCAGTCACGTTGGTGAACACATAGAGCTTCTGACATTTCTAGGAGACACAAACTCCCTGTTTCTCTGGCTCTTAACAATTTTACTACCCACTCTTCTACAATTAGGGAGCTATGTTGTAGATGTACTCACTGGGACTGGGCTCTGTAACTTTGTATTTTATTTGGCTGTGGTTTTCTTTCTTTCTTTCTTTCTTTATTTGGGGGCGGGGGTTGAGACAGGGTTTCTCTGTGTAGCCTTGGCTGTGGCTGTCCTGGACTCACATTGTAGACTAGGCTGGCCTTGAACTCACAGCAATCTGCCTGCCTCTGCCTCTGCCTCTGCCTCTGGAGTGCTGGGATTAAAGGCGGGCACCAGGGTACCCAGCCTATGGTTTTCTTTGTGTGTGTGTGTGTGTGTGTGTGTGTGTGTGTGTGTGTGTGTGTTGTCTGTTGCAGAAAGAACTTTCCTTAAGTAAGGGTGAAGACTTATTTGTGGATCTAAGGACAATAGAATGTAGTTAGAGATTATTCTGTTTTAGTACAGTAGGACTTATAGATCCTCTTACAAGATCCATGACTTTAACTCTGGGTAGTTGACTAGGTTTTCAGTACAAGGCATGAGTGTCCTCTTGTTGAGCAGGTCTTAAGTCTAATTAAAAAGCTGTGGTTACCATTATGGCACGCGTACCACTTTTGCACCTTTAGGGTTATTGTGCCATGCCGGTTGCAGTTGTGATTCAGAGGTGTCACAGCTACATAGACCTGTTGGTTCTTCCCTCTTTTGGAAGCTGTGTAATGCCATTTGGTACCATGAAAGCTTGTATTCAGAGAGGAGGATTGCAAGTTAATCTCAGCATGGGGTATCTAGGTCCTGAGTCTGAAGTGTATGGAATCTTCTCTTGAAATATAATCTTCTTGCTCTATGGCTCTTGGTTGTCCCCAAATTCACTCGGTAGGCCTTGAATTTGCAGAAGCTCAGCGTTCTGAGTGCTGCGATCATTGGTGTGAATTACTACCCAATTTGTCAACTTGACACAAACTAAGGTAATCTGGGAAAAGAGAACCTTAATTGAGCAAATGCTTTCATCATATTGACTTGTAACAATATCTTTGGGGCATTTTTCGAGTTGCTAATTGATATAGGGGAGCCAGCCCACTATTGGCAGTACAATACCTAGGTCCTAGTCTGTATAAGAAAGATAGCTGAGCAAGACATGGGTAATAAGCCAGTAATCAGTGGTCCTTCATGGTCTCTGCTTCAGTTCCTGCTTGCCAGTACTTGAGGGGGCTCTAATTTCCTCCTGAGTGGGCCCAGCTTCTTCCAAGGCTTCCTTTGAGGATAGCCTAGAGCCTGTAAGCCAAATATACTCTCTTCCTTTAAGTAGGTTTTAGTTAGTGCTTTATTACAGTAACAGAAAACAAACTAGAACAAATGCATGTTTTTTAAATATTATATATATATATTCTCCCCCGCCCCAAGACACGGTCTTTCTATGTAGCCTTGACTGTCTTAGACTAGCTTAGTAGACCAGGCTGGCTTTGAACTCACAGCGATCCATGTGCCTAGGCCTCCCCGACTGCTGGGATTAAAGGCCTGCACTACCATGCCCAGCCTTTCTTCTTACATTGTTATTATCGAAGGTTCCCCTCTGTGCAATAGCACACGAACACATTCTGTCTATCTAACTGTGGCTATGTGCCCAGAGGCTTGGCCATGCTGTCCCCTGTGCTTCCCAGTCTCTGCTGACCAACACTCTGCTCTCAAACCCACATAGGCATGAGGTCATTCCGTATCTGCCTGAGCCTGCCTTATTTTACTTAACACCACGTTTTCTTTCATGCTGTTTAATAGAAGAATATAAACTGAATGTTTGGCTGTACAATTAGAATCTCAGCACCTGGGGGGGTGGAAACAGGAGCACCAGAAATTTAAGCTCAGCTTCAACTGCGTAGAAGGTTCAAGGCCAGTCTAAGCTAGATGAAACTGTACTGTACTTCAATTGAAAAGTAAGAGTATAGACATCTATACATATTATGTGCACATTTTTAAAATATGTAGAAAGGGGGGGAAAACACACCACAAAAGCTGGGAGCAGGTATGACAAGCTGCCATGGCTATTAATTCTAACTTCTGAAGATTCTTTTTGTTGTATTTTTATTTTATTTATTTATTCATTTTTTTTTTCTCAAGATCCTTTATACTTAAAGAGAAGTGTGTATTAGGCAAAAAGCAGAGCACATTTCAAGGCCTGGAATCAGGAGAAATTGGGGGCGGATGTTATTCTGTGTGCCAAGAGAATTATGCAGTTAGGTGGAGTAGGTAGGTCGGGGCAGGGCCATGTCTAGGCGGGGCTGTTCCATGTATGGGGCTTTCCTGTACTCCTCTTGTCTTCTTCTTCTTCTTCTTCTTCTTCTTCTTCTTCTTCTTCTTCTTCTTCTTCTTCTTCTTCTTCTTTTTTTTTTCTCCCTAGGAGTGCTCCTTTTTCCTGGCTGGCTTGAGAATGGATTGGCCAGTCAACAATAGAAGCCAGAACTTTTGAAGGCGGCATAAACTCTCGCTGGCTGGGGGCGGAGGGAGAACACTCCTCTGTTGAGGAAGAAGTGGAGAGGATGAGTTCAGCACTCATTTTGGAGTTAGAAAGAACTTCTACTTGGATGGTAATATTTGAGAGAGCCTTGAGGGGCCTTTTTGTCTGTTTGTTTTTCCGATACAGGGTTTCTCTGTGTAGCCTTGGCTGTCCTGGACTCACTTTGTAGACCAGGCTGGCCTCGAACTCACAGCAATCTGCTTGCCTCTGCCTCCCCGGAGTGCTGGGATTAAGGGCGTGTACTACCACCCGCCCAGCTGCGGGGCCTTCTAAAACCACCCGTGATGCTCTAAATCTTGCCCAGGAGGTTGTGGCTGATTTTGAACTAGGGTGGGAGTGAGATTAGAATGGAATGTCAGATCTGTCTGCATGGATTGCCAGCTCCGAGCAGCTAAAACTATATTCTAGTTCATGTGATGAGAGAGGCATTGGTCACTCTCTGGTTAAATATTTGACTTTTCCCAGTTAAGGGAAAAGGAAAAGGGCCTTGTGTGGAAAGTCCCCTGGAGTGTATGGGAGAGCAGTGCTGGAAAGCACAGTCTTTGTTGTGAGATGCTTTGTTCCACAACCTCGTCCCACTTAAGTCATGACTCAGAAATTGGGCAGTACTGTTGGGATCCTACTGCCAATCTGGAGAATTTTTTTTGTTTTGTTTTTTTCAAGACAAGGTTTCTCTGTGTTAGCCTTGGCTGTCCTGGACTAGCTTTGTAGACCAGGCTGGCCTCGAAGTCACAATGATCTGCCTGCCTCTGCCTTGAGTGCTGGGATTAAAAGTGTGCGCCACCACACCAGGCTGTCAATCTGGAGATTTTTTTTTTTTCAATCTGGAGATTTTAAGAAGAGACCACTCCTACCTAATTCTGCTTGCCTTGAGTTCAGAGAAGGCCCTGAGGCCAAGGCCAGACTGCCCTAGCTGGCCAGACTGCTTTATAGCTGCAGGACACAGCCTGAGGGGGCTCCAGCTTCCTCCAGCAGCTGTCTTCTCCCCAGAGGGCTCCCTTGCCTCATCCTTCTAGGGGGTGACAGCTTTCCAGAAGTGTACAGAGGTAGGGGTGGGATGGTGGCAGACTGTAGACCTTGAGTGCTCTTGTTCTGTCTGAGATCTGTACATGTTTAGTTGGCTGAGCTGGCCTTGGCTTCTGTCCTTCCGGTAGGGGCCAAAGGCTGTATTTCTTCCCTTTCATGACTCTGAACATTCCGTTCATGCTTTCTCTGTTAAAAAGACATTCCCTGCATACTTTTGCCCTTTAAAAGGAAAAACAAAGATTTTTTTTTTTAAATTAAAATTGGTGAGTGCAAAAGGAGAAATGTATTTAGTAATTTGGCCATATGGATGCATACCACCATACAAAGTATCTTCTTTTCTTTTGAGATGGTTTCTCTATAGCCCTGGCTGTCCCAGAACTCACTCTGTAGACCACGCTGGCCTTGAACTCAGAGAACCACTTGCTTTTGCCTCCTAAGTGCTGGGATTAAAGTCGTGGCCTACCATGCCCAGCTAACAAGGATGTGTATGTTCAGAGTACATCTGGATGCTTCCTGACACCCAAGACTTGAGAGAGCAGCTACAGTCCATGGACTTTTTGGGTAGCAGTTTACAGTTCTGCCACTCCCTCCCATCCCCCACCCCACCCCCTTTCTCCGTACCAGCTGCCTGGCTTCCTTTAGTTCAGGAAGAAGCATCTTCTTGTATTTTCACTCTCTTCCCACCCTTCCCGTAGAACTTTTTCTAGCAGCAAACTGGATCCTGAAACCATGCATTTAAAAAGCTTTTAGTGGCTTATCATTGTTACTGGGTGCCTGCTGTACACAGGCTCACAGTGAATGGTTATTGAATTACTGAATGAATGGTTTATATCCTAGCCCTTCCTAGCTGAATTTTAGAGTCGGAGTGCCTTTGCCCTGAGGATGCCCCTAGCTTGGGTAACAGTAGAAGCAGCCAGCCAGTGTAGCTTTAAATCACTAGGAAGTTATGGAATGACTAGAACCTTCCAGAAGCTTTATCTCTGCAGAGGATTCTGAGTTTCACGTCTCACAGCTGCACAATAATTAGGACTTGGCTAAGAATTGATCTCTTTCCCACTTATTCATCAAGGGAACTCCTGTTTTTGCTTTAGGACTCTGCTTAAGGGTCACCTCCTCCAGGAAGTGTGCAGTTTCTCTTTAACTCTAGCGGCTTCTAGATGCTGACCTTCCCAACACCTTAGTATGAACTGCAGAAGCATCATGTCCCTTCAGGGCTGCCAGTCCACTCAGGAAGATGAGCAGATTAGATATAAATGTCCCAGGTGTGCCCTTAGTGCACAGTGGAGTCTCGCCAGAAAGAGCAGCTGCCCGTTGACTAGAACTCCTTCTCAGAGAGAAGTCTGTGCTGGAGGATAGTGCCAGGGTGCAGCACGTGCTGTGGTACACGAGGACCCGAGTTTACTCTTCAATATCCCCACTACACCAAGGGGGAAAAGTGAGATGGGACTGCTTTTCAAATGTAAAGGTCTCTTGGCTTCTGCTGGGTATATGGGAGCACTAGGCCAGGAGAGCAAATGTTCAATATGAGCTAGGGCTGTACAGCATGACACTGGATTGTTACTCTTTTCACTGCTTCAGTCAAAAACCTGACAAAAGCCCCTCAAGGGAGTTAAGTTGGAGAGGATGCAGTCTATCACTGTGGGAACGTCACTGCAGCAGGAGCGTGAGGCAGCTGGTCACATTGCATCTGCTGTCAGGAAGCAGAGAGAGAGATGGACACCAGTGCTCTGCTTGCTAGTTCGCTCACCTTCTCCTTTGTATTCAGTATAAGACTTCAGCCCAGTGGGTGGTAACATCCACATTCTGGGTTGATCTTCCTGCCTTGGTTAACTCAGCCTAGAAACTCCTTCATAGACTTCACCAGAGTTCTGTCACCTATATGTAGATCCTGTCATGTCGACACTCAGCCTTAACCACCCCTCCCTGCATTAAAGGAGATGTACCAGGCGCCCCCCCTCCTGATTTCAAGTATGTCCAACTTAGATTTTAAGGGAAGTCATGGGCCAAACAAACAACTGCTGTCGGCCAGTACATTGCAGCCCTAAGGTTTATAGACCCCTTAGGTTGACATAGCTCCTTCTGATGGGCCATGACTCTAACCCCAGATGTTTTCAGCCAACAGTCTTCATGGTAGGCTCACCCTATTTTAGTGGCTATAGATTTGAATGTGACTTTGGCCCAGCAGCTCCAGACACTTCCTTTGGAGTTATTCGCCTGGAATGGAGCCCGCCCTTTCAGCTTCCTCCACATTTCCAGGCCACGGTGAGCTGGGAAAGCCACCACTTCCTACATTCTAGATGGCTCTGTTCATTTCCCTTCCCTTCCCCTCTGCCTCCTCAATGCACGCTGGTTCTCTGTTTCTGTTGTGTGGGGTGTGGTTTATCATGCATTTCCCAAGGGCTCTGCGACCTTTCCCTTGCTAGCTGGTTAACCGCTCAGCATTTCACCTGGGGACCAGAATGATTGTCGCATTTTTTTCCTCTTCACAGACAGGAAGAGAAGCAAACCAATCTGATGATGTCGTGAGGAAAACAGGCATACGTCATTTTATGTGGGTTTTTATCATCTACCATTTTATGCAGGTTTTTTTTTTTTTAAATCGCCTTCCTGTGAGTTGTGAGAGGAAATTGCATAGGGACGACTGGGGGAACTTGACATGGACCTGGAGGTATTCAAGATTGTCAGGGGATAGTCAAGAGGAATCTGGACTATTCCTGGAAGGTCCTTTGTCTTTGAGAAAGGTGGAGGGAGAGAAAGGGCAAAGAGGAGGATACTGTGTCATTAAGATAGTCACAAGCTGGGGGTTGCCGTGGTGGCTCAGCAGTTAAGAATGTTTGGTGCACTTACAGAAGACTGAAGTTCTGTCGGAAACACCCACATCTGGCAACGCAAAACCGCCAGTAACTCCAGCTTTAGGGGCTTCCAACACCCTCTTCTGGCCTCTGTGTGCATGGCATACATTCCCCCCAGACACAAATGTACACATGAATAAAAAGTAAAATAAATCTTAAGAGAGACGATCCCAATCTGCCCTTACTTAGAATTGCTTAGTACGCTAAGAAAATGGCACACAGATGTTAACCCTGATTGCTAGTGTTATTCCATTCTCACAAATGGTTGAGGCCAGGGTGTGTACAAGTCTGAAATCCAAGCAATTTGGGAAGTGAGGCAGGGAGAGTTTGAGACCAGCCTAGGCTACAGAATAAGCTCAGGGCAAGCTTGGGTATCATAGCAAATGTCTATTTCCTGTTGCCCTGCCCTCTCCGTTCACTTCCCTTCTCTTTTGTTCATTGTCCCTGTATAGCACAAGTCAATGACTTTGAGTATGGCCACTGTACAGCCATCTCTACTAAATATTACTAAAGCCTTCTTCATTATCTCACACCGAAAGTCTTTATCCTTGAAACACTTTTGCTTCCCCATCAGCCCTGAAAACGGCTGTTCAGTTTTGAGTCTATGATTCTGGCTGCCCCCTGACATCCTCTCTGAGGAATCATTCAGCAATCGTCTGTGGCTGGCTTTGTTCACTTAGCACAGTGAGCTCGGTGGTCTCACCTACCTTGTAGCATGTTACCTCACATCGATTCTTTGCGGAGAACGCCCAAGTATTTTGTTGTGTGTACGTAGCACACTTGTTTATTTATCTATTGATATTGTGTTTAGGTTGCTTCCACCTTTCAAATACTGTGAATGATACTGCTTTGGACATGAAGGGGCACACATTTCTGTATTAGGAATTTTATACTCAACTCCAGTACCATTTATTCATTTATGGTTTTGAGGCAGGGTCTTATTATGTAGCCCAGGCTGGGCTTTGGCTTTGCTGTCCTTCTGCCCCAGCACCCCAAGTGCTGAGATTACAGGTTAAAGCCATATACCTGCTCACATTCTGGCTTTGATTTGCATGTCCCTAATGACTACTGATGAGTATCTTGTTATGTGTCAACTGGATACCCAATATCTTCTGAGAAATTTTTGTTTCTGTTATGGTTGTTGTGTTATAAAAGTTCTTTGGTGTCAAGCCAGGAGTAGTGGTGCACACCTTTAATCCCAGCACTCAGGAGGCAGAGGCAGGCGGATTGCTGTGGGCTCAAGGCTAGCCTGATCTACAAAGTCCAGGACAGCCAAGGCTAACACAGAGAGACCCTATCTCAAAAAAAAAACCAAAATAATAATAATAATAATAATAATAATAATAATAATAATAATAATAATAATAATAATAATAGTAATAGTAATAATAATAAATAATTCTTTGGTGTCAATTCCTTTCCAGGTACACAATTCTTGATATTTCCTTTCCACTTTGTGGGTTGTCCTTCCACTCCTTTGAGAGTGTTCCACAATGCAAAATTATTTCATTATTTCTTGCTTTTTTTCTAGGGTGTCATACATTCTTAGATGGCCTCAGCTTACTATGTAACCAAGGAGAGCCATGAACTTCTCTTCCTTCCTCTTCCTCCTAAGTGCTGGAGATTATAGGTATGTGTCACCATTCCTAGTTTTATGTGGTGCTGGGGAAAGAAACCCAGGGCTTTGGAAATGCTAAATAGGCACATGCTCCATATCCTCAGCTCTTCGTTTCTAGTGTTGAAGATCTTGGCTACCTTTTTGTTGATTTTGGTATGAGAAACCCACTTAGAGCCATCTAACCTAGGGTCAGCACCCAGGTCTTGACCAATTGGCTCTTTTATCTAAGTTTTTAGCCACCTGCATCTGTGTCAGGCATTTGCTCTGTGTTCAGTACAATTCAGCTGTGCAGTCCAAGAAGACCATGAACTCAAGATCTCCTGGCTTCAGCCTCTTTAATAGTGGTGTTGGTTAACTAAGCCTAGTTTAGAGCTGGGAGGTAATGGTGGAAACCTTTAATCCCAGCACTCGGGAGGCAGAGGCAGCAGGATCTCTGGGAGTTTGAGGCCAGCCTGGTCTACAGAATGAGTTCCAGGATAGCCAGGGCTACACAGAGAAACTCTGTCCTGAAAAACCAAAAAAAAAAAAAAAAAAAAAAAAAAAAAAAAAACAACCCAAAAAAAGAAAGAAAGAGAAGAAAAGAAAAGAAAAGAAAAGAAAAGAAGAAAGAAACAGATGACCTACTGGTAGCTGAATGGAGGAGACCCTGCCCTATTTGGATGTCTCCTTGGGGGGTGAAATACCTGCTCAGTTCCTGAGCTGTCACCTGCCTGACATTCCACACTGGGGGCCCAAATTACTACTTATCTGTCTTCCAGAAAGGGACCCAGTTTATCCCTGGGACTTACTCATTTGGTTATTACTCCAGGCCTGGAGCCTGGGCTTTTACAACTGCTGCCCTGCATAGAGACCTGCATCTTTCTGATGGTGAGAGACAAACCAAATGGCTGCAATTGTCCCCATGTGTTAGATGGCAGGAGAGCATCATGGGTAAGATTCTGGCTCCCGGTTAACTCGGGCTTGCTCTGAGTGTTCCTTCTACCCCTTTCAAGCACAGGTCTAGTCACTTGTCTTCTCCAGCCTCACTTTTCCCATGTGTAAAACTAGAAAATAAAGCTGAACCTTGCAGTGAGTTAGATGAGATTCCAAGCACTTGGCACTTAGGTATTGCCACCCAGAAGGTGAGTAAGTGCTCAATAAGCAGGGCCATTATCACCTTTCTCGTCTCTGAGTCTCATACTCTGCTGATGGGGTCTGTGCTGATGGCAAAGAGAATTTAGTTTATCTTTGTGGAATAAGGAAGTGTATTCAGAACTTAACGCTGTGCAAATTCCACTCCTTTACTTCCCTTTCCCCTTCCTTGCCCTTAAGTCCAGATCCAGGAAGTTGAGTCTTATTTGTAGAATGAGACCAACCACTTCCTCTTTGACCTCCATGTCCTCACTATTGGGTCAGTGTGCACAGAAGGGGGCGTGGCTGTTTGTCGGGTCTGCTCGGAGCATCCTTACAGCAGCTACACAGGTTGATGTTGACCCTCCCATTCCAAATGAAAACCAGAGCACCAGCAGAGCCAGGGCCAGCGTTTGCAGCCAGGTGCCTCTTCTCAGAACCTGTGTGTTTCCACTGGTCTGCTCTCCTGCCTAGAGGCCACCTCTACCTCTGGAGTTCTAGGACTTAGATTAAAGTCGCCAGCATAGGAGACCTCTGGGCATCCGAGGTCTTTATCATGGTGCCTGGGGCAGGTGTGCTGTGCAATCAAGAAGACCTCTTTGAGGTGAGCCAAACACAGAGCCTGCATTGGGAGCTTGCCGATCCTATCAACTGTCCTCTGGCAGCTCCCAGTGCAGTCTTCACTCTTGTGGAAAGACACTAGATAGTAGTGCAAAGGGCAGGGCTTGTTCGGGATTTGGGACTGTTTGCCTTTTATGGAGATGCCCCTGTTTTGGTGCCTCCCGGGGGTTCTGCTCTCCTCCAGTTGAAATTCTGAGGCCTGGGTCTGAGTTTAAAAAGATCCATGGGTGAGTCTCCCCCCTGCTCCCCCTCGCCCCATCCCCCATACCCAACCTTGTCCTGATCCTTGATGACAAAGGAATGCATGCCTTTGTGCTGCCTGGGACTTTAGGCAGAGTAAGTGGACTGGCAGTAGGCTCATTCCAGTAACTCCTGTAGACCATGCGCAAAAGGAAAGTGCACATACCCTCTATGCCAGGCTTCTGATATAGCAAAATTACATCCCTCTTTCTTCATAGATACAGTGTAATTTCTATGGCGGGAAGGCTGTTTATTTTTATTTTTACTTTTTTGTTTTTGTTTTTTCCTCCCCGAGACAGCGTTTCTCTGTGTAGTCTTGGCTGTCCTGGAACTCACTTTGTAGACTAGCCTGGCCTACAAACTTACAGAGATCCACCGGCCTCTGCCTCCCAAGTGCTGAGATTAAAGGCAAGCGCCACCATGCCTGGCTGGGGAAGGCTGTTTATAAGAGCAAAACCTCTGATGCATTTCCACTAAGGAACGTTTATAATCTTGGTCTAGAAATCCCAGACTACACTTAGATATCATTAGTGAGCTCCATAGGACCTGAGCCTTTGACTAAGACTAAACTTGGCTTAACCAAGACTGTGCAGACTTGCATGGACCTTATTTACATGGCAAAGGTTCCCACTAACTTCCCTGAACTATACACTGGTGAATTTTCAGTGCTCCAGTCACTGTCCAATCCTCTACCCTGTTGAAGTGCTCGATAAACTGATACAGTATCCCTTCTGTTCTAGTTTAAAGGATAGATTAATTCACCACCTGCCACTCCTTCCTTCCTACTGTAGTGGACGTGACTATTCCTCTACACTTCCCACTGTCGCGGTCATAAATCATGGTTTTTAAGGATAAGCAGGCTGCCCAGCTGTGAGGAGTAGAAGCTTCCAGGTGCTCCACTGCTGGGCAAGCAGAAAAGGACACACGATGGGGTCTCTGTAGAAGCTGATATAGAAGATGGGCTATTAAGTTTCTGTGGCTCGCCAATCTTTCCCAGGGGAGCTAGTCATCGGATCTCCCAGCAGACAAGGAGGCAGCCTTTCAAACAGAGAAGATCTTGGAGAACTTGAAGACGTGTTATCTGGGGGATCCTGAAGGGGCTGAAGAAATGTTAGCTTCATTTGCTTCAACTGCTGATGTAGGTTGACCTGAACCTGACAGTGGAAGAAAATGGAGAGATCAGGTTCCCAGTGTCTGTCCAGAGATGCTGAGGCCTAGGGAGGTTGGGTTAGTTTAACTGTAGCTAACATTGTGCTGCCCAGCATGGTAACCACATTCTCATGTGGCTGTGGAGCATCTAAGATGTTTCCCAGCTTAGGCCTGGATTCAACAACACTATTAGTATAAAATACACACAATAATTTGTAGACATAGAAAAGATACAGCTAGATTGATTTTTTTTTTATATTGATTACATGTTGAAATGAGATTTGTGCATTCTAGCAAACACGAAATATATTGATAATATAAGTTTCACCTACACATTTATTACTATTTTTTCTAATGTAGCTGTTAAAAAATTTAAATTACATATGTGGTGTGCATTATATATCCACTGGATACTGGCAAGGAAGCCTAATACCAGTATAAAATGTCAGCTTTGCCTGTATTCAGAGCAGACCTGCTAAGTCCACATCAGATTGCCTGGGTTTGAGTCCTGGCTCTAACAGTATTCAGGCGTGGTATTGGTTCAGATGTTGTTGTTGTTGTTGTTTGTTTACAGGGTGTCTCTGTGTAACAGTCCTGGATGTCCTAGACTTGCTTTTGTAGACCAGACTGGCATCAAACTCACAGCGACCCACCTGCCTCTGCCTCCTGAGTGCTGGGATTAAGGCTAGTTCAGATGTTTACATTCCATTTGTTCGTCTGCAAAGTTAGTCTGGCAGTAGTACCTGCTGCATAGATTTACAAAGATTGAATGACACAGTTTCATGTAAACTACTTAGAGTCAGGTTAGCCTGTCCACTCAGTAAGTTTTAGCTGTCTTAGTTGTTATTTTGATGGCTGTTGACTTAAAATGTGGACACACATGGATGGGAAGATATATTATATAGGAACCAGACAAGGAAAGAAACAAGAAACCAATGCAGTGGCCAGCAAGGTGGCTCACACTGATAGACCCAGCTCTTGGGAAATAGAAGCTAGAAGACTAAGAGTTCAAAGTCAGCTTCAGCTACATAGTAAGATCAAGGCTTTTTGGGGCAACAAGAAACACTGTTTCACACCAAACAAAAAACCCAAACAACAAAGCAATGCAGCCTCGTCTCCAGGGCACAATAATATTTAGAGGTAATGCAGCTGAGCCTGTTGGGCCAAGTAGGGAGTTTGGACAGCATATTCAAGGATCGGGTGGGTGGTGCCTGGCCCATTCTCCTATCACACTGCTTGTGTGCCAGGAACCTTTGCTTTGCTTAATAAATGGCCCTGGAGTAGAACCATGATGTTGCAATTTGGATGTGCCACAGATAGCCGTGAAGTGCTTATTTTTGGTGCAAAGGTGAAAAGAAAATTGCATACTGAGGTTGCTGGGATCTGGTGTAGTTGTTGCTAATCTCCCATCGTGTCTGATGTATACATTAACCCTTATCATGAAGTATGAATATAAATAGAGCACACTTACCCTTCTGCTCTGTTTGAGCTTTTAAGCATGTGCTGAGGTGTGCAATGGATCCCTGAGGCCTTTTTTGCTTGCTCATTCCATTAAGGCGCCTGCCTCTTATTCTAGTGTCAGAGTTGTCTTTGGGAGGCTTTACTCTTTGTGCCCCCTTCTCCCTCAGCTCCCCCTGCTCCTCTGTGCTCTGAAGACCTGTTTCTCTGTTCCTTCTTCTTCTCCTCCTCCTCCTCCTCCTCCTCCTCCTCCTCCTTCTTATTCTTCTTTGTTCTTTTTGTTTTGTTTGTTTTTCCAGACAGGGTTTCTCTATGTAATAGCCCTGGCTGTCCTGGAACTCTCTTTGTAGACCAGGCTGGCCTCGAACTCACAGAGACCCACCTGCCTCTGCTTCCCCAGTGCTGGGATTAAAGGTGTGTGCCACCATACCCAGCTCTCTGTTCCTTCTATTCTAATCTGGAATGCCTTCTTGCTGGCTCCTCTGTCTCTCTCTCTTGTATCATTTTTATTTTGTTTTGTAGGATTATAATCTGAAAATGTAAGACAAAACACATACATTGTTCTGTTGATGTTATATTTTACAAGTTGCTTGTTTTATCCAGGATTGGGTTATTGGGAGTGTTTTATTTGTTTTTCCAAACAATGCTTATATTTGTAGTATCTATTTATTTTGTTTTTGGTAGAAACATGGGAAATGTTAAAAGCCTAGGAAGAAAAGAATGAACATAGACAATGATGTTTACATTTTGTGGTGTTGCGCATATTTCTTGTGAATTTGAGATATATAAAATGAACTCTTGGTGTAGTGTGCAGAGCTTCTGGTATCTTTTGAATGCAATGCCATGCTGCACAATGCTGATGCTGCAGCAGCATCTCATGTAGCCCAGGCTGATCTCAGTCTCCTGATATCCTTTTGCCTTGGCTTTCTGAGAGCTAGCATGAGCCGCTGTGTCCAGCTCTAGCATTAGATGTGTTTGAGGCTCTCCATGCGCAATGCCTTGCCATTTCCTCATTTGGTTGCACCAAGTCCAGCATATCAGATGTTTTTTCCTCCATGGAGTTAGTTGCCTCCTGTACAATTGAGGCTCAGTACCAGGGAAACTTGGGTCTGGGTGAAATGAAGTTGATGACTCTTCAGAGTTGGCCGTAGCTTCTCTCTAAGATTTGGGGTCTTGAGAGTCGTTCCATGGGGCCACAGAAGTTTTCTATCCTAAGTTTGTGATGTTGAGGGGAAAGAATCCTGGCATGGATGGGCCTGATATGTATGTCTCTGAGAAAAAATTGGAGAGCCACTTAGCTTCTGTTAGCCTTTGTTAGCTTGTGGGAACCAAAGGAGATGACAAGATTTACTTCAGGATGGCGAGTGCCGGTGAAAGGGGAACATGCACACCTGGCTGCTAATTACACTCTCCCATAAAATTCTATTTCTGATGTGTTAGTAAACGACAGAAGCACAGATCATAGATGCCAAAGCAAAGAAAAGCTTAGGTCCTCTGAGACTCTTCCTAAAGGAGTGCTTGTGTCTGTCAGTTACTTTTCCGCTGTTGTAACAGAACACCCAAAACAATCAATTTAAACATCAAAAAACTTGGTACAGAGGCATGCACCTATGAAGTGCTGCTCCAGAAATTGAGGTAGGAGGACTGTGGTTTTTGAGGCTACCCTGGCCTCTGTAATGAGACCTTTGCTTCTTAAAGAAAGCAAGGTGGGGAGAGGGAAGGGAATGGGAAAGGCTGGCATCTCACGGATCCCTTTAAGGACACATTTCCTATGGCCCCAAACTTCTGATAAAATGTTTTATATAAACCCAACTTTATATAAATGGCCTATCACCTCCTAGTAGGGTCTTCCTGGGGAGCATCAAGCTGAGGATCCGGTCTTCAATATACAGCCCTCTGGAGGGCAGTCCAGGTGCAAAGTGACCAGTATTTCCTATAGCTCCACAGCCTAGCTGTGATGAAGACTTAGGCCAATGGTTTACAATTCTTCCCCTATTATGTGTCTGCCACCAAAAATGATGAGTGCCAGAGATGTCCCCAGGGTCCCCTTAGGCTCCTCCTTCTAGGTAAGTGACCTTAAGCTAATTGCTTCTCTGAGACCTTTGTTTTGTTTTCTGCGAAGCATATTACAGCAGCTTCTGACTCCCCTTGTGAGAGTGGGTGTTGGCCAAGGAGGTGCCCGAGCCTTTCGTGGCCCGGTGCCCAATCCTGGAAATGCTTGATAGAGATCGGTCACCTCCCGTGGACCCACTGAGTCCCCTCAAGCTGTATTTTAGCTTCTCAAGCTGCCTTTTGGCTGGGTTTGCTCATACTTCGGAATCTTCCAAAGTCAGAAGGGACCCATCCATGCTTGTCATTAGATGGATGATGAAGTAAGGCTCCAGATGGTGAGGGACTATTTTGGAAGGTCTTAGCTGTTTCCACTTATGTATGGAGGAGGAACACACACACACCATGCACATGCACACACGCATACATGCACACACAGAATTCTGTTTCAACATCCATACATGTTTCCACACACATAAATATGTACACAGTAATCTGGAAGGATGTGTAGAGGTGATGTTGATAGTGGTTCTTTGTTGCAGGAGACTTTGGGAACAGGAAGGATGCTTCGGCTCTACTGGGTGGCTTTATGTGTCTTTTTTTCTGTTGGAAAATACTAGCATTTGTATTTTTTAGTTTTTCTTCTTCTGTTTTTTTGAGACACAGTTTCTCAGTGTAGTCTTGGCTGTCCTGGATTCGCTTTGTAGACGAGTCTGGCCTCAAACTCACAGAGATCCGCCTGCCTCTGCCTCCCTGAGAGCTGGGATTACAGGCATGCACCCTTTGCCCCGCTATCTTTTTAGTTTTTCAATGAGTAGAAAGAAGCCTTTTTTTTTTTAGTGGCATGGGGACAGGGTCTCATGTAGCCCATGATGACTTGTGTAACCAAGGATCACTTTGAACTTCTGATTCTTCTTCCTGCACCTCCTTAGCGCTGGGCTAAGAGGCGTGCACCACCACGCCTAGGTTTGTGCATTTCTGGGGAGCAAATCCAGGGCCTGGTGCCTGGCAAATGCCAGATGCCAGGCAAGCACTGTTCTGACCTCCGCCTCCAGACACAAGTTTTTAAAAGTCCGCCAGGTAATAAAGACCCGAGGATAACCTCTTACTTTCTAATTCAGGCTTTTATGGAAGCCATAAGAGAATTTAAAAAGATAGCCACTTTACAGCTGTCTCTTTGCACTCAGGTCACCTGGCTTCTTGGCCTGACTGCTTGACCCAGCCTTTGACCATTTGCTGATTGCTTATCCTCTCCTCCCGAAAGCTGCCAACCTAAACTGTGCTCCTTAGGTGGCTCTGGATAGCCGACCACCTACCTCTTCCCTCGCCCATTGCCTTGCATGGTGCTAGTGCAGAAGGAAGGAAGCCGAGCAGTGTGCTCCCTCTCCTCAGCCTCCCCTGGCAGCTCAGCAGGGCTAGGCTGCTTCCTGAGGCTGCACGTGGTGTTGGAAAGCTCCTTGGGGACATTTCTCTCTTTCTGACACATAGCATAACCTCCCCTCCGTAACCTCTCTTACATTGAGTCTCAGGGCTCATTTGAGTTCAATCCTTAGTGGCCCCTGCAGGGACAGGAACAGAGTCTGAACCCCCTACCCTATTCCTTCCTCCTGAAGGCCTTTGATCTTCATCTTGGTGCAAAGCTCCATCCCCTCCCCCCACACTCCTCACTCCTATTGTTGCATCTGGTAGGCCAGGCTGTTAGGGACGAGCTACCGCACTGTGGAGGCCATCTAGTTCAATAGTGAGCAATATTTCACTTCCCGATGGCCAATTCAGGAAGCATAAATGGGTTTATGGGCCTCCTTTCCATTTCTTCATTTAACATAGAAAGACCATATTGATCTGTAGTGGGGGATGGGCTTGGGTGACAGGTTCTACCTTCTCGCTCCTGGGAAGTCGGCTTTCTCTTTTTTACAGTCAAAGGAGCCCTCGGGGCCGGGTCTTCTTACTATTGCTGAGGAAAAATGTGGCGCAGGGTGGATGTGGCATTTCTGAGGAACAGCTCTGCAAAGTTGGGAGTCCCTAGGACATCCCTGTCTGAAAACAACAATGGCATCGAGCACAAGCGTGGTAAGAATTATGGTAGCAATCACAGACAAGAACCGCAGCTGGAAAGTGGGGTCTTCTGACACCTGGGTTGTGGAGCCTGGAGGCTTTTCTTTTCTCATTATGGCACAAGCCCTGGTGGGGGTTGTGTTTCTGCTTGGCGAGAGAAACATGTTTAGAGATTTAAACGAGGAAGGAAACAAGCCTTGCTTTTACAGACTCGTCAGAAAACTTATGTTTATCTTCTACTTGGTGGTTTGAGAGCCCAGACAGGCCAACTTTCCCTCGAGACACACGCGGAGACGGGGACAGGGCACTCATGCACACACAGATGGAGAATGGCTGTATTCATCTAGATAAAGCTGGCAAACTAGCAGTGGGGTTTTATGTCTTCCACCCTTACCTGAGTTCTTGTAGCTGGTTTGTTACCCTTTGAAATGAAGGGGGGGGCAGGGTGGGAGTGGGGGGAAGATGTGCTGTTTATTCCTGTTAAAAATAATGGCCCACTAGATGCTGTTCCAGGCTCTGCCCCTCAATCAGCTAAGGCTTTTGGATCTTCTGCCCAGAATGCTGCTTCGCAAGTGGAGCTTGTTAGCATTGGAGCCAAGTATAATAATAATGAGTCAGGTCCGGACTACAAAGGGCTCTGTGATGAGCAGAAAGTAATTATTGCACATTGCAGATAATAAAACCTTTAATAGATACTTAGAAATATATACATAGGTATTTTAATGGGTGGTCCCCTACAACCAAAAAGAAAAAAAAAATACACATTACTACAGCAGAATCCACCTCTATTGCCTGGAGGTTGTTCTGAAAGGATTGGTAGCCAGTTGGAGGAACTCATTGGTAGAAGGTACTTTCCAGAGGCCTTTTCCTGACAGGAGCTGCCAGAGGCCTTGCAAGCTCACCTGCTTCCGGGTGTTGCCTCCCAAGATTCCTCATTCTGCATCGATCTGTTCTGCTAAGAGAGTCGGTTCTCAACCAGCGTAGATCTGGCTTTCTGGAGCTGAATGAGGTCTGCATCTCAGCTCCCCACTTACCAGCTTTGTGAATGTTAAAAAGGGCTATCTCCTGCTCACATCTGTAATGGGAGAGCAAGGATGCTGCCTTGGCTGGGTGAGGACTGGACCTCAGCTTCTAAAAGGTACTGTGGCATCTTAGGGCTGCCACCTTTATGTGGCCACAAACTGGTTACTAATGGTTAGTGGTGGATGTTTTACTTGTCCACTGTAGTAGACCTCACTCCAACGAATTGCATCTGTAGGGACCCTATTTTCCGATATGATCATAGCAGAGGTTCTGTTTACATACGGAGTTTGATGAGACTGGCCTTGAACTCTTCTTATTCTCCCTACCTCAACCTCTTGACTTCTGAGCTTACAGGCAGGTATTCCTAAACCTGGCCTATTTTTCTTCTTTATGTTTTTATTTGCTTACCTAGATTGTGAGCCTAGCAAGGAGAGGAGCTGGGTGACATCTGTGTGTTCCCAGGACAGAGATGGGGATGCACTCCATCCTGGTTGTGCTTCTCTCTGGACTCATTGCAGACATCACTAGTTGATCAGGACCTCCTTTTCTCTTGAGTCTGGACCCAGCCTTAGAGTTGACTAATAGCATTTTAGGTAGTCTACCAACCAATTGATATAAATGGTATCACCAACTGTTATTCTGGCTATAGTGCCTAGAATGTTCCTGGAACATGACTGGGGCTCAGCCAGGGGGTCTAGAATGACCAAGTTGATATACATTCTCTAAAAACACGAGGGACCGCTCTGTCGCTATAGTCAATCAAGTGGAGAATGGCTTCATACTTGAGTGGGATGAATATAGCTTATACATTAGATAACGTCTATGGTGGTTTGATATTCATGGAGTTACTTTCTAGACCAGGCTGGCCTCGAACTCACAGCAATCTGCCTGCCTCTGCCTCCTGAGTGCTGGGATTAAAGCCGTACACCACCATGCCCAGCTTTATGGAGTTACTTAATGGACAGTGTTTGGGGGACAAACATGCAGCCCTGCTGAGTAGAACCTGAATAAGGAGGTGCAGAGCCACGGCAGTGTTGCCTTCTTCATTCCTTTGTCTCCTGTGGGCCCAGTTCTTGAACGTTCTGGGTCTTCTTGGATGATGGCTGTCCATTAAGGAGGGAGTGGCTGAAGCCTCTAGGGCCTGTAAGGGCAGAGCTGACCAGCTGGCTGCTAAGTGGCCTTTGTACATGAAATCCTGCTGTCACATTTCATCCCGTGGGCCTTGCTGCGCCCACAGCCATGGATAAGCCGGCACCAGTAAGGGCTGATTTGGTGAGACTGTACACTTCAGTTTTGCTCAGCCAGCAAACTATTCCATCATCTTTCCTGCCTCCCTCAGCCCTGCCCTGGGGACATTGAGGAGCCTACTTTTCTCTTGTGGATTGTAACAGGCTACAGGGACAAGCCAGCTGCTCCTACCTTTGCTTTCCACTACAGCCCAGTGAAGAAGTAATGTCAAATGTCAGTTTCCCTCTTCTTCCTCCATCTTTTTTTTGGGGGGGGGTGTTTTGAGGCAGGGTCTCTCTGTGTAGCCTTGGATGTCCTGGGCTCACTTTGTAGACCAGGCTGGCCTTGAGCTCACAGCAATCCGCCTGCCTCTGCCTCATGAGTGCTGAGATTAAAAGTGTGAGCCACTATGCCCAGCTTTTCCATCTTCTTCTTCTTTTTTTTAAATTTTTTTATTAATTTATTCTTGTTACATCTCAATGTTTATCCCATCCCTTGTATCCTCCCATTCTCCCCTCCCCCCCCCCCATTTTCCCATTATTCCCCTCCCCTATGACTGTTCCTGAGGGGGATTACCTCCCCCTGTATATGCTCATAGGGTATCAAGTCTCTTCTTGGCAACCTGCTATCCTTCCTCTGAGTGCCACCAGGTCTCCCCCTCCAGGGGACATGGTCAAATGTGCGGCACCAGAGTACGTGAGAAAGTCATATCCCACTCTCCACTCAACTGTGGAGAATGTTCTGACCGTTGGCTAGATCTAGGAATTCCCGAAATTTGTGGATAAATGGATTGAGCTAGAAATGATCATAATGAGTGAGTTAACCCAGAAGCAGAAAGAATCAAATGGTATATACTCACTTATATCTTCCATCATCTTTATTCTTCTTTCTGGAGCTCAAGTTCAGAGCCTTGTACAGGCTAGACAAGTGCTCTACTGCTGAGCTTCGCCCTAGGCTTAGGTCTTTCAGGTTCAGCATAGGTTCACACCACCTTTACCCTGGCCTAGGCAGGAAATGGAATTAATATTACAGACTTTTTCTAGAAGCCGTCTCGCAGCTTTCTCCATTTCGGCTGGGCCTGGCCCTGTATGGATAGGAATTCAGTCTCTTGCTGACATGCTGAGATATTAGTATTGTTGACACTCATCTTGCCCAGTGATTCTCAAATGAAGTGGATATTAATGTGACCCTGAGAGCCTGTTAAAACTTGGATGTGTACATTGAGTAGGTGGATTGGTCTCCAGCAAGCTTATGGGTGACCTTGGAACTAAGGACCTCTTACTTCACTATGAATGTATTCTATAATATTCTCCCTCCAAATAGCCCTCCTCTCTGCCTCTCTCTCTTTATTTTATTTTGGTTTTTCGAGACAGGGTTTCTCTGTGTAACCTTGGCTGTCCTGGACTCACTTTGTAGACCAGGCTGGCCTCGAACTCACAGCAGTCCGCCTACCTCTGCCTCCCAAGTGTTGGGATTAAAGACGTGTGCCACCATGCCCAGCTCCTCTCTGCCTCTCACTACCCAGGTATAACTGCCTACCTTAGGTATTTCCACTATGGTGGGCCCCTCACGACCTTCTACACAAACATTGCCAATAGCAATGGGACAGTCTCCTCAAACTCTTTCTTTCCTAGGAGTGTGGTTCAGTGATTGACCCTTTGCTGGTATGTGAGTTCTGTCTCAAGTACTGGGGAATAAAAAGTTCACAGGGCATGGGTTTTATCCTTAGCACCCAAAAGAAACCCTGAAACCATAGAAGCCAAAGCTTCTCCAGACTTTTATTGTAACTCTATGCTTGGAACACTGAGTTGACTGGCCCTGTGTGTCTCTGGCCTTGTCTCATTGTCCTTTTTCTTGTGACTCAGCACTTTTGGCTCTGGTTAGCTCACCTGCCCTTTTCAATGGATTACAGGACCTTTGCACTACTGTCCCACTTTCCCTCAAGCCCTGTAGAAGGTAATTTTCCTCTTCTTCCTCCTGTTAGTCTCTCTCTCCTTTTCCTCCCCTTCTTCTTCCTTCTTTTCTGGTGCTTGGGGTTGAACCCAAGGCTAGTCCCAATTTTTTTCTTATTTAGTTTCAACTCACTTCCTCATATCATCCACACGTAATAGGCCCATTTACTAACCTTTGTCACTTCCTGTCACCAGATGCTGTTGATTGTGAACCCGTATCACTGACAGTATGGTTTTTAGCTCCAACAAAATAAGCACAGCTAACTTACTTCGCCTGCTGTTTTCAGTATGATTCCTCCCGGACGAGGCTGGAAGCTGTGACTCTCTTTCTCACTCTTTAAGGTTCTGGGTATTTACAGGATGATTTGTAAATGGATGAAGGGAAGGAGCATGAAAAGAATGCCAACTTAGTGAATGTGTCTTCTGTTAGTCAGAAGTAAGGCCTTCTGAGGGCACGTTTGCTCGCTTGGCCAGTTCGGGGTCTTTATTTCATTTCACAGGCAGCAGACAACCCTGTTTCTCTCCAGCCACCATTATCACCTGGTGCACAGGGAATGCCTGGGTTTCCGGGTAGCCTAGCAAGTGAGCAAAAGGAAGCCGCCTCAGGCTGTCCTTCAGCTCAGCCTAATCGTCCACAGCTGCCGCTTGATTCCCTTCTTTCTGCTTTCTTACTTTCTTTATTTTATTTATTTATTTATTTATTTATTTTTTTTTGAGACAGGGTTTCTATGTGTAGCCCTGACTGTCCTGGAATAGCTTCGTAGACCAGGCTGGCTTCGAACTCACAATGATCTGCTTGCCTCTGCCTCCCAAGTGCTGGTATTAAAGATGTTCACCGCCACACCCAGATCTTTCTTTCTTTGATTTTGTTTTCCTTTGCTTTTCTTTCTGAGACAGAGAGGCTGGCTTCGAAACACACGGTAATCCTAAAGTGTAGGCCCCCAAATTGATTTTAATCTGTGAAAGGGGGAGACTACTTCTACTCTGGCCATTTCCACTATGACATAAACCTCAGTTGCTGCTAACTGACACTGGAACCCTTAAGCACATCCTTAAGCACATGTGCTGGGAAAATGGGCTTTAGTTTTCTTCTGTTGTAACCTACATTCGCACATAGGTTAATTGGCAGTTCTATTGAGCTCCAGAAAAAACTGTTGTTGATTTTTGATGTTTTGGCAAAGTTGTGAATAATTTTAGTGTACATTGTTCCCTAGAGTGTCCTGGGATCCTTATACCTACTACGACTACTACTATTGTTGTTATTATTATATTGTTATTTCTTTAAGCAATTACTTTGTTTAAAGAGGAAAGGGAAAACCCAGGCATGGTGCAATATACCAATAATCTCAGTTCTTGAAAGGTAGAGGAGACAGGAGGATTGTCATGAGTGAGGCCATCCTGAGTATGAGACCGTGTCTCAAAGGCTGAAAAGGGAAAAAAAAAGATAGGAGGAGAGGGGAAAGGAAGGACAGGGGAGAGGGAGAGACAGAGAGACAGAGGCGAGGAGAGGAAAGGAGAGGAGAGGAGAGGAGAGAAAAGTCTTCTTTTGAGACCAGGTTTCATTTCTGATTCTCTTGCCTCTTCCAAAGGGCTGAGATTACAATCTTTTACTTGGCTCCTTTTCATTTTTGTTAGTCTCTTCTAGATTGATCCTGGGGAGGGAGGGAAGCTGTACCTGGCTGGAAGACAATCTTGTCACGGGTCGTTGCGGTCCTGGCGTCTGAGTCTTCTTGCTTTGTTTTGCACAGGGTTGTGAATATGGGCGGCCGTGTGAAAGAGCTGTGACTGTTTACACGCACATGCATTCCTCACAAACGGTCTCCTTTTCCAAAGCACATGTCTGTGGAGGCTGAGAAGGCTAGCAACAGTGTGATTCTGCTCATGAGTGCTGGGTACAACTCCTTGAAAGGCTTGTACTAGAGACTGCTGAGGTAAAGTGATTGGCCTAGCTATCACCACATGGACCACAGCCCTGGTTGTTACCCCGTCAACAATGACAAAGGTATCATCTACTTCTGCTTACCCTGGACCATATGCTAGGTTCTTTTTTCTTTTTTCTTTTTCTTTCTTTTTTTTGGTTTGTTTGTTTGTTTTTGTTTTTCAAGACAGGGTTTCTCTCTGTAGCCTTGGCTGTCCTGAACTCATTTTGTAGACCAGGCTGGCCTCGAACTGGAGTGCTGGGATTAAAGGCATGTGCCACCATCGCCCGGCTCATACTAGGTTCTACTTTCTGTTAACTAAGTCTTTTTATCTAGCTAGCTATGTTATATTCTTAGTATTTTCATTCCATTGTACAGATTAAAAAAAAAAAAAAAAGCAAGCAAGAAAACCACAGCCTAGAGACATTGGGTAACTTGGCCCAGGGTAGCCCAGTTAATAAAAGGCAGAGCTGGGATTCAAACCCAGAGACTGGCAGAAAGCTGAAGGAAGTACCCACATCGGTCCCAGGGCTGTGGGTCTGTCACGGAGCTCAGGAGTCATTAAGAAGTGTATAGTGACACATGAAGAGTTAGTGATGGAGACAGGACAGGGGATAGTGTAGCTAGAATGGGGGAGGAAGAACTGCTTTGGGGGATGGAAATAAGGATGGACAGTCATTGTCACATGGAAGAAGCCCCTCAAATCCATCTTTGTCCTCCTGCTAGTATCTCCCAGTACTCTAGAGCCCAGATGTAGGCTCTTACCTGTGTTGCTCCTGGCCAGAGAGTGTTTGGAGAGGATGGCCTAAGCCAGTAGTTCTCAACCTTTCTGGCCCTGTGGCCTTTAATACAGTTCCTCATGTTATAGTGAACCCCCCTCAACCACAAAATTATTTCCGTTAGCCGGGTGCGGTGTCACACACCTGTAATCCCGGCACTTGGAAAGGCAGAGGCAGGCGGATCTATGTGAGTTGAAGGCCAGCTTGGTCTACAAAGTGAGTCTAGGATAGCCAAAGCTACACAAAGAAACCCTATCTCAAAAGAGCAAAACAAAACAAAACCCCAAACAAAAATTTTCCCATTGCTACATCATAGCTGTAATCTTGCTACTGATATGAATAGTAGTGTTAATATCTGATATGAAGGATATCTGATAGACCACCACCCGGGAATTCCTAGGGTGCAGTGGTATAAACAGGGTGGTGGGAGGGGCCAGGAGACAGAGAAAGAAGAGGGCCACCACATATATGACCTTGGGCTGGATTGTAAAGGGGAACCTAGTGGCCCTGGCTGTGGGCTGAGACTCTGATGTCTCCATTCCTTCTTTGGTAGAGTGATCTGGGTCTACCCAAGAGATCTCATTTTGGAGAAAAAGATTCCTTTAGGCCAGTTACCTAGATGAACTCTTGCCTGGCCTTCATCTATATACCTACCAGCCTGTAACCTACAGGAAAGAGAAAGGAGCTATGTGTCTCCAGAGAGGATATTCTGGAAGGCTTGATAATCAGAACCCATTGTAAAGCTGTGTTTTCAGTTCTACCATTTAAGTTTTTGTTCCAGTGGAAAACATTTGTAGGCTGTCCCCTGTGAACCGGGAATCCTGGGCAGAGTTCTAAGAGCCTTAAAATAGTATGGAATGCTAAGATATGAGGCAGGGGATATGGCTGGCGACACTAGCTGTATGCAGGCAGGACCAGCCCAAAGCAGAGACATTGTAGCTTCCGGTGTGTTAGGACAGTTCAAGAAAAGGGTCCCTAGGGATCCTTAAACTTAAGATGCTTGTACCAGCCAGGCAGCGGTGGCACATGCCTTTAATCTCAGTACTCAAGAAGCAGAGGCAGGTGGATCTCTGAGTTCTTGGACAGGCAGGGCTACACAGAGAAACTCTGTCTCCAAAAACAAAACAAAAAAGATGCTTCTACCCAGAGAAATACAAATTGCAACTGTTTCTCCCTATTGAGACTACACAGTGCACAGGTCAGTAATGGGCTCTCTGCAAGCCATGGGGTAGTCATCCTTCTCCTGCAGACCTGGCTGAGGGAATATGAGCTGCCTCTAAGAGTTGGTGCTTTGGTTTTTTGTTTGTTTGTTTGTTTGTTTTTTCTCACTGTGCACACTACAAATGCATGCACCCTCTGGCCTTCTAATTTCCCATTGGTACACTGAGCTATTTCCCCAGCAGATGTACCTGTAGCTCTTTGTACAAAATGAACTGTGCTCAATGTGATTCATAGTTACATTTTTATAGCACCAAAGGATTGGGAGCAATTTTGTGAATGGGAGATCGATTCAGTGGATGATGACACATGCTTCAGCTGGCTAGATGTAGAAAGAGGAATCACTGTGTGCACACACAGGCAGACTCGGGGATATATTGTTGAGATCCAAGCGAAGTGCAAAAATCATGCCATCGGTTGCCTGCGTAGAGTGGGGAATGGACAAATGTCCTCCTTAGCCTCTAAGAAGTCTGTGGAAATGTCAGTGGCCTCAGGAAGGGGTGGGCTTTGTGGAAGAGTGACCACAGAACATAGGCAGCCCTGTCATGTCACAGCATGCCAAGAGGCTGAACTAACAGGACAGCTTAAACAAACGCGGGGAGGAGCACACTTACAAAGTGTCTGGCCTAGGCCAGCAAGATGGCTCAGTGGGCAAAGGCCCTTGCCTCACATGTGTGGCGATCTGAGTTCCATCTCTGGTTGTGCATAAAGACAGAAGGAGAGAATTAACTCCACAAAGGTGTCCACTGACCTCTACTCACATGCTATGACACATGTGCACCCACCCGCCCCCCCCCCACACATAAACACAGGCCCACAAACATTAATGGTAAAATAAATAAAACTGCAGGGCCTAATGAGAGGGCTACCTAGGACTTCAGTAAAAGGGACAGGAGCAGCTGCCAGGTGGTGCAGCTAGCTATGTGGAAAGGGCTTTAGCTCACAGAAGGGGAGGGACTGTTAGGACTGAGGACAAGTAAAACTGTCACGCAGGGTGTAGGTGCCAGTGTAGGCTATAGGACAGATCTCAGGAGCCCTGGTGGGTGAAGAGGAGCAACAGGGAGGAAGATGACAAAGAGTCTCATTCCCTGTTGGTGGCAGCTGAGACTAGAGCTGAGGAGAAGAGTGCTCACTTGGTGAGAGAGCAGAAAAACAAGACCAAGGCATTGTGAGGTACAGGTGTCAGTGCCCATTGGGTCTGCTGATCTTTGACGGTGCCACGCAGAACATACATACAGGCACAATGTGTTTTGTTGTTGTTGTTGTTTTGTTTTTTGGTTTTTTTGCTTTGGTTCCCTCCCCTCCCCCCCCTCAAACTTCTAAAGATCTTTCCCCTGTTCAGGATCTCCAGAGCGGGCTGGGCATTTGTCAACAATGCAGATAACTGCCCCTTTCCCCCAGTCTCCCAGGCTTGCAGTTGTTGTGAGTGAAGTGGAGTTTGCAGCCAGCTGCCTTCAGAACAAGATGTTCCCAGGAGGTGGAAAGACTGGTTTGTAATCAGATAAAGGCTGCATCCTTCAGAAGCTTCTGGGTCCCTGTCAGCTGCCATTGTACTCGAGGCTCTGCCACCGAGGTGAAAGGGGCTAGAGCAAGAAACAGGGAAAGAAGACGGTGCATGCCTAGGATCCAGACCCTGTGAGTGGGTACCTGAGTCAGGGCTGTGCAGGACTGCAGCTTGGAAGCAAGGCCACACCGAGCTATAGTCCATCACTTTGCCACTACCCAAGCAAAGGTCAGCCCTATAGAACTAGGTGATGCCGTTGGCACAGAAGAGAACCACTCACTGTCTCTAAGTCTTTCCTGATACACCATCGGAAACCTGAGCTTCCTATGGCTGATGTGTCTTTGTGCTTTTGGGGGAAAATAGGAAGTGAGGTGTAGAGGTTAGTGCATAGATGTGGGTAATAACCTAGCTAGGTTTGAATCTCTCTGTCAATGTAACTAACCTCTCCAGTCCTCTACTTAGTCCCTGTATGAAATAAGAAATCACAGTGGTGTCTGTCACATAGGATTCAGGTTTTATATGAGTTAGTTTATAACACTCAAATGGTACATTTGGCAGCCTCTCAGGAAGACTATAAGCAGGATTGAGGGAGGTAAAGCCATGAGTGCCAAACAAGACTGAATAAATTGAGCTGATGCTACTAGCTATTCTTCAGTGTCAGGAAGGCCCTCCCTGACCACATGACTCAGGGCAATCAATACCCACCAATTCTCACTTTCTGGCCATGTGGAAATAAGGCTTTTGTTTGTTTGGTTGGTTTTGTTTTGTGTTTTGGTTTTTCGAGACAGGGTCACTCTGTGTTAACCTTGCCTATCCTGGACTCGCTTTGTAGACCAGGTTGGCCTCGAACTCACAGTGATCTGCCTGCCTCTGCCTCCTGAGTGCTGGGATTGAAATGAGTATTCTTTTTTCTTTTTCTTTTCATTTTTGAGACAGGTCTCTCTATGTAGTCCCGGCTGCCCTAGAAATTGCTATGTAGACCCAGACTAACTGCTAACTCAAAGATCCTCCTACCTCTCTGCCTCCCAAGTACTGGGACCAAAGGTGTGTGCCACCATACCCAGCTTTAAATGAATGATCTGGATGCTCTTTAATGGTGATCCAATGAGGGACTTAGCTGTGCTGTCTTCTAACACAGAGCACCATGTCCAGCTTGCATGGCCATACTCTTGTGACATTGCTGACCTAGCGGTTGCTAGGAAAGAAAGCAAGTTTCTCAGGCTCCTCGCAAAAGCCTGTGTGGAAGAGATAGATGCAACAGGAACCTCAGAGGTCCCATAGAGAAAGTATAAAATGGAGGGGTCTCTGCTGGGGGGCCAGGCTGACTGAAGCGCTTGCTGCAGATGATCCCACAGTGTATCTAGGTGGTGTCTGGGCTCAGGCTGGTTGTGCCAGAAGCTTTCTGTAGGATGTATTTGCTGGGGTAAGTGACTAAAGTTGAGTTCTAATAAAAAGAGGGATAATAAAAGTGGGAAAAGTAGAAGGTTGAGGGGAGATGCAAGATGCACTTTGAAACTCCCGATGTCATTCAGAATATTTATACTGGGGCTCCTATTGTACCCTTGGGCCCCGGCTCTATTTTGCCCTTTTGTTTCCTCTTCTGTTCCTGGCTCCTTTCTGCTTAGTTCCAGAAGCCAGCTTGCTGCAACCTGGCAGAGAAGCTGCTGACTTCCTGGCCATCCCCACCCTTTCCCGGGTCCTGGATACTGCTTCCTTTCTGGCCTTCCATAATGACCTCATCACTGCCCGGAAGTGGGACTCTTGTTGCTTCTGTCTGTTTGCCCTGGCCCTGCCACAGGCTTATCACATGGCACCTTTGGGATGCCAGGTGTATGAATCGCAGGCAGTGGGCAAGGCAAGCAGGGGAGGGCATTCCTCTGGACTGAGTTGTGCTGGTAGCTTGGCACAGGACCCCCTCTCTTCTAGAAGTGAGTCAGCAGCCTCCCTGTGTGCCCTTCTAGTACGCTGCTGAGTCATGGCCTGAGTCACACACAGTACAGCTGTGTACTCAACAGTAAGCCCTTTGTGGAACCCAGATGGGCTTTCCTCATTCTTGGGGCATTTAAAAAGAGCCCAGATTGCATTCGACCCTCTCTGCCTTCCTCAGTGATTCTTCTACCCTGACCCCTTTCCAGATCTATGCTTATGGGCTAGGCAGTGATACACACCCCCACCTCAGGCTGCCAGCTAGGATTCAGAATCCACAAGTTCAAATCAAGTCAGCAGCTGGGTGACAGGCAGGCAGCCAGGGCAGTGATTAAGCAAGCTGGGGCAGGAGTAAAGCGGGGAAGATCCCTGGGCCCTGGGTGGGCCTTGGGAAGATCAGCCAGCTTTCTTGTGTCTTGCATGTTTTGGGAGCATCCTGACTCTACCTTGAGAATTCAGTCGTGTTTTTTGGAAGAAACAGGTGCAAGAATTCGTGTGTATTGGTGTCTTATAGCCTGATTCACCCCATTGTTTTTAATACCCATTCAGTGGTTGAAGAAATGGGGTCTAGTAGGAGATGATACCGGAAGCAATGCAAGAAGCAGAAGTGAGAACACATAGAATTTGATTCTCAGACCTGCCTGACTCAGTTTAGCACTTTCCCTCCCAGACTGCTTGCTGGAGTCTTCTTTCTAAGGCAGCTGTGTTGAAGCGCAGCATGCCAACAATTAGGGTGAAATAAAAATGTCATTAGGAGGCCTGGGCTCTCTGTCGGGTGACACTGAATGAATGTTGAGCCCCAAGCTTGTCTCTGGTACAGGAGGGCTTCCGGCTGTTATACTGTTATGGGCAGGGAACAGCTAGGAGCTATGCAGTGAGAAACCTTTGGGGCTGCTGTAGCTGTCTGGCTAGCACTGGAGATAGAGCCCGTAGCTGACCCTGAGTGGAAAGATAGTTGGTTACCTGATTGTGTTCGCTTAGGAGTTGTCACTAAGGTTTGGGTTCTACAAGTTTCCCTCTGTTTGTGCAACCTTGGAGTCACCTCTGCTGGCTAACGCTGGTTCTAAAGCCTAACACTTCCTTTGGGAAAGAGTCTGTTATGGCTCCATAGGTGAGACCGGTGAACCCATGTGTTAGTGCTGATGAAACCCACTCGTGAAAGTAATCTAGTCTTTAGTCTTATGGTGGGCTGGGCTACTGCTTGCCCGCTGCCAATGGGGACAGCTCGGCTAGACCTCAAAGGTCTGTAGGGGCAAGTTTGAAAACAAGCATCCTTTGAATTCCCCTGGGACTTTATTACTAGATAGATGATTAGGAGGTCACTTGTTACCTTCTATGGGAGGTGGTGACTGAGCTGGAAAGAGCTTTGGGTATGGTGGTTCTGTAAAGCCATCCAGGGAAGGCCTTGCCTGCTGTCATTGCTGAAGGGACTCTATCTGTTTCTTAGGAAAGATGATCACTTCTGTTCCCGGGGTGCAGCCTTGGCATCACAGATGACGTCAGGTTTTAGACCATGACCTATGTCTGTGCTGTTAACCTTGAAGGACGATGAGAAAGGTTAGGCACACTCCCTGAACTGTAACCATATCTATGCGTAGTTGTAAGCAGATGACCCATAGAAGAGAAGATGGACAGACTAAATGTGAGGCAAGAATGCTGGGCTGTGGCCCTGCGGCTAGTTTGTGGACCCATGTGAGCTGTCAATGGATTTTTTTTTTTTAAGCAAAAGCAGCTTCTAAGTGCCCATTTCAGTTCTGACTGTGGGTTAGGGAAGGGATGAAGGTGAAATAGCTCACTCATGATCAGAAGGTAGTAGAGGTGGGATGTGAAACCTGGCGTGCTTTTGCTTTTGCTTTTCTCCTTTCTACTTAGCACCACTTGTCCTGAGTCATCAGGAACCTACCAGGCAGTTGGATCTAAGAAGACGTGAGTTCCCACAGAGGTTCTCTCATCCTCACTCTCCTGCATGCTCTGATTCTGGATTCCACCAGCATTCCCACTGGTCTTCCTGGTATCTACATGCTCCCTTTCTGAGCAAGAACAGGGCAATACCAAAATGGAAAACTCACAGCAAAAGTGAAATCTGGGCTTATTATCATCCGGAGGCCAATCTTGGGTTTGCTGTTCGGATAGCCTGCTGCAACATCAATTTCCTCGTCTGTCAAATCAGGGTGATATCATCTAGGTCAAAGATAGGGGAGTGAAGTTCTCATGCTTGAAATGCTTGGCACCCAGAGGCCCTTGCAAATCTTTGCTTCTTTGTCCCTACAAGTAGACAAGCTGAGTCACGAGTCCTGAAGGAGATTGCTCTCTCTCTCTCCCTTCCTTGCCTGTGCCATCTTGCCTTCCTTGAGCTTGTATTATCTGGGTGTGGTGAGCCTCAGGAATAATACTGTTCTGCCAAGAGATGGGTGACATCAAACCCTGTGAACGCCAACCTTGACCTTGAGCCTCACAGCTGCCAGTGGTGACAGGAACCAGGGATGCTCCAGGGGATGCAGGGAAGGCCGTGTGTGATTGTGGGCAGGGCCATTTCCTGGAACTGTCAGGGAACTGGCTCCTGGGTGAGCCTGGGTAGGAGAGGAGCAGGTTTGGTTGCAGATGTGGTGCTGCCAGGAGAGGGCTCTTCCTGGCAGAGCTCAGCTGCCGGTGGTGGGTACTGGACAGGCTGCTCCACTGCCAGTCCAAAGCCAGCTTGGTTGTCCACAGATTTAATTTCAGCACCAGGAGACTTGGAGCATAGTTAAGGATTGCGAATTTGAGGCCAGCCTGGGCTACCATCTCTGCAAAGAAATCTTTAGACAACCAAATGATGGGCTAGACGTTTTGGATTGGTGCATTTCCTGAAAAGCTTCCTGGGAACCTTGAAGCTGGGCAAATCTCTCAAGAGACTGGGTAGGTAATTGGGGCTGCATTTTCTTGCAGAGGAAGAGGTTTATGGCAGGAAGTTCTCTGCCCATGCCCACGTGGTCACCTAGACAAATGGCATTTCTCTTTTGCTGTGTGAGCCAGGGAACTTCTTACAGTGTCCATTACATAGAAACCTGGATCGGCTCACAGTCAAAAGTGCATGGTGGGATTTCATGGTGGATTTGCCACCCTACCATGCTTCTACCGGATGTGTACATGTCCGAGTGTTTGGAGGAAGTGGTGACTCTTCTTTCCGAATCTTGTTCCTTCTGTGCTTGTGCATACCCGTACTTGTGTGTTCCTTGTCCTTTTCCTCCCAACAATCCTGCTGTAGTGTGCTCCACCCAGTCATTTCTATCCAGGCCCCTTTCCACCCACTCAGTCTTGTCTTTAGCCAGCCTTGCATGTAAGCGTCCCAACAAACCAGCCCTAGGGACAGAAACACAGGATGCTATTCCTCACCTGTTGTAAGGATCATAGCTGACATGTCCATAATAAAAGGTGCACCAGCAGGAGCAAAACATAACTTTTCCTTTCTGCATATGTTTTAGTTAGGGTGTCTATTGTTGTGAAGAGACACCATGACCACAGCAACACTTAGAAAGGAAAACATTTAATTGGGGCTGGCTTACAGCTCAGAGGTTTAGTCCATTATCACTGGTGGGAAGCATGGCAGCACACAAGCAGACATTGGTGCAGGAGAGGTAGCTCCACAGTTCTATGTCTGGATTGGCAGGCAGCATGAAGAGAGTGACACTGGACCTAGCTTGAGCTCCTAAAACCTCAAATATGATGCCCAGTGACAGTTTCTCTAACAAGGCCAGAGATCCTAATCCTCTCAAACAATGCCACTTGCTGTGAGCATATCAGGGCATTGTCATTCAAACCATCACAGCATACACAGCTCCTTCTGGGTGTGGGATGGACAACTCTGATGTGAGGGTCTCAAAATGGAGAGCCAGAGAGTTCATGAGACAGAAGACAACGTCTTCTAGTTTTGTGGCTTGCTTTTAGCAAGAGGGGTTCAAGGTTCTATTCCTTGCCTTGAGGAACAGGAATCCTATGTGTTTCTAAGACTCCAAACTCTGGGAGAACAAAAGAAACAGTCAGTGGGGCCAGGAAAAGTTTCTGTAACATCTTGTTTCTAAGGCTTTCCAGACTCCTATAGTTTAAAGTATATTTAAAGCACTATATTCTGGAATATGTTCTCTAAGCCTCCTTTTCCTCTAGCCAGTGTTCCACTAAGCCACCCTTCCACCCAGCTACCTAACCACTCAAATACTTCTACACAAAATGAAACCAAGCTTCTTCTAGAAGTCAGAAGTAAGATAACTGCTCCTGTCAGAATCTGCCCTCTGGATGAGCAGGTAAGAGTCCTCCTGGCTCCTTATATGGGACCAGTTACACAGCAGATGTTTGATGCACGCTGTTGCTGCAGCTACTTGCCCTGGCAGTACCAGCTGCTGTCATCATCAGCCATGTTAATGCTGCTGGGCAGGCAGACTTCCTTCCACCTTTTATGGGCTAACACACACACACACACACACACACACACACACACACACACACAGAGAGAGAGAGAGAGAGAGAGAGAGAGAGAGAGAGAGAGAGAGAGAGAGAGAGAGAGTGCCTTTTTATGATGCACAGCTGTTTTCTTGACAGAGATGCTATACCTCCAAATGGCTGGATATTTAAAAGGCTTTCTTCCTTTTCCTTTGGAAATGTTTCTACCATAACCAGTCCTTGTTATGAGTGTGGTGGTGGGTGGGTGGGGGCGTGGGGGTGCAACGTATTAGAACAGGCGTGTTCTAAGAAAGGAACAAACTCCATTGGGCTGCAGTCTTTGCTGTTTATCACCTGCACATGTTCCTTCAGTGGTGTTTGTGCCCCCTCCCCATTGGTGTACAAGACCGCTTTGATTAACTTTTGGTGTTGTTGGGGTTGGGAGAGGGGGAGGGGAGATGTCCTCTTTGTTAGGCATGCTGTCCCAGGAACGGATGCTTCTATTTCTATGGGGGGATGTGTCTTTACAATTCTACATCTGATTGTGGGACCAAAGAGTGTACTTTGCAAGTGAGGACCTGCTCATCCACCAATCTTTTTCCCTTCTGCCCCTACCCTTTCCCACCCTCCTCATCTGTCTGCCTATTCTCCCTGGAGCTGCCAGTTTTACATATTCTCAGGTAAGTGACTTTTTTCTTCCTTACCATCTTCGGACATACACAAATCCTGATTCCTGGGAGCTCTACCTCCAAGCTCTACTGCAGTTTCTAGGGCTGCAGACTTCCTCATAGCACCTCATAGTCTTGCACTTTCTCTGGTGAGTGTGTGGGTGCTTGCACCATTGGCCGGCCCCTTCTAGAAGCTTCCTTCTGACTGTTTCCTGTGTAAGCCCAGCTGCTAGCCAAGAGCCCGTTTCAGGGCTGATATGCGGAATGAGAAATTACCTGCCTGAGGCTATGCAGCTTGAAGGTAGCTGGTCCAAGGCTTGCACAGGTGTCTGGGCCCATATTTAATCTCTAGCTCTCTAGCCTGTTTGCACCTGGGCTCAAGACTTTTCCCTGGTGCCTCAGGTGAATGGAGTATAAAGGTTTCCCAGGTAGCAGGGTCCTTTTTTGTGTGGTCTGTAATCACTGGCCATTTTGGGTTAATGAGGGTGTGTAGAAAGAACTAGGGGAAGGTTGGGACAGGCCTCCAGGTGACAGCCTAGTGACAGCTGGCTTCAGCCTCCCCCTGGCCTTGCCTGTCCCTTGTATACCTTGTGGCTTCTCTAGGTCTGCCATGGAACCAACCTACTGAGCAGTCAGCTTGCCCGTCTCCAGGCTCTGTCCTCTTGGTATAGAGAGCATGTGCAGGAAAGAAAGAAAGAAAGAAAGAAAGAAAGAAAGAAAGAAAGAAAGAAAAAAAGAAAGGTTCCTCGCTGGAGTGGAGGTGGCAGGCTAGCAGGTGATTTCAGGGAGGGTTAGAATGCTTGGTTCTATGTAGGAGGGACAACAACAGTAGAAGCTTGGTTCAGGGGGCAGAGCCTGCTGACAACCCCCTGCTCCAGGGCTTTGGGCATGCTACCGGTTTCTTGGAGAGCCTTGGCCTCCTTCCTGCTTGCCAGATGGAACTGGTTAGGCTCGTGACCAAGGCTCAGCGATGGGTGATTCTTTTGAGCCTTTGCTAGTATCCCGTGGATGTTGCTTGCTTTTCCTGCTTCTCTCCAGGGCAGACCCATGCCGAATGAGTCCCTCTTCCCGCCATCCTCGTCCTCCTTGTCTGTCTTCTCGCCTTCGTCTCCCTCTTCTTTCTTGGTAGTCACTGTATATAGTAATAGTAGTACAATTCCTAAGGACATTTTCAGTTTTTTAGTATTATAGGCTGATCCTAGAGTCTCATGCATGTAAGCACTTCACCGCTGAGCTTATCCCAGCACTCTCTTTTTTTCTTTTTCTTTTTTGTTTTTGTTGTTTTGTTGTTTGTTTTGTTTTGTTTTTTTGAGGCAGAGTTTCTCTGTGTAGCCTTGGCTGTTCCTGCACAAACTAGACTAGGCTGACCCCAAACTCACAGTGATCCCCCTGCCTCTGTCTCCCTGAGTTCTGGGATCAAAGGCATGTGTGTGCCACCACGCCTGGCTTCTCCTATTATTTGGAACAGTGGGTTGCTAACTTGACGCTAGCTTTTATAGTTGTGACTGTGCCTTGAGTACCTTCAATTGCAGATCTGTGCTTCCAGACCTGGCTCCCAAAAAGATTTTCATACAAGTGTAGAAT
Organism: Acomys russatus; assembly: GCF_903995435.1. NCBI lineage: Eukaryota > Metazoa > Chordata > Mammalia > Rodentia > Muridae > Acomys > Acomys russatus. The sequence continues at coordinate 21,805,193 of NC_067153.1, read as the reverse complement.
ATACTTTGACTATGCCCCCCCTCCTCCATAACACCCTTTGGCACAATATTTACAAAATTGGAAAATTCTCAGTGGAGATAGTGTAATTTGAAAATGGAGTTCTTCTTATTCCTCAGAGACCCAGGTGTCAGTGCTGGAGTATCTGTGTGCAGGGAGGGACTCTCCTAAGAAGCTAAATGCATAAACATTGAGTAGACTGTTCCGCTGTGGTCCAGATGGAACCATGGAGTCTACAGTCGACTGAGATCTGGGGCTTCTGTCTTCATCTTGAACTTAGCATCAGGTCACTGTGCCCCAGCAGAAATCAGCATCCTGGGAATGCAGAGGTGATTGGAACCATCTCACGTTTGATGGGATTAATGGGGGCCTTGTCTTCACACTGAGAGTCATAGGTGCCAGTCTGGATTCTGATACTGAGCAATAAATAGCCCTGGGCCTGAAATAGATTGAGAAATTGACTTAATTTTGCTTTTCTCTAAATGCTTATGTCCAAGTCTCTGGAATGATACGTGGACGCAGGGGATTGGGGAGGCGGTGGTGCATTTATGGGTAGCCTTGTAAAAGGGGCTGTTAATTTTTGATTCTTTGCTGGCACAGTATCATGACAAGAGCCCTTGGAAGTTGTCAAGAGTGAGGCTAGAGAAATGGCTCAGCAATTAAGAGCACTAATTTAACTATTCTTACAGAGGCTTGAGGTTGAGTTCCCAGCATCCTTGTAGGATACCTCACACTCCAGCCTCAGGGAATCAGATGCCCTCTTGTGGCTTTGCAGATACCTGCACACATGTGGACAGGACATAACCCATAGACAGACACTTAATTAAAAATAAAATAAATCTTAACAAAACAAAACAAGGAAATGGATGAGAAAAGTTTGAGGGTACACCTCAGTTGGCAGAGTGGCTGCCTAGCATTCATAAGACCCTGGGTTCGGTCACCAGCATGACATAGACCGGGCAGGGTGGTACATGCCTGTGATCTAAGCACTTGAGGTGTGGAGACAGGATGATGAGAGAGGAATTCAAGCTTATCCTTGGCTTCATAGTGAGTTCCAGGCCAGTCAGGGCTGCAGAGACTGTCTTTAAAAAAAAAAAAAAAAAAAGGAGACGAAAGAGGCAGAAATGCCTGCTCACAGTAGCGTGATGTGACAAGCTCTCTGGCTTAGAAGATGAAGGGATGTTGAGCAGCCTCTAAAAACTAGGAAAGGCAGAGAGACCGAAACAGCCCTGCAGCGTCCAGAAAACAGAACTCACTGTTAGGATCCTATTGGAAGGCTGCAGACATTTATCTTGGACTTCCCACCTCCCAGATTGTACTGTATCAACTTATGTGGCCGTAACAGTCAGAGCATCTGGTGGTCACCTTTTTGCACTAGCCCACAGGGAGTGGGTGATGGAGCAGTAGCTGAAAGGGCTCGTAGGGTGTGGTGGTGTCAGATGGTCTTTTATTTAAGTATGACCCTTGAGGCCATGGGGCCAGTTTGATGGCCTGGCAGGATGTCTTAACAGCCAGGTGTTGAGGATAAGATAAGATGCCCTGTGTGCAAATCACCTCAGCTGGGATAGCCAGCCCATCCCTCACTTGAGCATCCGGCTTGGATGACCTCACCTAATGTTGCTGAAGGTGTCCGTCCCTTTCCAGCCTGCCTTGCTGTTTGAATCCTTGCTCTGTGTGAGTTTGTTATTTCTTTGAGCAGCTTGGAAATGATTGACAGGTGTGTTTTAGCTCTCATGGATGAGCACCTCTGGCTCATGGTCCAAAATTTTCCTTTTCCTTCCTGAAAGTGTGTCCAAGCTATTACTTTGTCTTCCTCAGCTTCCTTTGAGGAGAATGTGGCTGCTACTCCATCAGTACCTTTTCTTGCCTCTGACATAAAGGGTGAGATATCAGGGCACCATGACGGGGTGGTATGGATCTAGGTGGCCCTAGGCCTGACTGAGAGAGGCTTTTGTGCTTTCTGAACTGATTTTGTGCTTCCTGCCCATCAAAAGCCTAGCCTTTAGTGTCCTTTGGCTTCCTGTCTTTACTCTGGGTCCCCATATAGCCCCACTCTCTCATTCAGTGTCTTCTGAGAGACTGTGAGCTTAGAGAGGAGCAGGCAGATGAAAGAAAGAGAAAGACCCACGTCACAGAGACAATAAAGGGCTGGGCAAATCTGAAAGAGGAGCACTATAAAAGTAACGTTTATTCTCCTGGCTCAGTTGTTGTCTGGAAGGCTTATCACCTCCTTTCTGCTAACCTAGGTATAGTCCTTGAACCTTCTAGCCTCCCTACAATCCAACCTAAGACTAGAATGCTTTCAGCCTATGTGACTTACTGCTTAATAAGCTCACCCTTACTTGCTGTTTCTGAGCTCTGGGCTGTCTGGTTCAACTCAGCTGTTCTGGCTCAAACTCTTCTCTCAGCTGGCTTATTTGATGTGGCTCCTCTCTCAGCCTGGAATTGCTCTGCTTGGCTTCAAACTAACTCAGCAATCTGGTCTATTCTTCTGGCTCCTTCTCATTTTCTGGCTCATCCTGTCTTCACCTGATTTCTTTCTCTGCAACTCATCTCTCTATTACTGTCCTGGTAAAACTGCCTCCTCGCTCTGTTAAACTGCTTCTTAAGTACCTTCCCTTTCCTTCTTCTCCTTGTGAGAGTTGGGCACATCATATTCTGTGAAATATCTGAATTGTCACCTTTTCTGTCACTCAATTAGACATCACTTCCAAGCCTGGGTGTTTCCTTCTACAAACTAACTTTACCTTGATTAAAGGCATGTACCATCATGCCTGGACCTAAACTTTTTTTTACCAGATACTTGCTCTATGCCAGGCTGACCTTGAACTCAGATCTGTTTGCCTCTGTCTCCTGGAGTAATTAAAGGCATGTTTGTATTCCAGCCAGCTTGCACAGGCCTAGGATGTCTTTGGATGTGATCTCTTGCCAGCCAGATCAAATAGACCTAGACCTTTGGATGTGATCTTTTGCCAGAACAGTCATGTTCTGAATTAACATTCCTCTTTACAGAGCACTGATGTTGTGTCTGCAGGGGAGAGGGAAGGTAGAATGCAGTAGGAGGTTCATTGTGCCCTATTGCCCATCCGGGGTGCACTCTGCTGCTCTCCCAAGGTGTGGGTACACACAGAACACCTTGCCTGCCTCTGCCTCACTCAAGCTGCTCATTGGGTTGGCTTCTCTCACTTATGAGGCTTTGGGGCTTCATTAGAAGAAGCCTTTGTAGCACTTTCCATAATACCGTGTGCGTGAGGATTGGATTCCCCTATTGGGATGACATTAAATACCTCTGCGATGCCAGCCTCACCTGTTGTCTACACCGGGGCCTGGACCTCTCAGCTTATGGAAAGGCTCAGCAGCCTCACTTGGCCTTCTCCATCCTTTTAGGCTTGTTCACACAGGATGCTAGGAATGGCCAAAGGCTGCCCAGGCTTGTATTTGGCCTTAACCAAGGTCAGGTTGTCTGGGAGGAAGAAGGGGAGGGGCACCCTTGCTTTTGTAAGTAGAAGGAGGAAGGGCCCCAGACAGCTGCCTGGCACAATCTTTTATGTGCAAGCCTGGCCCATCAGCAACTCTGCTCAGAGGCACCCCCATCCCTCATTTCCTCCTACACCAGGAAGGGGTGCTGGGCTATTGGGAGGGGGCATTGCTTCCGATCTGATGTGAGGCTTGCATTCCTCTGCAGTACCCTGGGGTTGCCTGTCTGCGGACACCTGGCTGGCATAACAAGCTCCTTGGCTGGCCTTCTCTCAGCTGTGTAAGGAGGGCCTCCTTCTGCTGAACTAGCACTTCCTGCCTTTCCTCCCAGGCCCTCTTTGACTAGAGCTGGGCTGCTGGTGAAAAGTATATGCTGAGACCAATCCTTGAGGCTGTATAGTCTCATTTCTTATGCACATGCGTTGTACTGATGGGAGAGGATTGATAATAGGGACATGGTGAGGCCAGGAGAAATGGAGCAAAAAATTCTGACTTGAAGCTAAAGCCAAAGGAGGTGTCTCCTTTCATCTGGTATCTCTTTTGTTGTGGGTGTCCCAGGGGTTGGGTCAGGTGCCCTTCGCCACCTCGTAACATAGTTAGACTTGGCTAGGTATGGGAAGGCCACTCTAAACCACTATAAGACATCATTAAGGGCTCCTTATGTTGATGTTTCCAATCCCTTCTGTCTCTGGCTACCTTTATTTTTTTTTTCCTTGACCTTTACAATATTTTCTAATTATAACATAAAAAATTATTCTCTCCAGCACAGAATAGGATAACGTTTCTGCAAACCAGGTTTCCAGTTCAGCTTTTTGCAAACGTTAACCCATTTGATTCCATGCAGCCCCGGATAATGGTGCCAGGATAAAGGTTACTTACTCCAGGGTCAGAGGTCACACAGCAAGTTCTTAGAAAAAGCCAATATGGTAAACCCAGAGAGTCTACCATTCTTCACTCCCAGAAAAGAAGAAAATGTAGAAATAAACACTGTGAGTGTCTCTAGATGCCAGTGTGAAGGCACACACTTGCCTAAAGTGTCTACATCCCAGGGAGTGATGCATTTTTAATGGCTGCAACCCTCTTCCTCCTATCAAAGGTATCTTTTTAATACCATTCCTTTTACTTTTTTTGGTTTTCAGTTAAACAAAAAATTGTTCTTTTCCCATACACTACATCCTGACCACAGTTTCCAGTCTCTCCACTCCTCCCAGCCCTCCACCCCCACATCCCTTCTCCCTCAGATTCACTCCTCCATTTCCCTTCAGAAAAGAGCTGGCTTCCCAGGGATAGCAACTGAACATGGAATAACAGGTTTACAATAAGACTAGGTGTAAACCCTCATATCAGACTGTACGCGGCAACCCAGTAGGAAGAAAAGGGTCCCTTTTGCTTTTGCGAAGACCCGCATACTCCTTTGTAGGTCGTGCATACCTTGATATGGCAGAGCAGCACCTGCCAGGTGAGGTTAGCAATATACAGCTTAGGACCCTGTTGATGCTGGAGATGGTTTGTGAACAGAGGGCTGGGCCTAGGGCTGGAATCAGGCTCCAGCGCCTCACGAGTCCTGTACTGTATATTAGGGTTTGTGCTTTGCATACTGTATACTACAATGAAATGTTTAAGCAGTCATTAGTAAGTCATGAAGCTGCCATTCTTATTCACTGTTATTTAATAATGATACCAATGCCATCGGGTTTTAATTAATTCTTATTACCTAGTTTTAAGTTTTAATTAATTCTTATTACCTAGTTTTAAGCTATGTAATATTTGCCCAATATCAAAAGCTAAGAGACATCAGGCAGCATCAAGTGTTTCCAGCAAACTCTTCTATGCTTTTCCTTTTGCCCCAAGAACTTAAGGACCTACCTGGCTGTTAATGTGCCAACAGCTCCTTGGCCCCCACTTGAAGAATGTTTATTTTGTGTTTTTAAGTATTTCATTATTATTTATTTATTTGTTTTATTTTATGTGTTTGGCCTGCATGTGCAAGTATGTCAGATCTCTGGAGTTGGTATTACAGAGAGTTGTGAGTTGCCATGTAGGTGCTGGGAATTGAACCTGTAGATACTGGAAGAACGTCTCTTTAATTGTCGAGCCATCTCTTCAGCCCAGAGGACCCAAATCCCAGGAACAAGCTGTTTCTCTCCCTATATCTCCTACTCTTTTCTTCTCTCCTCCTCTCTCTAACCATATTTTAGGCTTTTAAAATTTTTTTAAAAATTTTATTTATTTATTGTATATGACTACTTTATCTGCAGAATAGGGCATCAGATCACATTATAGATGGTGGTAAGTTACCATGTGGTTGCTGGGAATTGAATTCAGGACCTCTGGAAGAGCAGGCAGTGCTCTTAACCACTGAGCCATCTCCCCAGCCCAACTTTTTTTTTTTTTTCTCTCAAGACAGGGTTTCTGCACGTAGCCTTGGCTGTCCTGGACTCACTTTGTAGACCAAACTGGCCTCGAACTCAGTTATCTGCCTGTCTCTGCCTCCTGAGTGCTGGCGTAAAAGGCATGCACCACCTCGCCTGGCCTCATATTTTAGGCTTTAACTAGCAGCTATCCTCCTGCCTCACTCAGCCCCTTGAGTGTGGGTACCACCACATCTAGCATTAGCCTTCTCTTGTGAGAAGAGGACCCAATTGGCCACAAGTCTTACTTCATGTGAGAACCCAATGCATGACACTTCTGGGCTGAAAGTGTCACATAGGGATCTGTGCTAGCTTCAAAATGTGCCATCATTTGGACAGGGGCATCTTTCTGACATGATCACTTCAGGTGAGCTCAATGGTGAGAAAAATGTAGGAGGTGAAAAGACACAAACACAGCTCTACAGTTGCACCCCTACTAGCCCAGGAGTTCCCCTAGTTTTGTTTTTGTTTTGATTTTTTTTTTTTAAAGACCTCTTGATTCAGGTCAAACTTAGATATATGGCTTCAACACTGAAGAGAATTTCAGAACCAACTTAATGAACTAGTATTACTTGATGTTATCAAAGATACTTTAATATGGGCTTAAATATAAGCGTTAAGAGAATTTTGAGGTGCTGGCCATGGTGGTACACACCTTTGTTTTCTTTAGGTTTTTCGTGACAGGGTTTCTCTGTGTAACAGTCCTGGCTGCCCTGGATTAGCTTTTGTAGACCAGGCTGGCCTCAAACTCACAGTGATCTGCCTGCCTCTGCCTCCCAAGTGCTAGAATTAAAGGGGTTTGCCACCACCTTGACCTGCCTGGTACATGCCTTTAATGCCAGAACAGGCAGCTGTTGGAGGATCTCTGAGTTCAAGGCCAGCCTGGTCTACAGCGTGAGTTCCAGAACAGCCAGAGCTAGGCAGAGAAACCTTGTGCCAAAAAAAACCCAAAAACCAAAAAACAACAAAAAACCACCTAAACCCTACACAGAGAAATGCTGTCTTGGAAAAACAAAAAAAAAACAACCAACCAAACAAATAACCCTAAACCCGACCCAACCCAACAAAAAAATCGAAGTGGGGGACAGATGTTCTGAGAAGAAAGTAAGACATACCCAAGTGGGGGTGTATGATTATCAAGGGAAAACAGGAGAAAGAAAGACATACCTTTACCCTTCTTTCTGTCTCTCCTTTGGTAAGAGAGATAGATGAAGAAGCTCCAGAGATGCCTTGGGTATAATTACAGCCTGATAAGGAAAAACCAGGAACTAGCAGGATTGCACTAGGAGCTCTGTGTATGTCCATTCTCTGTGAATGAAGTTCCTGGTCAGATTCCTGGGAAATTGCAGGTTGGTGGCTGAGGAGGGGGAAGAGCCTCAAGAGGTTGTTAATTGTGCGGAAAGTCTCCGGCCCTCTGCTAACAGAAGCTTTGGCTGCATTCCAGACTGAAGGGCTTCGTGGCAGATTTTCACACCCCCAAGATTTTTTTTGGCCTTTTCTAACCTGCCTCAGAGTAGGATTGGGATAAACTCAGCCACCTGGGATTGGTGTTGGGTCAAGACAAAAGGGAGGGGGGCAGTCTTAGGGATACAGGGAAGAGGCCTGGTGATGAGGGAAGATAGAGGTGGGAGAGATGATGGCTCCACAAGCCAGTGAATGACGAAGCCTCAGGGCTCTATGCAGGAAGACTGCTCCATAGATCTCCAGAAAAGAAGAGGCCACTCTTCCTGGGAGGTAGACTTCTCCCCACCAGAATGGAGGACTACATTTCTTCTGGTGTAAGGTGCCCACAATAGAGAAATTTGTTAGGAAACTCTGACAGTACCCATCTCAGAGCAATACGCTCCGCCCACCCCCCACCCCCCCCCCCCCCCCCCCCCCCCCGCCCCGCAACCACCTTTACACGAGACTTTACACAAATACTTGCTAATGACTATGAAGTTCACAGTGGGACAGGTCATTTTGTTTCATATCCTCTGCTGGAGTTCCGAGGCCAATGGGAATGGCTAGACAAGCTTCCTCTTCTGCTAATGGAACTAACTGGCTCCCTCTCACTGAGGGGTCTTGAGTAGATGCTGAAACACAGGGCTCTAGACCAGGGAGCCTTGCCTGGCGAAGTGCAAAGTGCTTTGCCTCATAGCAATAGCCAGATGCTATGAGGCCTGTAAAGTCATGGCACCTGTTTGAGAATCTAAGCTGTACAGGGTAGAGTTTTTTGTTTTGTTTTTGTTGTTGTTGTTTGCTTTCTTTTGCTTTTTGAGACAGGGTTTCTCTGTGTAGCCTTGGCTGTCCTGCATTCACTTTGTAGACCAGGCTGGCCTAGAACTCACAGCTGTCTTTGCCTTCCCAGTGCTGGGATTAAAGGCAGGTGCCACCACGCCTGGCTTTTTTGTTTGTTTGTTGTTTGTTTTTGTTAACATGACATTAGTTAGTGGTATCTGAAAAGAAGGAAGCTTAATCGAGGGATTATCTTCATCAGAATGGCTTATAGGCAAGTCTGCGGGGGACATTTTCCTGATCAGTGATTGATGTGGGAGGGCCCAATGTAGTCAGTGCTATTCCTAGGCAGGTGGAAATTTAAAAAAAAAAATTATGTATATGTATGTATGCTTGTCTGTATATGTGCCAAATCCATGCAAGTACCCAAGGAGACCATTAGAGTATTTAACACAGTTCCCCCGCCCTGCAAAAATAGCCTTGCTTTTCCGGATAAGAAGGCTGGTCTCTGAGAGATTATTTCAGTTCTGGGGTTGTTTCCTAAATGGAAAAATACACACTTTCTTTTCTTTACCCCATTCCTGTTGCCTCATCAGTTTGGGGTGTATATGCCAGCAGTAGCTGACTGGGTGGGTATCTGTTTGCAGATCTTTTTGTTTTGTTTCTTTCTTTCTTTTTTTCTTTTTTCTTTTTTTTTTTTTGTGACTGGGTCTCATGTAACCAAGGCTACCCCAGAGTGTAGTCAAGGATTACCTTGACGTGCCGATCTGCCTGCCCCTACCTCTCCGGCTTTGAGATTACTGGTGTGCAACAGCCCATCCCGTTTACTCTCTGCCGTGAATTTGTCCATGCTGTATACCCAAGCCCTGCAAGTCTTGGACTGAACTGTTGGACTCTTGGTGCCTAGGACGGTGACTGCTTCTCACTGTGTGTAAAGGATCTGAAGAAGAAAGATAATTGGTGTACACATTTTGGAACCTTACATTTTACAAGTATTTAGTGTGTGTGTGTGTGTGTGTGTGTGTGTGTGTGTGTGTGTACATATCAGTGCATATGTGGGTTCTAGAAATAAACATCAGGCTATTAGGCTTGGTGGCAAGCACCTTTAAATGCTGAGTCATCTTGCTAGTTCTCTTTGGTGGGGTTTGACTGACAGTGAGGAGTTGTCCTTCCAGGCTCAAAGAAGAGCATCCGCAAATTGTAGCTCCACGTGTTTGTGGGGGAAAAAAAAAAAATCACTCCTAGTATCTGCAGCTTCCTTTCTGGTTCTGTTAGGAATGTATGCCCTTAGCCGGGTGTGGTGCTGCACGCCTTTAATCCCAGCACTCAGGGAGGTAGAAGCAGGTTGATCACTGAGTTCAAGGTGAGCCTGGACTACAAAGCAAGTCCAGGGCAGCCAAAGCTACACAGAGAAACCCTGTCTGGGGTTGGGGGGGGGGGGACACCAATAAGCCAAAACAACAACAACAATAAGTAAAGAGAGAGAGAGAGAGGTATATACCCTTCACAAGTAGCTTCAAACAGTACAGAGATGTGAAAGGTACTATCTTTGTCTCTTGGCAGAGAGTTGGAAGGAGTCAGAGAGCCTTGCATAGGAATCTTAGCCTGGCGTCCATACATTCTTTCAGGTTTTAGTGGGGACAGCTCTGGCACCAGAGGAAATGGTGGGGTTACAAGGAGGTATTTAGTAAAGTTGCCCTACTTGTGGTCTCAGTGGGGCTGAGTCTGTGTCCCCATTCCTTCCTGCCTCCTGCTACAGATTGTCTGGGAATACAGAGGCCGGAAGTGACAAGGTACTTTACTCCAGGTTCCTGCCCTTCCCCTCCCTCCTATTTGCTAGTGCTGGCCTGTGCAGCTGTCCTGCCTGGGTTAGATCAGGAGGCATTCAGCTTGTGGCATCCCAGGACCTATGCCTGCTTCTAGCTTCTGGAACATTCTCTGTATAGCTTCTGAGAAATCCTGGGCAGCCTCAGCCCCAGCATGCACCTCTTCCCAGACAGTCAGCAATTGCCACGTTCTATGCTCAGTTTACCTTGCGCCTACTCACCTGTCGAGCAGACCTTGTGCTAGTAGTCCCTCGAGGTCCATGGGGGAAGTGACATTTTCTCCTTCATAACCTACTTGGAAGGTGAGCAGTCAGGAGACTCTGAAAACATCTTTCCTGAAGGTACATCTGGGCTGCCAAGAAACCATCATGGCTTGTATTAATTTTGCTGATGAACCACTTGCAGCTGGTGAGGCTGGTGATAATAAGCGCTGATGATGTTCTGTGCAGGAAACGGACCTGCAGTGCACACTGCATGGGTTGTTCCTCTTGCTCTGCCCAGCAGCCCTGTGAAAGTTCATCCTTTCTCCCTCTTATCTGTAGGCAGTAAGTACTACTGCAAGACCTTCACCGGATGCCTAAAACCACAGCTGGTCCCAAGCCCTTCGACACTGTTTTTCCTCTACGGGTGTATCTTGGATAAACTTTAATTTGTACTTGAACTATAGCAAGAGATTAACAACAGTAACTTAGAATAGAGTAACCATAATCATGACAGACATCCTTTAAGTTGGAAATTTTTGTTTTATTTTTAGATTATGGTTTGCCCCAGTGACTTAGACCATGGAGGGTGAAGCTGTAGATGAGTTGGGGTGACTATGAGGGTAGCTGTTAGTTCCTGAGGAAGGAGGTCAGACTTAGAAATACTGAACAATCTCATTGGTGTGACCAGTGAACAAGGATGTGCACAGAGGCGCACTCTTTTCTCTCTCTCTCTCTCTCTTTTTTTTTTTTTTTTTTTTTTTTTTTTTTTTTGGTTTTTCCAGACAGGGTTTCTGTGTGTAGCCTTGGCTGTCCTGGACTCACTTTGTAGACCAGGCTGGCCTCAAACTCACAGCGATCTGCCTGCCTCTGCCTCCTGAGTGCTGGGATTCAAGGTGTGTGACACCACCACCCGGCTCAGAGGCATACTCTTGACAGTCGGGAGTCTGTGCTTTGTGGGAGACATGTTCCCATGGTGTCTGCTCCCCTCTCTGCTGGCCACTTTCCCAGTGGGACCTTCTGCTATATTGTCACTATAAATGGCCTCATTACTCTGTCCGAGCACATGGCAGTTCTGTCCAAATGTCTGGTTCTTCCACTGGACGTCTAGAATGTGTTTCCCCTCAATGTTGGAGCCTGATCTAGGGCCTTGTGCATATGAGGTAAGCCCTCTACCATTGAGTTATAACTCTTTCCTAAAAAAGTAATTATAGTATATTTACATCTTTTATGTGTATGAAATGTATGCCTGCATGTATGTACATGTACCATATGCATACCTGGTGCCTTTATGTGTCAGAAGAAGGTATCACATCCCCTGGAATTGGAACTATGGATGGCTGAGCCACTACATAGGTTCTGGCAGTCAAAAATGAGCCAAAATTTCAAAAAACAACAAGTTGTCATAAACCGCTAAACCATCTCTCCAACCCTCAATTTATTTGATTTTAAAACTTGGACTTTTTAAAAATATTTTTTATTAATTTATTCATATTACATCTTAGTTGTTATCCCATCCCTTGTATCCTCCCATTCCTCCCTCCCTCCCATTTTCCCCTTAAAAAAATAAAAATAAAAATAAAACTTGCACTTATGACTGGGCCTGATGGCACATGCCTTTGATCTCTGTGAGTTGGACGCCAGCCTCGCCTACACAGAGAGATCCTGTCTCAAAACCCAAACCAAACCAACCAACCAACCAACCAAAACCAAACAAACAAACAGACAAACAAAAAATAAAAATAAAAAACAAACTCTTGCACTTATTTATTTGTATGTCTGAATATTTGCATGTGGGCACACGGGTCATAGAACACATGTGGAAAAAAAACCAGAGGACAACTTTAGGGTCCGGTTCTCATCTCAGGAATTGAACTGAGGTTGTCATGCTTGGCAGGAAGTGCCTTGATTTACTGACCCCTGTGTCAGATCTTATTATTTAGTTTATAGTTTACTTACTAATAAGAACAAGTATTACATGTAATATTTACACAGCATCAAAATGACAACAGTTTCTTTCACATAGCATGTTCTGAGACATTGTACCGATATAGCTTTTTTTCATCTGTTTCCTAAGAATGCTCTATCAGATTGCCAGAACCTTATGTAACCTCCTCTCTCCCCACCCCCACCCCCACACAGGGTTTCATGTAGCCCAGGCTAACCTTGAACTCACTGTAACTCACAACGGAATCAAGAATGGCAGCTAACGTCTGATCTCTCTGCCTCTGAGTGCAAAATGCCAGGATGTCAAATATACACCACTTTGATCTGTTTTAAGCAGGACTGACCTCAAAGTGTTTTTTGCGTGCTAGACAGGCACTCTTAAATGGACCTACAAACCTCACCTGAGCTCCCTAACATTAAAAAAGGTAAACGAAGAAAATTTCTAGGCAGAGTATTGTTTAGTTGCTGGGGCTAGCCTTTGAACTCACTCTGTAGGTCAGCTGAGCTTCAACTTGTAAGTCCCCTGCTTCCGCTCTAGAGAATCTGGGGAGACATGGATTACAAGCGTGTGTCAGCTTGTCTGGTCACATGCTGTTCCATGAACACTGAGCAGCTGCTGGGCAGCATGAGATGATATGGATCTGAGGCTGTGTTGTGGTCCTAGCTGCTCACAATTTCTTGGTGGAGAGCGGTCTGAGGATGTGTAAAGCAATGTGGGACTCAGGATGAGGAAAAAATACATATGTGTCCTTTTTTTTTTTTTTTTTCCTAGAGCACCCGACTTCTACATAAGGAGGCCCATGCTAAGCCAGTGGACCAGAGATGAGGACAGGCTTAGGGTCTAAAATAGATGATGTCATGCAGTGAGGGCTCTGGGAAGGGATAGTGATGGCTTAGCTTTGGGGTCAGTCACAAGGGATTATGAAAACATTGGTATAGTTACATGGGGTAGAAAAGGGCTTTGTTGAATGAGAAGTCACTACAGGGATGAACTGGTCCAGAAGAATGTAATTATATGAGATGTGCTGTGTAGTCATAGCTGGAATGGAATGGCTAAGGGCTTGGATATGGAGCCTTCATTCCAGTCCATCTTATCACTCCCATAACTCATGCTGCCTTTATGAGCTGTAGTGCAGGTATGGGGCTGGCTCCTGCCTGGTACAGATGCTAAGAGGTTTCACCGTGTCGTGGCTGTTAGTGTACAAGGCCTCTAGTCTTCACAATGCTCTTTGGATGTGAGCTTTGGCAGTAAGGATCACTGTGGCCTGAATGTTAAACAGGTTAGAGCCAGAGGAGGCAACTAGATGGGTCCTGTGATATAAAGGGAAGTCCTCATCCTCCTTGCTACATACCAACCCTACCCTTTCTTGACATTCCTGTGGTCTTCTTCCAGCCCTCAGGGAGCTGATTGTCCTCAACTTCCTGTGGCCTGGAGGCTGCCTCTCTGAGCTCTTCTGCTCAAGGAAAGGGGCGTGGTGGCTGCCTTCAAGGTCTTGTAGCCAGACTTAACAGAGGCTACTTTATAGGGTTCTTTCTCCAACTTCCTACACCATCCCTATCCCTTCCAACTCCTCTACACTCAGTAGGAAAGAAGAAAAGTTAAGAGGGAAAGGGGGCATTGATATCGTTAGACTACTTCCTGCTGATGAGGGGCGTCAAGCTCCTTGGGGCAAATTTGATCTTTGTAGTCAGGATGTCTCCAGCTAGAATCCAGAAACCAGCAGCACCAGGAGCAGCACCCACTGTGCTTCTCGGGACTCTGGCATTATATACACTCTCAAAAGTCCCCAGATGTAAACTATTTTCAGGTGGCAAAATCATGCCTCTGATAAAGCATAAGACAAAGCACAGTGTGCTGCTGTGGACAATCTGAAGAAGTCCCATATCCTTCACCTGGGATTAGACCATAACATTTCTGTTTTTTAAAAAAATATAAGGTAAGAAGAAAAATTTTACTACAAGGTCCTAAGGAGCAGTGTCTTATATTTAGTGTTCTTACTAGCTAGGATATATATATATATATATATATATATGTGACTGGCTTACAGGCTGTGGTTCAGCTAGTCCAACAATGGCCATTGACCAGTGGAAGGTCCAAGAATCTAGTATTTGTTCAGTCCATGAGACTGGATGTCTCAACTGGTCTTCAGTACACACCAGAGTCCTGAACAAGTAGATTCTAATGCCAGTGAAGGAATAGACTTGTTAAATAGACAAGGAAACAAAGTGTCCTTTGTATAGGCTGTCAGCAGAAAGTGTGGTAAAGGTGGGTCTTCCCGACTGATGTGAACTAAAGTTTGGTCTTCCTGATTCAAATGGTTTAATTGAGAAAGAACCCTTCAGGTTGGGCATAGTGTTGTGGACACACCTTTAATCCCTGACTTTGGGAGGCAGATATAGATATATCTCTGAGTTTGAGACTAACCTGGTCTACATAGTAAGTTCCAGGACAGCCAGTGAAACATAGTGAAGCCCAGTTTCAAAACAAACAAACAAACAAACAGAAAAAAAGAAACATTCCTCACAGGTGTGCCCAGTCATTTGGGTTTTTGTCAAGTTGACAACCAAGAGTAGCTATCACAGATTTATTCTAACTTACTGTTTCAGAGGGCTCAGTACATTGTGGAAGGAGAGAGGCGTTCTTACAGAAGCCAGCCCAAAACAGATGCCTGCTAGAGGCTGCCTTTTCCATTTCTTCCACACAGACCTAAGCCTATGGCCTGGAATTCGGTACATTCAAAGCAGACCTGAGCCCCTTTGTTAATCCTTTCAGTAAGCAAGCTCTCACCAGCACTGGAAGGTGTGCTCTGCTGATCTTCCTAGTGCTTCTCAATGGATGAAGTTGAAGAGCAAGGCCACCTTTCACACTCTTGGTTACCTTAGCAAACTCCAGTGAGTTCAGTCCATATCTCCCAAGCCTCATTCTAGGGAGTTCCAATTGTCCAAAGTGATGGTGACTCTGCTTGAGATGTAAAAGTGCTCTCTGCTCAGCACTCTGCCCATTCTATAGATCTTAGCAGACGAATGCAGAGGAAAATTGTCATTTTCCAAGTGAGAGAGGGAGTAGGGTGGGGGGCAGTGAGGCTGGGCCATCCATACCTCTCAGGACTGTTTCCCAGCCAGTGCAGTCAGTACTGTGGTATTTCGACTGCATTAGCTAGGTATTAGAACTGACATCTACTTCCCACAGTTGCTACTGATATTAACAGCCTGTTGGCCATTTCTGGAAGATAGTGAAGGGGAGTGAGGAACTCAGATATGTGTATATGTAGTTCTTACGATGTTCTCAAGGAAGAAAGGGGAGAACAGTCAGTTATACACACAAAATGGGTGCTGGGGATACTTGTGTTACTGCCACGGCAGTTGGCAAAGCATTCCTCTGTTCCAGAGTGTTGATTTTCCAAGGTCTTTCCCTTGTTGCTGGTGGGTAGGAAACTGAAGGAGCCTGTGCTTCTTACTAGTGTCTGCTCAAAAAGGGGTCAGCTGGTACAAATATCTAGGAGGGAGGGTCAAAAAGGAAGTGACACATTTGGGCCTGACAGTCAAGGAGACAGAGAGGAAAGAGACTCAGCCAAGAGAAAGGACCCGGAGGCTCTATTTTCTTGTGGGGCAATTTCTGTGTCACTAAGCCAGGCCGTGCTTGCTAATGAAGCCTCCCCTGGATGCCTTCCAGGCAGGGCCAGCTGACAGCAACAGGCTGTGAGAAGATGATGTGACGAGGCAGGGAGCCCCGGAAACTGCCGATTCCCAAGCCAGAGGGCCTGTTTTCCATGTCTTTGATGGTTCTACAGCACAGTTTCCCAGGAAAGTCTTAAAAAATGTAAGCCGTCCTTCACAGAGTAAAGCACACATGCATAAGTGGACACAGTGAGCTAGCTTAGCCAGCGCCTGGGTAAATGGAGTATCACCCAGTTCAGAACGTCCTCTTCCACACCAGTCACTCAGCATAACTTTGCCTTGACTTCCTTTTCTTTTGTGATTTTAATTAATTATTGTTTTTTAAGTGTGTGTGTGTGTGTGTGTGTGTATGTGTCCTAGGATCATAGAATCAGCTCTGTCCTTCTACTTTTACAGGGGTTCCAGAGATTGAAGTCAGATGGCCAAGCTTGTGACCCTTGGTTTGGCTTCTAAGAGCACAGAGAGGCTTAGCGTTTCTGTGCCCTTATAAATACACTCTCCTGCTGTCTTCCCTGGTCCTCCGCTCTCCCCAGCCCCAGTTATCTTTGTGATGATATGTGGTGTACGTATTGCTGGACTCAGTTCCTGCTCCCTGCTCCTTAGATTCTGTGTGTGCGTTTGAAAGTCCAACCTATAGCCAACATGCATTTCTGGAGTTTCTTAGCAATGCTGGGAGGGTCTTAAGCTTGTCTCTTGTTGGTCCTATGTGCATATTTCCATGCAGTTATTACAGACACTGGAATGGTCTCTATGAGAAAAGTGTTGGAGTTTGAAGACACTCGAAGCCCTGGAGCAGCAGTGGGAGAATTCTTTCTCACGGGACAGAACTTCAATGGGACTTAACTACAACAAAGTAAACTTGGGTTCAGGGCTTCAGATTTGCCCGTGGGTCCCAATAAATGTTTAACCACGTGCCCCGCTCCTTCTCTGCTGCTGCTAACAGCGGCCGTGCTCTACACTAGTTCCCCCCCCCCCTCATTCCCCTGGATGTCTTCCCCTGTGAAAAACTGAATGGAGTCCAGGCCTGAGGGCCAGGAGCTGGGCTCCTCCCGGTTGCTGCCCGAGGCCTCAAGTTTCTTATCACTGCAATCGAATCATAACACTCTATAACTCATAGCTGTGTGTGTGTGTGTGTGTGTGTGTGTGTGTGTGTGTGAAGATGAAATGAAATTGCACATGTGGGAAGTGAAATGTCGGCATTATTCCATCATAGCCACCTCGGGTAGGTGTTCCTCATCATCTGGTAACTCATGACATTGGATTGAGCCTCAGATTGGGAAGACAGACTGGCTGCCTAGCTTCTGGCTGCTCCCTTACTAGTATGATTCGCACTCATTGTCTGTGCCCCCAGATATTATTCTGGGAACATTGCAGAAGAATCCCAGGTGGTTGGAGCATTGTGTGCGATTCTAGCAGGAGGAGTGATAGATGCTCTCTAAAGGGCCATTAGTGCTCTCAGGTGGCTGGAGAAGTTCAAGCTCTAAGCTCTGTGATTTCTAGGATAGTGTGAATGCACAGGGCTGGAGAGACCAAGACATCGTAGCTGGACCAGTCTTTGTAGGGCGCAGGAATTGCTGAATGAATAAAAGAAATAAAGGGCCCCCAGACCCTGTCCTGGAGAAGCTGCTCATAGAGCCTGGCAGGACCTGGAGCCAAGCCAGGTTTACGTGGTTGCCTTTAAAAAGGAAACAAAACAAAGACTGACTTCCGACCAGCTGACTCTAAGCCTCTAAGCCTAGTAGCTCCCCGCTGGGACCTTTCAGATGTGCAAGGGAGCCTGGCTGGGTGCCAGGTCTGGCCTTCTGTCAGCCCAGGCAAGTTGTTGATTGTTAATTCTCCCCTCCTCAATTCTGTGGGCCTCAGTCAGGACCTACTCTCCTTCCAGACAGCTCTGAGGATCCTCCTGCAGCTTGGAGGGTAGCAACCGGCAGAGTGGCACTCACTGAGGGCTCTTCTCACACCATACCCTTTTCCCCTAGGTCTTCCAGTCCCCCGTGTTTGTGTGCCAGTGTCACGGGGAGGATTTCTTTCTTTTTTTTTTTTTTTTTAGCACATTTCACTGTGAGCAGGTCAGGGTCAGATAGATAGATGGAAGGAGTGATGATCACTACTGTCATCTGTGATTGTGCCAACACGGTTTTCTTCTTCCTTGTCTCAGGCCTGACCTTAACCTAACTGTGGTAAGAAGATGCCCTCCAGCAGGCTGTGCTTGCAGACTACATGGAACCTCTCTTGGGGAGTTTCTGAACCCTATGGATTTACCTTAAGATGCAGTTTCCTGGGGAGTGATGCTGGTGGATGAAGATTCTGGAATAACACCCCTGGCTTGCTTTGGGATGCTACAAGTGACCTAAATGGATTCTTCAAGCCTGGATGACCACTGGGGACAAGGACCACAGCCAAGAGGACTGTATCTCTATGCTTGACTCAACGGGAATATTTGCTCTGCTCTCTCCGGCAACCTGGAACTCCCTCTAAAATGTAAGTCTTCAAGACTCATGTCCTTCTGATGAAGTGTTTCTGGCATGTTCCTGTGCTTTAGGGCAAGCTGTCTTGGCTGGTGGTTGAGGGCTGTCTGTTGATGTGGCTGTTAGGAGAATATTGGCTGTCTTCTGTGTTCATCTATGTATCTGGTGTGACACTGGGAGCCTGTGGGAGAATGATGAAAAGTAAAAGTTGTTTTAAATTATAAAATGATAATAAAAAGATAATCCTTCCTAGAGCTACCCTTGCCCATGTTGATGGATATTTACTGATTGAAGGTTCTTATTTCTGTCTAAACTGTAAATGCCCTGAAGGCTAGGGCCTAAGGAGGATGTCTGTGTTGATGAGACTTAGTGGGTGCCTGGCATGTGGTCTCTTGCCATGCAAAAAGGGTAAATGAAGATGTGATGGTTAATGCATTATGACACTGGCAGTTCCATAGGGAAGATAGGCAGAATAGAATCCTTTCCTGGCTCCATGCCTAGAGTTCAGAACACCATGGGACCAGATGGTTGGTACTGTGAGAGGTGTGTGTCAATAGGAAGGTGTTCTGGGCTTAAGTCTCTACTACACTATGTGACTCAGAGCTGGTGACAGTTGGATTCTCTTCCTTTCTCTTTTCAGTATGACTGAAGTTAGTATTCTCTTCTGTCATAGGTTAGTATTAAGGATCACAACAGATACTATGAGCCTTAGGCTTGAGACAAAGTCAGGACAGTGCCAGTGCTGGGCAGCTTTGGGGAGGGTGAGTGTTGGTTAGCTCTGAAAAGTTTCTGAGAAGAGCCTGGTAAGTAGTGCTAGACTTTGCACCAGACACCGTGAATTGGGCAATGTAGAGCTATGTGGGTCATAGTTCTGCAGCCTGTGGGAAGGCTGAGCATCGGGCCTACGATAGACAAGGGAAACAAGCCTCCTGCCAGCTGGAAGGAGGAAGTAGCGGACTTGACAACCGAGGCTCTCTTGGTTCTTCAGGTGACTGGCAGGAAGCTTGACCTCTCAGGTGTTGTAAGGTCAGTAGAACTCAGAGATGTTTAGTGTAGTGCTAGGCCACCCAAAGGAGAGTGGTAGCCCCAGTAGGGGGTAGGTAGCACAGTGCTCATGTCACCATCAACTGCCAGAGTAGCAGTTGAGATAGTGTGCTTGGGCTGGGCTTCTAGGTCTAGCATGCCAATGCTAAACTCTTAGACAGGCCTTCTTGAGCTATTCCTGCAAACAGAGTCCTCTGCTTAGGGTATGTTGTTATTCACAGCTCCCACATGTGTACTGACTTTTACGCTGGAGGAGTCTTGAGAACTTCACTGTCTTGCTTAAAGGCTGAACACACACTATATGGCTGCAGCAGAATTGGTCTGATGAGAGGGTGACCCACTGGGCTTCCTTCCAGGCCCAGTTGGAACAACTGTGTAATTTGGTCCAGCGGTCCGTTGGGTGGGTAGTGTGTCTCCACTTTATAGTTGAGAACCATGAGGCCTGTGACTTGCATAGGTACAGGCTTAGGAGAAGGCCTGCTGTTTTATGCAGAACCCATAGGCGATGTCAGCTGAAGGAGGAAGTCTTTTACATCCTCCTGTAGTTACTCCTGTGCCCTTAAATCCTCCGGATGTCTTTCCTAGGCCTGAGAAAAACAGACTTTAGGGACTCTCACAAGACTTGAGCATCAAGCCTGGGACCAGGGCTGTAGTTAGGTCAGGCTGGGAGAACAGTACTCAATTCATTGCTCATGGCCCAGGGCCACAGGTTCTCAACTCAGGACCTCCCCATACAGGTGTTGAATATTAGATATCCATATTATGATTCATAACAGAAGCAAAATTATAGTTATTAAGGAGCAATGGAATATTTGTATGGCTAGGGATCACCACAACATGCCAAATTGTATTAAAGGCTCACTGCCTTAGGAAGGTTGAGAAGCACTGGTCTAGGGTGATCTGTGCCTTTGGTAAGTGGGGGCTTGCTGGATGGTGTGTTTGGAGCTGTATGTGTGGGCCTGCCTGAGCTGGAGTGGTGAGTGGAGTCGTTACAGGGAGGGGCTGTTGAGGCTTTTTGGCTCCTTTATGTCCTATACCTGCCCCCGTGCCCTCCCCATTCTTCCTCTAGGACAGCTGTACCTCACTTATCATATGGCTCACAACTCCCTTTCTCTCCTTTTATTGGTTACTCCTTAGAATCACCCTTTTGTGGTGGTTCTCTTTATCTCCTGCTTCTCCCAAGAGGGAGAAGGTGGGCGCAGGCTCCAAAAGCCACAGAACTGTAATTGTGAGAAATAAGATGGTGGCTGGACAGGCATCAATATAGCAAATATCACCATTTATTAGGCCAGGACAGGATACATGGCAAATACTGAGCCATGTGAGTGTCACAACAGAGCCATGGGGTAGACACTGTTGCGTCCTGGGTTAGTATTAGATGAAAGCAGAAAGGCAAGGTTTCCCCAAGGAACACAATGTTACCTGACTCCAAAGCCATGGACCACTCTCCTGGAGCTGAGAGATGTGACTTCTGCTCCCTTCTTGTTCTCTCTAGTGACTATAACTTGGGGCAGATCACCTTTCTTCTTTTGGCCTGCTTCCTCGTTCGTAGGGAACTGTGTGATTTTTCTTCTAAGCTGAGATGCTTGGGAAGGAAAAGGTCATTGCGACACATTGGGGGATGACAAGTGCAAGACAGGAAGACATCTGGATGTGCCTTCTAGGATCTGCAGCCTCCAGCATCAGGCCCAGAGACCATGGGTCTCTCCAGATGGAAGATTGGCATTGTTGGTACTCAGGCTTTAGATGCTGGCAGTACTGCTGCTCTGGTGTGGGTTGTCCAGGCAGTTGTGGTACTGGTGGCGGTGGTGGTGGTGATAACTCTAAAGGCCCTGGCAGCTCTGCCTGTTCTTTCCTCTTGTGGCTGCAAGAGTAGGCAGCATTTCTGTTTATGCTTTATCTCTTCAATCTTTCCTCAGATGCCTAGGAGCACATGTGTCCTGTTGATTGCTGTTTTCCATACTGGTTTTCCTTAATGGGCTTCTGTGCTGAGGGAAACACATGCTCTAATCTGTGGAGGGCTGTCCCTCAAGACCCTTTGGCCTCCGTTTCTGGAGACTGACAAACATCCTGAACCTGTCCCCATAACAGAGGTGGTTAGAGCCCTGGAAGGGGGGGGGGCGGTCTGCACAAATTTGACATGAAAAAAAAAATTGAGCCTCTTTCTTCTCTAGAACTCTTGGTGCTTTGCATGGGGCTGTCTAGGAGCTGGACCAAGACCCCGAGCCATCTAATCTGGTGGAGTGGGTGTGGCCCTCTGCTTCACATTTGAGGATATTGAGGTTTAGAGATATCTAGATAGTCATTAAGGTCATCTTGGTTCTCCACGGAGGTCCCAGAAGCTACAGTGACACTTGGATTTGCCAGCCTCCGCACCCCGACAGCTGCTTGAAGAGTGCTTCTCAAGAGTGGGTTGATATGGACTGAAGATGATTTGGTTGTAGACAGGCAAGCTTGTTTTAGGGGGAAATGATTGTTTTCTATGCAGTGTAACGAATTTGTAAAGCATCCCTACTGTCAAAACAAGGACTTCGATGACTCACACATCACTGTTAAGAGTATAGAAATCTAACTTGATGAAAGATGATCTCCATTTCCAGAATACACATAAGCCTCTTAGCCTCGAAGGAGCCTTGGCGACTTGGAGTGTCAGTCTTTGTTTACAGGTGTGGTATTATGGTTTTTTTGGGAGCTCATGACATCACAGGAGCAAAATCTCAGAATTCATTAGTTTGGGTATCTATGGATCCTGCCTCGCATCTGGTGAGACTGTGGGCCACTGTGCTTCTCTATGAAGCTGGAAGATTTCTTATGAGACAGCTGTTTACTTTATGGGCGCTTTGCCTCCATGTACGTCTGCGCAGCATGTACATGCAGTGCCTGCTGTCCAAATACCCTGGGATTGGAGTTACAAGTAGTTAGCTGCCATGTGGGTGCTGGAATTGAGCCATGTGAGTGTTGGGAATTGAACCAAGGTCTCCTGGAACAGCAAGCAGTGTTCCTAACCATTTGACCATCTTTCCAGTCTCTGAGAGCAACTTCTAATCATGTGAGGCACTGATTGAAGGCATTGAGTGGACCCTGTCCACTCTCTTATGCATATAGAACACCCAGAATGCTTTAGTCATCCCCCCCCCACCCCAATTACTCTAGGCTGAATCACAGCATGCTGAATATTCCCACTGAGGAGTCTTGATGACTTCATTCCTTTCATTCATTTCTTCTCAGTGACTGGAGGCTTTTTATCTCCCCCACAACTTTACAGCAGGAATTAAATAAAACTACACATTTGACTGCTTGAGTCAGCAGGGTGTTTGGTTTGTTTGTTTGGTTTTTTTTTTTCTGTGGTGGGCACATAACATGTATTCAGGGAATATTAGTCATTTTTTAAGTAAAATGTTGAAGTAGAATTGGAAAATCAAAACACACAGATACAGAGAAATAAGGAAACCCTGAAGCTGTGTCACGACTCAGAGAAACTTAATGTACAATCTAGCTCTGGGTTTCCTAGTTATCACAGCATGCTGAGTGGGTTATATTTGTGTCTAGGTTAAGGTTTGGCAAACTTTTCCTACCCAGGGCTAGAACATAAATATTTTCAGCTTTGGGAGACCTGTGTCTCCCTACTGCTCATCCACACAACTTCTACTTCTGGGAAGCTGCCAGTGACAGTATGTAAATGAGTGAGTATAGCTGTGTGCCAATAAAACTTTATTTTATAAGAGTTGGCCCAGGGCCCATAAGCTGTCATTTTTCCTTGTTTTAAATGAGGAAACCTCTTTGTTATCTTTGAAAGAAATTTCTCCTGGATCATAAACACTGGACAGGCATTTGTTGTGAGATAATATTTGCATGGCACTGTGGTCACAGCAGATGGACAACGCTTTCATTGGGTTTCATAGGAAACATAAAAGTAGGTATGATTAGTTCACATCTACCATGTCTTCAGCCAGGATATTGACATATAGTACATGGCTAAGATATGTGGGTAGCAGAGGAGAGACCCTGGTGATAATTCAGCAAGGTCATATTAGAGTTTTGTTCTTAGGTATACTGTTGAGTCCTTAGATTACACTTAAGTCTCAATGCTCATTTGAAAGATTACCTTTGGAGCAAAAGTAAGCATCATTTGAAGCTTTTTGTCCCATACCTGGTTAGCCTCCCTCCACTTTCTTAAGCAATCTGAGCATCTACAAATCCTAGTACTTCTGGGTTGCACCATGGTTGGTTGACTAGTGTCCACTTTTTAGACCCTTCCCAAGGAAAACCCAGGAGGCTGGGGACCTTTTCTAGCCACAGCCTGTAGGTGTGAGGATCACACTGTCCCCTCTTCCTGTGAGTGTTCAGCCTGTGGAATTCTAGAGTTAACAAAGGTGGCGGGCAGATTCCAGAAGGTCATTTTTGTAACCTCCCACCCTTTCCCCAAGCCATTGGTGTATCTGTGTGAATCTGAAGGCAGTCAAGGTTTATAGTCTCTGGTAAACCTGGGTCCAAGTGCCTGAGTATGGATGGGCCTCTTCTCTGAGGTTCTTGGCTCACTAGAGCGAGACAAGACTCTGAACTATTTAGCAACACCCAATGACTTAAACAAATAAACAGTAAGCAAAAACTCCTAGCTCTCTTTTTACCCCTGGTCACTGGAAACTCTTTTGTTGCATGTTTAGGACACATGATGAGACAAATAGTAAAAAGAATTCTCCTAATGGAGAAATGCTCTGAGGAACAGTTGGAGTATTAGAAAACCTGGAACCAGCTGGTGATGGTGGTGCATCCCTTTAATCCCAGCACTTGGTAGGCATAGGCAGGCAGATCTCTGTGAATTTCGGGCTAGCCTAGTCTACAGAGAGAGTTCTTGGATAGCCAAGGCAGTTATACAGATAAGCCCTGCCTTGAAGAACAAACAAACAAACAAACAGAAAATCAACTAAGGAAACCCAACTGGGACCAACTAAGTAAAACAGCTTTGTGGCTGTGTGACCTCCAAAAGTTCAGTTGGCCTTTCTGGGCCTTTCTTTCCTCCTTCCTCTTGTATAATTGGGTGCACTGATGTGGGAAATCCAGAGAGGTATAACTCTTTTCTTCAAGCCTTATGCACAGCAAACCCCAAATTGAACTCCACTTTGCAAGGCAGGTTGATTTTGTGACTATAGGGTTCTGAGCTCAAGTCAGCTCAGGCAGGTTTTAGGACTTTTGGGGAGGCTCTGACTTGGGGCTGACCAGTGTTGCGATGCTTTGAGTAGATACCAAGAGGACAAATGAGTCATATCAGTGAATGGGAGTGATCGTAGAACAGAAAGCTTGGGGGAGGTGGGGCTCGAGTGGTAGAGCAGGTGGCTTGGTAAATTCCTTATAGGCCACATAACCCTGTTGACCACTTCCTAGCTGGAGCCACATGCTTGTCATGACTGCCAGGGCCCTGCAGCCTGCCTTTTTCTGTGATGTGGTGGGGAGTCCTTCAAGCTCTCTGGGCTCCTGTGTTTTCCAGAAAGTCTATCTTCAGTCAGGAATTTCTTTTTACTTTTCTTTTTCTTTTTTAATTTTTTGTCTGTCTTTCGAGACAGGGTTTCTCTGTAGCCTTGGTTGTCCTAGACTCACTTTGTAGATCAGGCTGGCCTGGAACTCACAGTGATCCGCCTGCCTCTGCCTCCTGAGGGCTAGGATTAAAGGTGTGTGCTACCACACCCAGCTTCCATTCAGGAGTTTGCTGTGCAATTTGGAGGTTATTTCTCTGTGTAATGTGAATTATTTAGACAGTGGAAGTCACAAAGGGCCTCTTAACAAATATGTGGTTTCCACCCTCAGGATTAACACTCACCAAGATGGAGCTTGTTTGCCTCGGACCAATGCCTTTGAAGAAATAAATGAAACAAAATCTAAGGCCATGAGAAGTTGTCCTGCTCGTGCTCATAGAAAGCTCCACTGTGGGACTTGGGTTCAGTGGGTCAGGCTTTGCCCTTATATTTTAGATCTATGTGAACACTTTTCTGGACACTGTGTCTTATGTTTCAGCAGTTTGTAGACAGGTGGCCCAGTGCAGATGGTTCCTGTTGGAATGTGTCCCCAGGAGTCCAGCATGTAGGGCACATATTTACAGTCTTCTTTTGCATGGCTCCCTGGCTTTTCAGGTAGGGCCATTAGCTTCCTGTGCTTCTTTCTTTCTGAGATCAGGGACCTCCTTGGGTGGGCGGGGTGGGTGGTACACTTCTGTGTACCTGTGCCCATCAGCAGGGGCTGGTACCTGATGCTGGTCGGGATATGATTGACTGTGTGTGCTGAACTCTGGAAGGAGACTTAGCAAATACCCAGGGACACGCCAGGGCATAAAACGAGCCACTTGCCAGAGTAAGGTCATGGAAGGAGCAGTGCCTTGGGTCCTTCGGGAAGAATAGCAGAGAGGAGAGTAGCAGTGGTGAGGGTGAGCAGAGTAGGCATGGTGCTGAAAGGCCCCTAGATGTAACCAATCTAGGCAGGAAGGTCCAAGGCACCATTGCAGATCTGGTGAGCTGGGGACACTGAGCTTGTTGAGAAGGGGTACTTCATTGGGCCGAGGGATGAGGTTGTCGTTATCGGCACGAGGAGCCATCTCAGTGGGAAATGGGAGCATCAGGAGCATTGGAGAAAAGATGACTGATGTTCCCCCGGTAGCAGGTCATCCCAGGGGGTACCCCACAGTTGCTTGTGGAAAGTCAGGATTGGAAATTGCTGGGAGGAAGCTCAACTCTGTGGAAAATCTAAGAGGGACAGGAGAAAAGGAAAGTCCAGTATGGAAAGTTGGAGAGGCAGGGTGTGTGTGTGTGTGTGTGTGTGTGTGTGTGTGTGTGTGTGTGTGTGTGTGTGATTAGAAATGGAATGCTGAGGGCTGCTAATGGAAAATAACCGTTTGTGTGTTCTGTAATGTCTCTTCTTACTGTCTCCCCCACAATGAAAATGTACTACATAGACCAGTTGGACTGGACCAATTTTGTCTGGTGGCTTGATGACATCATGCTGTTTTGAGGCGCAGAGCTGGCTTGGTATGTAGGCACATCCCCCTTATCCTACTTGACACATTGATGGATTGGCATCAGCAGGGCCCTCATGCCTACTCTTCCGCTTACCAAGCTTTGCAATCTCTGCTGGGGCTTGATGGCTATCTAGGGAGCACTTACTTCTGGGAGCATCTACTTCCAGAAGTACCTACTGAGGAGAGAATCTCCCTTTAGACCTGCATTTCTTGTTCATGAAAACTGGCAGTTTTGTGGTTTTGTGAGGCAGCATCTCACTACATAGCTACACCTGGCTTTGAACTTGTGTTGGTAGTCCTGCCTCAGCCTTTCAAGGGCTGGAGTTACAGTTTGGCACGAATGTCGTATACCCAGATCAGCCACCATTTTGTGACCAGTTAACCCAATTGTTAGTGCTAGCAGCTCAACTTCAGCTCCTTTGGCTTCCTTCGAGACACACCCCATGGGATGAGCGGTTCTGCCCCAGTCAGGTTTTACTGGGGCATAGCCTGGTGCTTGAGGGGGCAAGCCCACTGGATGGTATCCTCAGACTGCTCTCTGAAGGAGCAAGAAGGAACAGTTAAGGAGCCATCCCAGGAGCTGTAGGAGCCAGGCACTGTGCATACTCCAGGAGGCTGAAAGCATGTAGAAGTTGGCAACATAGACAGGACAACCCCAGAGTGCTGACACTGAAGAAAAAATGCTTCTCCTCAAGTTGGAAAACAGTCTTGGGAAGTCAGCCTAATCACTCAGTCCTACCTTCATCCTCCCAAGAAGGCTGTGAGGCCCAGTGGTTAGCTCTCTAGATTACCGGAGTGATTATGGAATGACTACTCAGTGCAGGGCATTGTGCTGAGAGATCGCTCTGTCCTACTGTTCAAGTGTTTTTAAAAGTCTTTTCTAATGTTTAGTTCATTGGCTTTTCTGGAACAGTACTGTAAAGTGGTTTCTGTCCTCATTTCACAAGTGAGGACACGAAAGTCCAGCTAATCTCCCACTCTGGGCTTCCCCAACATCACAGTCTGGAAAATGTTCCCTCCCATTGACCTAGAGCAGTGGCATGAGGAGGTGTCATGTGGGTGGCCTTGGTTGAATATCAACTTAATGGTCTCAGGCAGGTGATTTGTCTTCCTGGCCTCTGTTTCTCCACCTGTAAAATGGGTTGTAACAGATTCTCTTTGGGGGAAGGTTTTCGGGGTTAAATGAGATGCAAATAGGACAGGGCCCACACAAACCAAGGGCTCTACAAAGCCTCATCTCATTCAGGCTACCAATTTAGAAGTGACCTCAGTCTGTGACAGCATCTCTGATGAGCTGGGTCAATCTTCTTCCAAACGGGAGCTCCTTCCCGGGCCTGTGCTCACAGGAGACCCCAGGAGCAACTATCTGCATTGTGTTGTTGTGGATTCCTGGTCTTCATGGATTAACACCAAGATGGGGGTGGGGTGAGGGAAGAAATGCCCAGCTGATGCTTATGGAGTTAATTAAGCTATTCCTTGGCCTTCATTTGTTCTCCAGTTAGCCCAAAGATCAATCCTCCGAATGGCTGGGAGGATTTCATTGACAGCACTTTGTGAATCCACATAGCATTTGCATCTTCCTGGGGATGATAAATGGTTGGAGAGCAACAAACAACAGAGGAAAGGGAAATTCAGGCAGGGCCCATCCGATTGGCCCCTTGGTGTGATGAAACAGCGATAACCGGCTTAAAGGACGTATCTGATGCCCTCTGGTTCCCATATTCCACGGAGGGAGTGGGTTCTCTTGTGGCTTGATGAAGCTAATGCCTTCCTGATGCTTCTGTGGCCTCGTGTGAACCTGGCTTTCACGCGTGTACCAAATGTCAAGGTCATGACTGATGGTTGAAGGTGTAGTGTGTGGGCCTCCATTGGCCAGGATTTTGTATGATTCTTTACTCTGTTGAACATCCCCAGTGTACCAGGTTTCCATTCGATTTTCCCAGCAGTTCCTAGCTGCATAATCTTCATCTTGTTAAGTGTTGAAATGGAAGCTGGGAGGGGGCTCAGCCCCCAGCTAGCAAGGATCCTAAGCTGGCATCCCTTCCCTGGGGTTTCTGGGTCACTTGTTTGCTACCCAGGTAGTCCACATTCAGCGCTCAGACTGCCTCCAGATGCAGACATCAGGGGCCCTCGGAAGACCCTGATCTGCAAGACGCTGGATCGCTGCAGCCTGCGGAAATGACAGGAGCCTTTCTGTTTACAGTGAGCGGTCCCCTGGAATCTCTGGAAGTCAAAAAAAGCCTAAGCTAGAACATAAGAGGATGACTGCAGTTGTGCCTCAGCTTTTTTGGTCTGTTTAGGGACAGTGCACGCAGGTGCTGGCAGGCAGGGCTAGTGGAAGAGGAAGCTTCTCTGCTCTCCAGTTCAAACTGATTTTCCTGGATTCCTAGCTGATTACATGGTGCCTCTAATGAACAGATTGAGGTCAGGAAGCCAGAAAATTCAGCATTTTCCTATCAAGTCCTCACCAGTTTAAAGCATCCCTTTTCTTTTCTTTCCTCCTCCTCCTCTACTCCCACCCCACCCCACTTCAGACAGGGTAGCCCAGGCTAGCCTCAAACTCAGTAGAATAGTGGCGAGTAACCCCAAACTTTAGTCTCTACTGAGTCTAATAGTCTGATTGCTGTGCTTTACAGGCGTACACCACTATGGCCAGTTTCATTAGGTGCTCTGCATCAAATCCAGCTCTTCATACGTGCTAGGCAAGCATTTTAGCAATTGAGTTACAACCCCAGCCCCAAAGCACTTTGTTTTCAGACCCAGGACCCATCATTACCTCCAAGATTCTGCATGTGGGGTGTTCCAAGCCACAGCCTTACTGAGGATGTAAACCGACTGAGGGTGTAAACCGAAGGGCGGGGTGGGGGCATAGAGGGAAAGAGTGATAGCTGAAGAAAGGGGAAAGTACACATTCCACACCCAGCCTCTTCCTGACTCTGGTTCCCTGGAACTGCAAACAAGGGGCTGATTCACGTGGCTGGCTCCAGGGGCCCACTCGCTGGAGTCGAGGTCCTGTGCCTTTCACTGACGGGGAGGAAATTCCATTTCAGTTATTCCAGGCTGTGAGTTGTTCATGGCATTCCCTATGCCTCATCTTTTTGGAATTTGCCTTTTTTCCCCCCTCCTCCCTATTTTTCTTTCTTGGGTGATAAATCGAGGTGAATGCTTAGTACAAATCTACAAGACACAGTTATTCCTGGCATTGCTGGGGATTCGTGCTTTTAGGATGCTGGTCTGTTAGGGCCATCGACTCAGTTGCCTTCTCCATCTTTCCATGTTTACTTCTTAACCCTTCGTGGGACTTCTGACTGGAAGCTCTATAATAGAGGGCTGCGATCTGTTACAGTTCTTGGAAAGACTCCTAGAGGTGTAGTGGAAGAGCCACCACAATGTGTGAGCTAGCAAAGTAGTAAGGAGCACTGTCTCAGAGGTACACCAGCCACATCGCCAAAGCTGCCATCAATCAATCAGACTGGGGAATTTTCCTGACTCGTTCCCCTCTTGCACGTCTCTACCTGATCTTGCTTTCAAACCAACTACAGGGTGGGTAAAGGCCCCACTGGCTTCCCTGGCAGAGTTAGCTAGCTGCTCTGGTCTCTCACCTCATGACCACTGTGCCGTTGTTTTTTTGTTTTGTTTTTTGTTTTTTAACAAGGTCTCCTGTCTTCTTCCGTGAGACTGTGAACATTTCCTGGGAGAAGCAGTGGGTTTCAACACCTTAAGTGTATAAGAAAGTGTACTGGCTACTTTCCCCTCTTACTCTCTCCGGCTGTTTGTGATCCAGAGCACCACTGAAGGATTGTCTGCCACCATATTCACAGGGTCCTTCCCAAAAAGAACCACCTTCTACTCCTCAAATCCAGTGAAAAAGCAGCATGGTAGTACAAAGGCATTTACGAAGATGCATGGGTGTGAGCAATGGGGTGAAGACAGAGTGAACCTACCGGGGTGTTTGTAGCTTCATGACCGATTAGCATAGGACCCTAGATTCTATTTCTTCTCCAAGCCCCGCCCCCTTTTTTCCTTTTGAAAGTAGGGGTGATGATAGTACCTAATTTAGGAGACTGTTTCAAGGACCATGGAGGTGATGCAAGCAGTATTGCATATGTGCAGGGATCTCTGTGGGCTGAGGGGCAACTGATCACTGAAGCACTCAGTGGCTGCATGGGACCTTTCAGAGCCACCGTAGTGCTGGGCATGGAGAACCGTGTTTATGATGCGGCCCTTGGTGTTGAGCATCCATCTCGCCTGTGCCACACAGGAGAGTCAAGGCCAACCTGGATATATTGACACCTAGGCTTAGTAAAGGAAAACCAGTAGGGACAAAGAAAGGGAAGGGAAGGGAAGGGAAGGAAGGAAAGCCAGCCAGAGGGGCTCTAGGTGAGCCTTCGTGATTTCTCTTTATGAAGACACAGAGAGCAGCCAACTAAAGGGAAGGGACATGATAACAATATTTGGATGAAAGTTCTAGAGAGACACAGGGTGCCTTGTGTGTTTGCAGCACCATGATAGATGAGCTCTTTAAAGACTAACCTTGGAGCAAGAGGCACAGCCAGACCCTTCCGAGCTTTGCTGGGGAGCTTTGCTGAGGAGGACCTGCAGGTCAGATTTGGGATTGGAACCTCTGCTGACCTGAAGCATTCTGCAGAAAATTTTCTTCCTGCCTTCTTTTTATTTTTCTTTTTATTATTACCTTCCCTCTCCCCATGCCTGTGCACTTCCACTCACCGCTCTGAGGATGGTCACTGGGCATGTATGTAAATGCTAGTTCGACGCTGCACCACTGACCCACACTCTTGGCTCCATCTCTGTTCATTTTTTAAAAATAAAAAACAAGCAAACAAACAGCAACTCTTTTTTTTGGTAACTGTAGTATTATTTTGTCCATTAGTATTTATTTCAAGAACCAGAGCAAAGAACTTTTGGTAAATAATTAAGAAAAAGCAATTCTAAATTATCAGTCATATGTCCTTGAACAGCAATCCAGCCTCTCAGGTCTGAGAGGTGGCCAGGCTATATGTGAGTGTGACTTGCACATAGCAGCAGAAATCTCTCCCAGCCTTCCTGCCTGGTTCTTCACATCCTGCCTTCCTTGTTGGTCTCCTTTTGTTGAGGAAATCCTACCCATGGATACACCCTCACCTGGGAGATCAGTTCACTTAAATGATTTCCTGATAGTGTTAATTAGCTTTGTAAGAAATAATCATAGCTGACATTTACCTAGAGCATATTAACTTTGAGGCAATTGAAATCAAGCCTCTTCTGATGCATGTAATTTAACTCCTATAATAATCATAGGAAATACAGCATTAAAATTAATTAGCCCTATTTTTACAATGGGAAAAATATAAGACCAGAGAGGCTAAGAGGAGTGCTTGAGTCACACAGCTGAAAAGGGCTGAGCTGATATTTTAGCTCCAGTGCCAGACTCTAAACCTTGTGCTGTTAACTGTGGTAACATAGTTAACCAGAAGAGTACCAGGTGAGCTGTGGGAATGGTTGACTGGTTGGGGGGTTGACATTTGTGTGCAGTGAAAAGCAACAGGTGTCACTGTAAGGCATTCCTAGAATCCTGACATAGGCTTCCTGGCAGGAGCTTGAAGAACAGATTGGGGATGTGGGTTTTGATTTCCCTATAGCTTGTCAGTCCCAGAACCAGCTGCGGTCTGGACCCTGGAGCTGATGGACCTTGAGGTCCTAGCTCTTCTCTGTCCTGTTCTGACCATCCAGGATGGGGGTGGAGTAAGACGTGGAACTGGCTAGTAGCTTGCAGCTTTTTTTTTTTTTTTTTTTTTTCTGTTCCTCCTCTGTGAAACTGTGGGTTTGTGACCAAATCCTTTATTTCCTGACAGCGCTCCCCTGGACTGTATCAGGTGCATGAATCCTGGAGCATCTATACTGGGAATTGTGCTGGGGAGTACTGGGCATAGGAACTCATCAAAGACCCAGCCCTGGATTCAGATGTGAACACTAGCAGCATGTGATGGCACCTACTTCCTGTACCGCCTCAACTCTGCTTCTTGGGTTGCCATCGAAGAAAGTTGAGACCCTCTGTCCTTGCTATTAGTGGCACCTAGCTTCCTTGGCCTTAAGTTTCCCTTATCTTAGGTGAAAGAAGGACAGAAAGAACAGCTTTATGCCCAATGAACTGTTTCAACTGAACCCCACTGCAGGTTATGGATGAGGCATATTTACTGGTGGATAAAGGCTGGGCGCCACTCATGTGGGAAGGTTGTTGGTGGATAAGGCAGGGGTCCAGAGGAACAGTCTTTCAGAAAGTGGCCTGGCATTGAATGAGCTTTGGGGCCTCTCTTCTTCTTCAAGGGGACATTATGCTGCAGTGTGTTTGTAGCCCACAGTTCAGTGCGCAGTGCAGCGATCTGCACCCAACAGAGCCCGTTGGGAGGAAGTGTTTGTTTTGTTTCAAGTCATGTAATAACAGCTAGGTAAATTTCCAGGCACTTCCCAGGCATCTGCCAAGTGCTTTATGTGTGTGAACTCATGCCTGACAGGATCGGTGCTGCTGTTGCCTTCACCCCTCTGTAACACAGACTGAGCTCCAAGGAGCTGAGTAACACACCCAAGGGCCACAGGATCTAGGGCAGGACGGCAGAGCACAGACCAGCAAGCTTTGCCTCTCATGGCCTCTATCAAGGGGACACAGCAGCCTGTGGGAAGCTCTGTCACCCATGGCATGCCCAGAATACTCATGGAGAAGTTCCCTTAACTCTAGCCTGAGAGGAGGAGCCATTTTGGAGTTTTTTTGGTTGTTGTAAATGGTGGCATGCTAGTGCGGTCTAAATATGAGGTCACTTGCGTAGTCTCTCTTTCTGGCTAGATTGAGGACCAGCTCATGTTCAACTCTTTTGTCTAGGTGGCCCTATAGTGGGTCTTGTATCTTAGTCTAGCTTGGTATGAGTGGTTTCCTGACAGCCTGCCAACTATGAGCTCCTCATGGGCAGTGTCTGTTACCCAGCCCCTTCTGCTCAGGTCTAACCTACTGCACTAGACCTAGGTTTATGTCCTCAGGCAGCAAGTCATGTGGCAGCGGATGGGGTGTGTGTATGTGACCAAGTCTCAAGATGGAGACACTGCAGCATGGGTCCAGACTGCTCAGAGTGGGATGTACTTTCTGTGTGAGGGGCTGGTAGCTCCTACTAGGAAAGGGTCTCCTCCATAGCTTCTTTCTGGGCAGCTGGTTCTTTGCGTCTGTATCCCCCCCTCTGTCTATGGAGGAAATAGGAAACAGCTGAGTGCTTGACATCACCTGAGTGGGCACTCCTAGTCTCCAAGCTATAGGTTCACCAAATACTTTTTCTCTACCCTGGATGAACCTATGTGCCTCAGTTTCCCCAGATATATACAGGAGAATATGGGAGCACTCGACCAGTGTCTTCCTTGGGTTGTTTGTTGCAATAAATATATCATGTCCCAGCAAGTGCTTGTATGCTGGGAGATTGGGATACCGACGTGACTGCTGGTTTGGTGGTCCTTGTTAATTAGTCACATTTTGAACCAAGTTCAAACATTTTGCATTCTCTACAGAGATCAGATTTAAATTCCTCAAATCCCAAAACCTCTAAAAATCTCAACCTCTTGGTTAGGTGCATGAACTAGGGAAGAAACCAGGAGCACTGACATTCCTTGCATTCTTCGTGGGAAGTTGTGGACCATTGCTTGTAAAAAACAAAAGGCTTCTTTCCTACGCCCCTTCCTCTGACTCCATTTCAAGGACCCATGAATAGTGCCCTTCTATATACAATCTCATGAACTTGAGTATCATTTATCCTATCTGACTGAAGTGGCTCAAAGCCCTACATGTCACTGTAGGTTCTTTACCACGTGACTGTAGGCAAAGCAGTCTTATTTAGGATTCCTGGGTAGTGGGCATGAGACCAAAAGTCCCATGATTCTAGAGTGAGCATGTTTGACCGTCTTCAGTTACAATCTGCCTCCTCCTCTTCCTCCTCCTCTTCCTTCTTCCTCATATTTATTTATTTATGTACATAAGCACTCTATTTGCATGTATATCTGCATAGCAAAAGAGAGCATCAGATATAAGAGGGCATTAGATATCATTATAGCTGGCTGTGAGCCACCATGTGGGTGCTGGGAATTGAACTCAGGATCTCTGGATGTGTAGGTAGTGTTCTTAACCTCTGAGCCATCTCTTCAGCCCTTGCAGAAGGATTCTCTTCTGTCTCTTTGTGTCTTTTCACTCTTTGCTGCTTGAATGTACATCCATATCTCCATACATCATCCTACCCACTTATTACTCCTTTCATTGACCCATGCAGCTGAACACTTTATCCATTTGTCTTTCTGTCCATTCCACTGTTTCATCCATACTTCCATCAGTTCATGTACCTACCCGTCTTATTCATGTAGCCACTCAAAAATTCTTCCATCCATGCATTTATCAACCTATTATCTACCCTTTACCTATCTACATACTTGTCCAGTAATTACGTTATCTATTGTTTCATTCATTTATCTGTCCACTTACCTACTTATGTACTCATCAGTCTAGGCACACTCATTCATCCCTCTGATCTACTCAATGACCTATGATGCATTTACCTTCCTATCCACCCACTTGCACTTACTAGCCCTCTGGACTGGTCCTCTGGCCAGGTCTCAATGGCTTACAGGTATGAGTAGAAGATAGATATTTGGATAAAGTAGGAAGCTCAAATGTAGCAACCATAGTTTAAAAGGGTACAGGCTGTTCAAATGATGACAGGGAAAGCTGGCAAGTTTTTGAGATACCTTTACCAAGGATGAGGCCTCCCTCTCCTGCAAGGATCCTATGATGAGTTTGTCTTCCTGCAGAAGAGCCATATCTACAACCTCAAGAGGTCCCTCTGAGCCACAGGAATCTGTGTTGTAGAGTTGCTGGCTTTGCTGCATAAAAAGTGAGAAGGAAAGAAAGGAAGAAACAGAGAGGGTGGGTCCTCCTTGCTGTATCTTTAGTTTGTGGTTCCAGACCTCCATTTCCTGGATCTGATTTGTGTGGGAGGCACGTAATGGCAATCCTGCCACTAGTGCTAGCTACAGCATTTGCTGGCCTTGCTGACTGCGTGTGGTGGTGGCGTCTGGCTGAAACAGACCTCCTTTCTATCCTACTGGTCAGCATTTGGTGGCCAAGGGCAGAGTGGAGCCTGTGTTTCCAACAGCTAGCCACCTCATACAGTAAAGCAGTTCCGTGATTCTGAAGGTATGCTGCATTAGGCTCCTCACCCCTCTCTCCCACAAGGGGGAACACAGACAAAACAGGATTTCTAAGGAGCTGTTCTGCTTGGCCCCATGGAAGCTGGAAGACTGTGCCAGAGTGGGCAGTGAGAGATCTGGCTGATGAAAGCATTGGCATTTGTGTTCCAACCTCATGTGCACTGCTGCCTTTTGCCTTTGCTCTCAAAGCCATCAGAGCTTCACCCATCTGTGTTGATCAGCAAGAGCCATTGGAAACAAATGGAACCAATGGTAAAGAGAAAAGAGCGGATGGGAGACTCTGGAGGCTGTTTGTGGAGTGGGGTGGCAAAGCCAAGTCATGGCCTTCCTGGTTCAGGGATTTGGGTTTGTGTGGGAGCATGTGTGTTCCTCCATCCAGAAGAGCCACAGAGAAAGGCCTTTTGGAGTTCGTGATGCCAGTTTCTCTGGTAACTTGCTGAGCAAACAGACACTCATCCTCTCTGATCTGCATCCTTACTCACCAATGGGAATAGCAGAGTCATAATCCTACCCATATCTATGGCCTTTACGATGTTTTATGTACTGCCCGAAGGGCCCTGAGTCCCCAGAATTATCTGTTACTATGAGTGATGTGTTATTGGTACAGCTATGGCATTAGAGAATAGGGCATGGTACCTGGATTCTTCACCTCTATTTCCCTATACCACACTTGTGCACAGCCAGCTTTCCATATGAGGCTGGCAGATGGCCTGAAGAAGAAAGGGCTATTGAGTTTTGCCATCCATAAAGCCCCTGAAGCCTTAGGAGAATGGGTGGATGTAAGGAGCAAAGTGAGCTCATTTCCCATGTGCACATGTAACTCAAACACAGTGAGTGGGCTCTAACACCTGAGTGGTCCTTCCAAACCCTTCTGCAGTTGCCTATAGCTGAACTGCTGAACTGCCCATATGACTTAGTGAAGTACTTAAGTACCATCTATGCTGGCCTTCCCCGTTCTTGATTGCACTTCATGGGGAGGGGATGGTGAAATCCATTTAGTTCTTCCTCTCTCTTGTTTTTTTCTTTATTTTTAACGGTGGACATATAGAATGTTATAGGAGTGATAGTTTAATTAATCAATCAATTAGCTTATGTGTGTTGGTATTTTGCCTGCATGTATATCTGTGTGAGGGTGTCAGGTCCCCTGAAACTGGATTTGTGAGACAATTGTGAGCTGCCATGTGGGTACTACTGGGATTTGAACTCAGGTCCTCTGGAAGAATAGTCAGTGCTCTTACCCACTGAGCCGTCTCTCCAGCCCTACTTCTTCTCTTTTAAACAGGTGTCACTGAAACTGAAGGTAGGTAGGTAGGACTCCTAGAATGAACCAGAGCTGATCTGGTTGCCTTTTAGCATCTGTACCTGCCTCTGTACTTGAGGTTATGAAGGGAAGGCTGTTAATGAAGTGAAAACGTCCCCAAGCAAAGTCACCATGCTACACGCTGAAAAGCTGTGAGCTCCCTGTTCCCTCTTGGTGTTGATTATTTCAAGAGATCAAATATTTGTCTTCCTCTCTCATGCCTCCTTTTCTCTTTTTGTGGTATTTGATACTGAGATTGACTGCAGTATCTTGTACATATGCTACGCAGATGTCCTATCACTGAAGAATATCTTGCTACCTCCAGCTCCCGGATGCTGGGATGCAGGCATGCACTGCCATGCCTGGTTTATACAGTACTAGTGATCAAACCCAGGGCTTGAGCAGGCTAAGCAAGCACTGTGCTAAGTAAGCTTCATTTACATCAGTCCTCTTTGGTCCTTCGTACTATCTTGACTAATGGACAGTTTTATCCTGAGGAGGGTTGGCAATAGATGCTTCTTCCTTTCTTTGGATCTTGGGGAGTTCCAACGTGTCCTTTGAGCAGATCCCCTTTGCAAACCAAACCGAGTGCGGGTGCTGGATTCTGATGGTCTCTGGAACTGAGACAACAGAAAGAACACTAGGCTAAGATTCCAAGGGATCTGCTTCCCACGATCCCTCAGGGAGCTGTCTGTTCTCTTTGCAGGACCCCTCTCTCATGGCCTCAACTGGCCCACCATCCAAAAAATTGAGTCTCTTGAGGATTTGGGGTGTTCAGGAGTGGGAGAGAACCCCACCACCACCACCACCAAGTCCTCACTCTGTAGCCCACCATACCTGTTCCAGTCTTTTCCTTCTATACTGTTCTCATCAGCTTGTGGGGATTTCCAAGTCATGTGTCACTTGCTAAGTGTCAACAGCCAGGTATGGAACATGTTTCTTCCAGGGACTAAACACAGAGACATATTTACAGATTGGGGATTAACTCCACCCCACCCCCCAAAAACCCTTCTCCCTATCCTACACCCACAGGTCATGCTCTGGTAACTCAGACACTGAGGGAGTCCTTTAAATCTGTGATCCTGAAAACATGCATTGCACAGGGAGTTTCACACTAAAGCCTAAGTCATTGCCACATGAAAACGTCCACTCATAAAGTCATTGCTAATGTCCAGCCCAGCCACACGGACACGCATCAGTCAGGAAATGATTGCCAGACCTTGTAAACAGCGGTCAGTAAGAGTATGAATAGCTGGAACTCGGAACTGACCTCTATTTGGCATACTCAATGCATCAAGGGATACAACAAATCCCCTTTGCAAAGCAAACCGAGGCCACAGTCCCACCAAGGATCTGGGCTGGGTAGCTCCGATGCAGAAGCCTATTTTTTTTCCCCCACTTTACAAGATCTATTTTTGTTGCTTCAAAAAAAATATTAGGACGTGTTAATAATTATTCATAGTGATAGGTTTCATTAGTACATGTTTGTACATCTATGCTATGTACTTTGATCATTATATTTCCTATACTCTCTTTTGTCGTCTACCCCCCACCCCCACCCCCCACTGAACCCTTCTTTTTCTAGGTAAACTCTGATTATTCTACTGTCATTAGTGGTGTGCAAGTGTGCATGTAAATCCTCATAAATTTGCTTATAGAAGCAAGGGTAAAGGGGTTCTAGCTGTTACCTGGACTTTTCTGTGCCTGTATATTCATTAGCTTCTCTGTGTCTCTTTGTTTCATTTATGATCCCTGACCATGTGCCTACTTTCTAGAGAGGTGAAGGAGTTAATACACAGGAAGGCTTAGAACAGTGCTTCCTGGCAGATGTATGGTAAACACTCGTTAAATGTTAACTATTGATACTGGTGTGCCTGGAATGCTCGCAGCCACCAGCTGATTTGTGGGCTTGCCAAACGTTACTTGTGTTGATCATTACATATTATATACACTGAGAAGCTGGAGTTTCTTACGAGGTGGTCCCTGGAAAGCAAAGGACTTTGGAAAAAGCAGATAAATGTTAATTTGTGGAGACATTGTTACCGAATTCCTTAGAAGCAAAACAGCTGTGAAAGAATGGTTTGGTAAACCAATAGGGAGTGTGTATCCCAGAGGTTACAAATGACTGAGCTTTGCTTTACTGTGAGGAAACGGAAATCTGGTATTGCAGGTATCCACATGTGACTTTGTTTTTTCCTGGGAAAGATAATTTGTACCTATGGTCACTGGACCAGAGGAAATTCCTTCCCTTCCATTGGTTAATTGACAAGCAGCCCTCAGACAGTGTTAAGTGTTGGTGCTTTTCAGGGTTATCTATTTTGGGGGTGGGGGTGGGTGGGTGTACGTTTGGGACAAGGTTTCTTTTTGTAGCCCTGGCTATCCTGAAACTAGTTCTATAGACCAGGTTGGACTGGAACTCACAGAGATCAGCCTGTCTTGTGGATTAAAGGCCTGTATCACTACCGCCCAGCTACAGGGGTTGCCTACTTCTTTTTGGGTTTTTGAGAAAGGGTCTCTCTGTGCTAGCCTTGGATGTCATGGACTTGCTTTGTAGAACAGGCTGGTCTTGAACTGACAGCAATCCGCCTGCCTCTGCCTCCCAAGTGCTGGTATTAAAGGTGTGCACCACCATGCTTGGCTGGTTGTCTACTTTTTAAATAGAGTGGCAATGGTGTAGTTGGATAAGGGCTTGTTTTCTCCAAGGTTAATTGACTGCCAGAAACTGCAGGGCTGGCAGGACTCTGTAAAACAAGGTGGGATACTGGTTGTGTTATGAGGGGTGTAAAGAAAGCAGTAGTACAGTCTGGGGGGCCTTGCTTCCTAATGTGAGCAGGGAGAACACTGTCAATGAGATAAATCATTAAACTGTGCAGTGGGCTATGGAGATTGTTCAGTTAGTAAGTGTTTGCCTTGCAAGCATGAGGAATTGATTCAATCCCCAGGATTCATGTTAAAAAAAAAAAAAAAAGAAGAAGAAGAAGAAGAAGAAGCTGGGCATGGTGTCACATGCTCACAATCCCAGGATGGAAAGGCAGGAGGCAAGGCCACTGGGACTGCATGGCTAGCCTACAGACTCCATGTTGAATTCCAGGACATTGCGAGATCATTTCTCAAAGGGAGGAGGGAAGCATGTTGCATCTTAGGAAGAATACCCACAGTCCTCTGGCCTCGACATGCATCCATACACATTTGTATGCGCACACATGAACACATACTCAGGAATACATATACACACAAATGTGCAGTGTTCTGCTTACTATCTGCCCTGGATGGTTTTGTGTGTCAACCTGACCCAAGCTAGAGTCATCAGATAGGAAGGAGTCTCGGTTGAGAAGATGCCTCCATGAGCTCCGCCTGTAAAGCACATTCTCAATGCCTCAGTGGTTAGTGGGGGAGGGCTCAACCCATCCATGGGCTGGGTTCTATAAAAAAGCAGGCTGAACAAGCTCAGGGCTCAGTAAGCAGCACCCCTCCATGGCCTCTGCATCAGCTCCTGCCTTGAGGTTCCAACCCAGTTTGAGTTCCTGCTCCCACTTCCTCCTGTGTTGAAGGAGTGGTCAGCCAAATAAACCCTTCCCTCATTAACTTGCTTTTGGGTCATGGCGTTTCAATCCAGCTATAGAACCCCTGGTTAAGACACTATCCATGGAGAGAGAAGTGGTTTGGGACTCTGAAGAGCAACTGCAGAGAGGACCAAGGGACCCTTGCTGAGTCCCAGGCAGCAGCACAGAAGAAAGACAACAGTTCTTGGCAGATTTAGAGAATGAGTTAATCAGCACAGAAATTAGGAACAGGCCTGGGAGAATTCAGGAAGTCAGAGAGGTCTTCTGAAGGCATGAGACTTCTCATGAGGGAAGAAGAGAGGGAAGGAAGTTTGCACGCTGTGAGGAACTGAGTACAGGGAAAAGCCCCCGCAGACAAGAGAGTGGCTCTTTCATGGCCTGACTGTGAGAGCTCTAAGAATGGGACTTCATTTATTAATTGCAAACGTCAGGTGTGAAATATGAGGCAGAGCTTACTTCATGTCATGTACATATTTAGAGTATATCATAGAATGCACCCACCCCCACTCCCCCAAACCCCCACCCCCTGACACACAAACACACACGCTAGGACAAGAGACATGGGTCACTCCAGGTCATAGCCAGTGAGGGGCAGAGCTAGAAACAGCTGCTGGTTTGCTTTCAGAGATGAGGTATCCACTCCCTTCCCACACTGTCCTACTTACTCTAAATATCTGGCCTTCATTTGAAGTGGCTTCGCTTTCAGTGGCATTTTTCTTCGCCTCCAGTTCCTTTTGCTCTTCTTTACTGGGGTGTCAGGGATCAAACCCAGAGCTGCTACTGAGTTAGGCTTTCTTCTGCCTTGATTTCTCTTCTCTGCGTCATCTGCACTTCTCCATGTCCTTCCCAGGCCTTTTCTTTGTCTCGTTTATTTTCCTTTCTCTCCCTCCACTCTAATCTCTTTTCCCTTCTTACTGTTTTTCTGTTTTGTTTTTGTTTCTTTGTTTTGCATTAAAAAAAAAAAAAAAACATAGTCAGGGTCTCACAGTGTAGCTCAGGCTAGCCTTGAGCCCTAGAATGACTGACAATCATGCTCCAGAACTCCTGTTTCTTTTCGTGTCTGGCTCATTGTGCAGCTGAGAAGTCCCTGAGGATGAAGACCTTGCTTGTCACTTGTGTCTTGGTAGCTAGCTCTGTTGCTCATACATAGGCAGAAATCGGTGGTGGCCAGCACAGGAGAGCTATAGGGATTGCATCTCTTATTTATTTAGCTCAGAGACTCCTGTCTACCTGTACTGCTGGCTCCTCCTGGAATAAATAGATTGGCATTATTTTTGTTTTTTTTTTGTTTTGTTTTGTTTTGTTTTTCTAGACAGGGTTTCTCTGTTAGCCTTGGCTGTCCTGGACTCGCTTTGTAGACCAGGCTGACCTCAAACTCACAGTGATCTGCCTGCCTCTGCCTCCCAAGTGCTGGGATTAAAGGTGTGTACCACCACACCCGACAGGTTTGGTTGGGATTCTTAACAGAACAGGGGTGGTTTATAGATGCTGGGAAAGCTGTTACCTAAC
Source organism: Acomys russatus (assembly GCF_903995435.1). Taxonomy (NCBI): domain Eukaryota; kingdom Metazoa; phylum Chordata; class Mammalia; order Rodentia; family Muridae; genus Acomys; species Acomys russatus. Next base: position 21,763,322 of record NC_067153.1, on the reverse strand, counting down.
ACAGCTGGTGTCATGACTGGTGACCTGACCACATGCTAGTCACTTTGAGAGGTCACCAGGCTCCATAGGATGTCATGGGGTCATGGACCTATTGGAAACACTAGCCATCAAGCCTCTTCTGTGAGCTTTACTCTGCCATGTTTTGGGCAGGATTTTATAGTTGCAGGGTACTATTTTCTCAGCCCACCTCCGTTGTTGTAGCTCACATTGTTTTAAGGATCAGTGAATGGAATTGCCTCACCTTACACCCGGTGGAGTTTACAGCTGAGGCATACCTGGGTAATCGTTGGACTCCACCCACATGGTACTTCTGACCCCAAGCAGCATCTTGGTTCTTGCATGGAAACAAGTGTGAATAGCTAATGGATCATGTAGTAGTTTGATAGGAATGGTCCCCATAAACGCGTGTATTTGCATATTTGGTCTCTTCCTGGTGGAACTGGTTGGGAAGGACCAGGAGGCCTTGTTACATGAAGTGCGTCACTGGGAGCGGGCTTTTGGTTTCAAAAGATTTGCTCTCTTCCCAGTGTGCTCTTTCTGTCTCCTTTTTGTGGATTAAGATGTGAGCTCTCAGCTGCTGTGTCGGCCCCCTGTCACCATGCTTTCAATCCACAATCATGCTCTCTAGCCCTCTGGGCTATATATAGCCCAGGCAAATTCTTTCTTTTCCAGGTTGCCTTTCTAATGGTGTTCTGCCACTGTAATATAAAATTAAAACAGGCCATTGAGTTGTTTTACAATAAGAGAAACTGAGCCCAAACAGGTTCATGTCCTAGCTGATAAACACAAAGGTAGGGCCTGGAGAGATGGCTCAGAGGTAAAGGGCACTGACTGCTTTTTCAGAAGTTCTGAGTTCAATTCCCAGCAACCACATGGTGACTCACAACCATCTATAAAATGCTCTGATGTGCTCTTCTGGCATGCAGGTGTACATGCATGCAGAGCACTCGTATCACCCAGGTAATGATGAAAGGAGAGAACTGATTGCACAAAGTTGTCCTCTGACATCTACATGCACACTCTGGTATGTGCATACAGACATACTTCATGCACATATACACCATGATAAAGAAGCTTTGAAAATGATGGGTGAGGGAAAATGCTGATGAGTTGTTTCCTAACAGTTCAGTGCCCTCCCTGTGCCCTGGCACCCAACATGCTCAGAGAAGTATGTGAAGTAGGTGGGCACTGTGCGTGCCTGATCTGTGTATCTCACTGCTTTGACTCCACTCATCCTACACATAGCTTGTGAGGACTAGCGGTTGGCGTAGGGACTCTATGGAAAGTGTCATGCACATGTTCCACCCCACCTAGTCCTTGAAACTGTTTCTGGTACATGCAGAATCAGTAGCTTTTGGCGACAAAGGCTGCCTTCTCTCTGCTCATGGAAACTGGGGAGAGGAGAGTAAGCTCAGGCGCTCAAGGAGCCCTGGGGCAGAGCGCAAGGCAGGAAGCAACTCCCCCGGAACTTCGGAGAGGAGGAGACAGGCCATCCTGGTAACTGTCAGGCACCATGGAGCACCAGGTTCCTCCCGTTGTATAATCAGCAGTCACCTCAGCAATTCTCAGCGTCAGGCTTCCCAAGACCAGAGTGAACATTAAACAAACAGTGACTGCTTTATAAATATTTAACTCCCGCTGTTTAGGAATTGCTTGGCGTTAGGAGACAAAATAGGAGGAGTTCCTGACTGTCTGCCACATGACTCTCTGTTGTGGTGTTGGGCAGTGGGGGGTCAGAGCTGATGGTGTATGTGTTGGGGGCAGGGATCACTAAGAAGCAGAAGCACAGCTTCTCATGTTTGGGGTGTATACTTGGGGACAAGTGCATATGTACTCATCAAATCTTTGTAATCCAGTCTAGAACCACAGTCTCGGCTGCTATTGCTGGTGCTATTGCCATGGTCTCATGATAACTGTTTTTTTGTTTTTTGTTTTTTTTTTTTGTTTTTTAACCCTCTTCCTGTACCTCACTCCTTTTCCCTTCTCCTCTTCTCCCTGTTTCTACCCCAGACTCTTCCTGTCACGGAAGGTTGAACCTGAGACCCGGGAGGAGCAATATAGCCGCTCTATCATATAGCTACGACCCCTTACTTCGTCTCTAAGTATTATGGTTTTATTGGGATTTAATTCAAACATACCCCAATTCACCCCATTCATTCACACAGTAGGATCTTCATGTGTATTCACAGAATTTTAAATTGTTACCACAACCAATTCTAGAACATTTGCATCAAACACAAAAGAAACTTTATACTCAATACCAATCACCTCTACCCACCCCTACCCCGTAGTTTCCTAAGTCCTAGGAAATCAGGCATCTACTTCCTGTCACAATGGATGTCTCTTCTGAAAATGTCATTATAGATGGGATCATGTGACACAGTCAGCTGTGACTGGCTTCTTTTGTTCACATGACTCTCTTAAGGTTCTTTATGTAATGTCTGTCACTCAGCTTTTTACTCCTTTTTATGGCTGAATAATGTTCCATGTGTGGCCATCACATATTTTGTGGATCATACTTCTGTGGATGAACATTTGGAGACAACAACAATCTAGTTGAAAGACTAAGACATGGCTGACCCAGATTATGTGATTAAGGCAAAGCTGTCTTCACAAAGAAGCCCCTCTACCATGCTGAAAATGTCTAGAAGGTTGTGCTTAGGCATGTGGTAGACATAAGTTCTTTCCAGTGGATAAACTACGATCTTTACTTAGCACTAACTGTATCTTGAGGGAGGCCCACAGTATTCTGTAATCTCACTGAAAAGTTGTTATCAGAACCTGCCCTGCTTTTGACCCATCTGGATGGGAAACCGGATGTCAAGGTGCTCAGCTCATGGATTTGGCTTCAGAGAGAGATGTGAGGAGGCACAGCTTCTTGTCCTCCTCGACTCCTGCAGGCTACTTGCTGGCCTCATTCTCTTCTCTTATGTGTGCTGGCAAGCCTCTGGACATTGGGTCCTTGGCTCTCATAGAGAGGCAGGCCAAGTCTTAAGGGACCGTCAGGAGTTTTCTCTAGTATGTCTCCTGATTGCCTCAGTCATTTAGCCATGATTCAGAGCAAGATGCTATGAAGGCCCAGATACTAAATGTCCCAGCCAGCATCCATCTTCTCTGGAGTTAAGCCAGTTTCGGAAGGTGCACAGCATGGCTGTAGTCACAGCTGACTCAGGAGCAAGAAGGCTGCCCCTCCTTCACCCACTACATCCCATTTGGGAGCCTGCCTCCCTGCCTCCCCCCCCCCTGCACCCATCCCCCACCCCCCCTCCCCCCAGCTTCAAACACTCTGCAGACAGAGCCCTTTCTTGGTCTCTTCTGATGACTCTGTCAGGAGATCCTTGTCTGCCTGCTCTTCTCACTCCTAGGCCAGAGAGCTTTCTAGGTTGCCCTGTTGAGTGCTTCTTTTTGTTGGCTTTGATTTCCGTCTCTTCTGGTTAATCAGACACAAGGAAAAGTCTGTACTGAATCATAGTTGTGGCTGTTCCCCTGTTTCCTCTGTCCCTCTGAGCATCCTTTCCTGGGCCAGCAATGACCTCAACAGCAGGCAACCCAGCTGTGGGCGCAAACACCGTCCTGTTATTCAGGGCCAGGAACTGCCTGTGATAACTTCTGCCTTGGACTTCCCATTCACTGGGCTGCTGAGGCCGCCTTCTCGGCATTGTTGGGAAGAGCCAGAGTGATGCAGTCAGTGACACTGTAGCGATCGCCAGCCTCCACGTGGGAGCTAGGAAGATGTCCAAAGGATGCTCGACTCCCTCACTACCTTTGTCAGCTGGTAACTGTCATCCTTTTCTGGCCTGGCTGCCTCTGTTTACCTCATGCTTCAGTCTTCCTTTTTCCCTCTGACCTGTCAAAAGGCTTCTTGAAGGCAATCTGAGAACGCCACCTCTTCTCTGAAGCCCTCCTTTGTTCCTGTGATGTGACACTGGAGCATCTCAGCAAAGTCCCTGAAGGGGGGTGTATGCAGGGATGCCTTTACGATGCTGGTGTGTGTGGAGGAAGAGGCAGCGCAGCAGGGGAGCATGTTCTAGGGTCAGATGGGGACTTTGCAGTCAACCACCTTTCCTCACTTGCTGGGTGACTTCAAGCAAGCGATCATCTCCCTAGATGTCGTGAGCAAGCCACGGGGGCCACTCCCATGCACTCCATAACCTTTGCATATGCTCAACAGTTAGCATTTTCCTCACTACATGACACAGGCCAGTCTGTCAGCAGAGCTAATTAAGCAGCGTGATGGGAGTTAGGATATGGCTTGTGGGTAAGGGACATCTCCTGCTATAGACTGTATGGGCTTGGTTTAGTGAGGATCCTTTTCTCACCCATATCTGATCTCCTTTAGAATCTGTACTTTTTCTTGTATCACACCGCTACTCATGTCTGCGCCCCTAACCTCTCTTCAAGAGGAACCCCATCTGATCGCTTAGCCCACAAATGGCCTTTCTTCCCAGGAATCTTCCATCCTGACCCCAGTCTGCCCCTTGATCTCAGCCGACCTCTTGGCCCTTGAGTGTTCCCTCATCCCAGCTTGCCCTCTGACTGTCAGGTGCCCTCATCTGTGCTATATTCTGAGTTGAGAGCAGTTTCCTCCTCAGGACAGTTCATGTGCACTGTCGACTGGACCGGACTGAACAACACTGTAGCGTTAATAAGGCATGGGTTTGAAAGAGAATGTTTTCAGAGACGATTCACTGAGAGGATAAAATCACACCGGGTGTATGAAGTACCATCCTGTAGGCTGTGGGCCTAGACTCCATAGAGGGGAAGATGTAAGCCAGCCAGCACATTCTCTTTCCCTGTCACTGTCTCCCTTTCTTTCTGCCTCCTGGCTGCCACGGTGTGAGCTGTGCTCCTTTGCATTTTTTGCTGCCACAGTGAACTGACCACAAGGCAAAAGAACACTTTCCCCCTAAAGTTGTTCCAGGTACTGTTTCCAGCAAGAGAAACTGACAGACTGCCCTGCAAATCTCCATTGTGATGGTCTGAAAGAGGTCCTGGCCTGCTTTCACAGGCATCCTAGAGTCACTCTCTGGTGTATCTCTATACCATCCCAGAGCCTGGGCCCAGAGAGCTGAGCTGACTAGGACGAAGGATTGCCATGTCCCTGAGCACAGGGACCTCCACTCAGCTTTGCGATTCAACTGCAGCACCATTACCATCATCCCATCCCTGCCCATCCCAGGGCACATGACGAGAGGGAGGTAACCAATCATTTTCCACCTCCAGTCCACCTCGAACCAACCCCCCTTCCCAACATGTCTGGCAGCATCTTCTGCATCCTTTGAAAGGGACGTACTGCTGCTTGTAGCCTGCCTGCCTGTGGTGACTGTGGAGTGTGGCTCCACAGAATAAGCTTGTGTCCGAGGCAGGCCTCCAAATACAGCAAGGCTAGGCTGACCTTTAAATAGATGGGCTCTGAGCCACTCAGTTCCTGGAAGTTTGAAGAAAGTCAGCCTTTAAAGTGATGCGACTTGCAACCTCAGGAAAGATCTGTGTGTTTGCAAAGGCAGTAATTTATGGCCTCTTTTGCAATTCATGATATGTGGCTGTGCAGCCACTGGGAGCCAACATGCCAGTGTTAGGAGGGGAAAATCCTCAAGTATTTTAATATACCCCTGCTTGAAGCAAGATAAACATATGTATTGTACTTTGCGACAGAGGCGTGGTGAGGACAAGGCAGAGGCCTGGCAAGGCATAAAAGGTCCTTTTAAGCTGAACTCTGAGGGTTTTCTTCCTTCCTTTTTATTTGTAAGCAAAGCTGGCATGAGCGGATGGTGCTGGGATCTACTTGGCTGCATAGAAACTTGGTGGCTCCCCAGACAGGTAGACTGTTCCATCCCTCTCTAAGCCATAAACCACCATCCACCAACGTGGCTCGCCCATTAAAATTAATGAAGCAAAGGTTGTCATCACCCTTGACATAGATGGCAGGCTTTCTTCCAGGAAACTTTCCCCATCCATCTCTCGCTTGCAATCACACAAAAGGAAAAGGGCTAATAAAGGTACATCATGTGAGCTGGGCATGATGGCGAATGCCTTTAATCCCAGCACTTGGGAGGCAGAGGCAGGCCGGTCGCTATGAGTTCAAGGCCAGCCAGGTTAACAAAGTGAGTCTAGGGCAGAGAAACCCTGTCTTGAACCCCACTGCAAAAAAGGAGTAGTAGTAGGAGGAGGAGGAGGAGGAGGGGGAGGAGGGGGGGGGAGGAGGAGGGGGAGAGGAGGAGGAGGGGAGGAGGAGATGGATGGAATTAGGCCAGAAGGAAAAAGTCTACAGAAATGTGGGGACTGGATATGACACTGAAATTTGGACACTTGAGAGCCTGGGTGGGGATTGACAGATGTCAGATACACATCAGGGCCAGCTTTAGGTTTTACCTTTAAGTAGAGACCTAGGGTCCTTGAGATGTGAAGCCCCCTGGGATGACTAGGCATCAGATCAGGTTCACTGCTAACACGTCACAGGGAAAAAGATTTGTGCTGAACTCCTAAGACTTTATAAAACTTTCTAAATTTGTTCCAAACAGAAACAAACAAACAAACAAACAAACAAAAAACATCAAGACCAGCCAATCAGAATAGGGGAAAATTCCCTTTAGTGAAATCTCAAACAAACCTGACTTTTAATTCTGATTCTTTATATATATATATTAGTTTATTTGTTTATTCACTTTACATCCAAATCATAGCTCCTTCCCTCATCTCCCAGTACTATCCTCCCTCTTCTCCTCTATTCCTCGGAGATGGGGAGCCTCCCCAATCCCCACCCCAGCTCATCAAGTCATATGAGGAGTGAATGCATCCTCTTCCCCTATAGCCTGGCAAAGCAACCCCATCGGGGGGAGTGATCAAAAAGTAGGCAATGGAGTCCATATAAGAGAGAGCTCCTGCTCCTCTTACTAGGGAACCCACATGAAGCCTGAGCTGCCCATCGGCTACATCTGTGTAGAGGACCTAGGTCCAATCTATGCATGGTCCTTGGTTAGTGCTTCAGTCTCCCGAAGTCCCTTTTGGCTCTAGTTGGCTCTGTTGTTCTTCTGGTGGAGCTCCTGCCACCTCCACGTCCTTTTATCCTTCCCCTGACTTTTCTACAAGACTCCTGACCCTTCACCCAATGTTTGGCTGTGAGTCTTAGCATCTGTTTTGATCCACAGCTGGGTATAGTCTCTCAGAGTACTAGGCTCCTGTCTGTGAGCATAGTAGAATATCATTAATAATGTCGGTTGTTGGCTCCTTCCCACTGGGTGGGTCTCAGGTTAGGCCAAGCATAGATTGGACATTCCCTCAATCTCTACTCTACCTTTTTTTGGGGGGAAGGGGTTCAAGACAGGGTTTCTCTGTGTAGTCTTGGCTGTCCTGGACTCACTCTGTAGACCAGGCTGGCCTCGAACTCACAATGATCCACCTGCCTCTGCCTCCTGAGTGCTGGGATTAAAGGTGTGCGCCACCACGCCTGGCTCTGCTCTACCTTTATCCCCGGCACATCTTCTTAAAAGTTCATGGAGGATTGACTTTAGCCAGAGGCCTGAAGCTCTCTGAGCCTCAACTTTTGAAGAGAAAGGGTGTGTGTGTTTGCACACGTGTGTGCTGCAGGGCTGTGGTGCATGTACAGACTCCACAGAGAACCCCCTTGCAGCTGACTCTCTTCCTTGTCTCTCTCTCTTGCTTGCTACTTGTTGGATGTAGCCTTTATCCACGCTCATTTCCAAGGTGCCTGGTAGACCTGAGCACTCTGTTTCCCCTCTGCACTGCCAGGAACTCCTGTACAGACTTAACTGAAGGCTTCTGCTTTAATTATCTGTCTTGGATGGGGTGGCACCAATCTTTTCCTTAGGGCCCAGCTTGGCACGTATTGAAGGCATACTTTGTGCAAATGGAGACTAGCAGTCTGTCCTCAGACCAGTGGCCTCACCAGTGTGTGGCAGGGCATGAGGACATGTGAGTCAGTTTCCCCCCTAGCACTGAGCCAAGGAGAATCCCCACCCAGACCTCTGTCCACCACTCTACTGCACATTGTGTTTACACAGGCCAGAGGTGCTCTTTCTTATGTTTTTGCCAATCCCCAAATACGGCCATGGCCAGAAAGTGAGAGGGTGTCCCTTATGTAAGGCCTTGTGTGCTGCTCTCCAGACAATGCCATTTCCTCGCCTGGCCATGTGTGACTGCATAACACCACTTGACTCATTTCCTTTGGAAAACTCGGCAGGACCACTTTGCCCATTTCCTGCTTCTGTTATACAGATTCCTGGGAATACAACCTCGCTGTTTGAGTGGCAAAGAGGTTGTCTAAGGGTGCCTCTGGGCCCTTGAAATGGGTCTCCTAGAGACAGAAAAGATCCTCAAGGATCCCAGAGGAGGAAAGGACAAACACTGACATTTCTCCCAACCTTTGAGCTGAAAATTCTGGACTATTGTATTGACTAGCTCTGTAATGTTTAAAAGTCCTTAAATGCTTTCTAAAATTATGGGGAGTGCCTTCTTAGGAGGGAGAATCTAATCTCTAGGAATGTGGGAAAGGTTAAAGAGCCTTTTCAACTCCTATTATATTTTTGAGACACTATCTCATGTCACCCAGGCTGGCCTCAAATTCACTGTGTAGTTGAGGATAACTGTGAACTCATCGTCCTCTATTCATGTCCCTAATGCTGGGATTTGCAGACAGGCACCACACAGACTGCTGGCTCTGTGATGGTTACTTTCCTGCTGCTCACTGGAGAAGCAGGGATTGGGTGCGATTGACAGTCACTTCTGAGGCCTGCAGGGCCCAGCTGAAAGCAACAAGGATTGTTTCGGTCTGTTTGGGTTACTGCACCTGCATATGCTGGGCTCTAAGAAGGCCCTATTCAAATTTTCTTCATTTTAAGCCTTTTCTTTTCTTTCTTTCTTTCTTTTTTTTTTTTTTTCCCAGTTAGAAGGAAGTAAGCAGCACTGCCTACCTGCTGGTTGTTTGCATGAATAGCAGTGCATACCTTTCTCGACTGTCTTTGTTCCATAGGTTATTTGATGCCTGTTCAGAGAGGCCAGGGCCAGGTAGGTGTATCTCTGTCTCTCTGTCTCTGTCTGTCTCTATCTCTGTCTCTCTGTCTCTGTCTCTGTCTCTCTGTCTGTGTCTCTGTCTGTCTGTCTGTCTGTCTGTCTGTCTCTCTCTCTCTCTCTCTCTCTCTCTCTCTCTGTCTTTCTGTCTGTCTGTTTATGCATTGGTACATAAGGCTGTCTCCTCTATGCACTAGCCAGCCTGATCCTCTTGCTAGATAGATAGTACCTGTTGTGTGCTGCACTCTAGGGTAGGCATTTTCATTCTATTTTCAATATGAATTCAGCCTGCACCTGGAAAATCATATATTTCTTTTTGTTAAGGAGTAAATAAAGTTTCAATGAGAAAAAACACCTTGTCTCTAGTCATATAGCTGGTATGTATCAGAATTATACCTAAGTCCACTCTTGGGCCTATAGTCCCTAGACTGTGAAGCAAGGATGGCTTCAGTGACACAGAGCATAGCCTTTGGCTGTGTGATCAGGGGAGGTACTGAATCAAGTTCTTACCTGGAAAGTGTGATGGTGACATATGTTGATGAGAACATGTGTCAAAGCCAGGTCTTTCATATGCAGAAAGAAGTGTCCAGGATGAATGACCAAGACCTCAACTGACCCACAGTGCCATGCTTCTGGAAGGTGTTAGTGGGGACTTTTGACATAAGGGCATGCTAAGACATGTGGACAAGTGGCTTTTTAAGGTGGTGGGGGTTGGGGGAAGAGTGATTCTGAGACAAGAGTTGAGCAGCTTGCTCGCTTCAGGCAGAAGCGCTTCAGGCCTGGTCTCCCCCCCCCCCCCCTTTCCTCTCTCTCATTGGTTGCACAGACCCTGGCAATGCCCCTGCTTTGCTTATAAGGGATGGAGTGGTAATGGCCCTGGCTTCTGTGGCTGCCCTGATGCTGGTTGGCTGCCCCGTGAATCTGGAGTATTGTTGTATGAATGCTCCTTTCATCCCTTGTGCTGGCCTTGGAGACATTGCTCTGCCCCAGAGACAGTCTGTCCTCAAAGACCAGCAGGGAAAATGGATAAGCAATTTTGCTCTATCCTTTAGGGCCAGTTATGTTCTGTCATGCATCCAGTGTACAAGGAACAGGCCATATTGGAAAGGGAGCCCTACATGGATTCTCCTATACAACCACACTCATTGTGTCACCTGGCTTGGTTTTACCTCTACTTAGCCAGTTGCCCCATTTAATAACCCTTTTTCAGGCACCTTGCTGGCCACAGATTCTCTTAATGGCAAAGCCCCCAGGAAAAAAAAAAAAAGACTCCCCATTCACTTAGACTTTTAAAGAGTTTGACATAGAAAGTAACTTTCAGCTAGAGAACAAAAGTACATGTCCAGCTCCCATTGTAACTATAGACCTAGTCACCACCCCTCTCAGCTCTGCCTCCTGCATCCTCCTTGGGTAATTAATTACCTTACATTACTTGATTCAATTCCTTTTCCTTCAGATTCCCATCATTGCCCCCGCTTGCCCACCAATAGCAGTCTTACCTGCAATTCATGAGACCACTGCTGGCCACATTGTCTAATTAATCTTTAGGTATGCAAGGCAGGTCATTATCATCTTTAGTTTGCAGAGGTCAAACTCAAGGCTCTGAAAGGAAAGATACTTTTGACAGTTCTAAGTAAGTGACTGAGCTAGGATCTGAATCCCAGATTCCTCATTACCTTTCATCATGACCTTGGACATGCTGCATCTGGCTTGCAGCTGCTTGGATATCTGTACCTGGGTCCTTTAGTTTCTTCTCACAATGCTCTTGCTCTGCTTCTTCCAAAGAAGCTTTATCTCCTCAAGACTAAAGCCAGCTGGATCTCAGTGGCTTCGTGTTCTCTACAAGTGACACCTCTGATAGGCTATTCAAGGAACGAAGGCAGGTGATGTGATATAGGGGTGGGGTGAGATGAACCCAAGGGCCTGCTTGGCCGCTCACATCATCCTAGAAACAGTGTTCCTCACCTGCTAGAGATGACAGTTGTAGTTGCCTATGAGCGAAACTGAAAGCAGTGGTTTCTAGATAGGGAGGGTTGTTGGCAGAAGGTCTTGCACACTGTGTTTTCAGATGCTGATTTCAGTGTCCTGAGGTCTGGTTACCACACTGCCATGGGGATTGCGAAGTATATGTTGAACCATCTCCTGTATCCATGTGATGTAAGGAACGCTATCCAATTACCCCTGATTGGCTAATGAAGTTAGCTGCTGACAGCCTGGGCTTGGCAGAAGAAAGGTAAGCAGAGCTGACGTTCCAGGGTTTGAAGTCTGAAGAGGACCATGAGGAGAGGAGAAGGAGGAGGAGGATGAGACAGAAAGAAGATAGCAGGTTGCCACAGGGTAACCAGGAGCATGTGGCCAAGAGCAGCTTGCTCTGAGAACTGGCCTGATGGAGCAGAAGTAGCACAAATGGAACATGTGCAAGTACTTGGAATTTTGGACAGGAAGTAGCCAAGATAGCTTAGAGGGTTGACATCTGCCTAGCTCTAGTGCTTTAAGGCTTATAATAAATCTAGCATGTTTCAGGCTAGAGAGCTAGCTCATGGGTTTAGAACACTGTCTGTTCATCCAGAGGTCCTGAGTTCAATTCCCAGCAACCACATAGTGGCTCACAACCATCTATATTGGGATCTGATGCCTTTTTCCGGCATGCAGGTATATATGAAGACAGAACATTCATATATATAATATATATAAAATTTTAAAAATCTAACAACTTTCTGTGTCTTTTATTTATAAAATGGATGGTTTATGAATTACTGTTGCCATAGTAATTTCCTCCATTCATTAATATATTACAAATAATTAATTCATCTTACAGAGTGTGGCTTAGTAAGAGGGTACTGTCCCATCCGGGGATGGAGAGAGCCAAATTGTATTGTATTTCTTCTTGAGTACAGATGAAGTTCCATGGTTTCAGAAGGATGCATCCTACATCCCTTGATCACAGCATTTTGAATTGACAACTGGAGATGCTCCCAAGTATGGTCGGCTTCAGGGTGTAAAGGAAAGCCTTACCGTGCAGATATGTCCTGTAGTTTCACAAATGCATGGTTTTGAAAGCTCCTAGCAAGACAGATGGCATGAACTCAAATTGAAGTTCCCTTTGGGGCTTTGACATTTGTTTTCTTCAAGTGTTTAGAGGAAAATGACACCTTTAAAAAGTGATGCCATTTGTTGTGAATGCTACAAAAACCATAATGTGCACAACAGAAAGATTTACGCCTTGCTGGGCATGAACTAAATTCCAACTGCATTTTTACTGCTTTGTCCTAGGGTCCTCCTGTGACAGGTGTATTGTTTTGTTAGCAGTGGTGTCAAGAATGGAGCCATGGGGGTGTGTGATATAGAAATGCTGTTTACTTCTTCAGTCTGTGCTGTTAGATGAGGGGCTAGAGGTGACTCCTTTCATCTCTCTGTAGACCAATGCTTTGTGGGTACTGAGGAGGAAAGCGTGCCTATTCAGTGACGCTCCCACCCAACTCTGCCTTCTCATTCAATAATCACTCATGTGTAGGGGTTATATTAGGGCTCTGGGCCCTGATATGGTATGGATGGAGCACAGATGCTTCCTGAAGGAGGAGGGACTAAGTCATTGGAAGGAATGGGGTATGGTCTGAAAGATAGCATATGGTCTCAAGTTATTGGATAAAGAACATGTTAAAAGACATCTCAGCCAGGTGCGGGATACACTGGAACTTCAAGGCCTTGAGCACCGTGGTCCACAAAACTCTCATTGGGTTCTGAGGGGCCTTCATGACTTTGGTTCTTGTCGCCAGTCATACTTCTACGGGCCCTCTCCTGCTGCTCGATGTCATTCAGAGTCATTGTGATAGTGCCTGTCTAGTTAGATAGTACAGAGAGTTGAGGGAAAGCCTTGTCCAAGGGCCTCATGAGATTAAGGGGTGCCAGAGCTTAAGGCAACATCCAAGGGTTTAGGGATTCCCACGCACATCGCAGGTCCTCAGAATCCGGAGAGAAGAGATTTCCATCTAGGTAAAGTTTCCTTTTACTGGTTCCACTGTTTTTTCATAGTCATGTGATGGGGCGTGGCTGTTTCTGTTAGCTATTTTAAATATTTAAAATGGCAGTTGTATAGATGACCCCACACATAGCACAGTTTGCTTTCTGAGAGGGCAGTATGAGTCTACCACCGTGCCTTATAAACGTTGTTGTGGAAATTCACTCTATTGATACACAAGGAATACTAGATTATTAGGTCAGAGCCGGTGATGTGTCCAGCATTCAACTTCTGACCATCCTCATTGCATCTGGTCAGTAGTAGCTCCACCCCCCAAGTGAATGTTTGCTGTCTTTGTTCTCATGATGTCCCTTATTCAGCTGCCATGCTGGGGTCCCAAGTTCCTGCTACAGGATGCGCCTCTGGGACACCAATGTATATTCCTTTGGTCGTGTGAATGTTTATTTGAGCATTCTAACCATGACCGTCATGCCTCTGACTAATTGTGGTCTCCTGATGTGAGAGACTCTACGTTTCTTCACTTGCGGGCTCAGTCTGTGGGCTTATAGCCTGGAAGCTTAGAGGAAGCAGTCTTCCACTGTCAAGCTTTGTATAAATTACTCATCCTGGTGCTGTTATAAAAATACCCAGCTAGAAGGACACTTATTTTGGCTCACAATTCAAGAGTCCATCAAAACAGACAAGTATGGTGGCAGGAACTTGACAGTTGGTCACATTTCATCCTCAGTCAGAAAGCGGAGCATGGTGAGCATTGATGCTCACTTTTCTTTCTCCATTGTGTGCTTTCCCAGGACCCCAGTCTGTGGAATAATGTGGCCAATATTTAGGGTGGGCCTTCTCACCTCATTTAACCTAAAATAGATAATGCTACCCAGATGCACATGCTCAGAGGAATGTCTCTTCAGTGAGTAGGGCCTGTCAGGTAGACAATCTGTAGTAAGCATTGCAAGCTGCCAGCTTGGCCCTGAACACGGCTGAGAATGAGACTTTTCCCCTTGAGGAAGTGGGCAGTCTTCCTTTTTTTTTTCCCCCTTCAAACAGGGTTTCTCTCTGTAATAGCCCTGACTGTCCTGGAACTCTCTTTGTAGACTAGGCTAGCCTGGAATTTACAGAGATCTGCCTGCTTCTACCTCCCGAGTGCTGGGATTAAAGGTGCATGCCACCACACCCAGCTTCAGTCTTTTTTTTTCCCCCTAAGGATTATCCTACCTTGAGGTCTTCCATGGGTCCTTTTACATATGAGCTCACACTGGGGTCAAAGTCCTGACTCTCTTCTCACAGTGGTCCTAAGTCCCAGCCAGTCTCATTCCAGCTCCACAGACTTTCGGTTGACTCTTGGAGTGTAGTCCTACATTCCCAGTTCATTCCTGAACATGCCCGTGTGGCTAGTTTGTCATTCCCCTAATCAAGTGTCCAGTGTTGCTTTTGCTTTGTGTTTGGAAGTGGATCTTTTAAATTGTATGGCTTATCTAAATACTTTAATTCAAGCCTGTTGGCCTGGGACAAAGGATAGAAATCAGTACAGTTTGGTCCTTGTGAGCTCACAACTGCCTCTTATTAACATACATTCCCTCATTTACAGTTTTGTATGCTGAAACTGATGCTACCACATCTCCCCCTTTGACCTATAATTGTCTCTTGAAGCTGGAAGGGAGGGGGCAGGGGAGTGCAGCCACCCACTATACAGCTGTTGAACTACACTGAGAGAGAGCACAGGGCTCTCCCATGAATGATAGTTCCGGAGTGACTCTGAAGTCTCCAGTACAGTGGAGCCGACTCTTGGGCTCATATGTACTATACACGGCATGTTTGTCATGTCAAGTACCTCAAACTTCAGCATCGTTCAGTGGAAAACAAAATCCATAGTTCTGAATCAATTCTGCTTTGAAGCTAGGCATCCATCAGCTTTTATCTATTGAAATATCAGCTGCTCTAAAACTGTCAAGTCTGTCTGAGATTTTATAGGATGTCATTTTAACTGTGATTATTATTCTATCTTGAGTCTTTTCTCCTAAGGTTCTGAAAGAATAGGATGTTCTATGTGGGATTATGGGTCTGAGGCCTGGGCTTGTCCCATAGGCCATCTGGGCATGGGAGGATGACATAGGGCTCTCTAGTCTTGCATTTCAGAAAGCAGTGCTTGCTGGTGATACCATTACTCATCTCAACATGGGTTCTGACTCATAGTAGGTCTTCAGGAATATTACCTAAAAGGACAGATTCCTCAAGCATCCTGAAACCATTTCATGGGATAAGTTTTAACCTAGGTCTTCTTTGTGGTGGAGATTTTGTGAGATTCTGCCCATGCTAGCTATAAAAATCAGTTCCATTGAGTCTAACACAAATCACTAAGCAGCATTTTAATGAGAGCTATAGAGGTTTTCCTCGTATGGCCTGAGGATAAAAAAGTTACAAAGACAAATATGGGGTCTAAACTAGGGCCTCTCAGTCTCCTACTGTTGACATTTTAGATCTGATAGTCCAACAGTTGACTGTACTATACATCTTAGCAGTTTCCTTCTCCTTCTTCCTACTTAAGACCAGTGGCTCCACAAACCCCTCATCCTTAGTTATGGCAACTCAAAATGATTCCAGACCACATCAAATGTTCCCTCATTGGGAGTGGAGAGTACAGTCTTCTATTTATTAGAGACAATAAGTTTACAGATCTTGTGCATGGTAGTAGAGTTGACATAGGCCCATCTAGAGAGTTTTATTGCTAACGAAAAGTTGGCATGTGATTTACTGTACTACTTGTCTCCTTGCTGTGACTAAAGGAACCTGTTATTTTAGCTCCCTGTTTGAGGGTGCCACTCATGATGGCAGTGAGAACAGCTGTGGCTCTGGTGTCAGAAGCCTGAGATGGGTGGCTGCTCGGCCTCTGTAATCAGGAAGCAGAGAGCAGAGTGTTGGTACCCACCTGGATTCCTCAGTTTTTACCTTCAAATTCAATGCTAGATTCCAGTCCATATGATGCTGCTTATGTTCAGGGGGATGGGGGTTGTCTTAGGTCCTCCCTGCAAATGCCCTCGCAGAGCACCTATATGTCACTAGAAGGGCACTGAAGATGCAGTTAAGCATGAAGATGACTCGTCATGCTTGGTCAGGGAACACTCTCAGTGTTGGAAGTGAAGTTCATGCCTGATGTCTAAGGTGAGCCATCTTCTCTTCCCAGACTGCGTGACCCTGAACATTTACTCAGCATCCTGGATGGAAAGCCATCCCATGTCCCCAAGGTTCAGCCTTACCTGTGATGAAAGATGAGGCAGTTAAATAGTTCGTCCTCCCCCAGCGCTCCAGAAAATGCTGGCACTCTGTTTTTGAGTAACGGAAACAAGCATCTCCTGCAAAATGACTCTTGGCTCTTGTGGGAGGTTTCAGGTGACATTTTCTGTTTAGCTGTAGAAAAGAGATTCAGGCCCTGAGATCTGCACCTGCAATAAAACTAGCTTGCCTCAGAACCTGAGCTCAGACTGTGGTTTCCCCATCTAATCAGCCGGAGACCTTGCGTGGCTTTCTCAGTCTCAGTATGTTCATGTATAACATGGGGCTAACAAGCATACTAACATCACACAGTTCCTGTGTTAAGGATTCAGTGGGCACCATTTGTCTCTCTGGTCTTCCTTGATTTTAATCCCCTGGCTAAAGTTGTTTCATTTTCACAGGACTCTAGCTCCATCCTGGAGGCTCAAGCATTTAGCCAGCTTATTCCTCTGTCCCCAGTGCTGTGGAAGAGGATACTGGCAGTAGGAGTGGTGGTCACATGGGCAGCTGGATGCCTCATTGGTAACGGTCAGCCGGGTCCCTTTGAAGTGGTTTTAAGACCAATTTGGTAACTTGATTTGGAAAGTGGTATCGATGACTGTGAGGGCGTGGACTGCCCATTAGCTGCTGTCTGGGTTGGCAAATTGGTTTAAATGGAATGAGCAAGGTTCCTTGCTCCCCAGGGCTCATGGCTTAGGGCCAGGCTCTTTGTTCTGGAAAGTCTCCTGGGCAAAAAGGCAAGTGAAAAGGTTTCCTGGAGCCTGCTGCTTTTTTCATACATGAATTTTGCTTTGCTCTGTGGGGCAAGCCATGAGCTGATAGCACCCAACAAAGTGCTGGCCTCCTTGAGTAGGTAGTTCCGAAGGAATGGAGAGTGAGCAATGTTGAGCCTTTCTGGAGGATTGCTTATCTGTCCTCCTTTTTAGAGACACATCGCATGATGACCTTCTTGCTTCTTTTTCATTTCTTCTGTTTCTACAGCAGCCAGTGCTACTGAGACGAACTCCCTGATCTTCCTTTTGGGAGGCAAGTGTATAAGCTTCTTGGGAGTTTACACAGGGAGGCCAGCAACACTGCTGCCTCTGAGGCTGCTGATCATCCTCCGTGACCCACCGGGAACTGTCAAGCTGTTTCCAGAAGAGTCTTAACAGTTTGCACCCCTACTCACTGGGTGCAGGGTCCCATTCACCACCTTGTCACACACATCTTTTGGGCCATCATCTTGCTAGTTTGATGGGCAAGGTATAAGTCTGGTTGGTTTCTCTATTGCCAGTGGCTGGGTGTCCTCTTTGTGGGCACTTATTATCTGTGAGAAAAGAACTCAGAGGCAGCTTGTGTGCTTACTGCCCCCTGTCCCACTTGCTCATGACTGTTCTTTAAACTTGCCAAGCAACTATGTACCTGATGTATTTGACCTGTCCCTAGTGCCAGGAATATAGAGGGCAGTATGCGAACGTGGCTGGGAAAGGTATCAAGTATTAGGGTTATTTATTTATTTGTTTGTTTGTTTATTTATTTATTTATCCGAGACAGGATTTCTCTGTGTAGCCCTGGCTGTTCTGGAACTCTTTGTAGACCAGGCTGGCCTCAAATTCATGGCTATCCACCTGCCTCTGCTTCCTGAGTGCTGGGATTAAAGGCATGCTCCAACCCACCTGGCGGTATTAAGGATTTGTAAGAGAAAGAAGTCAACCCTAGAGAACAGCTTCCATTCTCCTGAATATTTTAAACTAGCCTTGTCACTCAAGGTAGAAAGGAAACCATGGTCCCCTTTCTTGCTTTGCTCACCATCTCCCTAGGAGAAAGTGCTGATTCACAAGGAGAGGAGAGTGAAGAGATAGGGGAGGGGTGAGGGAGATACTTTTTAGCAATGAACCTAAGAGTGCTTGTTTGGTAAGCAATCATCACATGCTAGGCCCCTGGGAAAAGCTCAGCTAGGGCCAGTCCTTAGTCGGCCTCAGGTGCTCACAAAGTGGGCTCTCAGTTCCCATGATTCTTCAGTGGTCACTGGGATGGCTGTTCAATTTCTGTGTTCAAGAACTAGGGAGAATCACCCCTTCCTGTGCCTCTGAGAAGCCTCCGCTGGGGCAGCAGGCTCCTGGCAATGTGTGAACGTCACGTAATATAGCCTACCTCCACTCACACAGAAGGAAGAAAGGGAACTGGCATGATGGACAGACACATTCTCCATGCTTTCTAGAAAGCTGAGTTCTGTCACCAGGGACATTGGCAGTGGCACTTTCAATCCCTTGGCAAGCAGTCTGTCCTGAGGTAGAAGAACTGTCCTTGAGTTCTGGCTTGTTAACCAGCACAGGTAAGGTGGAGTGTTTCAAGGTGAGGGAGACCCACTTTGGGTCACATGCTCCTGCCCGTTTTTCAGAGGAGCTGTATAGACCTGTCTTCCATTTGAAATGTGATTCTGTGTAGACAGAAGTTAAGTTTTTCTTTAGCAGCGCTGGTGTGTTTATCAGGCATGGGTGTTTCAGGGGAGGGTGGTGATTGCTATAGTCTAGTCATTCCCCCTTAAAATCTAGGTTGACATCCTCACCTTCTATCTCAGAATAGGACTGTGCTCCAAAACAGGATCTCTGAAGAGGTTATTTTGTTCAGTGAGGCCACAGGTATGTGGCCTCGGCCTGTGTGACTGGTGTGTGAAGCGGGAATTGGGACACAGATGCCACCAAAAGAAGACAGCCAAGGAACTTGGGGGAGATAGCCACAGTCAAGTGAAGAAGAGAGGTCTTAGTCAAAATGGGCCTGGCTGATGTCTGATCTTGTAGCTTAAGAACTATGAGGAAGTGACTCTTTGATGTTTAAACCATCCAGCCTGTGGTAATGTGTTACTGCTGTCCTATGAGACAGATACAGTGACAGTGACTCATTTTTGTCCCCATAGCCATTCTCTGAGTCTCAGCTGTGAAAGGGGACCTTGGACTGTCAACCTCAGGCTGTGGGATCTACAGTTGGTAAGAAGAGCTCATGGGAACTGGTCAGGGGCTTACCACGGGCCAAGCCCTGTTCAAAGCCATTTTACAAGGAGGGCATCTTTCTGTGGGCCCTTTTGGAAGAAGGTGCTTGCATTTCCTTTTACAGCAGAGTGAGTGGACCCCAGAGCTGTTGACTGACTTACCTGATGGTGCTCAACTGGAAAGGGGTTCAGCAGTATAAGGGCCAGGATTGTCATTTTCTTTGGAGCCTCCATACTCAACCCCTAAGCTCTATCAGTACCAGAACCTAAACTATAGGACATACATTAAAGGCAGATTCTCTGACATAAGATCTTGTATGCTGTGTGTGTGTGTGTGTGTGTGTGTGTGTGTGTGTGTGTGTGTGTGTGTGTGTGTGTGTGTGTGTGTTTCAGCCCTCTTGTACTGTCACTGCTCCATCAACATTGGCTTGCATCCCAGAACTCAGCCTGGCATGCAGACCTGTCCTGTAATCCTCACACCTCTCATAGCTAAATCAACAGGGGACAGCTTTTGGGAAGTAACTTGTACCTATGAATCGTCCTTTCCTCCCCAGATCTGTCTAATCTTTCTTTCCATGCATAGCTTCCAAAGCCCTGGCATTTTCTGCCTCTTTTAAGAAGCATCTCTCATTATTGGCCAGTGTCAGACCCCTGGGAAGGTCAGACAGTTCTAGCCTTGGATTTAGACAGCACTTACAGGAAAATGCATCACCCTAAGTAAGGGCCAGCCAAGGCACCAACCCAAGTCAGCCCTGCCCTGGTGGTTGGATGTACTGGCCTCCTTAGTCACTGGCCAAAGACACTGTACTTGTTCTAGCCTTAGCCCATCCCACCTCTCAGATGGCTGAGTTCCTGGAAAAGCTTTACGCCATGAGATGTGGATTTTTCTCTCCTGGTATATATCTCTTCTCATTTACTGAGTCAGGAACTGCATTGAGCCTTTCAGACATAGCTTGTAAGTGTGTGTGTGTGTGTGTGTGTGTGGGTGTGTGTGTGTGTCTACATATGGGTGCCTATTTGTATGTAGATGTTAGAGGCCTATGTTGAGTATGTTTTATAATCTTTCTTTCTTTTTTAAACATTTAATTTTAAGACCAGGCATGGTGGCTCACACTCTTAATTCCAGCACTCAAGATGCAGAGATGGGTAGATCTCTTTGTGTTCAAAACTACATAGTGAGCTCCATGAATGTCAGGAAGAGAGAGAGAGAGAGAGAGAGAGAGAGAGAGAGAGAGAGAGAGAGAGAGAGAGGCTCCCCTGGAATTAGAGTTACAGGCAATTATGAGCTGTCAGAATTGGTTCCTGCTGACTTAAATGGGGTCCTCCAAAGGACCAATGAGCTCTCTTAACAGTTGAGTCAGGCTGGGCAGTGGTGGTGCACATCTTTAATGCTAGCACTTGGGAGGCAGAGGCAGGCAGATCTCCATGAGTTTGAGGCCAGCCTGGTCTACAAAGTGAGTCCAGGACGGCCAAGGCTACACAGAGAAACCCTGTCTCTACAAAGCAAAAAACAAACAAGCAAAAAACCAGTTGAGTCACTTCTCTGTACACTTCCTCCCCTACCCTCCCCTCACTTATTTTTTTAAAAAGACTATCTTGCTGAACTTGTATTCTCGAGTTTCTATCCCCCATCACATAGGCATGCAGAGCCATGCCTGGCTTTTTACCCATGTGCTGGCTGTCTAAATTCTCAGGTCCTCATACTTACACAGAAAAATGCCTCCACCTTTCATTCCACGCTCCTGATGAACTGATCTGGTCTCCTTCTGCAGCTGACTTGGATGCCAGCTCTCAGCTTGTAAGCATGAAAACTAGCAGGAGAAAGTGCCTCGCAGCAGCAGGTGTCCAATGTGCCCTGGGGTAACTGAGTCAAGCTGGCATGGCATTCTGTTCTTGTTGGCCCTTCGTCCCCAGGGAAAGACTACGATCTGACTCATGGGTGCCACTAGCAGCAGGCTCTCTAGCCACAAAGCTGTAGTGCCCTGTGGGGGAAAGTAAGCATGCTTTCCTCATTGAGACCAAACTCGGAGCCTCAGACTTAGCCTTTGAGCTCTTGCGACGGTCCCACATTGGCTTCACTGGTAAAGCCTGGGATGGCAGTTTCCTCAAGTGGGTTCCAGGGGACAGACAGGGGTCACCACAAATACACAGATACTTTCTTTTTAAGGAGTCCTCCAGAGAAGAGCTGAGTGCAGGAGGAAGAGATAGCCAGCAGGCACTCAGGGTGAGAGGACGGACTAAAGATGGTCCAGGAAAAGCCAGCCATCAATCAAGCCATAGGAGCCTGGCTTAGAAGACCTCCCAGTTTTCCTCTCATCCTTCTCCAAGTACAAGCCTACCATCAGGACTCGTCCTGGGCTTCTAGTTCTTTCTCTCTATACATGGTCACAGAGGAGCAGCATCTTAAGGAGTTGTGGAACCAAAGATGGCTCCTGCCCACTCTGCACTTGGGCAGGGCATTTAAGTACCACAGAGACATGATCTCACTCCATTGAGCAATGGCCTGGGAACCTAAGCCCTGCTAGGCTGAAGGAGGAACTAGGACTTCCTGCGAGAGAGAGAGAGAGAGAGAGAGAGAGAGAGAGAGAGAGAGAGAGAGAGAGAGAGAGAGAGAAAGGAAGCGTCAACCAAGGATGCTTCCATTCCACCGTGCTTCTACTACTCTGTCATGCACTCTGAAATCCTGCAGGGTTCTCTGCACAGAACTTTTCGCAAGGGTGTCCTTGTCATTCTGACACCTGGCAGTGACCTCAGGGGTAGAGCCCTGAGCCTGGGGTCAGAATCCAGGCAATGGAGTTCATGCAGGCTTTAGGATGGTGAAAAAGAAGGTGGAGTTCCAAGGTGGGAACGGTGCGTAATGAATAGCAGGAGATCCCAGAACGGTCTCGAGGTGAGAGCTGAACAGAGATTCTCAGAAGAGCTGGGTGTGGTGGTTGTACACCTTTAATCCAAGCACTCAGAGAGGCAGAGGAAGGTGGATCTCTGTGAGTAATTCTAGGACAGCCAAGGCTACACAGAGAAACCCCGTCTCAAAAGGCCAGAAAGAGGGAGAGAGGGAGACAAAGATAGATAGATAGATAGAGAGATAGATAGATAGATAGATAGATAGATAGATAGAGATTCTCAGAAGGGTAAGCTAAAAGGCCTATTAGCCATTTAGCTGAGTTTGAGTTATAACTTGGGGTATAGCTCGGTGGTAGCATACATGAAGTCCTGGGTTCAATCTCCAGCACTAAAACAAAACAGATGAAATAAAAGGTATTTAATAGGGGGACTCAGGGAAAACAGCACCTGCCCTTAGCATGACCCTGCCCTGCCTACAGAGGAACACCATCTGCCCATCTCTAGTCTGAGAAACACATCTTGGAAATAGCTGGACTGTCAGCTAGGCCCAGAATGGACCCCAAGGAGTTTCCTCACTCTGTTCCATTTCTTAGAGAAAACAAAACCAGGATTCGATGAGAGTTGCTGTAGCAATTTTATTTTTAACAAACAAATTTCAAAGAAAAAGCATTTCCACCTGTGATGCCTGGCTCAGGAGGGATCACAGATAAAGAAACAGATTGTGGGATATGCTGTGTAAGCAGCTCAGACAAGCTGCCTGGCTTCCGTATGTCCAGGGAGACCACAGTTTCCCTGTCTCAGCAGAGAGGCAGGAACCTGTTAACCTGTCTTAGAAGCTAATAAAAAGATCACAATGAGATCATGTCTCTTAAAACCCTTTGAGTTCCTGGAGCTCCCGGCTGTATGAACAGTGTCCTCATTGCTTACTCAGCAAAATTATCACCCAGCTAAGAACTGCTTTCACTCTGCTTCCGGTCCCTGGTTTCCTTAAGCACTGCAGTTGATGCTTCCTTTGCATTTTGAAAAGATGACTTTGAAAAAAAAAATTAAGAGCTTAATTATTTTAGACATTCTGTCTTAGAGTGAAGTGACTTACCATAGAGCCTTGCTTTTTGCTGCGCCCTTTGTCTCTCTTAAAGACTGTGCCCTTCTGATGGCAGACAGGTCACTGAAGCTTAGGCAGAGGAGTCCAGGGAGGTCACATGGCTATGAGCAATCAGTTGTATTTGCCTCCAGGTCATGCCTTTCAGTAATCACACTTGCATTTTCTAGATTATTCTTTTCAGTGAAGAAGGCATGCCTGCATTTCCTCTGCGAGCAAAGGGAGGGGAGATCTGCCTATAATTTGGCCTTGAGTGGATATTAAGAGATGTCATTGTTTTAGTTGGTTGGTTGGTTTTTTTTTTTTTTTTTAATTTGGTTTGTTTGTTTTGTTTTACTCGTTCTTGAGAGTCCTTGCACAGACCCAGTGGAAGGCCCCCACACCATAGAGGGGCATGACGGCCTCCACGGCGCTGTTTGCATGGAATGGAAGATCAGGTGGACTTGTGAACAGGACCCAATCCCGAATCTTCTGATTGTACCTTGGGAAACCTAGCTTTGCACGTAGCTGCCTGTGGAGATGGATAGAGGAAAAGATGAGGAGGGCCAGTGCTTACTGAGCGGTTCACATGGCCCACTGTTCTGGAAGCCAGTCTAGTGCTGGCTGGAGGCGCTGTCAGCAGCTCAGACCACACTTCTCGCAAACTCTCTCCTCTCCTTTTCCAATGAGAAAACTGAAGCTCCAACTCACAGCTGCAGACCTGGGACTGAAACCCACAGCTCACTGCCCGTGGCCCCACCCCCCAGCCCCTGCCTTTGTCTGATTAAAAAACAATAATTCTGGGCACACATCTTTAATCTGAGCACTTAGGAGGCAAAGGCAGGTAGATCACTGTGAGTTCGAGGCCAGCTTGGTCTACATAAAGTCTAGAGCTGCCAGGGCTACATAGTGAGACCCCTTGTCAAAAATGAAGAAATCAATTATGTGGTTAATGAATAGAAGTTCCATTATAAAGCAATTTCTACATGCACTTCTAGATATCCTTCCTCTTCTGTGCGTCAAGTGGGACTTATACTCAGGTGACCTGGGTCAAAAGCTGCTGGCCACATCTCTTCTTCTGAGCACAGTTCTGGCGGTTGAGGATGCACATAGGAAACGGCTAAGCTTGTCAAGCAGGTTGCCTGCAGGCCTGTGGAGAAAATACAATGCCTGAATTAATCATGGTCTTGAATACTCTCAGGGCCTGGAAGCAAGACAGGTGATGCGTGCAGTATGAAAGCCACACAGAAAGCAGGGCATTCACCAGTGCTTGGCAAGGACTGAAGACTTGTCCGTAGGGTCACGTTAACCCTCTGCTGTTCATAGCTCTCCATGTGGGCTTTAGAGTAGTCTCAGAGAATCATTTCTGGAAGAAAGAGGAGCTTGGTCATATCCAGATCCGAGTTACCCTAAGGTTTTGCTGAGACAGTATGTAGTTGTGTGTGGTGCTAGCTCAGACATACTCCTCCTGATCCTCCTCTTCCTCTTTCTTGTCTTCATTTTTCTTTTCTTTTTTTTTTAATTTTTCACTTGTCATTCATTCATTCATTCATTCATTCATTCATTCATTCATTCATCGAGACAGGGTCTCTTTATGTAGTCCCAACTGCCCTGGAGTTTGCTATGCAGACCAGGCTGGCCTCAAATTTAGAGATCCTCTTATCTCTGCCTCCTGAGTGTTGGGGTCAAAGGAGTATGCTATCGCATTGCACAGCACCTTCCTGCTTCCATGTTGTGTTTTTCACACTCCTTCGCGAGAGGAGTGATCTGCCTTACACAGGTGAGCAGACAGGGCCAGGGCACTGATGCTGGTTATGCTTCTCCCTGTCTTCCTCATTGCTTGTTTGTTGAGCCCAAGTCTTGCTACTCGGCCAGGCTCATGTTGATCCTCCTGTTTCAGGTGCAGGAGTGCCAGGATTACAGTTATATACCACCATGCCTGGCTAAGGAGTAAGGATTCAGAGCCCTGCTGATCACACCAATTTCTTTCTGTAACAGTGACTGAGCTGTTTGTGGCTGGGGTGTGGCTTCCTTAAGGGGAGTCTCATATAGCACCTGAATTGGAACTGGGACTTCATATGTGTTAGCTCATCCCTTCACCGATGCCACCCACCCATGGGCACAGTTCTTCTGTTTTCCATTCAGAATGGCTGGAACACATTGTGATGCTTCCAGAGCTTAGTGAGGTGATGTGGCGCTCTGTTCCAGATGAACCATAAAGATTCGGAGTTGGCGTTTGTAAACAGGTCATCAAGGTGAAGAAGTGAAGTAATTGGGATGGGCCCATCTGCTCTGACCAATTGGACACACAGAGACACAAAGGATGTTTGAACAGGAGATGACAGCACAGGGGACAGGCCAAGCAGAGAAAGCCTACTGCTGCCTAGGGCTTAGCACTGTGAGATCTTAGCTTTCTATGCCTGCAGTCCAACAGTCCAGGCAACTGGTGCTATGTCCTGGTGCCCCAGGTCAACAATGGCATTTAGGCAGCATCAGTGGTTAAAACCAGGATTTTTATAGGAAATGTTTTCATTTCCATTTCAAGGGGCATAAACAGAATCCATAGACAGCAATAGGCTATTAGGTCAGGGCTCCATGTTACTAGGCACCTTGGCCTTGGGAGATTCTGAAACTCTTGTGTGGTAACTGCATAGTCTTCATTGGCACTGTTTCCATTTGGCAGGTGTCACATCTAGTTCAAGGACACCAAGTTAAGTACCTTGTACTAGGGATCATCGATATTTCATACGGTGGCTAAGTTTGAAGCTGGTACTTGCCTTCAAGGCTGTGACTTTCCTCACTACAGTATATCGTCTTCCATCACAGTTACTCTGGGTTACTGATCTCATTTTCATGACCACAGCATATCGCAGAGAAATGGAAAAAAAAGGCATCCATCCATCCAGGCAGTGGTGGCACATACCCTTAATCCCAGCACCTGGGAGGCAGAGGCAGGCGGATCGCTGTGAGTTCAAGGACAGCCTGGTCTACAAAGCGAGTCCAGGACAGTCAAGGTTGCACACAGAGAAACCCTGTCTCGAAAAACAACAACAACAACAAAAAGGCATCCATCCACACTCAGACTGCAATCTATCCATCCATACTCTGTCCTTAACCAACAGTTTCATGTTGAACCTTCCAATTGCTGCCCTCATAACCCTTGAAGGTAGGTCCTGAGTCGTGCGTGTAGGGCTGTGGCTGTGGCTATGGGCATCTGCTCCCCACCTTTATTCGATGCATCAAAGCCTATGTCTATTACCAGCCCAGTGGTAGCACTGGGAAGCCCTGTGTTTGCTCTGCATATTGCTACTCTGCCTCCCATGCTGTGATAGACAGAGAAGGCACCATGGCACAGTGAGAACTTCATCACGACTGTGTTTCTGTAGCAAAGGGAAGATTCTGCCCTGCAGGTTTGTTGTTGGTGGTGGTGGTAGTGGTGGTGGTTTGGCTTGGCTTGGCTTGGCTTGTTGTTGTTTTGATTTTGTTTTTTTTCTGAGACAGGGTTTCTCTGTGTAACAGCCCTGGCTGTTCTGGACTTGCTTTTTAGACAGGCTGGCCTCGAACTCACAGACATCCATTTGCTTCTGCCTCCCAAGTGCCAGGATTAAAGGTGTGCACCACCACACCCAGCTCTGCAGGTCGTTTGTTAATAAAATCTCTGCAATAAGTAAAAACAGGTCTACTTCCCAATGAAGCCAGAGCCAAGTGTCAGTAAAAGCTTGGATCTACTTTTGGATTTTTTAAAAAAAGAATGGCCATCTCAGCAGCCCCACTGTTACAATAAACACTGTCGTCGTCATCATCATCATCATCATCGCCACCACCACTACTACCTCCACCACCGTCATCACTTTTATTCTCTGTAGACATCAGATAGGATCACTGGCCAAGTTTCTTGATGTTTTAAGACTTTACAAAGAATTTTTAAGCAGCTGCCTATCTCTAACTTAGCAGTTATGACAGTCTCTTAGGTTCAGAGATGTATGCTGACTCTGTCATTTGCATAGTTGGCAGATCTCTATTCTGCTCCTAAGCATTGGAATAGCAAACAGGTACCACTTGTGGTATGAATCCCTTCTCACAGATGTGTCTTCTACAGACCAGGGCTTCCCTGTGTCCATTCTATAGGTAAGGAGAGTGAGAGTAGGGGCAGTGATATGTCTAGGGACCCATAGCCTTTTATTCACTCAGGTGTAAGAGTCTCTACTAACTCCTTGACTTGGCTCAAGTGTTGCTGTGATTGGAAGTGGCACACACAGGTGCACACACATAGGTGGGAAAATGGGGTGTGGCAAAATTCTCAGGTATTCTGCTGTTCCTCATTCCTCAAGCTAAAACCTCAAGGCAGAGGACAGCTTGTGCAACCTAAGGACAGATGCATTCTGAGATCTTGGCGCTGGAGTCTAAGTTCCTGGCACCACTGATCAAAGCTGAGTGTCCCAAACATTAGTGGGGCACGTATAAACCAGAGTGGCTGGGAGTGTATGGGGGTATATGGGCCTGAAGTGCCAGAGAGAGAGAGAGAGAGAGAGAGAGAGAGAGAGAGAGAGAGAGAGAGAGAGAGAGAGAGGCATGCTGGCTGACAGATCTACAGTCATGGGAGCTGTAATTGTTGTTAATATAATCATTTAACACCTTTTAGACCAACCTTAGGAAGGAAGCTTCTCTGGGGAAGGCAGCTGTTGTAAAAAAACCAAACTAAACCAAAGTTTTCATCGTTGGCCAGCTGAGGCTTAGCACGGGAAAGAAAGATACAGAGTCAGCATGGCCAAAGGACTTAGGACCCCAAGTGCAAAGTGCAAAGCATGCTTGAATGTTTGGGATAGTGGGCTTGTGCCTTCACAACCATGTGTGTAAAGAGTCTCTGGTGGCAAGTAGTCAACTAGTAGGCATAAGTTCCCGAGGTGCTGAGTCCAGACTTGAGCACCTTGTACCGATCCTCATATTTCACCTGGAGCTGGGCACTGTGGAACCAGGAGTGTTGAGGGCTCAGTGAATAATCAGAGGCTGGCTAACTTGTCATCACTGCAGAGATCAGAACGTAACGTGTGGCGGGCACTCTCATGGTATGGCCCTGCCACATATGTCTTCAAGGGTGAAGATTGGGAGCCATAAGGTGAAATGAGGGAGCCTAGGCCTGGATGGCTCTCTGGGTTCAGGAGGAGGAGGAGAGAGCAGGGAAGTGGGAGAGATATGCCATGTGGGCACATCTAGCCACAGGAATCGGTGATTCTCTTTATTGTTCTCTGAATGCTTCCCTTCAGGTAGTTTTATTCTATTCATGCATGAAGTGGGTGTTTATGAAGATGCTCCCGAACTCCTGCTCTAGATTCTGAGCATGTGGCAATGAAGAGGCCCCGTATTTTCTCTTAGAGAAGCCCTTGGTACTACAGGGCCCTTGGGGAAGGAAGTACCCCTTTGGATTCCACACTTGTCTCTTAAGCTGTGTGACACTTCTACGGAAAAGGTAGGAAGATGAGGACCTTTGTCAGCACCGGGGCTATTGTGTCAAGGCCTCGCAGCCCCTTGCTCAACCCCCAGAGAAGACCCCTACTGAGCTTATTTCCAGGCAAGGAATGGCTTTCGCTGTACTGTCTCTCAAGCTCACCCCCTCTTGCACACTTCTGCTGGCCCCCATCCTCCCTCGCAAGCATGCGCAGTTCTCAGAAGGCGCCCCTGTATTCTGCAGTTTCACCTTTGGCAGAATAATGAGCTTCCTGGAAACCATCCCCCCTCCCCCCTCCCTTCACAGCTCTACTCTTTCCCTACAAGGAATCATTATAGGCAGACATTCTGGTGTCCTCTCTCACGTCCACCTCAACCCTAATGACTGCAGTTTACAGCTTAGAGGAGCTGCATTCTCTGAA
This sequence comes from Acomys russatus, assembly GCF_903995435.1. NCBI lineage: Eukaryota > Metazoa > Chordata > Mammalia > Rodentia > Muridae > Acomys > Acomys russatus. The sequence goes on along the minus strand of NC_067153.1, from coordinate 21,734,292 downwards.
AGGTGGCCTTATTTGTCCCAAAGGCATCAGCTAAAGAGTGCAGGCCAGGCTGCTCTATGGCCTTTCTGCTCTTCTGCCTCCTGGAGGGCTACAGATAGGAGACACCCTTCCTGGAAAGACAACAGTTTAGGGACACTACAGATAAGACCAGGCGGGTGTGCCTGGTCTGCTCAGAATAAAAGGCTTACCAGGAGAAGTTTCTTAGGAATCCACCTTCCTTGAGGTGGGGGCCTGCAGATAAAGATGCCTTTGAAGTTCCGTTGGTGGTAGATAGGATCTTTGTGGCAGAGCCTGTCACCAGGGAGCCTTCTGGATGGATGTCCCCAGATAGCCGGATCAGCAGGTCAAAGATAGAGAGAAAGGACACTTATCTAGGAAGGCCTCTGCAGGACTGGCTTTGAGGTACTTCCTTCCTGTCAGCCCACTTCTGGAGTCTTTCTCCACTTTGTAGATGCAGAAACTGAGGCAGAGGTCATCATTAAAACGTCCCTGTTGGCAGTTACCGGTGACTTCAAGATGTAGTGTTTTACATCACGGACATTGAACAGACTGAAGCCAAGCACTGTGCTGCATTCAGGCAATACAAAAACCAATGTCTCACTATTTCCCAGAGAAAATTCTGGGTCTCCTGCCTGGAGAGGGCTTAGGTGGGCGATGAGGCCATTCCAACCCAGGGCTGAGTCTTGTGTTGGCACACAGAGGAGCCTGCAGTTGGACACGAGGTGCTGAGAGGCAGAAGGAAGGTAGGAAAACACCAGCACAAGCCAGACTTTGGCGGGGCCATTTGAATTTTGGCTGAGGGTAGAGAGTGAAAAGGATTTTAAGTAAAGGGGGAAGAGAAGAAGTGTGACTTTTCTACACACCTGAGGTCTCTGCATTATGGAGACAGCACTGAGAAGGATGAAACGGACAGTGAAGGTGAGCTTATTGGTAGAGCACATAGGCCTGGTTTAGTTTCTAGCCCTGAAGAAACACACATGTTCAGGGGCTCATGAGGAGGGGGGAGGAGGAGGAAGGACCTAGCCAGGGGCAGACATTAGTGAATTGCAAAGCTCTGATACAAGAGAATTCTTCCACAAAGTGTCTTCAGACATCATCACCTTCATCCCAGAAGCCGGAAATGGCCTCTGAGAATTCAAGTGTGCCCCTTTGTCCCTGATCCAGAAGTGAAGTTCCCACAGCAGGCTTGAGAGGAGCTTCTGTGGAGGGCGAGAGGCCTGGAAATCATTAGGGTAAGCTGTGCTTGTTCTTGGAGTCTGGTGGGGCGTGCGTGCTGGACTAGTTGGAGGCTGGCTATGTTTATGGAAGGACTGTTCTCCTGCTGATGCTCTGGCAGAGACAGGGAAGGGCACTCCCCCAAATAGGGAGCCAAACCCAGGGGCCCGGGCCTCTCCTAGAAGGAAACTCATCCATGATCCAGGCTGTGGACTAGATACAAAAGTTTAGCCAGCCAACCGTGGTAGCGCACGCCTTTAATCCCAGCACTTGGGAGGCAGAGGCCAGCTTGGTCTACAAAGGGAGTCCAGGATAGCCAAGGCTACACAGAGAAGCCCTGTTTCAAAAAACCAAAAAAAAAAAAAAAAAAAAAAAAAAAAAAAGGTTTAGCTGCCGATGATCCTGGAAAGGGATCCACGGGAAAACAGGATCCTGGGATTTGGCCTACAAGTGTTGGACTCTGGACCACCGAGTTCCCCAGATGCTAACCTCAGTCCCAGGACTGGGCACAAAGGTCAACCTTGAGGAGGGTGTGCACCTTACTGTGTACATTCCAGACAGAACTACATGAGTCTGCTCTTGTTGAAGCAGCTGTCATGAGGCTCAGAAACCTTCATGGGCACACTGGGGAAGAGCAAGCTTAGATGGCCCTCCTAGGTAAGGGACAGCAATTAGAAGCAGTACCCCTCCTGTTCCGAAGATGGGAGCCCAGAGCATTCCAAGTTCTCTCTGATTTCTTTCTTCATCTATGAAGAAGCAGACAAGCTTATGGCAGTTCCCAAATGCCCCAAAGCTAGCTGCAAAGCCACCTTATTGAAAAATAGACAGGAAAAGTCTACCTCTCTAGCAAAAAAGAGGAATGAGATATGTACCTTAAAGTCCAAGTATTCTAGAAAAGCCAGAAGAAAAATCAAGGGGTGGGTTCTTAGTTGCCTTTTGATACGACCTGTCTTGTCACCTCCACCACATGCAGTGGTCAGCATACTAGTAGGTCTCTGGATTTATAAATAAGGGTTTTTTGTTGTTGTTGTCTGTTTGTTTGTTTGTTTTTGCCGGGCGGTAGTGGCACACGCCTTTTATCCTAGCACTCGGGAGGCAGAGGCAGGCAGATCGCTGTGAGTTTGAGGCCAGCCTGGTCTACAAAGTGAGTTCAGGACAGCCAAGGCTACACAGAAAAACCCTGTCTTGAAAAAAACAAAAACACCAACAACAAAAAAAAGGTGGGTTTTTTTGTTGTTGTTGTGTTGTTTTGTTTTGTTTTTTAAGAATACATGCATGCCCATTCTCCTGCATTGTGTCGGTGTCGATTTGTTGCTTTGGGGAGGGGCACACTCCCATCATAGCAGAGAGCTTGTACCCTGAAACATTTCTGTCCAGGCCCTGCTGTAATCCTGCTCTTCTGACATGGAGACCAGGCTCCCTTTTGTAGACCATAGTGAACTTTGCAGGCCTTTTCTCATTTATGACTATGTCCTTGGTTTTCAGAGTGGGCCAATGAGACCAGGGCCATGCAGGAGGTGATCTGGTAGCTGACACTCACACCCAGTCTCCCATAGGCTGATTACCCTTCATGACTCTACCACACAGCCTCAGTAAGAGCCAGTGTCAGCAGGCAGCAGCCCAGGTCCATGCTGCTGGGAGAGATTGTCCAGAGGACACTCATCCTTTGGGGATTTCTGGGTGAGAGTTAGGGTCCGTGATCTCTGAGAGCATGGCACATGCCCCTTCGCATGCAGCGTCTCTGGCCCTTGCCTGGCCTAGTATATACCTTACCTTTTTGTCTTGTTCGTTTGTTTAGTTACTGGAACAATCTACACACCAAACGCAAAATGATGGTTTATTTTAGGTCAGTATAGTGTTCACCATGGTGAGGAAAATGCGGACTCAGGAGCAGGAGGTAGCTGGTCACATTGTATTTGCAATTCGGAAGCCGAGAGTGGTGAGTGCTGTCCTTGCTTTCTCCATTTCGTTTAGGCCAGGATTCTTGACCCAAGGCGCGATTCTTCTCATATTTAGGGGGATCTTCTCACCTCACTTCACCCAGTCTAGAAACTCTCTCACAGACATTGTGGAGGTTTGTCTCAGGAGATTCTAGATTATGCTACATCAAGCAGGATCCCGAGAACGCTTAATGAATGGAAGGGAGACTCTAGAAAAGGAGATAGCCAGGGCCCTTCTGGGTTGAGTGCTAGATCCCAGCTTCTAGATCCCATGCCAGACTGCCATGTGACCGTAGACAAGGATCCCAGCTTGCTGGGCTTCAATTTCCTCATCTGGAAAGTGGGGGTAAGCCAAGCACTGATAGTACTATGAGAGATACAGGCATGACTGTGGGTCATGTGCAGGAAGCATTCTTGACACATTGCCAGGGTGATGAGAAAACAGGCTGTTACAGGCTCAGGGGCATTTGCTGGGGACTCCTTAGAGACAAAGAAGGAAAGAGGAAGCTGTGTGGTCCTTTGATAGTGTTGCCAAAGGAAATTCCTAGCAGGTGAGAGTGTTAAAGATGGAATAGCAGGCCTTTCCTCACCTGGGCCACTCTTGAGAGGGCCAGCCTCAGTGCTTGTCCTCTTCCGTGGAACAGAGAGAGGCAGGGTGGCTCCTGTGGCTTCCTCAGCAGCTATCACAGCACCCCAGTGCTGCAGTGGCCCCAGCAGGACCTAGGAGCTGCACACCGGGGCGGGGGGCAAATTCCATCATCGTCACCCCCAGCATTGGTCAGGTGCTCCTTTTACCCTCTGTGGGTAAGTCACTTCCGCCGGCCGGCTTTACCACATTGGAGGAAGTCACTGGACTGCAAGACAGCAGTCGGGGAAGTTCTTGCCATTTGCCAGTTACCCACAGAGCTTCTGGCTCATTACAAAAGCAGCTATTGAACCGTGGCCTAAACAAATTAAGAGGGACTCCTGCCTCCTGCTCTCTTGGCCGTGGAGGTTTGGTGAGAAATCACTGTTGTTTTTTATGTAGTTCTTCTGCCCAGCCCGGCCACACACTTTAATCAGCTTTAAAATGTGCCTAGGTCAGGATTCCAGCCTGAGAATCAGAAACCATTATAACAGGAAGGACTAGCCCTGGCTGCCTCCGGAAGCCCCAAAGTGGTTCTGATGTCAGGAAGGGTGGAACTCTTGCTTGTGTGTCTGCCCTTGCTGCACATGCCCTTGCTATACGTTACATGTATATGGTCTGTATATTATTGGAGAAAAATCAGCCCTACCAGGAGAGCTAGGACATGAGAGCAGTGGGGGAAAGCTACCAAAGAGGGAGAAGGCCAGAGAATTGCAGGAGTCTATGTTTACCCCCTCCACATTCCTAGAGAGAAGGTTCCAGAAGGTACCCATTTATGGATGTGAACACAGTGGAGGTTTAGAAGATAAACTGAATGTACCCATAGGCACAGAACTGGCCACCTTGGAGTTCTCCCTTGGTTTTGCTGTCTCTGCCTGTGTTTTGTGCAGACAGCAGTCTGTTGGGATTCAAGTATGCACTGGAATCCCACTTAGGCCCCAACTTATAGGAAATCTGACTTCTCTGTGCCCTCAGGTACCTCCAGTAGAGTCTGCTCAGAGTTACCACTCCGGAAAAGGCTTAGTTTGGGCAGTTCACTGTGGAAATCACTTCTAGACCTCTCTGAGAATCAGTGACCATGTGGCCATATACAGGTCTGGTTTCTCCTTTTTTTTTTTTTTTTGGTTTTCTGAGACAAGGTTTCTCTGTGTAGCCTTGGCTGTCCTGGACTCACTTTGTAGACCAGGCGGGCCTTGAATTTACAGCAAAGTGCTGGCATTAAAGGTGTGCGCCACTGTACCCAGCCAGGTCTGGTTTCTCTACTCCTATGTGAACACTGTGGGAAGGAGTGAGAGGCCCAAACCTCTAAAAGCCAAGGCTACCAGAGACTGTACAGTGTACACCGCAGGACTCAGAGGCTAACATGGCCCATGTATGACTTCACCCTTACCACATTCTGCTTTCTCTCCCTAGAGACCATTTTCCTGTGTCTGTGTAAAGACTAGAAGAAAGCCTAAGGTGTTGTCTCCAGTAATGCCATCACTTTGAGACAGGATCTCATATTGGTCTGGAGCTCACCAGTTATGTTTGATTGGTCAGCCAGGGAACCCCTAAGATTCTCCTGCCTCTGCCTCAGGGGATTATGAGTTTGTACCACCATGCCCAGCAAGATCACTTTTTTTGATTCGTCCTTTGATGCTTCCTGACTTTGTCTATTTCCCATATCTTGTATTGTTTCTAAGACTCTGAGGTTGTCTCACATCTTTTTCATATATTTCCAAAGTTATCTCATTATTTTGTGAGTGTTTTGCCTACATATGTGTCTGTGCACCATGTGAGTGCATGGTGCTTGTCTAGGTTAGAATAGGCTGTCAAATTCCCTGGGACTGGAGTGATAGATGGTTTTAAGCCACTACGTCAGTGCTGAAAATCAAATCCAGGTCCCCTGCGAGAGCAATCTGTGATCATAACCACTAAGCCAACTTTCCAGCCCATCTTTTTTCATATGTTATTGGGCTTTTAGCAGGAAAGGATTGCCACTGCCATCATCACCATCATCATTGCTATCACTTATGGAGCCAACAGCATTTCTTTTTTTTTTTTTTTTTTTTTTCCTTTTATCTTTTTTTTTTTTTTTTATTAATTTATTCTTGTTACATCTCAATGTTTATCCCATCCCTTGTATCCTCCCATTCCTCCCCCCCCCCATTTTCCCATTATTCCCCTCCCCTATGACTGTTCCTGAGGGGGATTACCTCCCCCTGTATATTCTCATAGGGTATCAAGTCTCTTCTTGGCTACTTGCTGTCCTTCCTCTGAGTGCCACCAGGTCTCCCCCTCCAGGGGACATGGTCAAATGTGAGGCACCAGAGTATGTGAGAAAGTCGTATCACACTCTCCACTCAACTGTGGAGAATATTCTGACCATTGGCTAGATCTGGGAAGGGGTTTAAAGTTTACCTCCTGTATTGTCCTTGGCTGGTGCCTTAGTTTGAGCGGGACCCCTGGGCCCAAATCTGCCTATCATATTGTTCTACTTGTAGATTTCTAGGACCCTCTGGATCCTTTTATTTTGCTATTCTCCCATGCATCTCTCATTTAGAGTCCCAATAGGATGCCTTCCCCTCTGTCCCAGTTTCCTGGTAAGTGAAGGCTTTCGTGGGACATGCCCCTTGGGCTAGTATGCAGATATAAGTGAGTATATACCATTTGATTCTTTCTGCTTCTGGGTTAACTCACTCATTATGATCATTTCTAGCTCAATCCATTTATCCACAAATTTCGGGAATTCCTTGTTTTTAATAGCTGAGTAGTATTCCATAGTGTATATGTATCACAGTTTCTTTATCCACTCTTCTACTGATGGACACTTAGGCTGTTTCCATGATCTGGCTATTATGAATAAGGCTGCTATGAACATGGTTGAGCAAATTTTCTTGTTGTGTGCTGGAGCATCTTCTAAAGTTTTTTTTTTTTTTTAATCTCTAATATGTACCCCTTTACAGCCATGTCTTTTGTTTTGGTTTTGTTGTTGTTGTTTTGTTTTGTTGGTTTTTTGAGAGCATTTCTCTGTGTAGCCTTGGCTGTCCTAGACTCACTTTGTAGACCAGGCTGGCCTTGAACTGACAGCAATCCACCTGCCTCAGCCTCCCAAGTGCGGAGATTAAAGGCGTGCACCACCATGCCCGGCACCAACAGCATTTCAATGGTGTCATACTTGAAAGAAATGAAATAGACAAGAGTTCTAGAGAAATCAATTGCAACTTCTCTGGGCTAATTGGATTATTTTACATATCCGCTATGTTCTGCCCACACTTAATTATCTATATAGGTGTGGGGGTAGAGGAATGTTTGTAGCGTAATTTTTATGCAATAATATTTGACCTTAAACTTTCCTTATTTATATTAAAGCACTTTACAATGCTCATTTCTATCAGAGTGTCATGGCTGGTGAAGCGGATGAATCATATTTAAAGTCAGTTGACACTCAAGGGACTTTAGTTTGCTCTTACATTCGAGGGGGCTGTGCACATCTTTGCATATAATGTTTTTCTTCTTGGAAATCATTTATTTGGACACATTCTCAGCAGAAGGCTATATTGAGTCAAAGGCCACAGTTTTAGGACTCTTGACCCATATTGCTAAACTACTTTGAAATAGGGTTGTTTACCCTGCCTTTTAACAGGAGGGCATGCCAGCTTCACCATTCATCAGTGCTGACTATTATTAGCTGTTTTTTTTTTAAAGATAATTTAATAGGTGCAAAATGGTCTTTTAAAAATTCACATATATTTTTATTGAGAGAAGAGCTATAGCCCCACCCCCCCACCCCGCATCCCCCCACGTCTGCTTATTTACCAATTCTCTTTGAGCACTCTGTCCATCGCTGGCTGCTTCTGGAAACAAGTTCATTACTTTTCGTGTGAATTCCTTCAAGAGGAACCAGGGGAGTGCAGCCCTGACTTCAAGTGAGTGAACTTAAACATGAGAAATGCTGATTTTTTTTTTCTTTCCTACTGGCTTCAGAGCCTAAAGGCTAGAACCAAAACAAGCTAGTCTTCACCTCCTGAGAGTTCTACCCATAGTCTCCCAGCTGGCTCTCCATCTCTGTTTGAAATTAGCTCTTGCTTCTCCTCTATCTTGCCCCCAGCTTTGTCTGATGAGCAGGACAGGATTTTTCTGCAGAAAATCTTTAAGATACACCTTTCCAATATTTTTGAGTTTCTTACCTTAGAGAGAGAGAGAGAGAGAGAGAGAGAGACAGAGAGAGAGAGAGAGAGAGAGACAGAGAGAAAGACAGAGAGACAGACACACACACACACACACACACACACACACACACACACAGAGAAAGAGAGAGAGAGAGAGAGACATGTTCCTGCTAAGCCTGAGCAGTTGTTTATATTTCTAGACAGCTTTCTTTGATTTTTTTTTTTCCGCTCACTGCCCCACCCACAACATCCTGTGGGCTTGAGGTTTCTTCAGGATCTTGTCTCTACTCTCTCCCCTTAAGCAACCTGGGGCTCCCTTAACTCTCCAGCTGGAGCCATTTTGCAGAAGGGAGACCCACATTAGTCAGAAGAAGCCAGCATAGAATTTCTAGATCTTTGTTTTCCCAAAGGAAGAGAGCCTGCTTGGGTCGGTTGCAATGCCCACATTCATCTGCGTGGCATGAGGGGAACTGGGATTCTAGCTGAGATGTGCAGCTTGCCTCTGTTGCTGTTACTGCCAGCCTTTTTTGGGGGCAAAAGTCCTCTCTATAGCTTCCTCAAAGTGCTCCTCCTGAGCTCCCTTCTGAGCTTCAGAGATATGCCTTTGTTTTGCATTGTTGGAGGCAGGGTCCCCATGTTGTCCTCTAGGTAGCCCATGTTGGTATTATCTGTACCCAAGGCTTCTGATCCTCCTGCCTCTACTTCTAGCAGTGTGTATGCTTTTCATGTGAGATATAGGTTATATCCCATGGGATTCCTTCAAGATGAACCAATGGCAGCACAGCCCTGACCTCAAGTGAGTGAACTTTAGCATTGAGCCTTTGTGTGATGTGCTGACTTTTTTCAGATTTTTTTAATTTTTAATTTTATTTTATTTTATTCTTGCCTATGATTGAAAAGACAGGTGGAAAAAAAATCAAGAGGAACATAGGGATGAATGCACAGTATAGGTCCTGCTGTGAACACAGGACAATATCTGCAGTGCACACTCAAATCTGCCTTACACAAATGCTTCAGCCTCATTTCACGCTGCCATTGGAGATAAAATAGCAATTAAAAAAAAAAACAAACTGTGATCATGTGGTGAACCCCAAACTGGAGGCTGGGTGGCTCCAATGAACGATTTCTCTAGGATTGATCTCTTCGTTGATGAGATGTATGTCAAGCTTCCTTCCTTTCCTGGGCTGATTCATAGGCTGATAATTGACCCAGGGTCACTTGAGAGCATTTGCTTTTTTTTTTTTTTTTTTTTCCTTTTCGCCTTTTCTCTTTTTTAAGACAGAGTTTTTCTGTGTTGCCTTGGCTGTCCTAGATTCATTTTGTAGACCAGGCTGGCCTCGAGCTCACAGCAATTTGCCTGCCTCTGCCTCCCTGAGTGCTGGAATTACAGATATGTATCATTGTGTCTTTCTAGCATTTGTATTTCTAAGACCCCATTTTCATCTTTTTTTTTTTTTTTCCTCTCTCTCCTTTCTCCTTTCTCCCCCAGACCCATGTGTGTACATGTGTATTAGGGTGTTGTAGATGTAACTTTTATTCACCTGATGCAATTGTTTTTTTGGAGGCTTGCCACCTCCGTCTGCTAACCTAGGCCTAGTCCTGGAAGCTTCTAGCCTCTGTACAATGTAATCTAGGCCTAAAAGGTTTTCAGCCTCTGAGACTTACTGCTGAATAAACTCACCCTTTCTGAACTCTGGCTGACTGGTTCAACTCAGCTGTTTTGGCTCAAACACCTCTCCTAGTGGACTGATTCAAACTGCCTTCACTCATCTTCTGACTGAATTGCTCTGCGTGGCCTCATACTAACTTTGGCAATCCGGTCTTCTGGCTGCTCCTCATTCTCTGGCTCATTCTGTCTTCACCTTTGTCTAGCTTGTTCTGTCTACAACCTGCCTCTGTACAACTGTTCAGATAAAACTGCCTCTTCTCTCTCCCTCCCTGTCTGTGCTGCTCTTTCTCTTTGTTTCTATTATTCACTTTACACCCCAATCGTAGCCCCTTCCTCCTCTCCTCCTGGTCCCACCCTTCCTCGCTCTTCACCCTCTCCCCAACTCCTCAGAAAAAGGGAGCCCCTTCCCACCAACCCACCCCAGCACATCTAGTTGCACCAGGACTGAGCACATTCTCTTTCACTGACTGTGTGTCTGAGTCGCCCTCTTTCCTTGTGAGAGTTGGGCATGTCCTATGTGTCAAAAATTTCTCTCATTTGTCACTTTGTCTGCCTCTCAATTAGACATCCCTTTCAAACACGGGTGCTTCCTTCTACAAACTAATTTCACTGTCATTGTTTGGTATTAAAGGCATGTCCTAAGGGCATGTCTGTTTTCCAGCCAGATCACATAGACCTAGAAGGTTTTGGGATGTGATCCCTTGCCAAAGTGGCTATGCTGCCGGATTAGAATTCCTCTACAAGTTTTTTTTTTTTTTTTTTTTTTTTTTTGAGACAAGGTCTCTCTGTGTTAGCCTTGGCTATCCTGTACTTGCTTTGTAGACCAGGCTGGCCTCGAACTCACAGCGATCCGCCTGCCTCTGCCTCCCAAGTACTGGGATTACAAGTGTGTGCCACCACGCCTGGTTCCTCTACAAGGTTTATTTTTTTTAAATATATTTTATTAATTTATTCATATTACATCTCAAGTCTTATCCCATCCCTTGTATTCTCCCATTCATCCCTCCCTCCCATTTTCCCCTTACTCCCTTCTCCTATGACTGTGACTGAGGGGGACCTCCTCCTCCTGTATATGCTCATAGGATATCAAGTCTCTTCTTGGTAGCCTGCTATCTTTCCTCTGAGTGCCACCAGGCCTCCCCATTCAGGGGATGTGGTCAAATATGGGGCACCAGAGTTCCTGTGAAAGTCAGTCCCCACTCTCCACTCAACTGTGAAGAATGCCCTGTCCATTGGCTAGATCTGGGTAGGGGTTCGAAGCTTACTGAATGTATAGTCCTTGGCTGGTGCCATAGTTTGAGCAGGACCCCTGGGCCCAGATTCACCCGTCATAATGTTCTTCTACGAGGTTTCTTAAAGCTACTTAGCGGAGGCTATTTGTGGGTGGCACACATTAAAATCTACAAGCAGCTTTGAAAACAAAACCAAACCTGCCAGTATGTTCTTGTCTGTGTTGCTAAGCATCTTACTCGCCCCCTTAGCACACATTAAGGTTCCAGGAGCCCTGGGCTGGATTCCCCCTTCAGTGTAGCCCAGCCCTTGTATGTGAGTTTAGGAGATTCTTTTCCTAGGGAAGTATTACAAGGCGTTCATTCTCTCTCTGCTATGGATTAGACCCTCCACTTGACATCCTATTTGCTCTGTTCAGCGGGCTTTCGAGATGAAGAGGTAAAGCTTTCCTTGGGCTTGCTAAATTCCAGTTTCCTGGAGTGTGAGTTTTTTTCTCTAGGGCTTAGGTCTTGGACTGTGCAGGCTGACCTGTGGCTCCAACTTCCTCCTCTTTCCCCTGATGAGTGAGTGTTGATATCCTGGTTTTCTTGAGTCACTAGTAAAGTGGGGCATGACCATTTCATGCTTTTTAAAAATCCTCGGCCCTCTGACTTAAGCTTAGACCTTATCCATGTGACTAACTGGCTAAATGAAAGATGCTTCACTTGCAGTGAGATGCTCTACACCTGCTTCATCTGCCTGGCGTCTCCAGAAAAGGCCTTCTGGAGACTGTGTGGATCTCTAGGGATTTGTAGGGTGCTCTTGGAAGAATGCAGCAGGAAAGGCCTATGACCCTTAGCATCCACTTACTGCATTATGCGTAAGGTGATCTGCACAGATTACACTCAGTCCTTAGAAGTGACTGAAGGTGCCTGAGTCCTTGCCCCATGTCCCCGAAGGGCCCCAGGCTCAGAGAGGTTCACTCTGCTCTGTGTATCTGATATCACACACAGGAAGGAAGTAGTGAGGACTCTGCTTAAATTCTAAGCTGTACTGCCTCCCTGTGATATGTGTCACCTACTACCTAATAGTGACACCAAGATCTGCCCTGGACTTTGGTTCTTTGAGCTGTCATTCCTGCCTGCCACCTCTAATGGCCCCAACATTTGGCTGTTGAGGTGCTCCCAGCTCAGGGACATGTAAGCCAAAGGCAGCAATGTATTCTGGAATACCCTGTACTCTTTTAGCTCTGTGACGTCACCTGTTTCATAATTGTCTCAAGCAAACAGCCGCCTTTTCTCACTGTCCTCACCTACTCTTTTTTTTTCCCCCCCAGGACAGGGTTTCTCTGTGCAGCCTTGGCTGCCCTGGACTCACTTTGTAGACCAGGCTGGCCTTGAGCTCACAGCGATCGCCTGCCTCTGCCTCCCGAGTGCTGGAATTAAAGGCATGCACCACCATCGCCCGGCTGCTTACCTACTCTTGTTTACCCAAATCCCAAGCTCCTCTCCATTTTCCTTTCTCAAGGCACATGTCTCTTTATCTAAGTGCCATCCTCAGAAAAAGAGGGGGAGGTCACTCACAGACTGCCATCTTGACTAAGGAGGTCCCCTGGTATCCACATTTTTTCAGTGGGGGACTGAGGCCGAGGTCTGGATTTTCCAATGGCTTGTTCTGCTCCTACAACTGTCTTCTCCAAATAAAGGCTCCTGGGTGCTCCCAAGGCCCTGTCTACTTCAGGACCATAGAGGCCTAGGCATCCAAAGCAACTGTGGACAAATAAAGGGGTGGCTAATTTGGGAAATCTTACATCAGCTCTGAGTCTTGGGTTGCTGGCTGTTATCTTCTTTATCCTAGGAGCAGGATAGTTCCTTATCTCTGAAGGATCCAGTCTCCAACCTATAGTAATATGTCGATTGCCTTCTGTGAACTGTTAACATGGACCATAGGAACATTACCGTTCACATTCCTAGTAATGGAGGCTATGGGTCTAGAATGTGTCCACACTGCATTTTAGGAGTGCCATGTGAAACAGGTGTTTTGGTTGATGGACTAGCAAAGTATAGACCTGGTTTATTAAAGCAAATGCTTTGCACACCTTCCTCCACTCTTCCTTTCCCCACCTTTCAAGCCATGTACATCACAGATGCCTTCTCCAAAGTGTTTTCCACGTGTAGTTTAGTTGTTACCTTCACCATTCAGTTGTAACCATCATATATCCAAACATCCGCCAAGCGCCATGCACCGAGCATCAAATTGTCCTGGTGGGGCATCTATACTATATATATAGCAAGTCCAGCTGTGACTGTCTTGTCCAACAAATACGTAGTTACATTTATTCATTTGTCCATTCCATCATCACCTAATCACATGATAAATGTTTGGCTCATGTTATTCTCTGAGGAGCCTGGCCTGAATTGGCTGCTGGGGGAGCAAAGAGACACCATGTGTGTCTCTAATAGCCTAGGATTAGGCTTACACTAGAACAAACCATGAGCATTCGCACACACACTTCTTATAGCTCCTGCTCACTGATCATAATTTTGATCCTTGAATCCCACACCCTGGTTCATGTGTTGCTCCCCCATGTACTACTGGGCTTAGTGCTTTTATCTGGTTGGCACGGAGCCTTGAGCATTCATCATTAAAAAAAGGAAAAACAGGCAGAGAACTCCCCAAGCTACCCTGTTTGGCCTGTAACTTGCTATATAACCTAGGCTGGCCTGAACTCCTCTTACCTCAGCCTCCTGAGTGTTGGGATTACCTGGGCCACCACACTTGGCTCAGGAGAACCTTCAATCCTGCATGCTGGATTCCCTTAGAGGTGGGTATCAGCGTGTAGATTAATAAGCAGAAGGCTTGTTCTGGGGTATCTTGGGATTAACAATTGTGAAAACTCGGGGAAGGAATCAACATTGGAAGGAGATGTCAAGCTGTGAAGGTGAACTGAACAAAGCAGTCTCAGCACTGTACAGACCAGACTAGAATGCCCTGTGAGAACTGTCCTGAATTGTGATGATAGTTGATCAGTGACTGTGAAGCCTTGCCTGGAGGGTTACTTGAGTTTGACCAAGGTCACTCTGTTCAGCTAGGGCTGTCTTGAGAGAAGCTGACAGCTGTCAGCTAGTTGTAATAATCAACTGCTCTTAATGATGGATGGATGGATGGTACTTAACACATAATAAGGCACAAGTATTTGGGAAAACATTCTCACCTAAGCTTTATGGGAACTGTGTGTAATTCATTCAGCAAGTGCTTTCTATTTGGACAACGAATGAACTGATGAGCTCCTTATATTGGTCATGTACCATGGCTACAGTTGGGAAGCTTATACTCCGGGGTTTTAAGGTGGGCGGAGGTTCAACATCAGCTTCCTGGAAGAGCCAGCCTTTATTCTGGGATATGGCTTCCTGGATCATGGGCTCTGGGCCAACACTGGACTTAGTGTTTCCTGGGCTATCTAGAGGACTGTTTCTTGAGATGAGGTGTGAATGGGTATGTGAGATCTCTCAGGGGGTGGGAATCTCCATTACAGCCCACCTGACGGTGCACCTGGGCACCATGGGAAACTCCCTGCTAAACTTACCTTAACTGGTGTTTGAATTCCCAGTAGCCTGGAACTTCCCCAAGGGTCCCATTTGGCTCTGAGACTTTTTACATCATTTGGGTAATTGGAGGATAGAGCTGAATGGAAATAATCTATACACTTTCTTCTGTGAGTCACCAAAAACTACAGCCAAGGGGGGTGTGTAACTGCTTTTCTTACTTTTCCTGTATGCAAATGAGCTGTCATCACAGCTCTACACAGTGAACATAAGGTCATTTAAGTTTATATCTCAAAGAGACACAGAGAAAGCCTGGTTCAACTGCCTTACTTGGCAAGAGCCCCTGGTGAGTGAGTACTTTGGAGAAGTGCAGGACCCATGACTCTTTGGGAAATGTTTATTGGTACACCCTGCCCCAGTTTTCCAGCTCTTGCCTTTGCCCAGACATAGCAGGAAGTAACTGATGTCTAGTTGTGGGGCAGGTTGTTTTTATCTATACAAGTTACCCAGGTGATCAGAAAAGCTTTACGGAAAGCAGTGGCTTTGATGTTCTGGGTGACAAGCCCCAAGTGTGCTGGCAGGAAGGGAGGTTTTTGAGGTTGGAGAAATGAAACTGCTTCGGGCGGTGACTTCATCGTTTAGCACCCTTCTGGGAGGAAGGTACTTATACAAGAAAGGTGAACGCAAGTGTAGGTATGAAAAGGAAAGTTTTGAGGTGGACAACATGAGATGGCATGGTTTTCATAGCTCAGGAAAACCTTCCGGCTCTGTAGACCTTCCAGAAGTCTTCTTCCTCCCACACTCCACCACATCCTCAGTTTCACTAGTGACAAAGTACCTTTCAAGCATGTTTACCCCTGCTACCTACTCCATCCTTCACACATCATATTGTGCTGCCCCATGTTGCCTGCTCACAAGCTTGGCTTCCAAACCTTTTACCAAGTAGCCTTCCTTCATAGAACCATAGTGGTCCTCACTGACCCTTCTGAGGGTGTCCTGTGTAGGTGTATTTTTAAAAACTAATTTTGTTTTGGTTTCTTATATCTCTCCCGATTCCTCTCTAATCCCTTCCAATACCCCCAATACCAGATAGGAGAGAAAGGTTAGTGGGGAAAGGAGGCGTGATTTTGCTTAGCTCCTTCCTGTTGTTTAGGGTCCTTGGGTTCTTTAGGGCAAGTCCAAGTCTTGTTTCTGGATTTCTCCAACTTCTCATCAAACTGCATCAACAGCAAGCAACCAGAAGCAGCAGTGGGGAAATACCAGCAGCCTTGTTCTTCCTCAGATCTCCCAGTCTCTTTCTGGGCCTGGCATTTATTCCCACTGGCAAAGACCAAGCCCCCACACTAGGTAGTTCCCAGCTGACAAAAGATCCTATACCCTCTCGCCAGGCAGTTATCAGCTGTGGACAAACTGTAGCAGCCCCCATATCCCACACCTGGGATTAAAACAAAAACATGTTTACATATAACCCAAAACTTCCACAATAGTCCTGTCTTCCAGATCCCAATTTCTAGAAGCTACACCTTCCTTTTCCCTCCCAGCCTCTTCTCTGCAGAAACACAAGGTGCTTTTCCTGGGCCTTCTGGGCCTTAGCTTCTTGAGGACTAAATCAGGAGTCCCTCCCTGCTATTTTCTTGAGGTTGCCATGCAGACAAATTACTCACACACTGCCTGAGTTGAATTTCTTGAGGGTGACTACCCTTGACAGCTTTTCTAGCTATGCTGAGATGTCGAGGCATATGAACTCACCTCTTAGTGTTCAAATATTTAACACCCTTAGAGTGTTATCCAGGATACTAGTTTAATCATTTAAAATCAGGTGTGTCCAACCTGTAGCCTGTAGGCCACTTGAGTCTTAAGAGAGCTGTTAATGAAGTCCAATACTTTTGTAGATGACAGTATCTTATTGCAATGGCAAAAGGTTGGGCAGCTCTGCAAGATTTAGAGCATCTATTTTCTGAAATCAAGAACATGTACAATGAGTGACAGCTGTGTCTCAGCAAAGACACACAAAGCTGCTTGGGATTGATTACTGCTTCATGCTCGATGCTGCCTCACACAGTAATGCCTTAATTTCTTCTCTTTTGTACTTAAAACAAAGCAAACATCTTGGTCCCCCCCCCCTTTTTTTTTCCAAGTCCTTTTTCAGTGTCTAAGTCTCCGACTACTTGAGGCTTGGTAATTTATAAAGGAAAGATGTTTGTTTAGGTTTGTGTTTCTGGGCTTTGGGAAGTCCATGGTTGGGCAATCTGTGTCTGTATTACAATATGACAGAAGTCAGAAGGCCAAGCAGGTGTGCACAGATGAGATGGGAGAGTAGGGACAGCCTGGCTTCTAACTACCAAGTCCCAGGATAGCAAACCCTCACTTACCATTGTAGGAATGAACCCCATTCTCTAAGCAATCTGCTTCCTAAGCAGGAGGAATAAATGAGTGACAATAATTAGACACCAAGAATAACAAAACACTTACCGAGCCTCTGTGGTGAGCCAGCCACTATGTTAATTCTGTATCCAAGAAGTTAACTACTCTTGTCTTTGAGTACAAGTCAGTAGCAGAGAACCCAACAGATACTTGCTACCTACTGGGGCTCTAATTTTGACCCTGTCAGCCAGTGTCCTGGTGGTTTCATTTTTCAGCTCTGCTGGATTTCATAGAATTTAGCATGGACGGGAGCCAGGCTTGGCCATCCCTCCTGGAACCATCCAGCCATGTCTGTATTTGACCTTTCTCTGGGCCTTCTTTGGAGAGAGCAAATACACCCCAGTGCCACACCTGTCCTCTTCTAGGGAAAGTAGCCACTTCTAGGCTTTCCTCAGCTGCTTCAGGTGCCCCAGCCTACCACCCTGATCTATTATCAGTGGTCGTCGGGTGGTGTTTAGATAGATTCCTGGTAAGAACTCCACCTATGGTCACTTACTTTCTAACTGGGCTCACTATTTTCTGCCAAGCGTATAAGATCTGCTACCCATGGCTGGCTGACTCTGGCAACCATCTGTGCGCCCAGTTGGCCTTCCAATCTGAGCAAACAACTCACTGCCCCAGATGATGAGGCTAAATTATTGAGAGCAGAACTGGTATGTCTCTGATGTGATGGCTTGTGTCTGTGTCTCCATTCTCAACCATGGACCCCTGCCTTGCCCAGGTGCTGCCCATCTTTAAGTCACTTAGCTGTTGTGCATGTCCCCCCTTTGTTGCAAAGAAGATAACATGGCCCTACCTCTGGGTTTATGATGAGGAGTAGAGGATGAGGGGCCAGGCACATACTTAGAATTGTGAGGCAGATCCCAGAACCAAAAGGCTAAGGAGTGACCATCTGATCGGCCCTCTTGCCTCCTAACTCTTGAGGGTCTTGGGTGGCCTGTATCTGCCTGTCACAGATATGGAGCTTGTGTTCTGCCTATTCATAGAAAGGAGGACTTTGGGTCCCAGCAATTGGCCTTTTGCAATGCCTAAAGGACTTTATGCAGACTCATGGCTTGCTTGCTCATGTCTGACGTCAGGGAGCAAGCTAATATCCTATTCTTGGGGACAGTCTTGGCAGTGATATTACAAGGGAGCCTGAGCAGCAGTGTCTGCAGCATGCTGGACCTCTCTCCACCCTCCTCCTTCTGTTAGGTTGCATAAAGGATTTCTGAACAAGTCCCCCTCAAAGCAAACAGATGACCTCAAATGTGGTCACCCTGTGTGAACATTCTTATTCCTAGCTCATCTCTGTGGGGGTGTAGGGATGCGTGACTCTTCAAGTTCTCTATGTTCAGTTAAGACTGAAACTTTTCTGCTCTGCACCCCAAGACTTTGAGCCCCCAGGACTCTACCCTTTCTCCCACCCTCTGCCTGAAGCTCTTAGGAGAAACTTGGAAATTTTAGTTCCCTAATTTTTATCTCTCCTTGTGTGTGATTAAAAACATTGATTAAAAACACTCCTCAGTTTGACGGCCTTGAGAAGAGATCCTTGTTTTTGTTTTTTTCCAGCAGGAGGGAGTATGCTATGTTATTATTGTGTCCTTGCCCCTTCCCTACCACGAAGGGGACAGAGAACCACCTTGGAAACCAAAAACTCGGCCATGCCTATGTATTGTTCAGTGTTGGATGGCTTTCAAATGTCGCCTCATTTGATCCTGTCACTGTGTATTGCGGTCACCTACCCCATTTCACAGATGAGCAAACCAGGCCTGTGTGTTTCCCTAAGACACACTGATTCTCCTCTGTGATGAGTTGTGATGCAATAAGAAGGGGGCAGGCGTTTGGCGTTTTCATCCTGTTACCAAGTTAAGTCTGAAGTGCATGTCTTGGAAGCATCGGTAATAGCTGACATGTCTAAGTGCTTTGGACTCTGCTAAGACTCTCAGTTTACATCAAGAACACTGCTTGGAAACAAGACCGAGGGGCTCGGAGAACCGAAGCTTTTGCTGAGGCACCTGAGAAGGACTTGCACATCGTTAGTGATAGGCCATCCCCTGTGTGCTCTGATCTGAGCCCACCAGCATCCAGTAAGCTATGCTCCTGCCTTTTTAGGGTTACAAAGTGATTGCAGTGTGAAAATAAGGCTAAAAGTGATTTCCTGGTATAAATGCCATTGGTGCGTGGGTGGCTACTTGCTGAGAGCAGAGGTGCTGGGGACAGGAGGGCGTTTTTTTTTCTGAGTCCACTACGAGTCAGCAGGACTTTCTGGGGAGGGGAATTCACCTCCATCTGCTGGGAACTGAACTCTGAGCACTGGCTGAATTAAACCAGCACTTCTGTGGAGGTGGAAACTCACTCAGCCTTGCAGGGCTGTGGTACTAGCACATTCAAGGGGCGAATGTGACAAACAGAGGGCCCTGAGCTGAGCAAATTACTGGCAAGGTGTCTCCAAAAGACAGGGGGAATTCATCAGGAGGAATATAAGCTACAAGCCATGTGCCCTCTGCTCCCAGCTCTGTGGCAAGGACAGTTGGCCAGCTGTTCCTAGTGTAAGGGCCAATTCCCCACGGAACTTTCCAGTGTCTTTTATGCTGAGTCAGTGTCAACTAAGCTCTAGCTCATTAGCGTCCTGACTGCTGGTGTCCTGGGTCATCTGCAGGGAGGGGTCCACAACAGCACATGAAATTGCATAATGTGGCTGCCTCTAAGTACGACACTGTAGTGTCACTATCCCTGGAAGGACAGGAGAAGGCATGTATGAGTCTACCAGGTAGGACACCAGGACCTGCTTGGGGCATTGCAGGTCCCTAATGTGGTTCTCTGTTGGTTAATAGGACCTAGCACTTCCATCTCTCATATTCCACACTGCTCTTATCTCTTCCGGCTGCCTCCTGTAGCTGTTTCAGTGATCACTGAGAATAAGATTCTCTGCAGAGGCTGGGTTTTTTTTGTTTTTGTTTGTTTCTTTTTGTTTGTTTGTTTGGTTTTTGTTCTTTCCTGCATGATTCACAATGCCTACATGTCCCATGCTCAGGGTGGTAAGCTTTGCTAACACCCACAGTGGATTCATCTGATGCGCCTTCCTGGTTCCCACTGTTCCGCTGTGTATATAATAGGGCTAGGCACTGAATACAAGGCTGTTATCAAAATGAAGATAGGTTTTTTATTCTTCAATGCCTAGATTCTTGGCTCGTAGGGAGGGGAAAAACATTGATGGGTGATGACATGGCATGGTCAGTAAGACCAAACTCTTAGCTGTGGCCTTGCTGCCTGTGAGACTGAGGAACATAGAGAGATCAAAACAGGAATAAAGTGCCCAACACAAAGCTTGCTGCATGGGAATTGCCCACCAATAATTATGTTTTTTTTTTTTAAAGGGGTCTGTAAAATGGCTGAGTGGGTAAAGACACCTGCTGCTAAGCCTGATGATTTGAATCCCTAGAACCTACACAGTGGAAAAAGAAAACTGACTCCTGCGAGTGGTCTTCTGACTTCCACGCATGTGCATGCTCATACTCACCTATGTGTAAAAAAAAAAAAAAAAAAAAGAACAGAATTGATCAATAAATGTCTCTTTTTCCTGTGCTTCTCATTTTGTTAATTTTTTTTTTCAGACTAAGTCTTGCTATGCGGCACTGGCTGGATATAATATATAGCTCAGGATAGCCTTGAACTCACAGAGGCCATTCTAACTTTTTCTCCCAAGTACAGGATCACAGAGCTTTGCTACCACACTTGCTCTAGCATTTCTTTTTGTTTTTCTCTTCTCTCTCTTTTAAATTTTTATTTATTTGTTTATTTGATCACTCAACCTATCTTTACTTTGTGTATGTGTATGTCTGTGTCTGTATATGTGTTTGTATTTCTATGTTTGTGGGCATGTACATGGAAGGATAACCCATTAGAGCTTAGTCCTTCTACCATGTGGGATGGGTAATTGAACTTAAGTTGTCTGGTTTGGTGACAGTGCCTTTAACACTGAGGCACTTTGCCAGCTCTTAGTTTTTATTTTTTAAGTGAATGAAACATCTCCCTCCAAAATCCCCTCAGCATCGATACTAATAGGTCTTTCCTTTTCTTGCATGTTCTAGTGCATAGCCGTTAAACATTCCAGAAGGATTTTGAGAACCATCCTTTCGTTTAGGAAAGCTGGAATATTTGGAGATTTGGAAAATTGAGGTAAGTGAGGAATGGGCTCTTTCTGAGCCTTTTGGAAACAAAATTTATCTTTGAGAATAGATGTTCTCTGTAGCAGTATTTGGTTGGGGTATATTTTAGTGTTTTTTTAAAAATAGGTCTTCCTGCAGCAATCTAAAGTGCTTGGGAAGCTGGCTTTACATTCATCTGTATCCTGACTCTCTCTCTCTTGGCATTTCTTCCACTTGCTTTACCGTAGTGCCTACCATGTTCTCTCTGCTCCTACCTGGAGAACCCAGTGTCTCATAGGAGAATCAGTTGTGTCACTTTGCTGTGAGATGACTGGCCTGGGAGAGAAACACAAAATGAGAAAGGTCCTGTAATGAGGTAATTAGGTCAGAACACATTTGGGGCACACAGACTGTGAGCTATTTCTCTATGCCTAGAAATCTGTGTTTTCTCCTCTCTACCTCTGTCATGTGTTGGAGGCACACTAAGTCTGTGGTGCCTTCTACCCTGGTGAGGGTAAGAAGTGAAGCCTAGGACCCTCTGAAAACCTAGGTTTTCCTGTTCTACTTGTCTTTGCTCCGCTGACACCGGGTCTTTCCTACAGTGTGTCCTGATAGAATTACATATCACATGGGTTTCTTCCTGTTTAGGTGCTGTGCATATTGAATGAAAAAAGCAGAGATACCAAGCTTAGTAGGCCATCTGGTTTGCCAGAAGAGGGCTTTTTCTTGATTAAGGCCTTACAACTCATCAACGAGAATGGTGCCTTTCACATGTCGGGCCATTCAAAAGTTTTGGTCTGTTGTTGTTTCTGCCTTTTCCTTAGCAGCAAGCCTCTTTGGGCCGTGGCTTGTGAGTCTCCAGTCTTTAGCGGAGCTGATTGCTTCCTAACCTGGACCACAGCAGGCAGTTTAGAGAATGGGTTGTCACACGATGGCTTCTGTAGTTGGGTCTCTTCTCTGACCATGCCTCATCACCAGCAAGCTTCACCAGAATTAGGGTGGTCTTGTTTATCCCACTGCTTACAAAGTACCTGGTCCAGGGCCAGGCCTCTCAGTGGATGTGGAAAATGAACTGATGAGTGATTAACATGGCATCAGGGGCAGACATTCAAATATACATAATATTGTACTAGCCTTTTTTGGGGCGTGGGTGGTCCATCACTATTCCCTGCTTCTCCTGGAAGCCTGACCTGTCCCTAGACAGGAGAGAAGGGCAGAAAGAGTCCATCCATCAGGTCAGAGATCATGAGCTTTGAGAGCTGTCCCTTGCTGCCATGGCTATGGAAATAAGGCCCATTGCCTACTTCTAGGAACAGAGGAGAGCCTGGCCAAGTCCTCTCCAGCTGCTGAAAGGAGAAGAATTGTTCTAGAATTCAGTTGCTAGGCATCAGGAAGACAGAGCAGGTGCTGGGGTTCTAAGGCCTCAGGGCTCACATTATTAGCACTATTTGTGTTGTTCTGTTTGTGCTGCCACACTAGGAGCCTGTCTGCCCATGCCCTGCCTCTATCAGTAGGACAGCCATTCTTTTCTACTCTTGAGTCTAGCCTCTTTACCTTGTCCTTACAGTGGAAGTACCAGGAACCTGGAACCAGACACACCTGGATTGTACCCGACTCAACCTTTCCTTTCTCAGCTACAAAACAGGTCAGTGTCCACTTGGGTAGAGACAGCCACAAGGAATACAAAACCTGGCAAGCGGAAATAGCTGTGAATGGAGTGGCTTATTTATTTATTCTTTGAGACTCTTTCTGATCTCTAGTCTGGCTCCAGACCTTCTCAGTATTGTTCTCACTTGCCCTCCCACCCCCCCGCCGGCCCCGTCCCTGACATCATTTTGGCCATGCAACAGGATGGGTTCGTGCCCTTCTGGTTGGACCTTTGGCTGAGTACCTTAAGAGTTCATGAGTTGGAACACCACGTCCATGATACACAGTATGAGAGAACACACCCTGGTGAAGTGTGAAGCCCTTATGAGAAGTGCCCCCCCCCGCATGCCCTTTTAAAATACAGTGGGTTAACTGTTATGGCTCTTGATTCACCCCTTCCTCTTTTCTTCTTGTGGATGCACTCACTTCCCTTCATGTCCTCAGATGTTCTTTAGAAGCTGACTAGATATAGTTATCTGGTCCTTTACTTTCTAGCATCTAGAGCCATGAGCTAAAATGAATCCCTTTTATTAATACACTATAAGAAATAAGGTGTTGTATGGAAACTAGACAAAAGCCACTGATGACGTTTACTTGTTGCCCCTCCCCTCGGCCTTTTGGGCTCCTCTCTAGCTTTACTTTCCCTGTCCAGTGTTCTCAGTTCTTTGCCTACTCTGCCCTTCCTAGCCTCATTTGCTTGCAATGGTAGTAGTGCACCAACACTTGCTCATCTGCCATAAGGTACCCGTGGAAAGGTTGTTTCCTGTAGTCAGTGTTCACAGTAGTAAAGAACTTCTTGCTCCACTTGTGCTCTACTCTTGACAGCAGCAACGCCTTTTCAAACCACCTCTAGTGTTGGCCCATTTGCCTGTTGCTGTTTCTTGTGGTTTCGTATTGAGGTTTTGGAGCATCACATTTGACCTAGGGGATATTTTTAGCATGGAAGGCAGAGTTCAATGAATGTCAAATCAGGAGGGCAAATGAAGAGGAGGGATTTGTATGTCTAGGGAAAAAATTGCTCAATTTGATCTCTTCTGCTGACGTCTGTCTCTGATGATGGCCTGTCACATGCTTTGCTTAGTGATGCCCATCATGGTGGGTTCTGTAGAGTCAGGAGCAGCAGCTGGTCCTGCCCTAAAGTCAAGAGCATTTGTGAGTGTTGCTCCAGCAGCTGGCCACACATGTATCCCAGCTATAATGAAAATGGGAATTATTATCAGAGGTAAAGGGCCATCTGTGGAGTGTATAGAGCTTATTACTGTATCAACAGGCTTTGATCTGCCTTACAGAAGCGGTGCTCATTTTTCTTGGCCACCAGCCTTTCTTCCAGGATAATACATACTTAGTGGATGGCTCTAGATCTTCTCTCACTATCTTCACCCTTTGGCATCAACACAGATTCAAAGGGCATACTTGAGGACTCTTGGGTTGGCTGAATGGCAGAATGGTGACTTAGGCTTTGAAAATGAAGATGATATGGAAGTTTACTCCTTCCAAACAATGGCTACCCAGCCTGCTTCCAGAAGCAAAGCACGCCCTGCCATCTGCTTAGGACTTCACAGTTCATAAAGTTCTTTCTATCCTGCCTGTTTTCTTTTATTGTACAAGTGTTAACTTTTTATTGCGCAGTATTTACTGAGGTGCCGCGGCATGCCATCATGCAGGGTGCCTGCAGTAATGAAGGAGGAAGAGCTGTTGCTCCCCTGCTTTAGGGAATTCCTAAGACCATGACCGGGATTTTACTAGTGAGGACGCTGGAGTCTGGAGGACATTGCAGTGCCTGAGATCAAGCTTCTAGCTGTGGTAGCTTTCACATGAGAACACGGAGTTTCCAATGCCAGACCTGCCTGATGATGGCTTGCCTGTCTCCTGCCTTCTTCTCCAGCTGTGTGCCACCTCCTTTTTTATTCCCCTCACTTCTCTTCACCTTCTTCTCTGCCTCCTCTTGCCCCTCCTCCCAGATTAATTTCTTCTGAAAGTGAGCAGTTTTCTCTCTACGATGCCTTCATGGGAAGTGATCTGACTATACAAAGCTGGTCTTGGGACTTATGTGACTTCCCTTGGGAGCATAGCCTCAGCTCTTATTCTGTCCTTTAATACTTTTTGTAATGATGGCAGGATGCTTCAGTCCCCTACTTGTCCCTATTAACCTTCTTGTGACAAGCCAGGTGCTATAGCAGGTTGAGGTACTAATGATGCATAATTATTATCCATCTCTATTATTATCTCTATCATTAAAATATTTTAGGTTGTCAGTGGCACATGCCTTTAAACCCAGCACTTGGGAGGCAGAGGTAGGAGGGCATCTGAGTTTAAGGCCACCCTAGTCTATAGAGTGAGTTCCAAGCTAGCCATGGATACACAGAGAAACCTTGTCTTGGAAATTAAAAAAAAAAAAAAAAAAAAAAAAAAAAAAAAAGCCAGGTATGTTAGTCAAGATTCTCTGGAGCAGTAGAACCAGTGAAAACTGAAAGGTAAATATGTTTCTCAATATTCATGTCTATATGGAGAGGATTTATTTCTCATAAAGCATTAACCCATGTCACAAGGGTGGTAGTTTTGATGGTCTGCTGTGTATATCTGGAGACTATAGAAACTGACAGTGTGCATAGAGGGACAGTTACAGAAGATTGTCTCTGCTCACACACCCAGGCTTCCTTATTCAGCTTTCTAGTCGCCATTGAGTTCTGATCCTCAGTGGACCTGCACATGCTGGTGCAAGCCACTTACTGCACTCTCTTCTTCACTTTTTGTTTGAAAACACCATCACCCACCCTTCTTAGAAATGCCATTAAAAAAAATAATAAAAGAAATGCCCTTAACCAATTCTCTTAGTAGCTCATGGCCCAGGCAAATTGACACACTGGGTAGCTACAATGTATCTGTCAGTTGACACACTGTGTAGACACAATGTATCCAAGTGGCAGGCGAGACACTGGGTAGATAAAATGTATCCAACTATTAGGCGAGACACTGTATAGATACTATCTAGATCAGATCTTTTGGCTGACATCCATCTTAAACCACAGGCTGAGGGGACTTAGTCAGTTGTGGACATTCACCCCTTTCCAACTGAAGTTTTGCCAACAAGGAGACCAAGTTGAGCCATAACGAGCTATTGTCCTTATGTGGCTATGTTCCTGCTTGGGTGTTTACCCAACAAAGAGCCCCCACTGATTGATGCTATTTGCCTTATCACTCAAATGTCAGTGAAGTATTTAATGAGCACTGCTCTGCTCACAGTACCAGGCTGCTAGGACTAGACAGGGATCTTGGGCTCTGGTCTTACCCCTGTGGCCCACGGAACACCACAATTTCAAAGTGTGATCTCTATGTGATAGGAATTCATCTAGAACCCTGGTCATTCCTTCCATAGTGTGTGTGTGTGTGTGTGTGTGTGTGTGTGTGTGTGTGTGTGTGTGTGTGTTATTAGTCACTCAGTCCCTTCTGTGGCGTGCTAAACATCAGGGACTCCAGAGCACAGTTTTGGATCTGTTACTGCTCTCCCTGCTGTAGCAGTAGTGCTGGCGGAGGAGTCTGTGCTATCAGTAACATTGATGACAATGAAGACAATACTAAGGCCATTGCTTGTTGAATCGGGGGACTAGCTTGGATATATATATATATATATATATATATATATATATATATTTTTTTTTTTTTTTTAAGATTTATTTATTTATTTGTGAATGTGTGCCTGCACACCAGAGGAGGGCACCAGGTATCATTGTAGATGCTTGTGAGCCACTGTGTGGTTGCTGGGAATTGAACTGAGGCCCTTTGGAAGAACAGAGAGTGCTCTTAACCTCTGAGCCACCTCTCCAGCCCAGGTGTATTATTTTGGATATCCCAAGCACTTTGCACATATCATCTCATTGACTCTTCAATACATCTGTTGCCTATTCAGGAATGATTTGGCAACTGTATCCATAGATGCTCGTGACAAAGCTGACCATGGCTCTGAAGGCTCTCAAGGCCAGGTGGCCAGACATGGTTATTCCAAAGAAGATTGGAAGCTTCCATTTGCCT
Source organism: Acomys russatus (assembly GCF_903995435.1). Classification (NCBI taxonomy): domain Eukaryota; kingdom Metazoa; phylum Chordata; class Mammalia; order Rodentia; family Muridae; genus Acomys; species Acomys russatus. The sequence goes on along the minus strand of NC_067153.1, from coordinate 21,707,708 downwards.
CTTCCCTGACAGTGTCATTGCTGTAGTACTTCTTTACCCTGACAGTGTTGTTTCAGTAACAGATGCTTCTTGTCTATAGGACCTGTGTCCCACACTGGGACCAAGCTTCATCCCACTCCTATCAGGCATAATGCCCCAGAAGGACCCTCACCTCCTCAATTCTGACACTACTGCCCTGCCTCCTATTCTGGGGAGGCGTATTTACTTTAGCAGCTACTGCTCCTCCCATCCCCCCATTTCCCTTTTATATTCTTGTCTTGTCCTTTCTCATCATTCTAAGCCAGTCCTGTGAATCTTCTCAATGAGCCCTCATGTGAATCTGTAATTCCAATTGCTTCAGTCATTGGAGCTGGAATCTAGAACCAAGTTGGTCATTTGGAGACTCAAGAGTATTGCTACCCTCACCACTGACCTGTAGCCCCTACAATCCCCTTCATCGCCCACTTCCCCTGCAGGACCCACTGCCTCTGCAGCGCTTGCTGGGGAAGCCCTGTTTCCTAGCTGCAGCCCATTATGTTCTAGCCCACAGGCCTAGGGGCTCACAGACACCCCTCCCCCCATAACCTGCTGCATATGGTAGTAAGGCCCTAGGTTTTTCCATTACAATGATAGGTCCCCAGGGTTGTCAGCAGGGATCCTTGTGTCTGCAAGGGTATGAGAGGACATAAGGTGGAAATAGTCTTGTCAAAATAGACCAAGGGCGACACTGACAGGGGAAATGAGGCTGGCCTGGGGAGACGCATAGGGCAGGTGCTTCTTGAGGGGCTTTCCTCTGTGCAGGGGCCCTGTTGCTAAAGGCTGACTGATATATTTCCTGTGGCCTGTAGACCTAACAAGGCCCCCATTAGACACAAGAACTTCCTCTTCCCTGTCTACTTTCCAATATTTACAGAGCAAGAAAGGTTTGCTCGGTTCTTCTTTCTTTTTCCCCTTTGCTCCTGTGTTAGTGCATTTGGTCGGCTATAAGGAAGTGCCATAGGCTGTGTGGTTGCGGAACAACAGAAGCTGATTTCCCATGGTTCTGGAGAACCATGTGATGACAGCATTGGTGTGTGGCAAGGACTGACTTTTTGGTTCACAGCCAGCTTCTCTTCCACTTCTCACCCGCTGGATGGGGTGGGGCTGTTCTCTAGTGTGTCTTTTCTAAGGACACTTACTGGAGTCAGAGGGTTCCACTGTCACTACTTTATCACCTCCCAAAGGCCTTATTTCCAGTGCCACCACCTTGGAGGTTAGGGATCAACATATGAGTTTTATGAGAACGTAAACACTTAGCCCATAGTAGATTCCTTTGAAATATCTCTTGTGCGCATGCCACTTCCTAACCAGATATGTCAACAAACTTTCTTGTCACTCTAGAGCTGAAATAATTGTATTTACTTCAATGTCTACTCTGATTCAGGCTCTTCTATATGCCAAAACTGATGACCAGTTGTAAGCAAAACTCACCTTGCCCATGCATTAATTTTTTTTCTCCTACATGGCTTTACAGCTTTAGTCTTTCTTTATTCAGTCTAGTGTGACGATTCACTGAGGGTGTTTCTTAGTGAGGGTTTTTGTTGCTGTGATAAAACACCTTTACTGAAAAAAATTCAGAGAGGATAGGGTTTATTTCATCATATAGCTTGTAGTCACCCCTGGGGAAGTCAGGGCAGGCACCTGGAGGCAGCCACCGATGCAGAGGCCTTGAAGTAGTGCTATTTACTTACTGGCTTGCTCAGGCTGCTTTCTTAAAACAATTGGGACTAAGAGCCCAGGGTGGCATCACCCACAGGGAGCTGGACCTCCTACATCAGTCATCAATTAATCAATCAGAAGAAAAGAAAAATTGCACAATAGCTTTTCCTACAGACCAGTCTGCTAAAGACATTTTCTCAATTGAGATTCTCTCTCCCCAAATGACTCTAACTTATGTCAAATTAACATAAAACTAGCTGGCACAGGGTGTATGCTAGTTTTCTAGGGCTACTTAGTAATTTGAGTCAAGCTAAAGTGCTGAAGTTCTCTGGGATGCATTCCCAAATCACGGAGGTAGCAAGTCTGATATGGAGACATCTGTATGATCCATGGGAAGAACCTGACCTTCTTCTGTGGGCTTTTGATGGCTGCTGGGGGCTCTCAGCATTCCTCGGCTTGCAGGCACATTTCCTTCGCTGTTCTCCCATGGCCTATTCGCCTATATCTATGCCTCTCCTCTTGTATGGATCAACTTCCCACCTTTATCTCAAATACCACTTCCTACTTTGATCATGTCTGCAAAACCCGTTTCCAAGCCATATCGTATTTGCAAGTCCTGCAGATACAATAGAGTATTAGGGAAAAAAAGACTGGGAAAAGATCTTCACCAACCCTACATCTGACAAAGGTCTAATATCCAAAATATATAAAGAACTCAAGAAGCTAAACACCACCAAACCAAATAACTCAGTTGAGAAATGGGGCTTGGAACTAAATAGAGAATTCTCAACAGAGGAATATCAAATGGCTGAGAAACACTTAAAGAAATGCTCAACCTCCTTAGTCATCAGGGAAATGCAAATCAAAACAACTCTGAGATTCCATCTTACACCCATCAGAATGGCTAAGATCAAAAACTCAAGTGATACCACATGCTGGCGAGGATGTGGGGAGAGAGGAACACTCCTTCATTGCTGGTGGGAATGCAAACTAGTACAGCCACTTTGGAAATCTATCTGGTGCTATCTCAGAAAAATGGGAATAGGGCTTCCTCAAGACCCAGCTATTCCACTCCTTGGAATATACCCAGAAGATGCTCCAGCACACAACAAGAAAATTTGCTCAACCATGTTCATAGCAGCCTTATTCATAATAGCCAGATCATGGAAACAGCCTAAGTATCCCTCAGTAGAAGAATGGATAAAGAAACTGTGGTACATATATACTATGGAATACTACTCAGCTATTAAAAACAAGGAATTCCCAAAATTTGTGGATAAATGGATTGAGCTAGAAATGATCATAATGAGTGAGTTAACCCAGAAGCAAAAAGAATCAAATGGTATATACTCACTTATATCTGCATACTAGCCCAAGGGGCATGTCCCACAAAAGCCTTCATTTACCAGGAAACTGGGACAGAGGGGAGGACATCCTATGGGGACTCTAGATGAGAGAAACATGGGAGAATAGCAAAGTAGAAGGATCCAGAGGGTCCTAGAAACCTACAAGTAGAACATTATGATAGGCAGATTTGGGCCCAGGGGTCCCTCTCAAACTATGGCACCAGCCAAGGACAATACAGGCGGTAAATTTTAAACCCCTACCTAGATCTACCCAATGGTCTGAACATTCTCTACAGTTGAGTGGAGAGTGGGATATGACTTTCTCACGTACTCTGGTGCCTCACATTTGACCATGTCCCCTGGAGGGGGAGACCTGGTGGCACTCAGAGGAAGGACAGCAGGCTACCAAGAAGAGAATTGATACCCTATGAGCATATACAGGGGGAGGAAGTCCCCCTCAGGAACAGTCATAGGGGAGGGGAGTAACGGGAAAGGGGGAGGGAGGGAAGAATGGGAGGACACAAGGGATGGGATAACCATTGAGATGTAACAAGAATAAATTAATAATAAAAAATTAAAAAAAAAAAGAAAATTCAAAAAAAAAGAAGATGTTAAATGGGAGTGGTACATATTGGTCATCCCAACACTTGGGAAGTAGAAAGATCAGAGGTTTAAGGCTAGCTCCAATTACATTTTGAGTTTAAGGCTAGCCTGGGCTACCTCAATGGACATAGATGGTTTGCCTGAATGTATATATGTTCTCCATTTCAATGTCCAGAGGCCACAGCTGCTATCAGAGGGCATGGTGGTCTCCTGAAACCTGAGTTAGAGGCAGTTCTGCTCTTCCATGTGGGTGCTAGGAACCAAAGTGTTCTCAATGGCTGAGCCATCTCTCTAGCCCCCAAGACTAGTTTTTAAATCAGATCTTGATGTGTAGAAGGCCCAGTCTGCAGTAGCTTTGTGTCTGTAGTAATTCAATGTATGTAGTAGGTAAGTGTACATAGTAGGTTTCTGTGCCGTAGGTCTGTGTGCATAGTAGGTCTTTGTGCATAGCAGTTTAGAACCATGTAAGTATCTTATTTCTCATCACACTTTCCCTGAGTGAATTTTAGTGCCCACTGAGAATTCTTGTGAGTCAGTTACTTCTATGCTGTTTGCCATTGAGTTTTCCCTCCCATTGTGACTTCTGCATTTACTAGTTAGAAGTCCATTAAGGCAGAATTTCATTTTCATTAAAAATGCTATTTATTTATTAGAACATGGTCTTGTGGGTTCTTGCTAAATTGGTCACAATTCATGAATAAAACTACCCTGTTACCCAGATTTTCCTAAATTTGGTCATTAGTGTGTCCTTAGAGTTTGCTTCTGTAGCTCAAAACTAAAGTTTTGAGCTCTGCCTTATATATTGGTCTAGGCTCACAGTATGCTTTACCTCCCCCAGATATGACTTCTGGGATATTTTTACTTTCTGAAATAAGACAAACCCAAATTAAGAGACTCTGTATCAAGTCACTCTTGTGACAACAAAGAATGATTAAGAACAAATTCACAGTAAAGAGACTAAAGAGGCTGGGGAAATGGCTTTGCTAGTAAAATGCTTTTCTCATATCCATGAGAACTCAAGGTCAATCCGTAGAGCCCTTGTGAAAATGTTGGGTGTGGTGGCATACATCTGAAAACCTAGTGATGGCGGGATGGGAAATAAAGGCATGTAGACCCCTGGAATTTTCTAGCTGGCCTAGACTACTTGGCACATATATAATAAGCCTATGACAGATACTATCTCACATAAAAGGAAGGAGGCACCTTAGGTATGAAGACCAAGGTTGCTGTGTGGTCTCCACATGCACACACACCCGTTCCTACACACACTCATGCACATACTCCTCTCACACAGAGATGAGTACCAAAGAGCTGAGCATGATGACGTATGCCTGAAATCCCAGCACCTGGAAAGTCAGGTAGAGAGATTGCTGTGAGGTCATAGTTCAAGGTCAACCTGAACTGCATAGACTAGCCAAGGTTACTATGCATAGCACTGTCTTAAAACTAAACAATGAACAAACAAAAACAGACTAAGAGTCTCATCAGCTAAATAAAGTTTGTGACTTGGGTCAGATTCTGTACTTGAAAAAGTCGTTACTGGTGACTTTAAATGAAGACTTTCAATTAGCCAGTGGAGTTAATTTGCACATAAAATTGCAATAATAGTACTGCAATAATAATAATAATATAAATAAAGTGCCAATATTTGAGAAAGCTTAAGGCTATATATGGATTTTCTGCACTTTTAAATTTATTTTGTAAGTATGACATTGTTGCAAAAAGTAACTAAACGTTATACAACATAGTAAGATCGGTATGTATGACAGTAAATGTATTCATCATATCAGTTGATTAAAAAAGATAAGGTGTAGTACTGTTTATGCTGAATTGGCCTTTTTTTCTTTTAAATAAAAACAAGACAGGCTCATATAGTATGTGTTCATGTTATCTGCACATGGAGAAATTCTAAGAAAAGCATGTGTTTCTCTTAATACACATTTCTGGGAAGTGTGTTTGTATGGTGTGAGACAATGGAAGTGTTTACTGTTTTCTGAAACAAACAGGTGATAATATTGGGGGAATCATCCTCGCCTGGGTTACATGTGTGTGTGTGCATGTGTTAGTACCATGCTCTCACACCTATGCACCCAGCTCTTCCACAAGTATGTTTTTCTGTATATGCTTCCTGTGCATACAGGCTTGCTAGTGTGATGCTTGCACACTTTTCATTCTGTTGACTATTTTCTCACATCGGATCCTTCCCCAGGTCTGTTTATACAAAGGCAATGGGCAATCAGCGCTGGCTCAGTGATGCCAGCTCCTTTTATGTTGTTCCTCCTAAACCTGGCAATTGTTAGATTTTATAAACTTCATTCCTAATTCTGTATCATTTCAGTCTCCCCAGAGGAGTCAACAAGTTATAATTTGCTGTGTTAAAAAACTATGACTCACTCTATGCTTTGGATCTCAAGCCCTTAAATTAGTGAATGGCTGTAGTTCCTTTTAAATGTTCCTTTTAAAATGTTATTATATTTTTAGGTACTTACTGTGTGTGTGTGTGTGTGTGTGTGTGTGTGTGTGTGTGTGTGCGCGCGCGCATGCACGCATGTGCATGCACGCGTGCAAGCAGGCCCATGTATGAGCCACCATTCGAGTGAATGTCAGTGGACAACTTTTCAGTCATCGGTTCTCTTCTGTCCTGTTTTTAAGGTAGGGTCTCTTCTGTTATTTCTGCAATGGAGCTGTTAGGCAAACTTCAGTTCTGTCTCTGCCTCCATCTTTCCTTTACTTTGCTTGGGCTGGGATTACAGACCAGAGCCATCTCATCCAGCTTTTTAAATGGTGGTGCTTGAACTCAGGTTGTGCATCAAGCCATTTTACCTCTGAGCCATCTCACCAGCTCAAGGCTCTCTCTGGATGTTTTTATGACCATGAGACCATGCAACTGCAGTTTCTGCAAAGTTGCTTTCCTTTTGTGTGTGATACAAGTTTTCCTGATAGCGCTAGCTGGCCTAGAACCCTTGAACTTGAAATTATCCTCAGGGAGGACATGATAATGGCACCGAATTCATTTTATAGACAAACTAGTTTTGGGACAGGAGGAATGTGAGTAGAAGTGATGTCTCTGGAATAAGGGACATTGCAGATGTTGACCGTTGTAGTCTCCTGTTATTGTGTGACATTATTTCCCTTATAGATGAGTTTGATAAAGACAGCAGGAGCCACAGGCCCTGGATCTTCATCGAGTTAGCTACCAAAAAAGGTGTCATTTTTTTCTTGCCAACTCCTTATCCCTTTTAGGGCTTGCTCTCTCTAGCATAGTCTCCTCGCAGGATTTCAGGATGTCCATCACTCCTTGTAGCTCCTGGGTGTGAGTTTCATTTTTGCTTTCTGGGATTGTGCCTTGCCTGGTATCTCCAATGATGGTCTTGTGAGTGGTGAGTATTCAGGTGGTAATAATGGTAGCTGAGGAATCCCTGAAAGTCTTCACCAAACACACACTGTGCTGGGAAATGCTCGTTCATTGTGCCCTTGCTTCTTCCAATGAGTCTTTGGGGTGTGGGCTTCACCATGGGCTGGGAGCTAAAGTTCACAGTAGACCTGACTAGGAGCCAGAAGGCAGGAGAGGTCTCACCCTTTTCTTAGACATATTCGCTTGAGTGTTTACGCTCTCCCAGCATTTTGCAAAGAAGAAAACTCTTTACTGGCACACTATTATTCCACAGAATTATAGGCATGCGTCCATTGCCAATAGAGGTTCGAACCAGCATGAATTCCCGTCTCCACCACCTCACTCATAACATGATCAAGCTATTCACTCAGCACAGGAGTGCTGCTGTCCAGATCAAGAGCATGCCCCTCTTAAGGCAGATGCTGAAACACATTTGGGGGCCCGAAGGCAAGAAAAGAATCGGGAAGTCAATTTTTCAACAAACACTAGCATTTGTTCCTTAACTTGGATCTAAGAAATGACAAGATGTTCAGAGATTTGTGTGTGTGTGTGTGTGTGTGTGTGTGTGTGTATGATTAGTAGTTATTTTAGTGCCACATTGGAAAGTGCCTCTCTCCTTTACTATTTGAATTCCATAAAGGGTCTACTCTTTATGTTCTGCATAAGACACAGATGCTACAATAGAGGACATGTTTTGTTTATAGCTTCCTTTTCAGTATCCCCCAGCCCCAAAAGTTGTTTCCTTCATAGAATATGAAGGAATTCAAGATTTTGAAATTGTTAAAAACACAGCTGTTGTTAAATGGACCTCTCACTAGAGCTTTGTGCCTTTTTTTTTTTTTTTTTTTTTTCAGAATTTATTTTTGAGAAAATAACAATACAGTGTGAGACCTTGGGAAACACACTAAGGAATCTCCAAATACTTGGTAAATCCAATGGCAGGTGGCACCAACTGTTATGTATTCTTATGAGAATGTGAGCAATGCAAATTTAAAGGTTATTGGGCAAATTACCATCTAGTACAGTTTCTTCTCCCTTCAGTCCTTGAAGTGGCCAAAGGAAGAGGTGTGAGCCATACCATGTTGAAGATACAATGCTCTTTCTCCTAGAATTCTAGAGGTATGTGTAGCAGGGCTGTGGTGGCGCACGCTTTTAATCCCAGCGCTTGGGAGGCAGAGGCAGGTAGATCTCTGTGGGTTTGAGGCTAGCCTGATCTATAGAGTGAGTCCAGGACAGCCAAGGCTACACAGAGAAACTTTGTATCAAAAAACAAACAAATAAAAAATGTGTGTGTGTGCATGTGCCTGTGTGTGTGTGTGTGTGTTGTCCTGGTGAGCATGCTGCTACTCCATCTTTTTAACTTACAAGGTTCTAACAATGAACGTAGATTCTATTAAGAACCATGTATAATAAGACATGATTTTGAAAAATCAACTATATATTAAAATTATATTCAATAATTAATTATAATATATGATTAATTATATATGTATACAATGTTATATAACTATATATTTTATGATATAATTAATTATATATAAATATATTATTTATAAGGCTAGGCAGCAAGGATCTTTCTTTGTTTACTACATTTATTTATTTGCTTAATTTTTTTTGAGATAGAGTTTCTCTGTGTGGCCTTGGCTGTCCTGGAACTCACTCTTTCGTAACGAGGCTGGCCTCAAACTCATCTTCTGCCTGGATCTGCTTCCCAAGTGCTGGGATTAAAGGCATGCGCCACCATGCTCTGCGACAAGTATCTTTTCAAACTGTTAAATAGATTGACAGGAATAGGTGGAGAAGTTGTAGTGGAGCTGAGCTAATGTCCTGAGCACACTGAAGCCAGTGGCTGCGTCATTGGACGTACTGTTCACTCTGCCTCCCTGTGCGTGTGACTGCTGTATGCCTTGTCTCAAGTTTGTGCTTCCGTGGCAAGATCTTCAGGTGATTTTCTTTTTTCCCTTAAGACAGAGCAGTCCCAGCCTTTAATTCCCAATCCACCTTTTCCCCAGTGTTTTGATCACAAACATTAGCCTACATGCCCAAACAAAGTTTAATGAATGCAAGAGTTATCCCTGTGGCCAACTGGAGTCCAGTGTTAGGAAGCTGGTCCTCCAATGTATTGTCACCCATTAAATCTCTCTATAATATGCATATATATATTATATTAATAAACTCAGAGGGCTCTTCAAGTTTTATCCCCTTTAAGTTTATGCCAGGCTTATACTCATTGGACTTTTCCCAGGACTTGTAGCCAGTTGGACAGCAGTGTAGCAGCCAGTTTGTTCATTCAGTTTCTGCTTTGCAAACTGAACTTGACAGCATCCCTTGCACTTCGCTGGTGAGTCATCTAATAAAGGTCACTCTGGTTGTTGGTTACCTTTTCTACTCAAGAATAGAGTCACAGGTGGCTAGCTTTGAGGGCTGGTTTCCAGAACCATTGGAGGCTCTTCTTAATTACTCTGTAAGTGGGCCTCTGACATTTAGAAAGGCAGTGGCCACCTTTCAGAAAGTACTAATGTGTTTCCTCTGGGGCAGGGGCCTTGCTTTCCACCTGTGGTTTTACAAGGTATTACCATTGACTGTTCTGGACTGTGTACTACAGCTTGGCCAGAGAGGTATGAGCAAAGCCAGGCAGCAGCCGCCTTGCCTTACATCTATTTCACTGTGTCTCATGCCCAAAGCAGAAGCAAGGTCCTGTTCTGAAAGAGTGTAGTCTGCTGTGTTCACTATAGTGATAGAGCACTTCTTTGTCCCCCTTTCTACCTGCTTCGTTATGAAATGCAGATAACCATTTGCCTTATAATTATAAGGCTGTTGTAAACTTTACCTCAGGATTGCACATTCCTGGCACATAGTGAGGGTTCTATAATTACTTACCTTCCCACCTAAATATTCAAGTACAATCATTGCCTTGGAGTTAGGATCTTTTTTTTTTTTTCTTTCTATTTTATTTTACCAGTATGACTCATGTACTGATTTGACTCAATTCAGTATGAATGAACACATCCTGAAACTCTGTGAAACACTGGAGTCCTACCGATGAGCAGCTCTTTATACCGTTTCAGTCTTCTGGGGAAATGTAGAGATATGATTAAGGGCAGACCAGTATAGTTGCCTTGATAACGGAGTCAGTGATGAGTGGAGATCTAGCTGACACTGGACCCTTCAGAAATATGCCAGGGCCTGATGTCAACATTACGGTCTGTTTCCAAGGTGAAAAGCTCTATCTTTTCTTTCTACACCCCTCAAGTCAAACCGTCCAAACCAATGGAGTTCACAGATAGGCGCAGAATGTGCCGGGATGCAACACAGAGCTGTTCTCTGGATGGTTGTTTTCTTGTCTTCCTTAAGCAATATTTTAAAACTCTTAATCAAAAGTTAGGTACGTGGTACACACCTTTAATCCCAGCACTCAGGAGGCAGAGGCACACAGATCTCTGAGTTTGAGGCTAGCCTGGTCTACAGAGTTCCAGGACAGCCAGAGCTGTACAGTGAGACCCTGTGTTGAAGAAAAAAGAATGTTCTTTATCAAGTTCATGGTCTAGAATCCCCTGATTGATGCTGAATAACCCTCTCCTAACACTTGTCCTCCCTCCAACCCCCACTTTGGAATTGCCCAAGAAAGTCATTATTTTGCGATATCCTCAGAGTCTCATTATTGCTACAAGCTGACTAATTTGAAGTGGGGAAGTGAAGGTTCTGTGAAGTGTCCTTCTCTGCACATCTGGCCTTACTGTCAAATCGAGCAGTTATTTCTGATAAGTTCTTTGGCTTCTGTGAAACAGCCTGGCCATGGCTGTTTGTGGGTGGTGCTGATAATGCCTGAACAAACAACAGAAATGAGGGTGGGGGTGGGCAGCATTTTCAGCCATTTCGAAGTAATGAGGGGGTTGGGAAGTGGTGTGCTTAGTAATGTGCTTGTTTTACTGTTGGAGGTGGAAACAGTAGGACTCTCAAGCTTGCTCAAGTCTGCTCAAGCCAATGAGCTCTAGGTTCAATGAGAGGCTATCTGAGTAAAGGTGATGGAAAGAAACATAGGAACACACATGATTGTAACCTCTGGCCTCCACATACAGAGGAACATAACAAATGAGAATAGAAGAAAAGCTAGGTGGTAGTGGCACACACCTTTAATTTCAGCACTAGGGAAGCAGAGGCGGGCAGATCGTTGTGAGTTTGAGGCCAGCCTGGTCTACAAAGCAAGTCCAGGACAGCCAAGGCTACACAGAGAGACCCTGTCTCAAAAAACCAAATAAATCAATAAGGAAGAAAGAAAGAAGAAGAAGAAAATTCTTTTAGACTCAAACTACTAAGAAAGCTTTGAGAATGTTTAGAGATGTCTATGACCATTGAAAAAGGAGTTTAGATGGACTAAGCCAACCAAGAGACAGAAATCTGGACAGCATGGCTGCCTCTAACATGCCTTGTTTGTCATGGTTCTTGGCCCTGAATGCTCTTTCTGGACTCCATGAGCTCTGGGCACACATCAGTTGGGTCTTCTGGAAAGATCATAGACTCTGGAAACTTTCCAAGAACCTGATGCCTATCAATACATTTCTAGCAACATTTCCTCTTTACAATTAGTTGACCATGTGAGATTCAGTCTCCTTATCCAGTGAAGGAAAGGAAAGGTAGTCTATTTAGTTAGAATAAGTATAGATACCATAACAACTAAACCTTGGTGTCAAGCATCTTTACACCATGAAACATCCCAGTGGTCTCATCTTAACATTTTTAAAAATAGGATAAACATTCAAAATAGTTTTTTTTTTTTTCTAGCTTTTGGAAATAGACACCATGCTGTTACTATTATTGTAGCTTTTAGTATCTGTATTCTTCATGCTTTGCCCACTGCCCAGCCTCTTTCTCTTCTCCTTCCCACTCCATCCTCTAGTGTGACTGTACTCTCCATATCTGAGGTCCACCTTTTCCAATTCTACCTGTGAGTGATGCGCCTGTAGCACTTGCCTCCGTGTGCCTGATTATGTCACCTGTTATAATAACCTAAGTCCTCTATTTTCATTGTTACATACTTTCATTGTTATAAAAAACAAAACAAAAACCTCAGGCCTTCAGTTTTTGTGGGTTTTCCTGTTGTTAGGTTTGAAGAGTACCACACTGAGCATGCCTACCACATTTTCTTCATCCACTTATTGTATGATGGACATGTAGGCTTTTTCTACCTGTGGCTATTGTAAATGTAGTACTGCAATCAACTTGGAGATTCATATGTGTGTTCCACATGTTGCATTTCCTTTGGACACATACTCAGTAGTAAGACTGTTGATTCATGCGGTCTTTCTAATTTTAGCATTTTAAGAAGCCTCCGATCTGTTTTCCATAATGTCTATGGCAGTTTGCATTCCTACCAACATAGTGCAGGGGTAGAATCTTTTCTGGAACATTCTTGACAGCATTTATCTTTTGTTTTTCTGACAATAGCTATTACAGTATGGTCAAATCATGTCCCTGTGACTCTGAGTTACATTTCCTGGTCTTGGGTGATAGTGGAAATATTTTGGTGTACTCTTGGCCATTTGTGTGTTTTCTTTGGGAGAAATGTTGATTTTTCAATGTGTTTTTAAATTGGATTATTTATCATTTGCAATTGCGTCTTTGATGTTCTTCATATACTCTGGCTGTTTTTTCATTATCAGATGTGTAGTTTACAAACACCTCCCCTCATTGTACGGGTTGCCTCTTTATTTTGATGGTAGTCTCCTTTGTGCTTTTTGTTTGACATAATCTTGTTTGTCCATATCTGATTTTTCTTTTCTTCTTCCTTTTTTTTTTTCAAGATTCTATTTATTTTATGTATGAGTGCTCTTATCTGCATGTACACCTGCATACCAGAAGAGGGCACCAGATCATATTATAGATGGTTGTGAGCCACCATGTGGTTGCTAGGAATTAGACTCAGGACCTCTGGAAGAGCAGTCAGTGCTCTTAACCACTGAGCCATCTCTCCAGTGCCCCATATTTGATTTTTCACTCTGTGGTTTCTTTCTTTGTTTCGTTTTGTGGCTGTATCAAAAGCAATCCTTGTTCCTTATAGTACCCTGAGGGATTTTGTTTAAATCCTAGAGTTTGTTTGTTTGTTTTTTGTCTTACATTTGAGTTGTTAATCCATTTACAAGTAGTTTTTATAACTGGTAAGAGGCAAGAGATTAAAGTCTAGTTTCATTCCCTGCCTATCTAACAACTTTTCCATTTATTGAGAGCGTTGTCCTTTCTCTATCATGAGAGATTGTTTCTCTTGCACAATTGCTAAAATCAGTTGACTGGTGAGGCATGGTGGTACCCACCTGTAATCTCAATAATTTGGGAAGCTGAAACAGGAGGATTGCCATGAGTTTAAGGTTTGTTTAGGCTACATAGTATCATCCTAGCAGAGTGAGACTTGGTGTCTAAAACCAACCAACCAAACAAACAAACAAACAAACAAACAAAATTCAGCAGACTGGAGATTTGCTTGTATTTTACTGTGAATTTATTTGTAGAACATTGTTCTCTTCCCTTGATCCTCATGTCTCTTTTCGTACCCCTCCATGATATTTTGATTATTTTAGCTTTGTACTAGACTTTGAATTCAAGTATAATGCCTCCTGATATGTGCTTTTTGTTCAAGATGCTTTTGACTTTTTTGAGATTTTTGTGCTCCCATACAAATTATAGGACTATTTTCACATTCTGTGAAGAATGCCACTGAGATATGATTGGGAACCAATTCAATTTATAAATTGGACTAATTTTTCAGCAATGTTGATTCTTCCCATTCATGAACATGGGATGTGTCTTTCTCTCTTTGTGTGCATGCAAATGTGTGTGTGTGTGTGTGTGTGCGTGCACGCACGAGTGCCTGTTTCCTAATTTCTTTCATTTTTGATTATTAGCTACAGTTGGATTGCTTTTTACATATCTATTTCATATAGTTTACTATAGGTATGTAAAAAGCATTTTATACTGGTATTCTGCAATTTCTTTGTTAATCATTCTGAGAACAGACATTGGGGTTTTCTATATATGTGGTCAAACTATCAACATATAGTAAGAATCATGCTTTGTTTTTCACAAATTTGACTTATTACTAATTATTATTTTCCATCACTGGAAAAGACAGAGTCTTCTGCATGGTAAGCATGTGCTTGACCAGCAGAGCTTTTACCTGAGGTCTGGATTCCTTTCACTTCTTTTTCTTGTCTCCTGCTAGTTCTGGAACTTACATTGCCGTGTTGAATACAAGTAGTGTGTGTGGCTATCCTTGTTTACTCCCAGACGTTATATGCTGTTTAGCTTTCAGCTGTTGTCTTACTGCATACCATCTTTGCAGTGCTGAGTGCATTCTTTCTATGCTTAATGGTGCAAGTTTTATTGCGAAGATATGTTGAATTTCATTAAGTGCCTTTTCTTTTTCTTTTTTAAAATATATTTTATTAATTTATTCATATTACATCTCAATTGTTATTCCATCCCTTGTATCCACCCATTCCTCCCTCCCTCCAATTTTCCCCTTACTCCCCTCCCCTATGACTGTGACTGAGGGGAACCTCCTCCCCCTGTATATGCTCATAGGGTATCAAGTCTCTTTTTGGTAGCCTGCTATCCTTCCTCTCAGTGCCACCAGGCCTCCCATCCAGGGGATGTGGTCAAATATGGGACACCAGAGTTCGTGTGAAAGTCAGTCCTCACTTTCCACTCAACTGTGAAGAACGTCCTGTCCATTGGCTAGGTCTGGGTGGGGGTTCAAAGTTTACTGCACATATTGTCCTTGGCTGGTGCCATAGTTTGAGCAGGACCCCTGGGCCCAGATTCACCCATCATAATGTTCTTCTTGTAGGTTTCTAGGAAACTCTGGATCCATGTATTTCCCCATTCTCCTATGCTTCTCTCACCTAGAGTCCCAATAGGATGTCCTCCCCTCTGTCCCACTTTCCTGGTAAGTGAAGACTTTCATAGGACATGCCCCTTGGGCTAGTGTCCAGATATAAGTGAGTATATACCATTTGAGTCTTTCTGCTTCTGGGTTAACTCACTCATTATGATCATTTCTAGTTCAATCCATTTGTCCACAAATTTTGGGAATTCCTTGTTTTTAATAGCTGAGTAGTATTCCATAGTGTAAATGTACCACAGTTTCTTTATCCACTCTTCTACTGAGGGACATTTAGGTTGTTTCCATGTTCTGGCTATTACGAATAAGGCTGCTATGAACATGGTTGAGCAAATGTTCTTCTTGTGTGGTGGAGCATCTTCTGGATGTATTCCAAGGAGTGGAGTAGCTGGGTCTAGAGGAAGCCTTATTCCCAGTTTTCTGAGATAGCACCAGGTAGATTTCCAAGGTGTTTGTAGTTTTCTTTGTTGAGAGCATCATGGTCTGTCTTTCTTCCTGAGGATATGCTGCCTCATGTACTGAATGGCTACTTTCCACCTCTCTCTCCACCCTGTCCAATTCTCCAACTCTTCTAGAGGTTATCCTTCAGAAGGGAACTGGCTATATGTCACTTTCAATGTGAAGTATTTAAAAAGCGGGTATGAACAACTATATACCTATAAATTTGACAGTCTGCAGGAACTGGGAGTTGCTCAATACACACACATTATAAAGATTGAATCTTAATGAAACAGAAACCATGAACAAACTATCTATTAGGAATGATACTTAGCCCGTAGTGAAGACTCCCTGCCATAAAGTGCATGTGTTAAGGAATTCTCCCATTTCCTGCAGACTGTCAAATTTATTGATATATAGTTGTTCATACCCACTTTTTAAATACTTTGCCTTGAAAGCCACTCTCCTTCAAAAGGGTAAACTCTAAAAGTGTTCCAGAATTGGAGATGGTGGAGGTACAGGTGGATAGCAGCCATTCTTTGTCATGCACATCTTCCATCTTAATGTTACGTAAGAGAACATGAGATTGGATTGTGAGCATACCATGTTGTGACATATTCCACAAGCTGCAGAATCCGCTTTGGCAGTGGACTTCTCCTCTACCTTTTCCTACTGCACATTTATATTATGAGGTTATTAATTTTGTGCATATTCTCAATAAACTAATTCACAGACGCCTAAGTTGGTGCTATTTTTAAATACTTTGGGTGGGATTAGGGAGAGGTACATCTTCTTACTGAGCTTATCAATGCTTTCCCAAAATTGTTAATTGACAGGTTTATGATGGCTCATCCTTGGCTGTGTGGGTACTTGTTCTCCATTTATAAATGTCAGAAATGAGCAGCATCTAAGTAGCATCCACAGGAAAGTTTGGGCTCAGTGTTGGGAAGGAATTTTTGGCAATGCGTATATTCAAGCACAGTGATGATTTCCTGTAGCCAAAAGGAGCCATTGCTTTGGGAGTTTTCCTAAATCATTATTTGCAGTGCTCATTGGGGACCAAGGGCTAAGAGGCTGCATGTGTGAATTCATTTTTTGTCACATCAGCACCTTAATGATCTCTAGTCTGTAGAGGTCCCCAGGACAACAAAGGAGAAGAGGCTCTGACACCACGTTAGGATGCCGGAGCGTGGAGATGCTGACATATGCTCTGTCTGGGTTGCGTTCCTTCTGCCATCATCATGAGGTTCATGAAGGAATTTTATTTTTGTAGGTGTTCAAGATAGAGATGTGAACAAGTCAGAATGGTTTCCAAGAAACTCACTGTTTGGCCGAGGCTGAGGTTGTGTGATATTTGTAGGATGAATAATGAATGCACATAGAGTTAATTCTTTATTATAATTATGCCTTATAAAGGGCCGCACTCACTCACACTGACTTAGCTGGTATGAAAGCATTGCCCCAGACAAAATAGGGTTCTGTTCCTGGGAGTCTCTGACCGATGTGCTTGTCAGGCCTTCCACACATAGCCTTGTTTGGTGTGCATCTGTTCAAGGTTCTGTGTTTTATGGGTCTCATTCACTAGCATTGAACCCATGCCAAACGGCAGTAGAACTCCTGTCCGAAGAAGCGGCTCCAATATACACTTTCCTCCCAAAGAACATTTCTAGCTTTCACAAGCTTTAGACTAACAGACATCGGAAAAAATACAGGGGAAGAAAACGTTCTCCGAGAGATCCTAACAAAGATTGTTATTTAAAGGCTAAGAAACAGAACCAGAGCAGACTCACCTATTTCGATTTGTTTTGGTTTGCATTTTTTAACTCTCAAAATGTACGTTCAGTGGCTTGACATTTTCACTGTTCTGTTAGTGAACACAAAGGCCTGGATAATCAATTACAAACATATTTAAATAAATAGGCAAAAATTTAAATACATAATGGGAAGCTGAGAACACAGTTCATTTGGCAGAGTGCTTGCCAGCATGCATAAACCCTGAGTTAGAGCCCCAGCACCATATAAGCTGAACATAATCAGTAATACATGCTTATAATCCTAGCACAGAAGTTCAAGGTAATCCTTATATGAATAATGAGTTTGAGGTGAGGTGTGTTTACACGAGAGACCTTGTCTCCAGATTACAAAATACACTCTAGGTTTGTAATTAAATATAAGGGAAGCCGTTGCCCTGCCCCTGCGATGCAAATTTGTCAGAGGATATGCAGAAGATGAGCTTGTCTAGAACTAGGCTGACTTTCTCTGTAAGGGGTCAGAGATTGATGGATGTTTTGGGTTTAGCCAGCCACATAGTTCCTGTCAACTCTGCCAGTCAACTTTCCTGACTCAGCACAAAGTAGCCACAGGCAATCTATTGTAAATGCACATGGCTCTATACCAAGAAAAGTTTTCGGTCTATGCACAACATTTTGAATTTCACATAGTTTTCATGTCACAGAATAACATTTGTCCTCTGAGTTTTCCTCCAACTGTTTTAGTGTAGAAACTTTCCTTAGCTCAGAGGCTAAAGCATATGGTAGCCAGATTTATCCTGAAGGCTATATTTTGTAACCCTGGCCTTCAATACTACTAGGTAGGGATGCAGAATAATTTAAAAAAGACTAATTTTTCAGAAATGTATGATGAAACTAAAGCTTTGCCTAAGCCCAGCAATGTTCAAAGACAACACATAAATACTCATACGCAGGCATACACACCCTGTGGTCTTGGAATGTTATTCCACTGAGAAAATGTGGTGCATTTCTTTTCTTCTTGTTTTTGTTTTTTAGCATTGTGCATAAGGCTGTGCCCAAAATGTAATGGCAAATTGTGAGGCTGGGCCACTCGTCTTTCACTAGGATCATTTTTCCTGGTTTTTTTTTGTTTTTGTTTTTGTTTTTTCTGTTACAAGGCGCATCACATGGATTCTACTATGTCTTCACTTTAGAGATAATACTGGCAGGGAAGGAGGGTGTCAAGAAGTCATATCAGACATTGCCCTTAAGACACATAGAGTGGAATAAATTATGCAAATGGCTTGCATGTTGCGGTATAGAAGACTTACAGATGAGTTCACTATACTTCCTGAGTCAGTAGTTGCCTTCTGAGAGTTACAGAGCCAGCAAAACATCAGAGAGGGTCTCTCTGAGACCAAAATGGTCATTCTCCTGCTTATGAGTAGAAAAGTATAGAGTTCAGGGTAGATGGCAGAGGAGGGATGGATGATTCACTCAAATCTACTAGGCTTCACATCTAGGTGTCTCTATATTGTAAGTCCTTCATCCTTCTATCAGGACCACAGCACACTATTTTTAATAGACTTTGTATCTATATGTCTCTGCATCCATAGGATCTTCTCAAGGGCACAAGAGATGGACAGGAAGAGGCTATGGCATGAAACAGAATAGATGAACACTGCTGTTGAATTCATGGGACAATCAGAATAGGGTAGTGTTTGAAGCTACAGTCAGTTGGCTTCTACTTAGTTATTAGTCATGAATTCATAGGACCTGGACAACAGGTGCCACATTTGTGGTGACAGCCTCCCCAAGTCTATCAGAAAAGTTCCCTGTCTCTGGGGACCTCACTTTTTCACATCAGCTATGATGTCATGGTGTATGACTGAGTGGCAGATTACAGTCACTCCTGTGTGCTCCTGGATCACACAGAGTACCAGGTATGATCATCTTCCTGTAGTCAGGACATTAATAATGATCAGGTAGATGCGTTATAGAGATTTTTTTCAGAATTATGTTATGAGTATATATAAAGATATTGTACATGCATATATATATATGAATGTGTATGTGTATATTCATTTTTTATGAATATATGTGTATAATACAAATATGTACATATGTAAAAATTCAGAAATAGGTTACATGTGCTGGCACACACCTAGAGTCCCAGCACTGTAGAGGCTAAGGAGGAGAATGACAGGTTTGAGGATGACCTGGTCAATATGATGAGGCTATATCTTAGCAAAACAAAAACAAAAATAAATGAAAAAAAAATAGCTTCACTCTTATACCATAGAGGAGTGACTAATGGCACTGTAGCATGTATATTGGCAGAATTTGTCTTCTAGCCATTTACGCATAAAAAAAATGATGGTTTAAAATGTCTATCTCATGGGGAAAAGACAGTGTATAAAATTTTGAAGTGACACAATGACATGAAAAGCAAAAAGAACATATAAAGTCATACCTAGGTCAGCAAGAATGTCAGGCACTAGGCTCAGCAGTGTCTCAGGGACATGGACTGATGTGCTTTCTCGTGAGACCCCTAGAAACCACTGTGTCCAAACCTAACCCAAACCCCCACTACACAAAAGGGCATCTTCATCACTTCATATACAACCCTCATTAATACATGTGATAGAATCCTCACTGCAACATATAGTGACATTCTGGATGCTTACTATCCTCATGTGCCACAGAGAGAAGTGCTAGGGACATGGTCCAGGTAGAAAAGCCATTTCTTCTGCCACTGACAACGTATAATCAGGTGACTCTTCTGGAGGGAGCCTATAGCTGGTGTGCAGGCAGCATCCCAGGGAGGAGCCTGCATCTTGGCATAAGCTGTGTAGCCTGGAAAGGGTGGGTCATGGAGAGAGTTACAAATGAGAAACCCTTTGCATCCCTCAAAGCCAGAGGTTAATGCTGCTGTCTGGGGGAAACCCTTGCATCCTCAAAGCCAGAAGCTAATGCTGCTGTCTGGGACCCACACTATTTCTCTCCCACTCAAATTCCATGGACCTGACATTGGGAAGGAGGAGCTGGCTCTGGAGAGGAGTCTGCTTCTCGATTTTTGGCAGTGATTCATGATGGCAGGAGCAGATGGGACCTGCAGGCAGCTCTCTGAGGGCCCTTCCCTTCAGAGGCAAGTCTAGCCTGTGAACTGGTCTGAGCTGGCTGGTTCTGAGCAGTATGGTCAGGACAGGGCAGTTCTCCTGTCCTCAGCACTGCCAGCCTGGATACGAGATTCCGGGCTACTGTGTTGGCACCAGCTGGGTGGATCACTTAATACTGCCACCGCCTCGCAGGAAAAGAACTAGGAGAATGAGAGGATATAGTGGGGCGAGGTGCTCTCCTTACAGTCATTTTTTTAAATACACAGAAGTCAGAGGAAAACACTGAAAAATTCCCATAACCACACTGGTTTTTTAACACTTAATATGAAGAACAAGCAACAGTAGCCTGAAACCCTTCAGCTGCGTCTTGAGGTCATTCTGGTGTGTCACTTGGTGTAAACCCACGTGTGTCTTCTCAGGAAGGGGACACACCCTGAATTGGAGGGTTTTCTGCCTCCACGGTGAAATATTCCCATGTAAACTTATTGGTTCTCTCAAACTTACACAGACTCACATTTTTTTTTTCTTCTCCTTTTGTGGAGAACCAGAAATCTCTTATCGTTTTAGTTCACCAGTGCCTGCTGCATCAGGGTAGGCAGGCCCACCATCTTCCTCTTCCTCCTGTGATGGGCTCCCATGAGAGTTTAGGGTGCCAACCCTGAAGTGCCCTGCAGTGTCAGAATGGACCCTCCAGAAGAGGAAGAGCAACAGTGACCAAGGAGGCAGCTCCTGCTGCACTGCCTGCATCTGGATTTTGCTTGGTGCTCACTTCAGCTCTGGCCTCTTCTAAAGATGTTTTTTGAATAACTTGTCACTCAGGCAATTCGGAGGGTGACATGTTCATTCTCCTTTACTTTCTGATCCTGTGGGGGCTTTTGTTTTTGTTTTTGTTTTCTGAAGCTTTCCTGATACCTTTCATTCTCCAATTGCCCCTGGGTTTCCCCCTTTGCTCTGTGATTTCCTAGAGTCCTGTCCCTCCTTGTGTGGATGGCTCTGCCCATCACACTTTAGCTGTTGTGTAGCATGCACCTGTTTCTCATCAATAAGCAGAGGTGTTCTGGGAGGCAGAAAGAGCCCCCACTCTTCTTAGTGTTTTATGCTTATAAGTAAAACACATTATATCCCCAAAAGGACTTTGTATGCATCATTAATGTTACTAATCACTTTAGGCTAAAAATTAGCTTAACTCAAGTGGGTGGGCCCAGTCTAATCTCTTAGAGGAGTGGTTCTCAACCTTCCCCATGCTGCAACCCTTTCATACAGTTCCTCATGATATGGTGACCCCCCAAACATAAAATTATTTTTGTTGCTGCTGTATGACTGTAACTGTGCTACTATTATGAATTGTAATGCAAATATCTGATATACAGGATATTTGATATATAACTCCCCCAAATGGTCGCAACACACAGGTTGAGAACCTCTGTCTTAGAGAGTTTGCTCTATGGAAAAGTATAAAGGAAGAGTTGCAGAGTTTCAGATGTGAGGAGGATTTGATGAACTTTGTTTGGCTCCTTAATGTGAATACTAACATGGACGGACTGGACAGAGGCTACTGGTTCCTAAGGGTCACTGGCATCCAACAGCCATCCAAGAAACTAGGGCCTGCCTGCATCCTGCTGCTGCAGGAAATAGTCCAGGGCAACATCATGAGTCAGTTTGAAGGAGAATCTATACACATGCCTCCTGATATAGCTAAGGCTACCTGTGCCTTAAACTCAGCTTTGATGCCTCAGCAGAGAAACTCACATCCTTGTTCACAAAATGGCATGACAAGTATATGTGCATATGTATATGTGTGTGTTTGTATGTATGTGTGTTATGTGTATATGCATATATGTATGCATGTGTAGTTGTGTATTGTGTGTATATGTTTGTATATGTGCATGTATATGTGTGTATTGTGTGTATGTGTGTGCTCATGTATTTGTGTTTATGTGTTATGTATGTGTATATGTGTGTTGTAGTATGTGTGTATGTGTGTGTGTGTGTGTGTGTGTTTGTTTGTGTTTTGGCAGTTGTACAAAATGCACATAGATCCTCAAGCTGAGAATGTCATCAGAGTTGATGGGGACAAACCTGGACCCTGGCATCCCCGACAAGTTAGGCTCTGCCACTTGTCCTTAGTAGACAAAGTAAAGAGACACTTAATGGTGAAAAAAAGAGAAATGAAATATATGCAGTGTGGCCACATTAGGTGTAATATGTATCATATCTACAACTACTTGGTACCATAGCTCTCAACTGAGTATTCAGCAGGATTGCTTTTGCCCTACTTTAAAGTGGATGTCCCTAAGGATGCCAAGAATCTCAGTATTTTTAGCACTCTTTAGGAGTTGTTTTCAGTGAGGTTGAAGATGGGCACATATTGGCCAATATTTTCCTATATCTGAGAAAGTATTGCTGTCCTATTACCATTATGACAGTAACTGACACACATGGAATGCACAGGACCAGTGTGTAGCAGCTCTGTCCGTCTTCACAGTGGTGTTTTGTAGTTAGATGAGTAGGATCTGCATTTTATGAATGAAGACTGTGGGGCACAGCCAGGCTAAAGCATGGTATAGCTCCAACCCGTAATGGTTCCCTAGACGTTCACCAAGTGAAGGCTTAGACCTAATCCGGTGATATTCAGAGATGGATCATTGGTGCTAACTGGACCATCAAGGCGCTGAGCTACTGGTAGATTAAGCTATTGAGTGATTTACAGCTTAATAGGTGTTGGGATGTGGTAGAAAATTTAAGCGAAGTCTGGTTGAAGGAGGTATGTTGTTGAAGGTTGTATTTTGTCTCTGATGCCTTGCTTGCTCTCTCTTTCCTCATTCTTCTCTCCTTGTCACTGTCTCCTGGCTCTGTGGTGCACACCTTCCCTTCCTGTGCCCCTCCATCAAGATGCTCTGATTTATCATAGGCTCAAAAGTCACCATGCTAAGTGAGCATGGACTTAGCCCTCTGAAACCGTGAATCAAAATGAGCATTTTTGTCTTTATTTTATTTTTTTATATTTTAAAAAAAATTTTGTCACCAAGATGGAAAGAGGACATAATGGGGCTTACTGAAGGTGGCACAAGTTAATAATAGAGCCCAAGTTCAAGCCCAGGCTCTTTGGCTCTAGAATCTACAACCGTGTGTCCAGTAAGCTGTACTCCTTAGTTTTCTGCAACCATGTTAGTCCATTCATCAGACGTGAGAAAAGCTCGTGACCTGGGGTAAAAGTCACTATCATTGTAGCTCATTGTTGCAAGACACTGAAAGATGTCACGCATGTCCACAGGGCTTTGAAAGACTCCTCCATTCTTACACAAGAGAACCTTAAGAGTAGAGTGAATAGGGGAGCAAGCATGACTGCCTATCACATATGCATCAAGTGAATGGATGTGAGCCAGTAATTCTCACCACATCCCTACTATGCACTGAGAACTCTGCATCTCAATATGGTCTCCCCACCTCCCACAAGGATGCTCTGCCTTCCCATCCTGTGCCCTTTCCTAGACCTACTATCTCAGCACCAGGGGACACCAGCAGATTCCACCTTGAGATCCTCCCATATCCCTGCACTGAAAATTATGATGTTTCCTGCGCAATTTAAAATTTTGTCTGTGGGTTTTCCAGTTGTGAGGTTTTTTGTTTTGTTTTGTTTTGTTTTGTTTTGTTTTTTATCTTCTTTTGCCATGCCAAGGAGACACGGAGGCGGGAGGGGAAAATATCTTTCCTTATTACATCTTGATGAGTCTTGCTAGAGTCTGTCTTGAGGCTGCTGGATGCAGGCCCAACCCTGTTCTCAGAAGCCACGTCCACAACGAGCATCTACAGATGAGGAGCCAGTATGTGGCCCCAGCAACCCCAGACACGGACTGACTGATGGGCCAGCCTTCCCTGCCTGGGATTGTGCATTGAAAGCACATCCTGTCCTTGGCTCTGACACCCCCTCTGCTGGGAAGCAGCATATTTCCCATTCTCTAGCTCTCCTCCACCCCCAACCCCCACAGCATCAATTTTAATAATTACACAGGAAGTTCCTTTTCCTTAAGAAAAGATGGCCGTAGCAGTTTTCAGCTGGGTGTGGACATTTTTTTCCCCCTCTAATCCCCAAGAGTTATGACATGAAGGGGACTGAAAGACATCTCTGACATCATGGGGACTGGAGCACCATAGCAGGCAGTACTGAAGTTCAGACACAGGGCTGGGCTGCAAGATGGCCTCTGAACAAGTCCCTTGGCTACTCCACAGTGCCTTCTTCAAGGTCAGAAGAGTTCTGTGGGGAGTTAGGGGGAAGAGACCCTGCCGTTCAGTGCCACTTCTTTAGTGGCAGGTCCCTTGGAGAGTGGCTCGGTAGAAAAGGTCGAAGAAGCCAAGTGAGGAGACAGAAGGAGAAAATGAGAAGTTGTATGACTGTGTCATTCCTACTAGAGTCCACGGTTTTGCCTAAGACAACAGGTTGAGCTTACTGGTTTAGAAGAATACCACAGTACAAACTCCAATTTTTCCATAGTGGAGAATAATGTCTCACGCAGATTTCATGCTTCCGCTGAAATACCTGGGCCCCGCACTTGGACCTTTTGCATCTGGACCCCACAACATGTTAGATTCAGACCCTTATAATATGCTAAGACTTTCCCATGCTCATTCCAATTCGACATCATTACGCACCTGGAAAATGCTGCACAGACATCTTCTCTGTCTCTCAAAATCAGATGGGGATATATGTGCCCAGAGCGTGATGTAGGGTTTGGTGTGAAGTGTGTGTGTGTGTGTGTGTGTCTGTGTGAGAGAGAGAGAGAGAGAGAGAGAGAGAGAGAGAGAGAGAGAGAGAGAGAGAGAGAGAGAGAGAGAGAGAGAGAGAGAGAGAGAGAGAGAGAGATGATAGTTATTGTCATTACTGACTTTCGATTGTATATGTTTTCCCAGTGGGAAGATGAACACTTGATAGCTTTTGGGCCCACGTCATCTTTGTGGGGTATTTAGTGGTTTGACTATTGCATTTCTTCTTCTCTCTTGGACTCCCAGTGTGACCTGAGAAACACCTGTATTGGAGTCACCTGGGGAACTTATTAACATGTCAGTTGTTGAGCACTGGCCCAGAACCTCTGAGTCAGAGGCTGGCTGTCAGCTGTGATACCTGCCCCCCCCCCCCCTTCTTTCTCAGCTCTGCGTGGCAGCACTGCAGACTGTGTGAAGTGTTTTCTACGTGCTGTGCTGTCTACATCCCCAGGAAAACCAGGACATTTCAGGGGCGGGAATAGGGGGGTGGAATTAGCATAGAGTTTTTGCTTGAACTTTACCCTGGGTTGATGAAGCATGGAGACTCTGGGAAGGTTGCATTCCTTTCTATGGAGCTGGTTACTTTACCCTTACTCTTTCATGTAGTGTTTTTGGCTCATTCCAGCTTCTTAGCTCAATGGTATTTGCTTCCGGTCTGGATGGGCTGTCAATGGTAAGGTGCATTAGCTCTCCACCTGAGCCAGGGGAGCACTTCCCTTATACTCAACACACAGGCCATCCACACCTGCCAGTTCCCTAATAAGGCCCAAGCGTAGTAACAAGTTCAAGTTCATGCTGCTGGTGTTCCTCTCCTATGGACCACACTGCAGTGACAGTAAGCACGAGACCGACTCCATCCAGATCAAATAGCTGAGTTCAGGACAGGAAGTTTTCTCCAACTCTAAGTCATATGCTCTGTACACACAAGGTTTTGGGGTTTAATCCCTACTACTCATACCAACAGCAATGACAAAAACAGGACAGTGGAAGTAGCAACAATAGAACAAACAAACAAACAAAAAACCCAAAATAATAGAAAACCAACCAAACAAGTCATCAACACAAAATGGTATATGCTCACTTATATCGAGACACTAGTCCAAGGGGTACATCCCCATGAAAAACTTTACCTACCAGGAAAGTGGGTCAGAGGGGAAGACATCCTATTGAGACTTTAGGCATGAGAAGCCTGGGAGAATGAGGAAATAGAAGGATCCAGAGGGTCTTGGAAAACTACAGGCTAGTTTGGGCCCGGGGCTCCTCCTCAAACTATGGCACCAGCCAAGGAAAATATAGGCAGTAACCTTCGAACCCCTACCCAAACTAGCCGATGGACAGGACATTCTCCACCGTTAAGTGGAGAAGTAGATCTGACTTTCACACAAACTCTGGTGCCCCATAATTGACCATGTCCCTTGGATGGGGAGGCCTGGTGGCACTCAGAGGAAGTTCACCAAGAAGAGACTCGATACCCTATGAGTATATACAGGGGGAGGAAGTCCCCCTCAGTCACAGACATAGGAGAGGGGAGTAAGGGGAAAATGGGAGGGAAGGAGGAATGGAAGGATACAAGGGATGGGCTAACAACTGAGATGTAATATGAATAAATTAATAATAAAAAAAGAAAAAAATCTAAGTTCAGATCCCAACTTGGGAATTTCATTCTATTACTCTTTTTTATGGATCTTCCTTGGTCCACCTGCAGAGCAGTGTGTTTAGTTGGATGCAGGAATTGCCCCAAGGCTTACCCATCCCTGTTATCTTTTGCAGGACCCAATCACATGCCTGAACTTTGCTCACTGAGCTGTTAGCAGACATATTTTCAGATGAGCTTTGAAAAAGAGCTTCCAATCCCACTGTCTGCCACCACCAAAACCAGGCTATGTTTGAGATATGATCAATGGAGTATCCAATCATCAGATAGCCGATTTCCAGACATTTGATTGAGCCTAGTAAAAGCCTCTCCAAGCTGTCTGCCTGACTGCCTGCATGTATGGACACCAATGTAGTGTTTATACCATTGAGGTTTTATTGTTGGCATGGTTTCAGTCATCTATACAATAGGGATATCAGTGATGCTTCTTGAATTTACAAGGACAGGAGCTGAATTGCACCACACCAAATCCTTGCTTAGTGACTAGAGAGTCCTATAAGGGAGAGGTGGTGAACCCTCTGCATATCTACCTGGCATATCACCCATTCACTATATTCAAAGGATCTCCAATCTCTATGACAACAATTCCTCACCCACCTACAAGTCCATACCGGTAGAGATGTCATTTGCCAGACAGAGATCATAAAAAATAGCCAGTGGGTATGGAGTAGCCAGGTTCTTATTTGATGTATGAAGCCGAAGGGTCTCTAAGTCTTGTGTGATCCACTGAGTAATCGGGTCCCCATAGGAAGGCATGCTAATTGTGTTGCTCACAGGTACATGGTTTGACGTAAGCATCTGTTTGTGAATGAAGCATGGAGCTACAGAACTACCCTGGCACCTGCTTCCTGTGAGCACACCTTATTCCTTCTTATTTGACTTAGCAGGAGGAAGTCCTCTTGAGGAGGAAGGACATCAGCTCGGAGATATTAAATGGGTAGCCAGAAATGTCAGCTAAGAAAATAGCAACATGAGCCTATTTGTCCAGGGCTATCGGACGGCAAGGTATAAACAGGTTTCATACAGGAAGAAATTCTACCAGGTAGATAGATGTCACTGTTGAATGTGACCAGGTTACCTATTAACACCTTGAGTAATGACCAAGACCTCATGGGCCAGTGGGTGCCACAGAAATGCCTGAATAATCCACCTCAAGTGCATTGTGACTTTGTAGACCTTCGTGTGAGCTCTAGAAAAACATACTGTCCCACACCCGAGGCACTGTGTACTCTCATCTTAGGGAAGCCAAGCAAAACTTGAAAGCGTGTATGTCCCAGGATGAGGTACAAGAGCTGCTTCAAGGGTGACATGCTCAGCCCAGCCTCAAAAGAGCTAAAGAGAAAAGCCTCCATTCCAGCCACCCCCTACTGACCTCTTCCTCCTGCCCTGCAGCTCAGAGTAGGATGAGAAAGGGCGCCAAACACAATCTTAGGCTTCCGTTCTTGCTGGCACACTGGCCGGGAGGGAAGAAGCTCTGCTTGGCTGGCTGCCTTGGGCACCTGCCACCATCGTGTGTTTGCTTGACAGGTCATGGGGAGGAAGCTGAATGCTTCTGTTAGGCCTTAGGGACCAGCTACTGGGACAGACATACTCAGGGTCTGTCTCTTTCCGTCCATGTACCTTCTTCTCCCAGCTACCTGATTAACAGTTGATAGTCCTACCACCTTCTCATGTGACCCAGGCATAAAGGCAAGAGATGTGGATGATGTACACAGAACAGACACTGTGTTTCAATCTTTCAGTCCTAGTGATAGAGCACCCCGTCCGCGTCCCCAGGGCACACTTAGAAATCTTCTTTGAGGCCAGTATCTCACACCATTCCCATACCCTTTTGATCAGGTCAAATCAGAAGGATTTACTGAAAAAGCTGGGCCTGGTGATACACACTTAGACATCCAGGGAACTTAAAGTGAGAAGCAGGGTTCAAAACTAGTCCATGGACGTAATGAGAATCCATCTCTAAACAACATTACATCTTAGTATTCAGCTGAGGGTCTCTGGTATTGCTTTTTGTAGTTTTACGTAATCATTATGAGTTACTTATGTATCTCAAGCTGGCCTGGACTTGCTATGTGACCTTGGACTTATGACATTCCTGCTTCCACTTTCCAAGTGCTGGGATTATAGGTGTATGCCATTACACATGGTCTTCTATGGCACTTCCAGGTTTTTTGTTTCCCTTTTTTTTTTAAAGCGTGATACTGGGGATTAAACCTAGGATTTCAGATATTCCAGGCAAGCACTCTGCCAACTGAATGTCAACCCCAGCCCCCTGAATGAATGAAACACACCCAGAGACTCAGTGTTGCTCCCCTTCCTGTCTGAACCAGCCCAGGAGTAAATTCTGAGGTATTTCCTAGACAGGAGAGTTTCAACCTTGATAGAACAACATGGCAGTAATTAACATGCTGCGCACAGATGGCTGGCAAGGTTTTACTCTTACATGAGCCTATGCCATGAATGGCACATTGTCGATATCCTACTTTATAGACTGGGCAACCAAAGCCTAAGGGCTGGAGCCAGTCACCCAGTGCCTTACAAGAAGCTCCAGGGCAGAAAAGGATTGTCAGTCTCTGCTTTTAAAGTCTAGCCACATTCCCGATTCTTTTGTTAAACAAAACAAAACAAAACAAAACAAAACAAAACTGCATAAGAAACCTGAAAAGATTCTTACCCATGTGGCCTGCACTCAAAGGGGCTCTGCTGGTCTGTGTCTCCTGGAATCTGTCAAATCACTCTTTGAAGCAGAACTCTATCTTCTAGTCTCACAGAGGTAGCATGGTCATTTTCAGTACTTTATCCAGCCAGGGATAAAGGATGTCCTTTCTATGTCCATCTCTGTGGTCTTTCTTATTCTGCTGTCTGCCCCATCCTGGGGCCTGATGTGCCAGGACAGACTGTGGAGGGGAAGAAACACCTACTCTCTGGGCTGCCTGGGTACCAGGAGCTGGCAGCCCTCTGCAGTTTAGGTCTAAGGCCTTGGAAGCTCTACAGCCAACCATTCTTACAGCTTTCTTCATCTCTGGGTTGAACCTGAGGCTGCTGGATAGAGACAAAGTCGTGGAAGATCCTCTGCACAGGCCCCTCATTTGCATAACATGAAGATGCTCTGGCTCTGTGCCTGGTCCTGCCTGTCTCTGTACCAAGGAGGGGCTGATATGGCTGCAGTAGGATCCAGACCCTCCTGGGCTCTGTGCTCAGAGGATGGCTTCTTGTCTTCCTGGCCCCCTATATCTGTTATGCTTCATTCATCCTTTTGGGTTCTGAGCCTTCATTACTAGGTATTATATATTTCCTTTAGTTTCCCTAGTGTGGTCCCCATGTCCAGTAAGAAACTAAAAAACCAGAGATAGGGGCCAGATTATCACTTGCCTTTGTTTGTTTTAGATTTATTTATTTTTACCTTCATGAAACGTTTTTCCAGTACGCATGTATGTACACTGTGTACGTGTCTGACACCCATGGTAGTCAGAAGAGGATGGTTCACCCCCTGAATCCATACATAATGAGTTCAGTACAACCTTGGATTACCAGAGGTGCTGCTTAAAAACCAAATGACCCCACCACCACCACCACCACTGAAAAAAAGAGTGTACTCTATGCTGGCTTCCACCTACAAGGCCTTTTCATAGCTTTCCCTACAGCTGTGGCCTCCTGTTTTTATTCTATCTCCCCCCTGTGGGCAGAGAATCGCCAATGCTTTTGCTTGTAACTCCCACCCCTCCCGCCCCCCCAGCTCTTGCTTTGTCCTTCTTGTTTCCCGCCCTCTGTCCCGCCATGGATTTCTGCCAGCCTAGCCCACAGCGGCCTCCTTTTATTCAGCCATCTCAGTTTCAGGCAGACTTCTCCTGCCTAGTTACCCAGCGTGCTTCATTCATCCGTTAGGAGCCTTGACAGGCAGCCAACCAAGCTTGCCAATAGTGCAAGGTAGAGTACCTGTGCCAAGGCCTTGGTGGCTGCTTCCTGCTTTGGTGGCTTCCTATACCTGGCTGCCCTGAGGCTCAGTTACACAGGGACAGAAGTGCCCAGAGATTTTTACCTTGGTTGGCATGGATATGCCATCTGAAGCTGCTGGCTGACGCCATTTCCATAGCCTTGATCTTTTCTCAGGCACCCACTTCTTTCACGGGCCCTCTGTCCTTTCTCAGGGCATTCAGTCCGCAGCCTGTCGCTACCAAGGATCTCCAGTAGCAGGATTGTAATGGCCTGGTTCTCTGTGTCTGTGAAGAGAGGCAGGGTGCTATGTAAAGGAGCGTACAGGCTGTGACTGTAGAGTTTGATTGAGCATCTTGCTCTGCTAGCCTGTCACTGGGATCACTGGGATCTACTGGCTTTATGCCTCAGTTTCCTCTTCTGTGCAAGGGCACTTACCCAGGACTTGGGCACTGGCGAAGGGCAAGGAACTGAGATAGCCCGGTATAAGCATTCTACCCACAACAGCTGCTGGCAGTGCTATTCTATGTGAGTTAGCATCCTCGGTGCTGAGTGGCATCTGAGGGTCAAGAGAATAGGAGGCCTTACAGGACCTTCGCTGCCCTATCTACCTGCCTTATCATTTATACCTCCCCAGTTATAGATCCATCAGAGAAAAAGAGGTAGAACTTCCATTCTTTTTTTTTTTTTTTTTAAAGATTTATTTATGTACACGAGTGCTTCTATCTTCACAGTGATCAGACCCCATCACAGATGGTTGTGAGCCACCATGTGGTTGCTGGGAATTGAACTCAGGACCTCTGGAAGAGTGGGCAGTGCTTTTAACCAATGAGCCATCTCTCCAGCCCCCAGAACTTCCATTCTTCCTGATTAATTTTTTTTTTAAATGCAGCAAATACTCATAGTATAATTTAGGAAAATCAAAAAGCAAGAAGAAAACTAAAAAAAAAAAAAAAAAAAAAGCCATTTTACTGATGATACATGTAGTCATGGGCACACAGATACACATAGGCTCTACCTGTAGTAGAAGTAGAGAGTGTGTGTGTGTGTGTGTGTGTGTGTGTGTGTGTGTGTGTGTGTGGTGTGGTGTGTGTGTCCGTAATTATTGCCACTTCACATATGTATAATACTCATTTAATAGTCTTATTTCATATTATGCACAAGAAGTATAAAATGACCTCCTATGTTTACCAGAGCCTGTTTTGCCATTTGACTTTAAGTGATTTTATTTTCTTGACTATAACTGGGAAATTGACAGTCAATGGACCTGTCTTATCCATCTAACAGATGAGGAAGGTGATACAGTATCAGTCTCATGGATTTTTAGGCTGATTGGAGGCATAGCTGTCACCCAGAATTTCTCTGTGAGATTCAACAAGCAACTGAGTTCTGTGAGAACTTTTCCCTCACCTTATACTTAACGTAGGTGAGTGTCTGTCCTGTTAAGAGCTACTGGGGAAGTGAACATGGGATGTTGTACTGGTTACTTTTCTACTACTGTGACAAAACACCTTGACCAAAGCAGCTCACAGAAGGAAAAAGTACATTTTGGCTTACGGTTCTAGAGGGCTAGTGTCCATCCATGGTGGCAGAACAGACGCCGCCTGGCAGCAGAAGCGGGATGTGAGGGGTCACATCTTGATCCACAGACATGGAGTAGAGAGAGGGGACTGGAAGGGACTCAGGTCTTTTTACTGTTAAAGTATGGCTCTAATGACACACTTCTTCCAACAAAGCCAAACCTCATAAATCTCCCCAAACAAACACCAATGACTAGAGACCAAATGCCTGAGGTCATGGGGAACATTTCTCATTCAAACCATCACAGATGTTATGAGCCCTTTCCCATCCTGTTTCTTGCTCAGAATCCTTTATGCCATACAACACAGCCCCTCACTGCTGCATGGATCCTTTGGCTCCAGCCTGCCTTGGAGTAAGTGTAGGCCTGTGGAAGCAGGATGCACCATCCCTTCAGGCCCTCCTGAACTCAACTGTCCCAGTCAGAGGGTAAGCTCCCTTGGCCCATCACACTGCCAATGATCAGACTGTCAGTGCTGGTCTAGAAGCTGCTTGAATGTCAGCTCCTGCCTGGCACACCTGGAGTTGGCTGGCCTCAGCTATTCCAGGATAGATCCCATGGCTGGGGGCAGCACCTGGAACAGTTTTGAAGCCTAATACCTCCTCCTTGTGATTCTTTCTGG
This sequence comes from Acomys russatus, assembly GCF_903995435.1. Lineage (NCBI taxonomy): Eukaryota > Metazoa > Chordata > Mammalia > Rodentia > Muridae > Acomys > Acomys russatus. Next base: position 21,674,958 of record NC_067153.1, on the reverse strand, counting down.
GCTCAGTGGCGGGTGGCTGGTGGCTGGCGGCTGGCGGCTGGCAAAGTATGCCTGCCTGGCATACCTGCCAGCTGGTCCTTTGATCATGGTGGGGCTGTCCCCCCAGCCCAACATATTATAGAACACAAAAGCTTCAGAAAACCACACAAATAACCACAGGGGAACTGCAGGAAGCTTATCCGATATTTCCTGGCTACAGGTCTGGAGTGTGGGAGGAGCCTTTGCATGTTTGGCAGGTGCCATGGCAATTGTGGACACCACACTGGCCTTGAAATTCAATAGACTCTTTGGCCTTTCTGAGCCTCCACTGCTCACACCTTACACTGACTTCAGGGCGAAGTGTGTGTCTCTAATAACAACGGCAATAAATGATAGCAGCAGGTAATACTCATTGAGCATTTGTGAGTCCAAGTCCCTGTACCTGGCCTCAATCTAGACTTCCCCAAACCCCAGGTTCACTTATCATCTGTAACATAAAGACAGTGATGATTTCCATGTCACAGTGGCTGTGAACTGAGAATGAAAGCACATGAATAGGTCTCCAAACACTGCCACACCTCCCTGATGGGAGAAGATCCTGTCGTTTAATCCTCTGACGTCCAACAGCCGAATGCTCTTCTGCTTGGACCCTGTTCCTTTTCAGGGAGTTTATAACCAAGCTTCCTCCTCTTGAGCACTTTTACTTATCTACGCAGATCAGCCAACGGCAGGTTCTGACATGGGTTTCTGGGGTGACTTTTTAGAATTTGGGCCAGTACCAAGTTAAAAAAAAATGCTCTGTTAGAGGACAGCTATGGCTTTTGCGGAAAAGAAGGTTCTGTTGCTCATATACGATTTGACAAACTGAAAAAGAAAATGGCTTGTAGCTGAGTGCTGTGGAGCACACCTGTAATCCTAGCACTTGGGAAGGCAGAGGCAGGAAGATCTCTGAGTTCGAGGCCTACAAAGGGAGTCCAGGACAGCCAAGGCTACACAGAGAAACCTCTTCTCAAAGGAGAAAGGAGAGAGAGAGAGAGAGAGAGAGAGAGAGAGAGAGAGAGAGAGAGAGAGAGAGAGAGAGGTGCAGATGCCATGGAGAAGTCATAGGATGAAGAGCGACTCACTGGAGTAAACACACTCTGTTGTCGGATGTTATGGATTTGGCTGGGAGCACCAAGCACCTTTGAGCACTTCAGTGGGGGTCCCCAGCCCATGTCCTTTCTTGAGAATGGGTTATATTAATGCTCACCCAGTCTTATTCTATATTTTCCACCTGCCTGGACATCCTCTGGTTACAAGGATGGTGTAATGGTTAGCAATATGACCATTAACCTAATGGGGCCTAGAGCAACCAAGGGGAGGGTGAGAAAGCCACAGTGCCATCCCTGTTGGCGTTATGGGTTAAGAAGGAAGATAGTATGTTAACAGACACAAGTGCAAAGGTCTCAGAAGCAATTTTTCCCTGCCTGTAACAAATTCATCCTTTCTTAGCTGTGTATACCTCACTAGCACCCATTCTGTATAGGAAAGATAGCAGATTTCTTTTCCTCCTCATTGTCTTTAGCCAAGGGCTTAGAACACAGAGGACGTGACAAGCCTGATGCTTTGTGCTCAGGCTCTTTTGAGGAGGACCAAGGGAAGAGGTGGCTGAGGAGAGGGACTGGACCCTGTTTGCTGAGACTTCTGCTAGGGGTTCCCTGGGCCCGTCCTCCTGGTCGTGGCATTCTTTCTTGCCTTTGACCTCTGTCAAGTGCATTTCTTCTTTCTGCCTTCATTGTGTGCAATTCTTCTGACTACTGCTGTATGAAATTGTGGCTGTTTGGCTGCTGAGTTAGAAGCAGTTCTAGGATCCCTGCTCAGGGCCTTTTGTCTCCCCTCCTCTCCTGACCTTATTATCTTTCTCTTTGATCTTCATCTTTCCTTTCCTGGCCACTAAACTTTTTTATTTTTTTTTCCCACTTGGTACAGCTCAGAGAATAATCTGCATTACCACCTTTCTTAGACATTTGCCAAACTCAAACATATCATCCTGTTCCCCTAACCTGTTCCTAATCCCTTGCAGTACTCCAGCCCCTTCCATTGTCCTCAGTGTCCTTCCAGGATTATAAGATATCTCGTGAGTGTTATATACCTACTAGATAGGTAGGCTTCCAGAAATGGCCTGTCGGGGCAGGTTAAGATTGACAGATGGGAGGGGGGACACATTGTATCCCAAAAGAGCAAAAGGCAACTCTGGGAGAAGAGGCAGGGTAAGGAGTTTGGTTCTGCCATTACTGAGAAGAGGCCTTTGGCCACTGTTCAACAGGCTGTTTTATCATGTGTAGACTGAAATGTGCAATGGTGAAACAGTTTTGCCACTCTGCCACTGCTGCAGCTCTGGACAGAAGATACTGGGTGGTAGGAGAAGGCATTGGGAGATGCACTAGGGTTCAGAGTAAATCCCCAATGTGCAGGCTGCTGGTGACTCAGATGGTAAGTTTCTACCTGGAACCAGAGAAGGTAGAGTGATACTGATTTTGTTTATGGTTTCAAGTAAGGGGTGGAATTGATCTGCTATCAGTTTTAGTGTCATGGAGAAAGTATGGTTTTTGTGGGGTTTTTTATTTTATTTTATTCTTTCTTGTCTTGTCTTTTTTGCTTTTGAGACTCACACATAAGTACAATGTATTTTGATTATATGTGCCCCTTCCGTATATCTCTCCCCCTCATATCCCACTTTCAAACTTTATCCTCTTCTTTTAGCATTACTATTGTTACTACTATGATTAGTGTTGCATATGCCTGTGGGTGTGGGGCCCACCACCAGTGTATGAGCAACCTATCAGGGGGCCTATGGACTTGAAATGCAATCTTACTTCTTCCCTCAGTCTCTGCTTGCTGGCCTGCCCTGGGCTTGCTGGCCTCAGGACTATGTGAGCCCACAGATCCTGTCTCCCTTCTCTGCCTTCACAAACACACTCTATGGGAAATATTAAATCCATGCAAGAAAGGGATCACCTTGGATGTCTGAAATGTGTACAGAAATGAATGTTTTGATTTCTATGTAGAAGCCTCCAACTTAAAGCCTTCAGGCAGGGTGTGATTACCCTACAAGCAAAAAGAGAAAGAGAGAGAGAGAGAGAGAGAGAGAGAGAGAGAGAGAGAGAGAGAGAGAGAGAGAGAGAGGAGAGAGAGAGGACATCTTGATAGCTCTCTGGTTATGCATCACTATTTGCCCCTTCTTGTCTCCTCCACCCCACCTTGTGTGTGTGTGTGTGTGTGTGTGTGTGTGTGTGTGTGTGTGTGTGAGAGAGAGAGAGAGAGAGAGAGACAGACAGACAGAGAGACAGAGACAGAGACAGAGAGACAAAGAGAGAGAGAGAGAGAGAGAGAGAGAGAGAGAGAGAGAGAGAGAGAGAGAGAGAGAGAGAGAGAGAGAGAGAGAGAGAGAGCTGGCTTGCATGAATGTGAGCGATTTGCTGATCACTTACTATGCTCTACACTTTAGACGCATCCTCCCCCCGCCCTGGCCCCATTACTCAGTGCTGTCTTTTCTTGAAGTCAGAACCATTTATCTTCTTTCATTTTTTTTTCCTGGCAGGTTGGGATGTGATCCCAGCAGGGTTTTCTATTTGTTGGATGCTCTGTGGTCCCCACATCGAAGTCCCTTAGGGTCCTGGAGTAGCAGAAAAACACCCAGTTGTTCTTCTCTTATGTCAGACATTGATCTTTCCAGCATCTTCCTTCCAGGCCCTATGCAGCTCCTTTACCCCAAAGCCTCTTGAAGCCACTTAGTGTCTCTTCGCACTCACTAATCCCATTTATTAAACATGTGCGGCTTCCTTACTGGCAAACGTTAGTAAAAAAAACATAGTTCTGCAACCCCAAGGGACAGGGTCCTTTGAACTTAGTGACTCTAAAAACATTTGGTGTGAATAATGAAAAGTGCAGCGGCAGCGGTGGCTCTCTCACCTTCTTTGTTCCTTGTTTGCTCTGTGAAGCACAATGTTTAACCCATATTTTCCAAGAACTGTGTAGGTGGATTGCTGGGGACAATTGATTTTTTTTTTTTTTTTTCAAAGAGAAGTGCTGTTCCTCTGCATGTGGAATCCATGAAGCAAAGAATAAAACTGAGCAAGAGTCAACCTGATGACCAGGCCCTGGATACAAGGGGAGATGGTGTTGCCGTGTGTTTGGGCCATCATGTGGTGCAGTTTGAGCGGTCCTATCTGTGATGCTTGGGGACACAAGTATTGAGGATTTCAAGTTTCTTTTTTGAATGTTAAGGATACATACAAATATTTTCGAATTGTGGCCCTAGTCTTTTATGTTTCATATATCCCCTATACATGTGGCCTGAAGGTGATTTTATGCAACATTTTTAGTGACTTGTGTATAGGATGAAATTTATGGTGTGGGTTTTCCCAGTTCTGCTACCATGTTGTCCCTCATTGCCCACATTTTGTATTTTGGGACATTTTAGGTTTGGGTTTTAGGGGTTGGGAATGCTGGTGCATCACTTCTCCCAGAATTGGAGTTTGCCCTGGTCCTTGCTCTCGTCAGAGGTTACATGGGCCATTTCTTTCTTTGACAGTTGTTGTTTAGAATGGGGAAGAACAGCAGCTCAGCAGATGCTAAGGACACCAGTCTTCTTAAGGGATACTGAATTCTGGTTCAGGCTATCGAGTGACTCAGGCAGTCTATAACCTGCCTGAGCAGGAGGTGTTTGTCTAGGCAGATACGAAGGTGTGGGACTGTGGGTATTGAAAAGGTATCTATCTTTTGTAGAGGAGTCTCCTCTTTCTCTACATTTTACCCCCTCTGGTATTATGAAAAAAAATTGGGTTTTATAATACAGCAACATGTCCTTTGGGTGGACATTACAGGTGGTCAATGCCCTGGGACCTTAACTGTGACTTGGGTGTTCATAGGTTGTCCTTCACAGGTCATCACCAACTAGAGTTAGGAATGAGGGAAATGTCTTTGACTCATTAGGTTTTGAAAGCAGAACAAGTATTTTCAAGGAAGCAAGCAAAGCATAGTCAGCTTGGAAGCCGCATCACAAGATGTCCTGAGATCTGCGTGGAGGGTATGTCTTGCCTTCCCTTATAGATGGAGATCTAGGCCCAGGAAGCTCATCTCCTACCCACTGGTTCCCAAGGCCACCCCAGTGCTGTCAGTGGCTCCAGAGACTCTACAGCATTTGTAACTGGAAGGAACAGATTCATCCTCCTCACTTTTCCCATCAGTCTTGGAGGAGAGAGAGAGAGAGGGGGAAGGAGAGAGAGAGAGAGAGAGAGAGAGAGAGAGAGAGAGAGAGAGAGAGAGAGAGAGAGAGAGAGAGAGAGAGAGGAAAAAGAAAGCAGAAATAAAACAAAAAGAAAAGAAAGGGGGGAGCCAAAAGGAGATGGAAGCATCATTAAAGAGGAAGACAGAGTGTGTGTAGGCTATCATGTGCGCTACATAAAAGTATACCTCAGGGGCTGGAGAGATGGCTCAGAAGTTAAGAGCACTGGCTGTTCTTCCAAAGGTCCTGTGTTCAATTCCCAGCAACCACATGGTGGTTTATCTATAATGAGATCTGGTGTCCTGGTCTTCTGGCATGTAGACACACACCCTGGAGGAATACTGTATCCATATTAAATACATAAAAAAATTTTGAAAAGTGCACTTGAGAGCTGGGTGGTGGTGGTATGTACGGACTGTTTTTTCATTGGCTGCATAGTGCTTTATAGTTTTTTTTTTCCCTAGATGCTATAAATACCTATTCTTTTTAAATCTTTTTCTCCCTTTTATTTCTACTTCTGCTTTTAGTCAGGTCATAGAATTTCTTTCTTCCTGATCCTGAACTCTTATACTCCTCTTCTGCTTCTTTGTCTTCCTCTTTACCTTGCATCTATCCATCCATCGATGAAGGCTGCTGCCTCTGTAGATGCAGGCATATGGGCCCAAGCCTGGAGGGCCCTTCTCCACATGCTATGCCCAAGAAGATAAAGGGAAGCCCCCAGAAGGGGTTCCCTTGCACTGGCTCCCTCTGTTGCTGTGGGGAGTGTAGGAGAGACACTAAGGCACGTGCTCAAAGGAAGGGGGCCAGCATTAGGCCATTGGGTCCTCTTTTGCCTCCTGGCTATTCAATCCTCCCTTCTCTCCCATCCCATAGTTAGTTTGGACCTTGGTCTTAAAGTAGAAGGGAGTGTTCTGGCATGAGGCCTTTAAGTTGTCTTATTTCTTAGCCAGAGGAGGAGCAGAAGAGGCCCCATGACTACAGGTCCTTCTCCCCAGAGGAAACTGAGCCCCTGAGTGAATCATAGACGATAATGCTTCCAGACACTACAGAAGACATACCATGTTCCTTTATTTTTCAGGCAGGATAGTGTAGTTTTGCATGCACATTGAGTTTGCCCTTCAGCGTCTGACAGCCTGCTATGCTTTGAACCTCTTGCCCTTACACTGGTGAGTCTGGAAGGCTCTGCCTCCCTTTTGTTTTGAGGGAACAGTATCTTGGTCTTCCTTCCAGGCACATCAGTGAAAGTAAAATGGGCTTTGCTGTGCAAAACCACTTCATCTTTAAACTGTTCCTGGACCATAGGAAGTGGTCAGCAAATAGCTCGTGCATGCATAAACACACACACACACACACACACACACACACACACACACACACACACACACACACTTTAAAAAACATCTTCTTACAAAGGCCTTCCCAAAATTTTTCTTAGCTTTTTTATTGCTTGATTCTCTCAAACACTGTAGATGACTTGTAAATTTCTGCTGAATAAATGAAGGAATGTCAAGTCTGCTTTAGAAGTGACCCCCCAGGCTCAGGCTCAGGAGCAGAGAAGCAAAGTATCTGAGCCAGCTCTTGGCAGGCCAATCTGAGCCCAGCCTGTGCACTAATCTAAATCATTAATAGGTCACTGTTGAAAGGAAAGCAAGCAACATTGAGCACCTTGCCTCAGCACAGGACCCAGCAACTATTGCTGTCCCCAGAAATGTCCACATAGCCTACCTCTTGACTTTGGGTCTGTGTTGCCAATATGGAATGTGCTTTCTTAGAGGAATAGGGGGACAAGGCTCTCAGATGGTGAATAGGAAACACCACACATGGTGTATTTGCAACTGTGTTTGTTATTCTTATTGTATCCTGGCACACTGTGTTAGGCTAACGGGTCTTTATTAGCCATTCTTTATCTTTGTGCTTCCCAAGGGTGGGGACTGAGAGTCCCATTCATCACCACATCTCCACCTTCTAACACAATTCTTGGTATGCGCTTGATACACACTGTAAGGTGCATGAATGAATGGCATAAATGCAACGACAGGCAGGTTGGGGCTGGTGCGTTGAGGCCACCCTGGCTAATTATCTGGGGTTGGGTTTCCGGGGGGTCTTATCCCCTCTTGTCAGATTCAGGTCCAGGACAACGGTTCTATTGTTCCCAGATAGCATAGCCTATCTGAGTGTCTCCTAGGGCAGCCCTCTGTCACACCCTCAGCTCCTGCCCTATCACCCGCCCCACCTGGACCCCTTGCTGCCACTAAAAGCTTTCATGTGGCCGGCATGACTGCTCCTTAATCTGTCTCTCTCCCTCTGGGTAAAAGTTCATGGAAAGCTGCAGTTGAGTTTACTTCATTTTCTGCAGTTCCAGGAGGCCTAGACAAGAGTTTAACTCTTCGAATGTGGCCTTCAAACTTCCAGCTTGACCACTAATCTTACAGGTCCATTCTTATTTCTCTTTGCCGCTGGATAAGTTGAGGTCCCAAAACTGTATCACAACTCCATTACATCCACATCTCACCCATGTTAGTGCCTTTTCCCCCCTAACTGATCAACCTGACACTGAATTTGTTGTTCTTTTCTGCCTTTATATCTGTATGGACCAAAGAGAGATGTTACAAATGTGATGATCCAGGGTACTTTGGAGTCTGTTAATATCATGTGTTCTTCATTATGATGGGCAGATTTAGGCCCAGGGGTTCTGCTCAAACTATGACACCAGCCAAGGACAATACGTGCAGTAAACTTTGAACCCTGAACCAGATCTAACCAATGGACAAGACAGTCTCCACAGTTGAGTGGAGAGTAGAGAGTGGACACTGACTTTCATACGAACTTGGGTGCACCATATTTCACCACGTCCCCCTGATGGGGAGACCTGGTGGCTCTTAGAGGAAGGATTACAAGCTACCAAGTAGAGACTTGATACCCTATGAGCATATACAAGGGGAGGAGGTTCCCTCCCCCCAGTCACATTCATAGGGGAGGGGAATAGGGGGTAAGCGGGAGGGAGGGAGGAATGGGAGGATACAAGGGATGGGATAACAATTGAGATGTAATATGAATGAATTAATAGAACAGATATTAATAAATAAAAAATCATGTGTTCTGAAAGATGTCTTGGGTGTGGGCACCCTGAGGAGCTGAAGTAGCTCCTGGAGATTGCCCAGCTCAATACTGGGTAACTTCCCTCTTTAGTTTCATTAGTTGTGGTTATTAAATTGGGAGCTCTTTATAAAATGGAATGCTATAGCTATTTAAAAGAATCAACTGGAAACAGATAAGTATATGAGTTTATGCATGAAGTTCAATTTAGACTTATACAAACTGCATATATATGTATATATATATCACAAATATGTATGATTTTTATTTGTCAGTTAAAACTGTTCAATTGTAGTTACTAATGGGTTCATGAACTGATGGGGAAGGGGAACATTGTTAAAGTAATTCTATCAAAGAAGAATATCAACCTCAGCAATGCCGACTTTTCTTTTGAAAGCAGGGTATCAAATAGCAGATGTGAGGTTCACTAACAGCTGCTCATTAACATACAGCCACTGTCCCCATATCAGCCATGGGATCTACTGCAGATACAAGTACCCTTGGCCTCTTCGGTTATCTCTGCCTCTTTGCTGACTTGTCAGTCACTCCTAGCTCACCAATCATGCCATGAAGTCCAGGCCAGCACTGCCTACAGATACAGTGATATTACCAGGGCCAAGCCAGAACAGACATGTAATAGATTGTCCAGGGATATTAATGAATAAAGAATGAATGAATGAACAGAGAAGAGAGCATGATTCCACACTTTCCTTCTACCGTCCACTCCTTGAATGCATGAGGCTTTCCATTCTCCTCCTTCTTCTGGTCCTACCCCTGACCTCTCCTCTCTTTGAGTATCTTGGCTCGGCAAGACTTCCTTATCCTCCCCGGGGCTGCAGAGAAAGTAGGAGCAGCGGTGAATGAGTTGAAATGGACCTTTGAGATTACAGTGTAGAGCTGACATTGTCTGTTAAGTCAGGCAGATCTGACTTAATTGATTAATTTAGTTGTTGGAGCAGAGCCAGACCAGAAGCTGGGATCAGCCCCTTTGCTCACACACACACACACACACACACACACACACACACACACACACACACACACCATCGAACAGTGTGCTGGTTAGTCAGACCTGTTGGGGTTTGCAACACACACACACACACACACACAAACACACACACACACACACACCATCAAACAGTGTGCTGGTTAGTCAGACCTGTTGAGGTTTGAGCCTGTGCTCTGGTATGCTGCTTGGGTGACCTTGGCCATGTTGCTTACTCTTGTTAAATCTCAATGGCCTGATCCATGAAAGAAGACTAAAATGCACCATGGAGGTCCTGGTGAGGATAAGCTGTGCTAACACTGGTGCAATCGCCCTTTGGAGACAGCAGGAGGTGAAAGTGCTTATTGTATGTGGCGCAGAGGAGGTTCCTGTCATCCTCTGGGAGGAATCCCAAGGCTAGGTCAAAAGAGGTTATAATTTGGCTCTCCTTCTGTTCAATGCCCTTCACAGACTGCCCAGGGTCTGCAGCTTAGGCAAATAAATTACCCTGCTCCAGCAGGCCCTGTGTTCTGTAGCTAGCCATATGTTAGAGGAGATAGAGATTCTTATCCATCAGAGTAATATTACCCAGCAAGGGATGACATTTCTTATCAGAGGCTGTGAGGAGTCAGAGATAGGAGCTCTTCTTTTCACTGGCTGCCAGACCTTTGTGTCCCATGCTGGCAGGGAGGGTGGCAGAGCTTGCCGCCCAGGAGTGGACAGCTGATGCTATTGCAGGCATCACTTGGCCTTCCTCTTTTACAACAAGCCTGATATGCTGTCTTGTCCAAAGTGGGTCCTTTAGTGATTGAGGCATTTTGAACTCACTGATATAGATTAGGCAGAGGGGAATGAGGAAGGAAGAAGGGAATGTGGTGATGATGCTGGCCAACTTTGGGTGGAGGCAAAGCCCTGGCCTTTGTGGGGACTTCCCCTTCTAGGAACATGCAAGCAATCCCCTGCTATATGCACGAAAGCTGTGTTACAGTGATCTGGCTCTCTAGAGTGGGGTAGCTCAGACCCTTGTACCTATTAAAGACAAGACGTTGGGGGAGATTCTATGCTCTCTCAAGTCAGTTTTCATTTCTTCTTCTTCTTCTTCTTCTTCTTCTTCTTCTTCTTCTTCTTCTTCTTCTTCTTCTTCTTCTTCTCCTCCTCCTCCTCCTCCTCCTCCTCCTCCTCCTCCTCCTCCTCCTCCTCCTCCTCCTCCTTCTTCTTCTTCTTCTTCCAGGCTTTCTCTGTGTGCCAGACCTGACTGTCCTGGACTTGCTTTGTAGACCAGGCTGGCCTCAAAGCCACAGAGATCCACCTGCCTCTGCCTCCCAAGTGCTGTGATTAAAGGCATGCGCCACCACCGCCTGGTTCATGTCAATTTTCTAGTGCTTTCTGCCTCATGCTTTGTCTTGGAAGCTGAGTTATGTGGGTGCATCTGCGGGGTGGCTGTACCATGGAGCTCCATGCCTTCTGTCATGGCAGTATAGGAGGAAAGAAATGGAGTTTATTCTTCTTCTGACCCTCTCCTGGTCCTTTTCTAATTCAGATACTGTCTACACAGAAGGTCCTGTAATATATTCACATTCCTTGTGATATTTGCCAAGTGGATTCTTTTGTCTATAGTATGATGGAGCGACATCACATCTTTCCCTGCCTCCCATGACTACTTTTGGGGTTGCTCAGTTTCATAGCCCTGGCTTTCTGAAGGAAAAGACTTTATGAGGCCCCTAGAGACCTATTCAGAGGAAAAGCACACTGCACATGAGCTATCACCATGGACCCAATTGACCACATGCTTTGGGACTGTGAGTTGTATTGCAGGCACGTGCTCAGGGCTCTTTCCTTCCTGAGTTTTGGGAAGCCTTGTCTTATGCAGCTCTGCTCTCAAGTAATAATCTTGCCTTTTCAAAAGGAAGGAGAAGTGGTTTTCTGTCTTCCGGAACCCCTTCACATCAGCACTTCCTGATTACGGCTCTCTCCTGGTAGCACCACATCTCTATTTCCTTCTAGCTCTTCTCGATCCCATCCTAGACTGTATCTTGGGTCTTCGAGTTTTCTTGCCTTACTCTATTTGACATCTCTCACATCCCTTCCTAGTGACCAAACCCAGATATTGGAAGCCCAGGTCTGAGCATGCCCTTCTTCAACTTAAATGTTACCAAGAGCTCTGTCAGCTTCAGAGTTATAACCACCCCTCTTGCTATAGTAGTATCTATGGGTCCCATCAACACCATCCTATCCTTGAATCCAGCCTGGTGACCTTTGACACCCTTCCGCTGGTGTCAGGTGTCAGTCCTCAGAAGCAGGTGTCACTTCTTGTGTTTTCAGCTTCCACTTTCCCTCTTTGTCTTCTTTGATTTGGTCCTGTCACTTTGTGTTTGTGCTTAAGAAGACTATGTCTAGGCTGAGTTCAGCTTCACCTGGGGCTGGCTCTGTGGCTACCAACATGCTTCTCCCTTCTCTGCTGGCTTTTGGTCAGTATTTGAATCGCCTTTTAGCCTTTCTGCATCCTTAATGATAGTCTTTTTTCCCCTCTTCTTCTTTTAAAAATATTCTGTATTTTTTGAGACAGAAATTTTCTCTTTAGCTTAGGCTTTCCTCTCCTTCACTTCAGGAAGGCTAGGAGTACAAGTTTGAGCCACTATGTCTGGCCAAGGTAGTCTTATATATAGCATAACTGGATCTTCCTTTGACCATTCAGCTAGCCTTTATTTGATTGGATAATTTAACTTACTTATACCTAATGTAATCACTGATAGGTCAGGACTTACTGTTGCAATTTTTTTTTTCTGGCTGCTCTCTGATTTTGTTACCACTTTCTTACATCTTTTTGTACATTGTTTTATAATATGTGTTTATGTTATTTACATTTATTCTTCCTCTCTGATGATCTAGCCACAGTGGAATTTCCCTTTGTATCTTCCATAAGGTTTACACAAAGCATCTTATCACAAAGTCTGTTTTAAGCTAATGATGACCTCAAGGGCATAAAGAAGAGCTGCATTTCTTTCCCACCGCATTTTATGTTATTGGTGTTACAATCTCTACTTTTGAGCATTAACAAACAATTAGCAGTATAGTTATTTTATATTTTTATCTTTCAAATTGTATCCTTGAATTGAAAGTGACTTATGTGCCACCATTGCAGTATTTTTCTGGACTTGACTGTTTTTTTACTTTTATTGTGAGTTCTGCATGCATGCGTCTTTGTGCTATTAGTGTCCTTTTATTTCAGCTTGAAAGGCTTCTTTTAGCATTTTTTATAAGACAGGCCTTCTGATGTGTAACCCCCTCTTTTTTCTGACTAAGAGGGCTTTTCTGTGCCCCCCATTTTTCAGAGATAGCTTTCAGGTATTTGATTGGCAGTTATTCTTTCAATATATCATTCCACTCTTTTAATTTTCAGGATTTTTGCTGATAAATCTACAGATATTCTTAATTACAGTTCACCTATATATGACAAGTTAGCCTTTTAAAAAAAGATGTATTTATTTATTATTATGTATATAGTGCTCTGCCTGCATGCACACCTTCAGGCCAGAAGAGGACACTAGATATCATTATAGATGGTTGTGAGCCACCATGTGGTTGCTGGGAATTGAACTCAGGACCTTTGGAAGAGCAGCCAGTGCTCTTAACCTCTGAGCCATCTCTCCAGACCAAGTTAGCTTTTCTTATTGCCTTCACACATCTATGTCTTTGGCTTCTGAGAATTTGATTATAATATGTCTTAGTAAAGATTTCTTCACTATAACCAGATTTGGGTTCTTTGGGACTCAGCTTGATGTTTATTTCTCTTTATGGTTATGAACTGTTTTCTATGATTTTTTTTTCTTTCAACAAACTTTTTTCAACCTCTCCTCTGTTTCACTTAATGATATACTAGAAGATTTTTGCATTTTATTCATTTATTGTTTCGGAGCTGGTTGATTACTTTGTCTAGTTGGTCAGCTATGCTGTGGAAGTTACTTATAGGATTTTCAGTTTGGTTGTTGTATATTGGTGTGAAGATTTCTGTTTGAATCTTCTTTTAATTGGTTTTGTCTTTGTTTACTTTTGTTGGTGTGCTCTTTTCTGATATCATACAGTAGAGTATCTTTATTGTTTTGTGGTTCACAGAACTTATTTTGAACTCTTCGTCAGACAGTTCATGGATATCCATTTCATTAATCACTGCCCTGATTATTAATGACCCTTATGGTCTTGTGTTGATGTAAGTACATTTGAAGAAATAAGCACTCTTATGTTCTTTATAGATTAGCTTTAGCAAAGAAAGTCATCCACTGGTCACTCCATCCAGAATCTGGGTGGGCTGTCTGGTAAAATCTTAGATAGGGTTACTGCTGTAACTGCGAATATAATGGATACTGTGGTCCCTATATCGTTGGGTAGGTGGGCATGCATCTTGGGTCCGTAGAGGCCATACTGGAGCCTGGAGCCATTTGGATAAGTCCAGAGCTTAGGTTTCTATGGCTAAGCCTAATGCCTGGGTCAATGATCAGACCTTAAGATGTGGATCCATGAATGCAAGCTAAACCCTGAGTCCATGAGGGTTTTATTCTACACTAAAGCTCACCAGAGTATTTTCATTAACTATAACCCAAAGCCTAGATTTTTAGATGTTGGCCTAGAAATGGAGCTCATTTGAGTAGGCCTGGTGTTGGGGTCAGTCTGTGGCAAGCTCAGGTTTTTTTTTTTTTTTCTTTCTTATTCCTCCAAACGAAAGACAACTCTTTCCAGCTTTGTGAGAAGGAGTGCTGATAAGGAACAGTGTAAAGCTAGCCCATATCAAATATAAAAGACATTTGAAGTATGTCTTATTTTCTGTTCCACCCAGATGCTATAACATTTTATTTGGATTCTTTAGCCCTTGTGGCTGAGTGATGTTCAAGTTGACCTTTCTATGAAGGCCAGACGATGACATTTCTATTCTTCGTCTTGATGATGCCACTTTTGTTTCACTCCTGTCTTTCTCTGTTACATTTAAACCTTTTAAAGGGTAAAGTCAGCATTGCCTACTGCAGTCATAGCAATGAAACAAAGCACAACAGCAACTCTTTTCATTCTATGTGCTGGGAACTATTGTAAATTCTTCCCATTCACCAAGTCATTTTATCGCCCCAAGATTGTTGTAGTATAGTTCCTATTGCAGCATTCAGGTTTTAGATGAAGTAGCTTAAGAAGAGGGCTTAGCAGCTGTGTTCCATCGTCCAGGCTAGATGAGAGCTTTTAGCAAGATTCAGAGGCTAAAGTTGTCTCTGCGATGCTCACTTTCATGCCCTCTACTATGTTCTACTGATTGCTAGCAGCAGCCACATTGCAAGTAGCTGACACATGAGTAGAGGTACCACTCTCCCATCTCTCTTTCGGTCTATGCACTGGATACCAAGATGGCAGCCTGGTAAACAATAACGAACCAGAGTTTAGAAATCTAGCTGACCTCAGTTGAATTCTGGCCTCTTTAGCCAGTGATTGTGAGCAAACTAGTTTCACCGAACCTTGGCCAATGTGGGGGCAGTGCTTTTTATCCTATACCGGATGTTTGTGAGGTGAGCTGATGGGTTACAGTACGTGAGCCAAGAGTGTCAACCGCCCTTTTGGAGACGTTCTCATGTTTAAGTAAAATGACACCACATCCTTCTCAGGTAAGAATAGATGGAAGGGAGAAGGCTACCTGGGATGGGATGACCTTCACTGAGGTTGGTAGGGAGAAGGGATAGAGTCTAGATGCTGTAGGACTCGAAGCCAACTCCCTGTCCTGGGGTTCAGCCTTGGGGTGCCATTACTTTGAGTCACAGTAGCCACTGACTTTCCTTGGAAGACCAAGTATGTAGAGATCTGGGTGATTCCCTGACTCAAGCCACGGTATTAGAGGTCTCTCAGTGTTTTGGGTTCTATGATCATTCTGAGCCTCCAAGCGCTGGTTGCCTTCTCACATGGAGACACAGCTGTCTCCGTCCCCTGGCTTTCTGGCTCTGTGAGCTCTGTGAAGAGGCCCTTTTCCAGGAAATCCAATTAGGTGCTCTGAAATAGAGTTTCTCAATAGTGCTTGCTTCTGAGGATTGCTTCACCGTACTCTTCATTTCCTTCTACATCTGCCTCCCTGCGCTCGCAGGCAGGCCTGCTTCTGTGCACAACCCTCATTTTCTTCCTCCACGTCTCCTTACCTCCTCACCTCATCCTGCCTCCAGCTGTCAAAGGAACAGAGGTGCTGGCCTCTTATAAACCAGCCTACCTTAGCAGAAGGATCATCCCCTGAAGAGGGGGAAGAAGGACGTTTGGCCTTGCGACAGCCATTGATCGCTGACTCAGCCTGGATGTTGGACTTGCAGTATAATCATCCCTGGAAAGTCACAGAACCTTCTTGGCCCCAGGCCCGGAAGTGAGACTGTAGCCTCACTGAAAGTAACAGCTCCAGTTGGCTGCCTTTCCATTGGTTAGCTCCTTCTTATTGTTCTTTTGCTTCTGAGAATCTTTGCAGACCAGAGCGATGTACTCTGCCCAGACACAATAACGTTTAGTATCACATAGATTTAACTCTAAATATATATATTTAATATATACATTTTAAAAATTATAATTTATTTACATTATATCTCAATTGTAATTCCCTTGCTCTTATCTTCCTGTACGCATCCCTCATTCTTCTGCCCCATTCCCCTCCCTTAGACCTCTAACTGGTAGGGTCCTCCTCCCCTACCATCTGACCACAGCCTATCGGGTCAGATGTAAGTTTTTGTTTGTTTGTTTGTTTGTTTTTGGTTTTTCAAGACAGGCTTTCTCTGTGTAGCCTTGGCTATCCTAGATTCGCTTTGTAGACCAGGCTGGCCTCGAACTCACAGCGATCTGCCGGCCTCTGCCTCCCAAGTGCTGGGATTAAAGGCGTACATTAAAGGGTAAGTTTTTAACCATCATTCTAAAGCTACCTACTTGCAGTGGATAGACCATCCCACCTTGGTTCACCTAAACAAGATAATTCCCCATAGGCTTGCCCAGAGGCCTGTTTCCTTGGTAATTCTAGGACTCATGAAGCTGACAATTAAAACTGACCATCACAACTTCCAATCCCAGCTCTCGTGTGTACTTGTAGTATTAGAGTGAAATTCTAGGTGATCCTGTTCTGGCTTCCTCATCTGTAATGTGGGCTACTGATCATACTGATTGCCTGTGGTAGCGTGAACTGCTGGCTGCGATTCTGCACTTCCCCCCATAAAATTGTGCCTTCATCCCTTTGCCACGATGGATACAATGTACGGTACTTCCTTGACTTTGGGCTCAGCCCTGTGGCTTCTTAGGCTCTATGGGAAGTTCCTGGTCTTACCAATTGGAGAGCTGAATGTGTGGGAGCTTTCTCTAACTCTCAGGGGTCATAGTAACATTTTCCTTTGGTGATAGGAGTGTGATAGAGGTGCAGAAGCACCTGCCCACAAGCACTGCTTACATCAGCCAACACCCAGTTCACCAGATGACAGGAGGGTGAAGAATAAGTGCTCGTTATCATGTGCCCTTGAATTTTTTTGTTCCCTGTTCCCGACTCCCTAGTGCTGGGGTTACAGATGTGTGTCACTATGCTCAGTTATTTGGTTCTGGGGATTAAGCTCAGGACTCTGTGCATGATAAGGAATCACTCTACCTATTGAGCTATATCCCCACCCCTTCCCCCTTCCTTCCTTCCTTCCTTCCTTCTTTCCTCCCTTCCTTCCCTTCTTCCTTCCTTTCCTCCTTTCTCTCTCTCTCTCTCTCTCTCTCTCTCTCTCTCTCTCTCTCTCTCTCTCTCTCTGCCCTTCTGATGGTAACTGGGGCCACCAGAATATTCTAGATTCACCTCCTATTTTAAACACATCGACAACTTTAATTTGGCTTGCAGCCTTAATTCCATGTAACGTGATATTCACAGGTTTAAGGGATTGGATCATGGGCATCATTAGGTGGCCTCTGTTTTATGTGCTACAGCTCACACTGGACGTAACCCAATACTATATTCCTATTGATCCATACTGGTATTATAAGCCCTAACATTTTATATGTGACGTGAAGATGAGGTGGCATGTCCTCTGATATTACCACCACCTCCTCTTTCAAAAGAGTTTGCTCCTGTTGGGAAATGATGCTGTGCTTTGACTGTCAGTGGACTGCAAGCAATGAGCTTATCAGACAGAACAAAGTAGTGTGCAATTCTTAGGTTCCTTTGATGCAGAGCAGAGACTCTTCAGATTAGTGATAATTGTCATGAGTAATTACTGTGATGGATGTGCTGTGTACCTGTTGTCCCTTGGTAGGTA
This sequence comes from Acomys russatus, assembly GCF_903995435.1. Classification (NCBI taxonomy): domain Eukaryota; kingdom Metazoa; phylum Chordata; class Mammalia; order Rodentia; family Muridae; genus Acomys; species Acomys russatus. The sequence continues at coordinate 21,657,356 of NC_067153.1, read as the reverse complement.
GAAGTGTACCGTATTAAGGACTGACTGAGCCACATGAGAAGGGCCACAAGGCATGCTCAGGACAGCCAACTTCTATCTCTCCATGCTGATCTGGCTCTGGTTTTTTTTCAGCCAGAAGACACTCTGATCTTTACACACACAATGGATTGCAGGGGAAAAATAAAAACTTCCTGGCCTGACTGATACCACTTTGTAAGGAAATAGCTGGCTTTAGTGGGGCAAGAAAACAAAATCCAGCAAGAGTGATAACCTTTCACTGCTCTGGGATCTGGTGAGTAGCTTGCTGCTGCATTACTACAGAAGACATTCAGATTTGGGGCAAAGATGTAAATTCCGGGGTGCTATGTTAGCCACTCATGGGTACTATGAATAGAGGGAGGAGAAGAACTAGGATCTAGGGGTTCCAGGGTTGTGAGGTTCCCCCATAGACTTGCCATATTGCTACTAGAAAATAGACATTTAGTTTCTGAGTTCTAGTTGGCTGCCCTGTCTTTTTAGCTGGCCTCTACTATTGATCAGTAAGTGACCTTAGGCCAAGCTCTCGTTTCTCCCATGCCTGGGGCTCTTTATCTGGGCTATGGGGTTATATTAATGTTACAATAGAGCTCTTATGAGAAATAACTGAAAAAAGGTGAGAGGTGAAAGAGAGAGATTGCATACATGGTTGCATGTATGTGAATATGAATATGCATTTGTATGTACCCATATATGTATGTACATGTCTGTATATAAGCATGTAGTATAAATAGGGATGTATATGTATCATACATGTGTATTAATTGTGTTTACTGTATAATTAATAAGGATATTTCTCTGTTTATGATACTCTCACAGACTGAAGAGAAGTCCCAGTCTGCTTACTGTAGGATCATCCTGATGTTCTTTGAAATAATATAGGTTAGGGCTGAGAGATAGTGCTCAGTGGAGTCTTGAATGGGGATTTCCTGAGACTACCTACTACCCAGTAGCCACGTAAGAGACTCACTCCCAGACTTGCCTTTGGGAAGTGTTTAAAATAGATCACATCTTGATACCATACAACTTTCTCCTGTGTCTACTCTATTCCCTCTGTACCTGAAATCACACTTAGACTCTAATACTCCCCAGTTCCAAGGATGTCTGAGGAAAATTTATGTCATGTTGCTTCTCTCCTGACAGCCTGTGATCCTGGCCCCTGCACCTACTCATTTCTCTCCCCCATGAAAATCTAACATGCTCTATCCATGTGCAGGCATGAACATCCTGAGTGCAGCCTGCAGACATTTCCTGTTTGCTCATCTCACCTGCTTTCCTTCATCCCTGTAAGGGCCAAGCACCTTCACCTTACCTTTCCAGCTGAGGGGAATCAGACCCCTCTCTGTTCATAGTGAGCCTTTTCCCCCACGGCACAACTTCTAAATGTTTTCTAAGTTCCTTGTGGCCTTCCCAGCAGAACAAGCAGGCCTTTCCCCATCTGTCTGTTGAGCAGACTGTCTATGGCTGTCCCTACTGTAGAGTCACATTACTGATCCTGAAGCCAGGAGACAAAAACAAAAACAACAACAACAAAAAAAAACTTTTAAAAAGGCACAGAGCAGGGCAGTTCAGCTACCACCCTAACATCTTTCCTCTCTACTGTTCCAGAGGCCTGAACTATAAAGCCAGAGGGGCCCTAAAGACTGTCCTTTAATGTGTGTCAAAAATCCTGCCGAGAAATTGTATTTAGTTTAAAATATACAGCTCAACTTTAGGGTTACAAACAAGAGCCAGGAAGCCATGAGCTGCCTTGGTGAGGCCTGCATTCAGAGGCACATGAAAAGGCATGTGCTTTCTCTCTCTCTGCAAGGCATGTCGACCTGAAAACCCGCTGCTCACTCTCTTTCTCTGCCCTGTGTTTCATTTTGTAAATGTGTTCTCTACCCCTGCATTTCAGGATCCATCACGATTTAAATTCCTTCTCAGCAGGGTTTCCGAAGGGGTTCAGATCTAGATACTATGTCTTCCATCTGATGTGTGGGGAACGATACAGTTGGCAGGATGTTTTCTGAAGTCAAGTTTTGTCCTCACAGCTCCCACACAGGCTATATATCCTCCTCCCTTGCAGATAAAGAAAATCTTCTGCCTAGCTGCAAATCAATTTCCCATTCTTCTCGAGGATGCCACAAGTCCTGTGTAGCTGTGGTTTAGATGAGGGTGTTGGAATCCAAGCCACATTCAAGTCATGGGGCAAGACTTCACAGCTCCTTGTGATCTGGTGGCCCCCTTAGCAAGTACCTTATTAATGGATCACCTGTACTATAAGGTGGATGCTGATTTGCCTGATGATCCTTCCTTCCCAAAACAGGAATGCCTCTGCCCCTCTGCCTGGATTCTCCAGTGTGTAACCTGGCTCCACACTTGCAATGCATCCTTCAAAAAGATGCGCCAGACAAATGAATTAATAACCTATCAGTCAAACATTGGTGCTGGTCAGTTTATACTGTCTTGACACAACTTACAGTCATCTTTGATGAGGGAACCCGATCAGATTGGCCCGTGGCAATCTCAAGACTAGAGTGATTATTTTGATCAAAGACTGACGTGGGAGGGCAGCATCATTCCTTGAATAGAGCGGCCTGGCTTGTATAGGAAAGCCAGCTGAGCATGAGGCAAAGAGTGAGCCAATAAGCAATCGTCCCCATGGTTTCCACTTTAGATTCCTGCCTGGAGTTCCTGCCCTGGTTTCTCTTGATGATGGACTGTATGCTGTAAGATGATATAAATCTTTTCCTCCTGTAAATTGCTTTGGGTTATGGTTTACCATGGCAACAGATGTCAAACAGAGGTACCAGTTTGGGAGCACTGAATACCTGTGTAGCAGTTTTACCTCTTAGTATAAAACAGTAAGTGCCTCTTTGAAAAAATTTAAACATACTCATCATTTAGAGGTAACCAATTAAATAATTATATGTGTGTATGACTATCTATCTATCTATCTATCTATCTATCATCTATCACCTATCTAATCTATGTATTATGTTGATAGTTTGTAAATAGGTCTTTTATTAGATACATGATAAATACCTTTAACCTGGCCATGTATGTTTCTGTTACATCACCATAGATTCCCTGGGCCTCAGTTTTACCCATTTTCAGGAAAAACGTGAAGGGATAAAATCCTTCCACTTTCTCCCCATATCAGTTCAGCCCTTTAGGATGAAGGAGGCCTGAGCACTGTGATAACAGTGTTATTTGCTTAGCTGTCTCACAACATGACGTTTAAGTGAGATATGAAGGGTAAGTCACACCGCACCACACAGTGAAAATGCAAAAGCTAGAGGGACTGACATTTCCTGTAAGCCTTGATGAATTGCCAGTCACCTGATTTGTACAACTCATGAATTATGGAAGTTTATTAATCTATCTATTTCATATTTGTTAATTTTATTTCTTTATTTGCTTTTGGGGACAAAGTTTTTATTTTTATTTTTTAATTTATATTTGTTATGCTTCTTAAGCTGGCCTCAAATCCCCTGGGTAGCCAAGGGTAGCCTTGATGTTCGACTCTTCTTGACTGCTAGGGTTCCAGGTGTGAGCCCCTCATAAGGCTTACATATTTAAATCATGGAGGGAAAAAAAAGGACAGTGTGTTGTGATGCATGAAAATCCACGAAATGGAAATGGAAAGTTCAATATCTGTAAATCAGGAATTATTGGAATGCACCTTGACCTTTTTAAAGGCTGTTGGCTGCTATATGACACAAATGTCTGAATGTGTGCCACAAATACACGCGGCTTTTTATAATAAATCTGCCCATATAAACTTAGCCACTCCTGTAGCTTGTGGATGCTAACTTGTTCTCTGGCACACAAATTGGTGAGGCCTAAGAAAAGATAAGACATTAAAATCATACAACAGAGAAATGGATATGTTCTCAGGGCTGGGTTTTAGATCTCTGAACCATAGGTCAGGACATTGGTCTTTTGAGGCAAGGCAGAAAGAGGTAAAATCTTTCATTGGTGACTGAGAGAATCCAAATTTAGACTAACCCTCTGGGGGGCTACAGATGTAGCACAGTTGGTGGAATCTTCGGGTAGCCTACTGAAGCTCTGGGTTTGAGCCCCAGTACCAAATAAACCAGACATAAACCAAATAATTCCAGCACTCAGGAGGTAGATACAGGAGGATCGATCCTCTGCTGCGTAAGGAGCTTAAGGCCAGCCGGAGCTATATGAGACCCTGTCTCAAAACAGAACAAAATAGCATCACCACTACCAACACATGGCTGTCTGTCCCATAGTTCTTGATCTCTCTGATGGGCTTTTCCCACCCCCACAGTCTACTATGATAGTCTGCTAAACACAGGGCCATACCCAAGGAAGCCATCAACCTGTCCTTACAAAAGATGCCAACCGAGAGCTGGGGACAGTAGGACATGACTAGTTGAGTTCTGGGATTTAGACTCTGGAGAGAGAGAAGCCCCCTCCCCCCCCCCCCGGGAACGGCAACAAACCCCAGAGCCTTCTCATGGGAAAGAGACCTTACTGGACTCCAGCTCTGTTCCCTGGGGACATGGCGTTCTTAGGTCACAATACCAAGCAATTGTCCCATTAAATCTCCTCTGCAGGGACACTACTATGCCTTCTCTACTGATTACCACCGTCTCCACATGGGTGGATTGTAAACATGTTCTTTTAAAACAGCTTTATTTAGACAGAAGTCACATACCATGGAATTTACTAATCCTAAAGCGTATTCATTTCCTCAAGACAAAAAGTCTGGTCCTTTAGTTACCAAGTCCCTATAGCTCTGTCTTCCCCAGCGATCACCCACCATCAGGCTTCTTCCTGTTGCTGTGGATTGATCCACTTTTCTACCCTTCTGGAACTGGCTTCTCTCACCTAGCATAGCTTTTCAAGGCTCATTAAAGTGTCTTGGCTTTCTTCTTTTTATATAATGGAAGAAGATTCCATTTTTATGACTATGTCTGATTTTATTTTGTCATTGGTTCATGGACTTTGGGCTGTTCCCTTTTTCTAGACTATACTAGTCTGGAGGTTCTTATCCAAGTTTTCTCATAGATGATGTCTCCACGTGTCACAGTATAACAATACACATATGCTGAGGAGTGCATTTGCCAGACTGTAGTGTATGGCTCTGGTGGAACTTTTGAGGATCTGTGAGACTTCTGCAGCATGCCTTTGTTATCTTCCCTTCCCTCGCAGACTGCCTACCCTCATTCCTCATTCCTGCTCAGCTTAAACATACAACACAATTCTATTTTGTATGAAGTTTTACCTCTTGCCAAGTTAATAAATGGAACTAGAAATAGGTGTAGTGATTGCTTTGTCAGTAGAAGAGGCAACTAGGAGAGCAAGCTGCCCTCTGAGTGGGAAATGTTCCATACTGTAGTTTGATGTATTGGGGTAAATACATATCAAAATCAATCATACATTTCACTCAACATAATTTTTTTCAAACTTAAAATAATGCCAATAGAAAAAAGTTATTGGGGGCTACATGCATTTAATCATCCTGAGACACAATTAGTTGCTTATCTACCCACCTTTCCACAGACACAGGAGCCAGTGCCTGGCAGTGAAGGCCAAGTATAGACAGGCTCTTAATTGGCATGATTAACTATACCTCAATAGGAGCCTTAATAACACCAGTGGGGAGCAAAGGAGGCTGTTTTCCACTCTGTGAGCATGGGGCTGCCTGGCAGAGGTCATGGGGCACCTGGAGGGCTGTGCCCTGCAGTGGGGGAGGGGCATTCTTGAAGTCCAGCTGTATTTCCTTTGGAACAAAGTTTAAAAATATGTTCATCATTTCCTATTACTAAGTATAAAATCCATACTTACTTTCATCTACGGCGATGTGAAAGCCAACTCCATTTTGCCCATGTGTTTTCTAGGCAAAGCTTTGGACAAAGAGAGTTTTCACCAAGCACAGTAACCCTAAATGTATGCACAGCAGAGAAATAGACAAGAAACAAGTATCACAGAAGTGGGAGATCACTTGGAATATGCCAAAAAATATGTAAATTGACATGATTCACAGATTAGGACTGATCAAACACTACTAATTTTTCATGTTTTAAAAAAATCAGTATTATACAATTTTTGATAGAATTGCATTTAATTGTGTCATTTTATTCCTAGAATAAAATTTATTTTACCAGAAAAAGTATGAGTGTATTAAATACCATCATTTTCTGAGAGGAAACATTACACATTTTTGTACTTTTATTCTTCATCTATAGTTGATTTCTTTTCCCCCAGAGATTACTTACCAAATGCGTATGAATTGTTAAGAATTATCTGTGTTGTTCCTTCTGACTGGGGACATTTTGTTGGTTCCTCTCTCTCTGGCATAGACTGATTCACCCCCCTGTGTTCTGTACTCAAAGCTGGTATACGTTATGGCCGCTCTACATGTGGCATTGAACATGAACATGAACCTTCAAAGTGAGTCCTGGGGTTTGATTTCCTATGATCTGGGCAAGTGGTAGATCTTCTCTTTGTATTGATTTCCTTATTGGAAGAATGGGGCAGAAGCCAGCCTCCCAAGTGTGTTAGCATTTGAAACATATATGAGAACATTCCTGGTACCCTGGACCCCTCTGTTAGTTCATTCCCCTTCTTTAACCTCCTTGAGTTCACTGTCTGCCTTAGAAAACAGCACTTAGCAAGTCTTACAGAGTATGTAATTCTGGTCACTAGCATCTCTAGCCTCTACAGAGACTTAAAAGCATATGTGCATGACACTGTGTGTGTGTGTGTGTGTGTGTGTGTGTGTGTGTGTGTGTGTGTGTAAAGCATGTATCCCATGGATGTGTGTGTGTGCTTGTATCCTGAACTAGGTACAAAAAAGACAAGCATCACATGTTTTTACTCACATATTTAATAGTTAAGAGTTGGTCTCACAGAAGGAGAAAATAGAATGAGATGTACCAGGGGTAGACTGGTTCGAAGTGTGAGCTGTGAGATAATTGATTTTAAAAAAAAGACAATATTTCAGCTCATTATAAGAGGAATAAACTCAGGTGTCTTATAGTATAGGGTAACTATAGTTCTTAGTATCTTGTAGTCTTGAGAAAGGCTTAGGGAATGGATATTGCATTCTTTCCACAAACATGAGACCAATGTGAGGTAATAGTTATGTTAACTAGCTAGATTTTATAACCATGTTGTTCTTGATACAGCTTTTCCATCAGGTTTATAAAAAGGTTAGACAAAACCTATGTCCTCTGGATGAATTCTGATTATTTGTCATGGTGGCTGCCTTACACACACACACACGCTCAAGATTTGGTCCCTAGCACAAAACTAAACATAGTAGTATATGCCTGGTCCTACAGTTCTTGAAAAGGGCGATCATAAACCTTGGCCTATAGAGCAAGCTTGAGGCCAGCTAGGAATACATGAGATCCAATCATCTCAAGCTACATGAGCTAAGGGAGCTAGTAAATGTCCATCACTGATCAAAGGTGGGGCTAGTAGAAGCAGGCATCTAGGTGGTGTCTGTTATTTCCTCCCTCGGTGCAGGTTCCTGGCAGTGGGGCTCAGTCTTTAAGCACTGCCCAGTGCTGTGTTGGAAACTCTTCTTGCCAATCAGGATCTTGAACTTGACCTCAGGTGGAAGTGAACATTGTTTTCTGCGGATGGAGGCGGGGCTCAACAGGCCATGAGTCATGGCTTTGCAACTGTGTTTACCCTTTGAGAATGTGAGCAGAGTCATACTTTCACAGAAGCTACACCACTGCTGGGTGTTGGCCTCCAATTTATTGTGCACTTCCATAATGCACCCACACCCTAAACTGCCTCTCTTGGTCCCTTCTATCCTTGGCAGGGATGCAACCCTGGCATCTATGGCAGTAGGTTTCAGCCTTCAATTTGCAAGTGACAATCCAGGGAGCTTACTAGCATGCAGATACCTGAGCCTACACCAAACTTTCTAGCTCGATGGAGTAGGTGAATGACAGTTACCACATTTTCCACACCGTCAGGTAGATCACTCCACCATTTCGGTACTATAAAGAGATCTTGGGACCTACCTGTACTTTAAGGCTTCCCAAGTTTTGAGCTAGCAGATAAAAGTATTAGCTCATAAATATAAAAGGCAAAGGCAAAGATAGAGATAGGGGTATGTATTTATAGACCTTCAGATCAATTTGTCCAATGAAGGTAGACAGGTTGAGATTTGGAGATAACATGTTACTGCAGCAAAACATACCATCCCCACCTTATGCAGCCTGCAAAGTAAGGTCAGAATTATTGCTCTGCCTCAAAACATGGAGTCTGCTAGATCCCTGAGAGGCTGGGCCATGCCTGATGTATTGGTGATGACTGCAGTGCCCACGGGTGACACCTGGCTTTTTTGGCTCCTCATAACTCCGTCTTTGCTTAAGCTTTTAAAAAGCACTCTGTGTGTGTGTGTGTGTGTGTGTGTGTGTGTGTGTGTGTGTGTGTGTGTGTGTGTGTGTTGGGGTGCTTCTTCACCTCTGCTGAAAGCCAGTCTGCCCCACACTTGGCTCTCAGCTGTGCAGCTTTATGCACTGCTCCCTTCTGTGTTTCCCAGGTCAGAATGCCCTGCCTGGCTTTTAGAGTCCTCACCATCCTGACCCCTACACTCCCTATCCCGTGACTGTTTTCTTTTGGCTCCAGCTTCAAGAAGATGCTTGCTTAGAACCCATAGCCCCAAGCCCATCTCCACTTAAGGCATTCATCACTTGTGGCTTCTACCACTCACTCTCCTCCCTGTGTCTCTCCTTGAAATAGTGGCTTTCAGAGGAACTCTCCCACAAAGCCCACTAGGTTAGACTTCGACAGTCTTGTGTTGTACTTCCTTCTTCCATACTTCCCTAATCTGCCCTCTTGCTGATGTCCTGACCTCCTAACTACATTATCTACTCCAGCAATGACTTCTGTTTTGCAGTCTCTTCCTACAAGTATCCTAACATTGGCAGGTGTCTGAGGAACAAGTTTTTAGAGTTGGTTAGCTTGGTGGTGTGTTGGTTAGGGGGTAGACAGGGAAAGCATAACCAGTCATTTAAGAGTCACATGCCCATTTCTTATGTCGTCCAGCCCACTCTGCCTTCCACCTTCCAGACCAGGCCTCTTTACTCCATGGCTGGCACAGTTCAGATGTGATTTGGAACTGTAATGTATAACTATTAAATCAGGGCAATTGGCCTTTCTTACTAAGCATCACTTGAGGAAAACAATATATAAGTCAGTGTGGGCCTCAGAGAATTACAGCCTTGCCTTTGCATTGTCAAGTTAAAATTATTTGTGAGATACAAGTCTGGGTGTGTCTTTCAAAAGAATTTTTTTTTATTGTTAATTAAATGGGTTGTCTGGCAATTAGATTCTTGTATATAATGCATTCTCCTTTACCTCCATCTTCTTTCCTTTTTTTTTTTTTTTTTGTTTTTCTTTTTTTGTTTTTTTTTTTTTTTTGGTTTTTCGAGACAGGGTTTCTCTGTGTAGCCTTGGCCATCCTGGACTCACTTTGTAGACCAGGCTGGCCTCGAACTCACAGCGATCTGCCTGCCTCTGCCTCCCGAGTGCTGGGATTAAAGGCGTGCACCACCACGCCCGGCTCTCCTATGAACTCTCCTCCCTCCTGACAGGTTCTTTCCCCATGTTTATGTTTTTGTTGTTTCCTTTTGTGACATCCTGAGTTTAATCGAGGACATCTCAGTGACCGCAGGTATGGAGCTGTCCTGTGCCTGTTGGTTTACCAATAGGTACTCATTTGAAAATAATGATTACCTCTCCCTGAGGCTCAGCAGGGACAGGTGGACCTCATGAGACCCTCCCCCACCCATCCGTCACTGCCTACAGATCCAGTCTTGTGCAGGCTCAGAGCAGGCATCCTCAGCTGCTTGTGAGATCATGGCTGGAATGACTGTGTCATACCCAGAAAATAGCATTTCAGAATCCTGTTCCCACTTCTTAATGTTCTCCCCACCTTTCAACCTTACCATACAGAGGACTGAGCTTCCAACCAATGAACCATTCCAATCAATAGTAATTCAGTTTGGGTGCTCTGGGTCCCCTTGATTCATATGAGAGTCCTAGCTTTACCTGCCATTGTGGCTGGCCTCCATTCTCTACTTCCTCTTCTGTTTCCTGTTAGTAGATGGTAGGTGACCGAGTCTAGTTTTGCGATGAGCACTCTATACCCATGCTGGGGACTGTGGGAGAGTCTCTCTGGTGTGGACCCCGCAATGATGTGAATGAGTCATAACTCACAAGTACATTTAGTTTCATGAGTGTTGTCATATTGCTTTCCAGAATGACTGTACTGGCTTACACTCCCATCAGCCATGCTTGGTGGTTTCTGTTTCCCTATGGCCTCACTAGCACCTGGTACGATAAGATGTTCTTTTACCCATGGCCATGTCAAGGCCCTGTGTTAGCTCTTGTGCTGGACACTTTACATGTCAAAGAAAAATCCCTAGTAAAAAGAAATACCAGGTAGGCAGACTTTTACTAGAGAGGACAATTCTTTCCAGAAACTCTCTATAGACTTCCCTTAAGTCTGTATTGTTGTGTAGCTTGGGGAAGATGTCCTACTAGCCAGTTGCCATCAGAGATGACAGGATTCCTGTGGCTTCTGGAAGCTAAGATTGACTCTTCTGGTTGCCAAATAGTTCTTTTGAGCACATTACTGTCTGGGCCAAACCTATACAGAACTGGGACTATTCTAATAAGCAGAGCAGAGATTGCTGCTGAACAGCCAACAGTCTACATGAGGTTTTCCCTTTGGCCAATATTGAGGTGTACACTGCCTGTTCTGTATAAGTAATGTTCCTCTTCTATAGTCACACAGCATCTTCCTGAGAGCTGTACGATTAACCATTTCCCGAGTTCAGATTTGATGTGTTAACCAGCACATGTCTGTTACCTGGGGATCAGACCTGTCCGGCTTGTTTTAGAAACCTAATGTTCTTTAGGAAAGTATTCATGCCAGGAAGACATCAAACCTGTTCCCACCCCAACTGTTCGAGCTAAGGTTTCTTCATGCTCCCAATGAGAGAAGAGCAACAGAAAGTTTCAAGGGCAGAGTACCTCAGCTCTGGCCCCGTGCCATGACAGGTGGGGAGAAACACCTGTCAGGGGCTAGGATCTCTGCAGGTAGCTGCCTCCCCTTCTCACCCACCACATGGATGCTCTAGTAATCCTTTCATTTTCTGTTGGACCGGAGGGGAAAAACATTAATTTTTAAGTGATACCCAATTGTTAAAATTTGTTGAGTACTTGCTCTCTGCTAGGTGGCTTGGAGAGTGTTTCATTTCTATGATCTCAAAGAAGTCTCCAGACAATCCTGTCCATGTTGTACCCATGACACAGAAAGGCACTAAAAAGAAACCTGCTTTCAGGCTGGGGATCTGGCTTTACGGTGGAGTGCTTGCTCTGCATCCACAAGGCCTTGAGTAAAAAAGAATTTCGCTTCTGGCATTTATTAGGAAGGTGGCCCTAAGCCAGTCACTTCACTAAGACAGCTATCCCTTGGCTTTGTTTGTGCACCACAGATAATAGAACTAAGTGGGCTCATGGTATAAAGTATTATTCTATCATCTTAAAAAGAAAATGAAGAAACGTAGGGGCTCAGGATAGTCTCTTTACCAAACAGCAGACAGCTCTGCTAAGCAGAGTCACAATTAGAGTTGAGAGTGCTTGGGTCTAGAGCTGGCACTGGCTCTGGGCCTTAGGAGGTGGACCGTTCCCAGGAATGGTACCTTGACTTCTGCAGGAGGAAAAAGACATTCCTCCTCAGCCACACTTTTCACACACAATAATCTCTGCCATTGACCACAAAGACTGGGCACTGCCTCCAAGATCTGCTCAGTTTCCGGTGATCACCTGCTACAGAGCCACATACCTGGGAGATGACTCATACCAGACCCAGGAGCACTTAGTAAACATCTCCTGGACCACGCTGAATTCTATGAATAAAAGGCTTTAAGGTGACAAAGATGCTGCCGGTTCACAGACCCATTCTGGGTGTCAAGGAAGGCCCTGGTCCCTTGACACTGTCTTGACACTGTCTGGAGCACCAAGTGATTGTGAGCAACTTCTTCAGTACCCCGGGGTGAGATCACTGCTTAAGAGATGCCAAGTAACTCAGCAGAAGTCACATAGCTGATATATAGCAAAGATGGAAGTGTCAGGCTTGAGCTAATTCTGCAAGACACTTGAGCTCTCCAGACCTGGTAGGTAAGAGTGTACCTCCCAGAATGCAATGTGCTCAGCGTTGATAATAAATGAGGCGTTGGATAGCGAGTGTCTTTTCTCCTGATCTTCTAATCCTGGATTTGCTTTATTTGTAGGACTGATGAACATGCACAGGTCGAGCCATGACAATGGCCCTAAGATAATGAGATGCTTTTTGTAGAAGACATGGAAGATTTCTGAAACTGGAAAAAGTACCTAGAAACTTGGAGAAGAGTGAAGAAAGCACTTTCCCTCCCCTGCCTGAGCATCTTCCACCATACTCAACGCTTTTTGCCAGGGCTCTGGTCACTGAACTACTGACCTCTTTCAATTTGGTTTGATGGAATATTAGTCTGGAAATTTTACTTTCAATTAAACTCACTTGTTGAACTGCCTCCATCTTCAAAGGATTCCATTAGGCTAATTATAGCTATTGCTACAAGGCATTATATGCAATCAATTTCAGCTTTTAGGCAATTCAGTTAAAATGTTTTATATTCTTACTTTGCAGGGGTATGTATAACCATCATCCTCTGTTTTGAGGAATTCAAATCAAAGCAGCAATTTTGATGGTTGGCCATCTCTGGTCTAGCCTACTATGTCCTTATGTGCAGAAAAAGACAATGCTGCACAGAGCAAGAAAGCCACCTCCTGTTTATAGGATCAAGTGTTTGGAAACTGCAAGCTGTGCTTTATATCACGGTATTTCTTTGCAAACTAAAGCCAAAGGCAATGGTAGTTCCTTCCAAATTGCAAAGGTTTGTCCTTCCACTAACTGTTGCCCATAATTATGGTGTCAAGATAACAGTCATAGAAGAGTTTAGTGGAGACCCTGTCTGGTGTCTACATTTCATATGAAATAGAAATTATTTTCTCCTTTTATCTATTGTTTTTGTGTGAGTACATGTATGTGTGATTGATGTATATATGTGGTTATAGACACTCACATGTCTCCGCACAGATGAGGGTCAAAGTGCTCCTTCCACTGTGGGTTCTGGAATACAGCTCACACTATTAATTGTGTACCCTCTAAGCCATCTTTGGCCTGAGATCACTTTCTTTGTATTTTTAACTCTGTCTTCTTTCCTTCATGTGCTAGCAGACATGTAGCCTAGCTCATACTTGCCAACCTACTCTCGTGCTCCAAAAGTTAAAACCTCAGCTTGTAGGCCAGGACTGTACCATCTCCCATCACATGCCTAACTCATAGTAGGCACTGGCATGTGGGCCAGGATTGTATTTTCTCCCATCACATGCTTACCTCATAGTAGGTGCTTGCATGATGGATAGACGGATGAATTAATCCTCAAAGCATGACTTGTATTTTCTCCTTTTGAAAACATCAGTATTTTATTACATAAATATTGAGTGGTTGCATTCATCTTAGGGAAAAAAAACCCCCAGAAGTTTTCCAAAAGGTAGAGATACTTGTAATGCATCTTTGCTAATCTTCATCCTTACCTCTGAATGGAGATAATTTATCATCATTTGGAGCACATCTTTGCAGGCCTTTCTTATGTATTTCCATACACAGAGCATTGCTTACAGACAGACTCGTGAACAGATTGTTTTGCAGTATATGTTTTTCTCTAAGTAGTCTGTCAGGCCTGATGGCATGTAGGAGCCCCTTTTTCCTTTTGTAGATGCTACAAGCTATCCTCATGCCAAGTGGAGTCGCCACCTTTGATTTGATCTGAATGAATTTGTGTCTTCGCAGGTTGCACTCACATAATGTGCTGTGCATGGAGACACCAGTTGTGAATGCTGTTTCTCAAGCACTGTCTATATTGTGATCTGTGACAGGTATCCCATTGGGCCAATTAGGTTATGCTGACTGGCCAGCAAGCCCCCGAGGTCCCCCTGTCTTAATTTCCTCACACTGAGATTACAAGTGTGTATCACCATATCCAGATTTTTTTTTTTTTAAAAACATGTGCTCTGACGATCATAGTTAGGTTGTTACGTTTGTTTTTTTTGGTTGTCTGTTTTTAAGATTTATTTATTTATTATGTATACAATGTTCTGCCTGCACATATACCTGCAGGCCAGAAGAGGGCACTGGATCTCCTTATAGATGGTTATGAGCCACCATGTGGTTGCTGGGAATTGAACATAGGACCTTTGGAACAGCAGTCAGTGCTCTTAACCTCTGAGCCATCTCTTCAGCCCTAGGTTGTTACATTTGTAAGGCATCTCCCTAGTCCCTCAAATAAACTCTTTTTAGTCACTCTATTTGCATATGCCTTCTTTTTTGTAACTTGACCATCTAGCCATAGTATCTTTTGGTAGCAACACCACATGTCTTCGAAATCAGCTTTGGCAATTATGCCAAAGAAACAAACAAAATTATACAAAGTCCTGAGGCTTGCCAGAGAGACCAAATATCACTTGTCTCAAATCTAGGGCATTGTGCTCCAAGTATTCCATAATAGTGGGGAGAGAATGAATAACCTAGAATAATTCCTTCTCCCTGGACCATATATTTTTATCTGCACAGGGGCTCAGAGAGCATTTTGAATGTATTAGCCATAATAACAGAACATCCATAGTGCCACTGTGGTTCATATGCATAATGTACCAGGAAGTGTCCCTCTAGAACGTGTTGGAATGGGGAATGACACTCCAGCCCAGTGCTTAGCTGATACAGCACCACTGTCTACAATAAGCCCCAAACTATTGTCATTATATTTTATTCTTCTTTCTACATATTTTGCCATCATCTATTAAGAATTTTTGTTTAGTTTGGTTAAATATTATTTTCACATTTATTTATTATTATTATTATTATTATTTTGTTTTGCCTTGTGACCCACTCTGTCTAAACAAGTCTGTCTGTGTAGCCACAAATTTACAACTATCCACTGGACTCTGGTGGACCCACTTCTGGCTACATGACTGAGGACAATATCTACCCTACTCCTGGCCAGGGCATCCAATAGCTACTCATCAGGGTAGGAAATGGTCCTTTGAGTCGCTTGCCCATCCATGATTGAAAGATAGGCCCAGTTTTGTAAGGCCCAGGGTAGGCAACTATAGCTGCAATGCAATCGTGATTCCAATTTCTGTGTTATACCCTAACAATAGCATTTATAGCCCTTTTCAGTATTTTCTGTTTTTTTTTTTTTCATCCCATCTTCTGTGACATTCTCTAAGCCTTGGGGGCAGGGACAATGCTCTAATTCTCCTGAGCACTCAACCATTATGTGCTTTTAGTACCCTCTGAAACTAAGAATCTCGGTATTCATCATGGCTTATTGCAAAGAGAAGCTTCTCTGATTAAGGCCGGGCATATCTTTGATCAATTAGTTTAGATATAAACATTTAAAAAGCAGCTAGACTCCATGTCACTTTAATTAAACAACTGTAGTAAGGTTCCCCACACAGCCTAAGACCTGAGTAATATGAACCTTCTGGGAAGCAGGTCTCAAGTCCAGTCAGTGGATTGTAGTTGATACCACTCTATCAGCCATGCCACTACTGTAACCATGGGTGCATCCTAACTGACATATGGATGTTGTAGTTCATAGGGGACACATATGGATGAAACAGTTGTCTTTTTTTTCCTCATTAGCTTGTATAGCACCTTCCAGCACTATAAAAAGCTATCCATCAGAAGAGAAGTTTCCACCTCACTTCCAGCTTGATTTAACTTTATTTCATCAGTGAGGTGTGTGGTATCTTCAGCAATGGCATTACCTAGTTCTGGTGAGCAACAAACACGTAGTGATGGATCTCATGGTGCTTTTTAAGAACCCATTGCTTTTCTAAACAACCTTATCCAGCCATAGATGATACATATATCTTCCAATTTTTTAACTGTATTTTTAATGGACTTACAACATAGTAAGTTTCCATATGGTTTTTGCATACACTTGTTTTGGTTAATTCTCACCTATCCTGCCTCTTCCTTTTCCCTTGTCTCACTTCGTTCTTGCTATCCCCCTTTCTACTTTCGTATCACCCATGTTCTACTTGTCTCCTTCCCTGACAGCTATATCTAGTTTTCTGGCAGGTTAAAAACACAAGTGTAAAGAATCAAAGATAGGACTCATATATGAGAGAGAACTCGTGCCTGGTATGGTGAAGGGTAAAATATCTGGCAAAATAACATCAAAAGTTTAAAACCACAACCACTGGGAAGATTTCACCTGGTGTTTCAAGTATCCCCTCACCTACAGATAGGACATCTCATGAGTTTATGGCAAGACTTGAGAGGCCACCATAGCCCAGGACGTCTTGTTTCACAAGAGAATCTTCAGGTGTTCTAAGCCATTATGACACATGCCAAGCCTTTCAGAGAGCCACAAGAATGGTCCAGAGGAAGTTCTAAACCACTATGATTCATGGGTAGACTTTTCTCTCTTGAAACCTGAGCCATGGGGTATTCCCCCACAAGGGCCACTGGCTCTTCAAAGTAGGTTTGCCTTGTTAGGAAAGGTTTGCCTTGCCATGTGGCAGGAAAACTCTGGCTCTTACTCTGTAGATGATGTGGTTGCAGGTGACAGGTCATGAGAGGTCATAATAGGAGGTGTAACCATGCAGTGTCTGAGGGTTCTGTATTTCTCCACTCCTGAGTGCCCCTTTGCTCATGTGTTCTATGGATTGAGCAGATTTCCATAGGAACGCACCCATACATTTCTATGTATCAAGGTGCTAAGAAGACACAGTTAACCTCTTCCATTCTCTGTTTCCTACTAGCTGGGTCAACTAGTGAAATGAAGCTATGCAATAGGCACTCTACTCACTCCTTCCATTTTTTTTATGGGAAAGACAAAACAACATGATTTTTCTGGGTGTGATGGGACATACTTGTTATTCCAACACTTGAGAAACGGAGGCAGGAAGATCAAGAATTCCAGACAACTAACTAGACTAGACTCCTAGTAGAGGGAGGGAAACACCAACCCACCCACGAAATCTTTGACCCAAAATTTACCCTGCCTACAAGATGTACAGGGATACAGATAGCACAGAGACTGAGGGAATGTCCAACCAGTGCCTGGTCCAACCTGAGACCCACCCCATGGAAGAAAGCCAATCCCTGACACTAAGAATGATACTCTGTTGTGCTTGCAGACAGGAGCCTAGCAGAGTTGTCCTCTGAGAGGCTCCTCCCAGCAGTGGTTAGAAACAGATGCTTAGACTCATAGCCAAACTTTGGGCAAAGTCTAGTGCAAAGGTGGGGTTGGGGGGGGGGAGGAGAAAAGGACCTGAAGGTCACAGCAGCTCTACAAGAAGACAAACAGAGCCAACTAACAAGGGATCAGGAGGGCTTGTTGAGTCTGAAGCACCAACCAAGGACCATGCATGGACTGGGCCTAGGCCCACTACACAGATGTAGCCGATGAACAGCTCAGGCTTCATGTAGGCTCCCTAGTAAGGGGAGCAGGGGCTGTCTCTGACATGGACTCTATTACCTGCTTTTGATGACTTTCCCTTCACTGGATTCCCTTGCCAGGCCACAGGAGAAGAGGATGCACTCAGGCCTGATGCAACTTGATGAGCGGGGGTGAGGGTGGGGCGCCAGTTTTCTGAGGAATAGGGGAGGGAGGATAAGGAAGAGGGAGGGATGGTGAGACTGGGAGGAGAGGAGGGAGGGGACTATGACTGGGATATAAAGTGAATAAATTAAAAAAAAAAAAGAATTCTAGACAAGCCGTGGCTACACTATAAAACCCTGTTTCAAAAATAACCAGAACATAACTGTAAAGGTTCTGAACTATAACTATCTAGAAAAGACACACACATACGACAGGAACAAAGAGAATGGAGGTTTCATTGGCAAAGTGCACATGGTGAATTGATGATACGAGCTAGGGAATGACGTATTTCTTGCTGTTGTTAGTAGCTGATTTTCCTGACCACATGTGGGTCAGTTCAGATCAAGGTGCCTTCATGCACCCTGTATCTCATATTTTCAGCCCTTATAGCATGTATATCCACAACTGGTAAACTTTCAAAACTAAGTCAACCTATCCCATGCTTCATAGATCCTGCATACCTGGTGGCTTTGAAGTGCCGCTAACAAACATCTGAACTTCAGGCGGGTTCACTTTGGTTTCACATAAACCTTCCTCTGCCACCTAGCTTCTAGCTGTGACTACCCTCTGGCATTTGTTAAGTTTAGAGATGAATGAAGAACAAGGGTATCTCGCCTCAACCTCTTGAAACATGGAGGTTGGGGTTACTGTTACTGAGCTTTCCAGCTCCGCTGCCCGTTCTTTGTCTTTTCTTCCTGTATCCTAGAGCTCCAATGTCCATGTCCATACCTGAGCAAGTATATTGAAAGTATAAGAAACCAAGAAGCATTAAAGTTATTTATAACCTCATGATCCTTTGTACTATAAGAACAATTGCCTGGTATAACTGACGTCTGTCAGTCTGTAGCCCCCCTCTCCCACACAAACTCACCTCAGTGTCACTCCATTCCCATTCATAGTTTTCTGCCAGTAATGACTGTGTTATTCCATAGCTTCTCAATTACATGTTGAAGTTTCCTTTTATCCAAATCATTGTTAGCAAAATAATAAATAAATAAATAATAAAACATGTAACTTTTTTTTTTCTTCTGTGTAAAATTTTCCTTCTAGGGTGTTGTATATACAAAATAATGATAGAAATTGAACCACTGGATTAAAGGATGTGGATATTATCATACTGTAAGTATTTATATTTAAATTAATACATTTGTTTTCCTGAATAGGTACATATTTATCAGGAAATCCATTGAGAGCTAGGTGGTGGTGGCATATGCCTTTAATCCCAGTACTTGGAAGGTAGAGGCAGTCTGATCTCTGAGTTTGAGGACAGAGACACACAAAGAAGCCCTGTCTTAAAAAGTCAAAAGAGAAAGGAAGGAAGGAAGGAAGGAAGGAAGGAAGAGAGAGAAAGAAAAGTTGCCCTATTTTATTTTTCTTCATACTATCTTATTACTAATATTTTATGTAATGGTGGTACATTTGTTAGAATTTATATGGCAGTGTTAATATCTTAGGAGAGACCAAAGTTCACTCCATTGGGGCTCACTACTGGTGTCCTGAGGGCCTACAGAGCTTGATCAATGTACCGTGTTGCAAATCCCCCATTGGATCACAAGGAAAACTTTCACTGCCTTAGACATTCTTGTACTCAAGGTCTTCATCCCTCTCTCCCTTTTCATAACTCTTAGCAACTACTGATCCTTTTACTATCTCTGTCATTGTATAGTTTGGAGACTTATCACATGGTTGGGACCACACAAGTAGCCTTTTCATACATGGGTTTTTGTTTTTTTGCATATGACTCATTTAATGTGTCTTTTGATGAGTTGAGAAGTGTCAGTTGATTTTCTATGGTCTAGATGAGCCAGAGTTAGTCCATCTTGTCTGCTTTCAAACTTGTTCATCAAGAATTGAAGCCTCTATAAACATTTATGTTGATTAAAGTTTTCTCATTTCTGTAAACACTGAGGAGGTCAGTTTCTGAATCTTAGTAAGAAGATGTTTAGTTTGACAATTTACTCTCTTCCGATCTGGATGTACCATTGAATTGGAAGTCTCTATAGCACATAATGGAGAAATAGCTCAGTGGTATAGCACTCGCCTAGCATTCTCGAAGACCTAGGTTTTACTCTAGAAGCAAATCAACAAAAGTTCACCGTATCAGATGGTACAGACCTGTAATCCATCTGCTAGAGAGGCTGAAGCCGCTGGATCACAGTTTCATGTCCACCTTGGCTATAGGAAGTTTCTGTTGGTGCTAATGTTCTAGATCTAGGCTTAATTAATGGGTGTATAGTGACATCTCCATACTGTTTTAGTTTGTGTTTCCTTGGCAAAGATTTTTATGGTTTTGTTTTTTTGTTTTTTGTTTTGTTTTTTTTTGCCCTCCATAAGTGAAGTATCTGTTCATCTTTCTTTTTTCTATTTTTTTAAATAAAAAACTTAGGTGTTCTTTTTTGTTCCTACATTTTAAGGCCTTTCTTGTATGTGAACAATATTTTTATATTTATTAATTATGTTTGTGTGTGTGTGTGTGTGTGTGTGTGTGCGCGTGTGCGTGTGCATGGGCATGTGCATGTGCATGCCATGGCATGTATATAGAGTTGCAAGAGTTGATTTTCTCCTTCCACACTATTGGTTTCAGGCCTCAAACTTACTTGTCAGGCTTGAGTGAAGCAACTTTACCTACTACACCATCTTACTGGCCTTTTACATTTTAAACCATATTTACTTTCAATATAAACATACTTAGAAATGAGCAGAGCAATTATGTGAATTTAAGGACTACAGTTTGCATTCTGACACATATATAGGGTACCTGGAGGTGCAGCAGCCATGATGGAACTATGGGGTGATGACAAGCCATGAAACTAGGCGGGGAGACCTTAAGACACAGGAAGCCTTGATCCTTGACTGAATTTTTGCTGGGGCAGTCCATCATCCCAGGGCTAAGACCATTTTTGTTTGTTTGTTTGTTTGTTTTTCGAGACAGGGTTTCTCTGTGTAGTCTTGGCTGTCTTAGACTTGCTTTGTAGACCAGGCTGGCCTTGAACTCACAGAGATCTGCCTGCCTCTGCCTTCCAAGTGCTGGGTTTAAAGGTGTGCACCACCATGACCTAGCTCAGATTTCTTGGTTATTGGGCTATCTCTTACTTGTACCCCAAAGGATTCCTGATAAGTATTCAGATTGTCTGCACAGTGAGGGGCAGCCAGAGCTCCTAGGTTCCAACCTACAATATCCTATGTGACCGTAGATAAGTCTCTTAGCTTCTCCATGAATTCCTTTGCTCATCTGTGTACTACTCAACAAATGTAAATTGAACAGTGAACGGGGGACAATAGTACCATTTAAATCTTGATTGTCAGTCTCATTAAATGACTAAATACTTATAAAAGGTTGGAACATTGCCAGACACGCAGTAAGTGGCTGTGGAAGGGTTTGCCAACTGAAATGAAAAGAGAAGCCATCATGTTTATAGGCTTTGTTTTACATTTTGATCCATCATTAAGCTACTGTGGTCTTTAAGCAGAACCTTGACCCCTTCACTACTGATGCTCACGGAGCATGAAATGCCCCCAAACTCTCTCAAAAACACCCACACTAGTAGTTTCTTTTTGACACAAAAGACTCTTTAGAGAAGGGGCTGTGACCACCAAGTCATGTCACTAGATGACCAAAATATCCGAACTTGTTCATGCAAATGGATTCAAGTCTCTCCTGGCAACCTTTCTGGAAGGCTCTAGAATTTTGAAACCCCTTTTTGAAAGGGTCTTTCCATCTAGCAGCCTTTCCTTTTGCATCTTCTCCCATCTTTCTTGTCAGGGGTACAGGGACGAGAGGAAGATTAGTGCCTGAACTCTGCCCTTTGTGTGTCGTGAGGGGCCAGGCTTCTGGTCATGTGTGAATGAGCAAGTATGATCTGTGATGTCCTTTTCTGTTACCCCAAAGACCAGCCTGTAGAGAGGTCCCTTGAAGTAGGACAACAACTAGGCATTATTTCAAAATAGTTCTTGATCATGGGGTTGAAGAATCAAGCAGTATGTGCATCCATTAAAAAAAATCTTCTGCCAAAACAAAACCAGAAGGGGACAAGGAAGAAAGAAAGAAAATAAAAGAAAAGAAAGAAAGAAAGGAAGGAAGGAAGAAAGAAAGAAAAAAGCCAAACAACCTTTGGAAAATTCCTGTAGAACATGTGCACATCCCACTCACTTCTTACTCTTTCTGCCAGAAGCACCCCAGAAAGCGGGCCCCAACTTTGGGCCACTCTCCTACCCAGCCTTCCTGCTTCTGTCTGACCTATGTTCTTTCTTTAGCAGCCAGGATCCTTTAAAAATGAACACCAAAACACAGGGTTTCACTAGTCACACCCTCTCAGGTCCCATCTCACATAAGAATAAAGATCTCTAAATTTATATAGTCTCCCTTGCATGGGTGGTGGCTTATCCTTACTGCCACTTCCCTGCTTGGTCATACCACTCTCCTCTGGCCTTTTTATGTCACAGACTCCCTGAGTACCCTCTGGCCTCAGCCTTCCCATGCAGCAGTTTCCTTTTCTAGAACATTCTTTCCTTCATAACTATCTGCTTTTGTCCTAACTTTATCCTGGTCTGTATATTAATGTCAACGTCCATGCAGGCATTCTCTGCCCACTCTCTGAAGCATGTTCCCCTTCTTTGCTGTCATCTGTAGTACTAAATTTGCAGAGTAAATTTGTTAGCATTTCTCAGAAGAATGTAAGCCTAGCGATGCAGGAGCCATTGCTCCATTGTCAGAGTACCTACAGAAATCAGGACCTGCTGCATTGGGTACTTACTAAGTAATGAAGCTCAACAAAACATTTGACAAAGTTCCGAGCCTGCTGTTTCTAGTGAACCCGTGAGATCGGCCTTGAGACAGCTTCCTGCAAAGTCCCTGATGTGTTCTGAACACAGGGATCAGAGGTGGAGCAATGTCTGAAAATGAATGCATTGGTGATGCTATGTGGGTGATTGGATGCACCTTGATTTGATTAGAAGCCCACTTCACCGCACTTAGATAATCTCCCTTTCTTCTGTTCCTAGGTACCCTGGGGCAGTTCTTGTTTAAGCATTGTCATCGGTGGTGGCAGTTTATAAGCAGAATCAGCTTGCCATCTGTGGGCTTCCTACTGGAACACGGGAACAGCTGCCTGTGGCACGCAGTTCCTGCCTAGTGTTCTTGGAGTCCATGCACAAGGGGAGCATGGTGACGGTGATGCTGAAGAGACAGCCATTCTTGTCCTAGTTATAGCCTCAGATTAGCTCCCAGTCAGTGATGACCATCTTGGCTGTTCAGGCCTTTGCATTTTTGAATGACCACAGTCTAAGTGACATCTGAGCACAAGGGCATGGGAAACCCCTAGTGAGAACCACCCCGCCAAGTCCTTCCCAAATTCCTGACCAAAAAACATTACAAGCAGTACTAAATGTCTGGTGTTTTAAAACACAAAGTTCTACGATAACATGTGCTCAGCAATGAAATGAGAGCCCCACTGTAATTCTTCCTCCTGCACACTTGGCACCGGGCAAATGATTTTCGCTGTTAAGCACATCATGTTTTTCATCTCTGTGCCAGTACTCATATAGATGTTGCTGTCGATCAGTGTGAAAGTAAATTTTGTTCAAGTGTAGTGTGCTTTGCGGTAGTTACTATGTTTCTTCAAACCCAGATGCCACCAGCTGTATAGCTCACCCTTAATTTATGTGTACCAAGAAAGAAGCAAGTTTTTTTGTTTTTTTGTTTTTTTCCTGTGAAACTACAGCATGGCTCTGCTTGTAGGCTGTACCTCTCTTGGAAATAATATATGTCTAAAGACTTCTGCTTTGAAGGCTGATGAGCATAAAGACAAGGCTGAAGGCAGATGCAAAATAAGAGCTTGAAGACCTGAGTTTGTGAGCAATGGAGAGAAGTAGGCAGGCCTTGTGGCAAAGTCACTAATCTGTTGTCCCATTTTACACAGTGTAACACGGAGGTATAATACTGCCCTGCGATCTGGGGCAGAAAGTGATCTCCCTGAAGCCCTGGCAACGAGAAAGAGTCAAGTGACATTGCTTCATGGCTGTTTAGCCAGACTGTGTTCTGTGAAAAGGATGAAGTCAGACCCTTAAATCAGGTTGGGTTGATGAGCTGTTTGCAAGAGCTTGTCTGTGGCAATAATGATCAGTCAAGCCCTATTTCCTCTTGGTTCTCATGACATTCCTTTTTTAGAAAACAAACTGGCATTTTCCTGTGAGACGCCAACAAGATGGCAGAGGAGACTCTGGCCACATCTAGTGGAGCAGGAACATAAGTGTCAGAATCCTAGATGCTCAGTGCAGTCCAACAGTTAGCCCAGTCATACGTGTCATTATTATGCTAACTCTTCTGCAAAAAGTTATCCCCCTGGGACCAGAGACGTTAAGACATGTTCCCAAGTCACAATGCTTAATTATGAGAATTTGCTTCATTGGACAAAAGAACTCTTCCCTCCCACCCCCTCACCCCCTCACCCCCACCCCCCACCTCCTGACAGCACTGTGCTTGAACATGCTTGCTGAGACTTGGAAGAAATTTCTTCAGAGACTGCTTCAGCCCAAGTCTTTTATCATTACAGTCATGTGGACAGACCAACCTAAATAGTCTTCTGTATAACATTTCTTCATACCCAAGATTGTAGGCTTTCCAACAATACCAGCAAAACAAACATCCTTAAAGGCTCATCTCAGATGGGACATTCTGGATTCTTGCTCCTGCACAGTAGCCATTGGCATTGACTCCCTGAAGCAATGTGGATGGTGGCTCCTCTTGGTCACTCCCAACTTCCTGAGTGTGTCTGCCCCTCTGGTGTTAAACTGGCTGTCAGCCTCATCTCAACAATTTACAGCTGTGACATCTAGGCACATTTGCCATCTTTTCTCCATTAACAAAATAAAATAACTCTAGGATCTACCCTTTCTCCAGACTGCATTAACAAAGTGTGTATGCCTAGATTGCATGTCAGCTGCTCTGTGATAGTATGAGAAAGGCACTTGCCATGTGTCTTCTTTCACTAGCCATCTCTTGAAGCCTGTGATCTTCATCACAGTCCTCTGTGGTGACTCATCAAACAGTTTTACAGATGAGGAAATGTGCAGAGGTTCTTGCCCACAGCCCCGTGGCTCAGATATGACAGAACCTGGTTGTTATCTAACCGTATTAAACAGACTTCTTTTGTGTCCTTGAGCTGGATGCTAAGGGTATGTCTGCTTTTTCTGTGTAGGAATTTTTTTCTTTAACCCCATGTAATAGCAGCATTTATTTATGTGGTACAGGGTGGGGACTGGGGACCTGTTTTCAGTACACAGTAATCAACTCTGGGTATCATCCATCACTTGAAACGTATGTCATTTCTCAGCAATGAGAACATTCCAAATCCAGCTATGTTTAACTACAGTGGAATACTGTGAACTGTGCTCACCCCTCTGTGTCATATTGTGCCAAAACTTGTAACTCGTTTCTCCCGATAAACAACAGTTACATGGATACTGTGGGGTAGTTCACCCACTTAAAGGATAGATTCTTGCCATTTGTGGCAACATGAATGAAGCTGGAGGTCAAAGGGTTAAGTGAAATGAGCCAGACATAGAAAGACAAGCTCACGTGTGGACTCAGACATAGGAACATAGAGGCTTACCAGAGGCTGGTGAGAGTAGAGAATGGAAAAGGAAGGAGTGAAATTGGTTAATGGGTTCATGAGTGTCCTAAGGCATACATTTTCTATTTGTTCTTGTCTATATGAAAACTTCATTCATGGGGAAACGATCCTGCTGCCATTGCTGTGTCAGAACTGTTGCTTATACATACATGACTGCTCATACCATATACCTCCTTTTGGGGATTCTTACGAGTGATGGGTCCTTGTCACTACAAATTGTCCATTTATATAATAAACTAAACCCAGATCAATGACCCACCTTGAAAAGTTCAGGCAAACTCTTGAGTCCAATTCTTAATCCCTTTCCTTTCTGAAACCAGGGAGTGTTAAAGGTGTGGTTGCCTTTATGTTGAGCAGTGTGGCTTGCAGAATCTCTGGGCAACTTCGTTGCTGCTCTCATGGATGCTCTCTAGCATAGAAGGCAAGGAATGGAAGCCTTTCTGGCCACCACTTAGGCCTTTGGGGCCACACCCATTTTAGAAGCACGAGGCTCAGCATCAGCTCAGGATCGTCCTATACTGGGTAGTAGTGTAGTGACTGTCCTCCTCCCCATGGAGAATAGGGTGGAACTCCACTCTGACAGGTGGCTGAGATCTTCTTACCTGGGTACAAACCTGGTCAAAAACCTCGGAGGTTAATTCATTACCTCAGACCGACAGAGGGTGACATAGTCACCTTTAAAGGCTACCATCATGACCTGTCAGGGCAGGGACCAGAAGGTGGAATTACCAATATGGAAGGCCTACTTTGTGCCAAGCACTGAGTGGGATTCTTCACTTACAAATAATTGGGAATCATGAGTTATTTCTCACCAGTCTGATAAGTTCTTAAAAAGAACAGTGTTCAAGGTGGAAAGATTGATTTTTGTCAACATGGTCTGGTGTTGCAGCAGAGCATCATGGTAGCAAAGGCATGTGGTACAATGAAATTCCTTGCTCCATGATGGCCAGGACACAGAAAGAGAATATCTGTCATAACCGACTTCTTCCCTCTTTGTATTCCAGCGAGGCTCTCAGTTCACCAGATGGTGCCTCTTCAGTTCAGGGCTGGCTTCCACTCTCAATCATTGGTCACTAGAAATAACCACACAAACAAATACAGTGGAGTGCTTTACTAACCTTCCTGGGCATCTTAATCCAATCAAGTTATGATCACAATGAATCCTCTGGGGTGGGGAGGGATGTTCTGTATATGTACTGTTGTTAACTTCTTGTGTATTTCCAAGCTACTATGCTTGAATCTGGCTCTTTCCAAGTTACTGCAGACTTACTGAATGGCTCAGCATGTGGTTACGTGATACTGAATGTTGCATCTGCTCTTGAAAGAATGTTTCCTCTGCAGTTTGGGATGGAGTGTTCCATAAATATCCATCACGAGAGGCTAGATACTTGGCCTGAGGAAGATATGCTGCTGAAAGGAAGCATTCTTTTATTGCAGCGATACTCAAATAAAGCCACACCAGGAAACAGGGTTGTTATCCTCTCTCTCTCTCTCATTCTCTCTCTCTCTCTCTCTCTCTCTCCTCCTCTCCGCTCTCTCCTCCGTCTCTCCTCCTCTCTCTCTTCTCTCTCTCTCTCTCTCTTCTCTCCTCTCTCTCTCCCGCTCTCTCCTCTTCCTCTCTCTCTCTCTCTCTCTCTCTCTCTCTCTCTCTCTCTCTCTCTCCTCTCTCTCTTCTCTCTCTCTCTCTCTCTCTCTCTCTCTCTCTCTCTCTCTCTCTCTCTCTCTCTCTCTCTCTCTCTCTCTCTCTCTCTCTCTCTCTCTCTCTCTCCCCCTCTCTCTCCTTTCTCCTTTCTGGGTGTGGGTATACCATCAATTTCTTAGAATGTCATCATCCACAGTTTGCCCGCAGGAGAGAAGGGTAACATCCAAGTGGGGAAAAAGTCATGGCTCGGAGGTAGACTTTGTGCCAGCATGTCCTCCATGTGACCCAAATAAGAAGAAAATGCCAGGAACTCTAAGCAGACAGCCAAGGCTAAGAGAAAACAGCTAGATATTTGCTCAAGGAGGCTTCACTCAAAGAAGTGAGGAAAGATGTTGTTATGACTGTCTCTTCCCTGATGCAGTCACATGACACATATCCAAGGCCTGCTGTCTTAACTTCTTTAGATACTGCTCAGAGAACCACGAACTGGTAGCTCACATAAGGGAAGAAATTATTTCTCAGAGTTCTAACTGTGATCAAGTCAGGCTCCTTGTCTTCTGAAGATGTCTTCCTTTATGCAGATGATCATCTAATCCTTGTGCCTTCATTCCTGTAGCATAAGGCAGCTAGAAGGGTGTTTTGTAAAGGTACATATGCTATTCACAAGGGCTTCAACTTCATGTTTGAATCACTTGTAATGGCTTGAACTGAGAAAATGCCTCCCTCCCCCTCCCCCTCCCCCCTGCCTTCATAGGCTCAAGTATTTCCTATTTGGCACTGTTTTGGGAGGTTGTGAAACCTTTAGGAAATGCAGCCTCCATAGATGGAAGTATGTCACAGGGCATAGGGGTTTTGAAGGTTCAATCATAACTAACAGTTTTCTTTCTCGGCTTCTTGAGTTCTTGGGTGTGGATAAAGATGTGATCTTTCCATTTCTTGCCCCCTGCCATTGTGGAGTTCCTGTCTAGAACTATATGCCTACAGGGTAGAAAAGGGCACCAGAATTCATTAAAGATGGTTATGAACCACCATGATGCTACTGAGAATTGAACTCGGGACCTTTGAAAGAACAACCAGTGCTCTTAACTTCTGAGCCATCTCTCCAGCCCATCCTTGTCTGGAACTGTAAGCCACAATAACACTCCCTCCTGTTAGCTGCTTTGGTCATGGTATCTTTTCACAGCAACAAAATAGCCACGAATCCAGCTTCTATCATGGTTCAAATATGAAATGTAACCACCCTTCCACCAATAGGCTCATGTCTAAACTCTGGTCCCTATCTGGTAGTGCTACCTTGGAGCCTTAAGAACGTGGTATCTATCTGGAAGAAGTTGGCTAGTAGGGATGGGCCCTTGGGCATAGTTACCAGACCCCTATTTCCCTCTCTGCTTGCTGATCTGACACTAGCCCCTAGCACTGTGAGTATCACCGTACCTTTTTCTCTTTATAGGTAGAAACCCTCTAAACTCACAAGCCAATAATAAACCTTTCCCTCTTAGGCTACAGTGACACATCAGTAATTAACACACCTCCCAGAGCTCTCCAACCCCCTCTAGTCACACAACAACAGACAGCAGGATTGCAACATGTGGCTATAGAGAGACAGCCCTCTGTCCCTAGCTTATTTTGTTATAGTTCAAAGATATGAGGATTGCCCTACGCTCCCAGCATTTGTCAAGGGAGTACAGATACTTTAACACACACTTATACCAGATGTGGTGGCACATGCCTTTAATCCCAGCACGTGGGAGGCAGAGCCAGGAGGATCGTTGTAAGTTCGAGGCCGCCTGGTCTACAAAGCGAGTCCAGGACAGGAGAGCCAAGGCTACACAGAGAAATCCTGTCTTGGAAAACCAAAACCAAAACAAAACAAAACATACTTATGCAGATTAATGTAATTAAGGTTAAATAAACAGAAATGCTCAGGGATTGGAATAGGAGAAGGAAACCTGGGCCTGAGCATGCATTTCTACAAGACCTAAGGGCCAATTGTTAGGCATTGAACTTTAAAGGAGTTTTCACCAAATTGAAAGAACTGTCCAGAGCTACAGTGGGTCTTCCCAGGAGCTCAGGGGTTGCATGAGGTCCCAAGTTGAACTTATCACACAACGTAGGAGGAGTCAGAGGCTGTGAGCCCAAGAACACACACATAAGTGACACAGGGACCATAGGCAGCTTCAGGATGCTTCTCAGGTATGAACTGCTGCATCTCCATTTACAATGCCAGCCTAGGCCCTGAGGTCCTATTTTACCAATGAGACAAGGAGCCCAAGAAACAAGTTTGATTAAGCTATGTGTTCACACTGCCATGCCCAGCAACCCAACCACATGCGGAAGTCACAGGAGCAACCTACATTCTCACTTTTATCCCACTATGAGATAGTTTAAGGATCCCATGTAAGCTCTGAATCCTAATTTCTTATAAAATGGGTGATTTTTCTCACTTTACAGATATAGAATGATAATTGTATCTATTTATCAGTGTGCCGAGGCAGCTCAATACGTGCAAATAATATACAACAGTCCAGGTCAGGCTAATGTTTTGTTAATTACCTCAAGAACTTTTCTTTGTACATGGGAACAGTAAAAAACTCACTGTTTTGTTGTCATTCCTACTTATGCTGCTTTGCTACAGAGTGCTGGAAGTTGTTTTGCCTGTCCACCCACACCAAGGGCTTCCTGATGGTTAAAGAGATGTATACAAACCTTTGAACGCACGTGCCCGGCACATTAATCCACTGCGCATGTTAGCTACTGAGATTATTATTAGCCCAGCAGGACAGGGAGGAGTATTGGGGGGATCCCTGGGGTGTGATCACTCCTGTTTACTCTTTGGACGGTGCCTGGCTGGCCAGGGATCATGAGTTTGTTTTTCTGGTACGGAGGTTGCCCTGGTGTTCTGGAGTGACCCCACAGGGCTGACTGAGCTCATTATACAAAGCTGTGTGCTGGGTCCTGTTCAGCTCCATCCAGCCCCGCCTCCTTGCCTGCTAAGCCTGTGTGCCCACGAGATGCAGAACTGTCACTAGCTAGCGTTGTTTTCACTATGGAAAACCATGACCTTTATCCAGAACCATCCTTAAATCTTCTGGCAAACCCATCCCGCCCCTGATATGCTCTTTCCTTCCCCTTCTCAGGGGGAGCGTCAGTGCCTTGATGCCTCCCAAACAATCATTTTGCCTTCTCCACTTTTTCTTTCCTACAAACATTGCTCTCTGGTGTGCTTTTTCAACATGAGTCAGATGGTAAAGGAGATGAGGGTGTTGAAGAAAAGAGGGGTGGAGCTAGCTAACCAGCCTGACGTCATCCTCACTGTGCTGTCTACACAGAGGGCAAGAGCAGCCCCGGAGATGGGTGCTTGCTTAAGGTATCTCATCAGGGTCACACTGACAATGCACGGTTATACATTAACATATGTTTCAGCACATATGACTATGCTCTTTGCTTTTTTGTCAACTTGATATTCAATGAGACTCCCAGGTTGAAGGAATCTCAGTGGAGGAATGCCCTCTACCAGATTGGCCAGTACGCAAGTCTGTGGGGGCATTTTCATGATGGCTAAGTGATGGAGGAAGGCTTAGCATACTATAGGTGGTGCTGGCTTGTATAAGAAAGGAAGTTAAACATGAGCCTGGGAACAAGCCAGTAAGCAGGTTTCCTCCATGGTCCCTGTCTCTGCTCTCATCCTGACTTTCCTCAATGAAGGCCTGATCCAAACATGTAAACCAAATATACCCTTTTTTCCTCCCTATACCTGGTGGTCATGGCATTTATCACAGCAATGGAAAAGACACTAGGATGATGACATATAAAAACACATTATGCCACTCTGAGGATCCAGTAGCCTTTGTTACCCACAGAAAAAGCTTTAGCATGGCACCTTGCCCATTGCAGGTTCCCAGCATGTGCTACCTATTGTTATTTGCAGTGAGCCCCAGTGGCTTCTGGACCTCAGTTTTCCTAATTTCATAGTCTGTATAATATAAGCAGAGTGTCCTGAGCTCTTGCTCAGTAGTGATTCAGTTAAGTAGTTACAGTACAGTGAAGAGCCCCCAACCCAAGGCGTGTCCTGCCTGGGCATGGTGTGGAGCGGGGCACAAAAACAGGACCATGGCTGCCCACTGTGTGTGGTATGTATAGCTCCCAGAGGCACTGGGCACACTTCTCCACTCTCTTCCTAGCAAAATTCCCTTTCACAAGTCCAAGCCACCTGAAAATATACAAAGGCCAGGATTTAAAGCAGGGCTATGTCTGTCAGTGCCCTAATTTCAGTTAAGTGACTCACAGGGCTTGCAGACCTTCCTGTCATGTGGATGTCCGTATCATTCATACAAGCAACAGGCTTTGTTTGAAGAGAAGCTTTGAGCAGCTTCTTCTGGGCTTCTCCCGCGTTGGCGGTGTCCTCTACTTTTATCTTGCTGGGCAAAATATGGGCCCCAGAAACTCAAGAATAACCTGCAGGAGAGGACCACTTACCTTGGATGGAGGGGAGGACAAAGTCTCCACACTGAAATTGAGTCTTGATTATGCTCTGGAAAGTGGCCTGGGGTCCTAAGATTTAGGGGTTGGGCTTTTTTTTATGGAAACCCAGCTCTATCTCATGAGCCCTGGCATGTTTTCTTCCAGCATCTTTGCTCCCTGTCTGAAGAGTGTGAATGACACTTCTCTTGGCCAGAGGTCTGAGGAGAATCCCTGCTGGTGTTCAACCTACTGAGCCCCAGAGTCTAGAACAGGATCTGGATTGTGCAGATTGACTGGCAAACACTTGTTTTGGAAGAGATAATAAAGTCTGTGGAGTTCTTGGCACAATTGTCTTGAATAGTTGCCTGCGTCTGTTCTAAAACCAGGATCAAACCCATTACAACTCCTCCACTTGTGGTTGCCATTAAAGTTTTATTGGAACATGGCTATGCCCATAGTTTTATACGATGTTATTGGGCTCCTCTGCTCCTGCACTGGGGAGAGTTTAATAGCCACAAGAGAGACGTGGCCCCAAAGCCTAAACTAAAGACTATGTGGCACTTGGTTACAAAACGGGCTCCTGTACCGAATATTAAGGCCACCTTGTCTGATGGTGATCATGAATTTTGTTTTCCTATTTGCAGGTGTTTATGGTGACTGCAAGTCAGAAACCAGCAGTGAGCTTGCCTCCTCGAGGTATGTATTCTTCATGCCTTTAAGGGTTGTGCTGCCACTTTGTTTCACTCTTTTTGTTCTTGCCTGGCCAGACCAATTTCAGTGCCCTCCCCTGCTCTCCATTGGAAGGTGTGACTTTCATTTCTGTGTAAAAAGAAACTGAACCCACCAGTTGACTGCTGGCCTTTTTTTAAAGGAATGACCATATGTCCTATAAGAGGTTTAGGGCCAGGGAACCACAGAGGATTTAACGTCTTCACTATAGTGTACTTTATATGTACAAAGTCTGGGATGCTGGCAGGTCCAGGACATAGTCCACTAAAGAAGAGATTGGCATAGCTTGCCATTCTTTCCCCACATTACAATCGGTATGATCTTAGACACTTCAGTCTTCTTGGATTCAACTCCCCGACCCATAAAATGGTCGCAGCAATGTGTACCAAGCTGGTTCTCATTGAGGCTGAGGCATGAGGTATCGATTGTCCTAAGCACCATGGAGTTGTGAAATATATACCTATACACAGTTTGGGTATGAGATGCTTCAAGATCTCTGCTATGTGCTGTCATTCTTTCTAATGATCAGCAACTACCACTGAGAGCTAGTTAGATGACAGGACCTTGTTTTCTGGCCTTGGGAGGGACAGCTTCCTAGGCTAAGCAGGATCTATGAAGTACCCTGAGGCCCAGTCCTGAAGGCTGTTGTTTCCCCTGGTGGCAACTGAGGGATCATATGGGTCGCAGTCATGGAGCACAGAATAGCGATCCGACCATTTTCTTCCTTTCCAGCCTAAGAATAGCAATAGGCTCTCAAGTTCTTCAGCCCTGAGCACAAGACCACACAGTGAAATCTATTAGCCTAAGGAACACACCGAGAAACCTGTGTCTGAGACTTGGGGCAGGAGCCAAGCTCAAGGCTTGGTGTGGTTTGGCCAGTCAAGATTTCCAGGTGTCCAGTCAACTTTATCTGTCTGTTTCATTCATGGGGCATTGTAAATGTTTCTGAAAATGTTTCTGAGGGGATAGAGGATGGCTTACTCTGAGAGCACTTTTGCAGGCAGGCTGCCAGCTTCCAGTGGGCAGGTTCTTGAGAACGAGATCCCTCGTGCTTCTGCCCTGCCCATGAAACTTCAGAGGTCCTGGACCTGTGTGCAGGAACACCATGTCTTTTCTGTTCCTAGCAGGCCTGAGCTCCTGTACTGGATTCCCATAGGACTTCTATTGCTGGTGTTTGTGAGTGCTTTCTGTCTAGAAAACAACACCTTTACTCTTGTCCTCTTACAGGAACGCAGGGAGAGAGAGTCAGAACTCCATTCATATGCAGCTCGAGTTCTGATGTGAAGTGACACACTCAGGGCCACCCAGAAAAGAACAGCTTGGCTGTCTTCCCAGGCCCTCTCCCTCTGGCCTACCCAAATATGGAAGCATATGATGACACAGAGCCACATGCTGCTCCTGGGTCTTCTGAGGCAGTACGCTTCCAGGGACACTTCGAAATGAAGGAAGGCTTCTCTCAGTGCCTGCCAGGAGAATCCTCCCAAGGATCCTTGTGGAATGTTGCAATTCTCTCTCTCTCTCTCTGAAAGGGATAGGATCTTGCAATACTGTCCTGGTCACTGTGAAAACATAGCCAAAGAAAAGTCCTCCCAGCCTGCAGGGACCTCCTTATCCCAGGCTGTCCTCCTCTGGAAGCCTTCTTTACCCATTGCCTGCCCTTTTGATAAACATCTTCACTGACCTTGAAGCCTATTGCAGGTTTCCCTATATGCATAAATATAATGTCAGTCATTTCTTCTTCCCCCAAGAGTGACATATAATCATTAAAGAATATTTAAATAGACAAAATACCCTCCTTTTTTTCTTCTTCCCATTCTTGCTTCTCCCTTCCCTCTTTACTCCCTTCCTCCCTACGTCCCTGCACTTTCTCCCTCCTTTTTAAGGCTTTTCCCTTATTTTCTTCTCCCCTCCTCCTATTTCATCCCCTACCTCTCTCCTTCCTTTCTTTTTTCATTAAAAAGTCTTGTTAAATATTTTGCACATTTATGCAAGTATGCATTTACTTAAATACCACCTGGCCACCTGTTCTTGGTTAACCACCAGCTTGGTTCTAGTGATATATGCAAGATGCACAAGATGGATGAGGCTCTGCTCTGCTGAGCATGTGCCCAGTGAGAGACACAGACCTGAATCAAATCTCGGATGAAACATAAGTAGATAATTAACTTGTGTTTAAGTAGAACAAAAATAAACAATGAAAGGAAATAGAACTAAAGGGGAACACATATATTTTGGCATGGAATTCAACCTAACCTCTTTCTGAAGATAGGATAGTCAAGCCAAGACTGGGAGGAGCTAGAGTTGCTGCAGGGAATTACTACTGGGAAATAGCAGGTGGTCCAATAGGTGTTAGAGACATGAGACTTTAAAAATCACTGTGGCTCGGGGGCTGCGGAGATGGCTCAGAGGTTAAGAGCACTGGTTGCTCTTCCAGAGGTCCCGTCTACATGGCAGCTCATAACCATCTATAATGGGGTCTGATCCCCTCTTCTGACATGCATGCGTGTATATAGACAAAGTACTCATACATTAAAAAACACGTAAGTAAATACAAATTTAAAATCACGGTGGCTTCTATGTGGAGAATGGTCTGAAAGAGGAACTGGCACAGGATGACTGTGTGCGCCTTGGGCCTGGAAACTCAAAAAGAGATTTTCCATGGATAGTGGAAGCCCAGGCAACCAAAGACTTTGGTACAATGTTGCAGAGGAAAAGAAAAAATCCACAGAGAAAAGCATGGGGTGCTAGAAAGAGCTCCAAGACATGACCTGTCTTTAGAGGAGTCCACACAAAAAGCAACAGGCATGACAGCAGCCAGAACTTAAAAGTTCTGATATGGTTGATATCAGAACTCGGAGACTGGAGATGGTGAACTTTCCCCTTTTATTTTGAGTACTACAAGAATCTGAAGATTCCATAGGAGGGGACCAACCTACCTGAAATCCCATGATCAGAAGAAAAACAACTTCTCAAGCTCTGACTCCTTGTTTGTCTTCCAGAGTGTTCCTATCCATGGCTTTGATCTCCTACCTGCAAACAAACCCTTGGAACATTTCCTTGTCCTTAAGTGAGGTCAGGCCTGACTTCTGTCAAATGTGCCCTGTTTGTTCCATGCTTCTGCTTAGCGTCTTGTGGCCTCAGACACTGAAGGTCTTCTCCACTTCTTCTCCTATAGTCTCCAGATCGGACCTCTGCCATTTTCAGTCCATGTTAGGGCTTGGCATATGCCATCCTTGGACTCTATTCTCACATGTCCAATGTATGGGCAGAATGTATCCAGAGTGACCATTTCTCATCCCTCCCCTGTTGCTTCCATGGCCTAGCCACATTGCCGTTGCTTAGATTATTACCACAACCATTGGACTCTTGTCCCTATGTCTGCCTTGCCTTTCAGTAGTTATTAAGGCAAATCTAGGCAAACCTCCAAAATGCAAGCCACCCCACAAGACCCCAATAGCTTCGAAAGTCCCAAGGCTCTTGCATATTACACAGTAAAGACAATTGTCCATAACACTCATGGACTCTGGCTGACCACCTCCCTGATCCCGTCTTGTTCTCTCCCCTCTAATTGTAACTCAGGACAGACTTCTTCCCCAGATTCTTTGTAAATGTAGGCTCCTGTCTCCCTTCATTGCTCAGTCCCTCCATTGGTTCAAGTAGCAATATCCCACAGAGGCATTTTCTGATCCCCATGATAACAGTCAGATTCCTCACCATCCTATGATGCCCATGGGTCCCCTAGCTTTGCTGTCCTCCAGTAAGCTTGGTGCTTTCCTGTGTGCCTTACCTATTTGAGGGACTCTGCCCATTCCTTCTGCCCACTGTAGTCTCCTGGGAAAGCCAAGGTTTGGCTTCTCCTCTGTCCTGGAGGAGTACACATGGCCAAGATGCCCTCCACAGCTCTTCACCAATGAGGAAAAGCCTGCTCAGACAAGTAACATTTACATCAGGCATCACCCTTTGGTTCTGTACATAGCCCTTGACACTCCACTTGCTTTTTCTTGCAAAGAAGGATGCTCCCCAATCTCCCCTGCTGCCTGCCAGGATGTCACAGGGACACTTTATCCTCAGAGTCTGTGATACTGCCCGAAACAGTTTTGTCTCACCTGGAAGGCATAGAGTGGCAGGCAGGTCAGTCACAAGGGGGATGTTGTTTTAAGGAGTGGAAGAGCCAGGTATGAAGTTCCCTGTCAGGACAGCCTCCTCTCTGAAGTGCACATCAATACAAGCTGGGACCAATGACCTCCTTTATCAGAGGAGGAAAAATGGGTCAGTTCCCAGGTTACTCACTCCTGCATCTTCTGGCACAGCATGATCTGCTTGCTGCACACTGGACTCCTTTTCTGCCCTAGCCTGGGACATGCTGGCTTCTTCTTGCTTGGCCTGGGCTTTGACATGGCTCATGCTTCTCTCTCACTCTGTGTGTAGTGTATAGAACTGATTCTCCTGTCTAGGGTAGCTTTTGTGACTAAAACTTGACAGAAACAACCTAAAGGAGCAAGAATTTATTTCAGTCTGTTGTTTCGGAAGGGTTAATCCACCACTGAGGACAAGTGGAGAAGAACAGCTTAAATCAAGCAGATGAAAAGCAGAGAAAGTAAAAGCCAGCACTCCGCTGGCTTGGTTTTCTTTTTTCTTCAATTTCCTCCACCTCCATCCCCCAGACAGTTGGACAAGGCACCCACATTTGGAGTATTCTATGACCCTCAGATACTCCCCGAATGTGCTTCAGCCTATCAAGGATTGTAAATGCAGCCACGATAGAAAATGAAGAGTGTAACTGTTACGCTCCTGACAATAAGGTCAACCATTGACCTTCAGAATCTGCGAATGTGACCTTTGTAGGTGTCAAGTGCCTCTGGGGTTGCACTAAAGAACACAGAAAAAGAGACGGCCATAGGAAGAGGGAGGCAGAGATGTAATGGTGCTTCCACAAGCAGGATCCAGCAGGGATGAGGAAGAGATGTCCCCTGTGGATTCACAAGGAGCAGGACTCTGCCCACACACTTCGTTCAGAGTCTGTCTTTGTTGTCTAAAGTCACCAGATGTTTCCACTTTCTGATAGCAGTCACGAGATACCACTTGCTTCCATTCATGTGCTCCCTGGACATCCTGCTGTCCCTGGAAGGACCCATTCTTAATGACCAGCCCTTACCAGTCAGGAGGGAGAACCTTCGAACCCTGTATCTATGGCCTCTCCTGGGTGGTGGGTGGG
The DNA here is from genome assembly GCF_903995435.1 of Acomys russatus. Classification (NCBI taxonomy): domain Eukaryota; kingdom Metazoa; phylum Chordata; class Mammalia; order Rodentia; family Muridae; genus Acomys; species Acomys russatus. The sequence goes on along the minus strand of NC_067153.1, from coordinate 21,619,955 downwards.
AAGGCTTCCCAGGACAGTTCCCCAGCAGAGAACAAGGTTCTGTGTGTCCTAGCAGGGGTCGGGATGCAGTACATATCTGCTGAGTAAAGCAGTCTAAGAAGAACCTTCTGGACTCTGTGTGTCACAAGATCAGCAGCAGTCAGAAGGCTGCCCTGGTGTTTCCCCTGGAAATGCTTAAAGTACTTTTATTCAAATTAAGGCACTTAGTCTATGAACCCAGGCAAGAGGCATAGTACCCAGTGGACTTTCCAAGCAGGCTGGTTCTTACTGGATGTGGGTTCCTGCTAAGAACGGGGACCAGAAATGGGTTCACCAAACAGAGAGGGAGCCTTTAAATAGAAAAAAAAAAAAAATGAACAAAACCACCCCAAAATGGAAATTCTCTTATACTCAAGCCTCCTTCTCAACTTCCCCTCTGCCTCCCATCTTGGACCTCCCAGTCCTGGGTCACAGTGAGACATGACTCTATCTCAGACTTCCCTGCATTTGATTGTTGTTCCTCCTTGGACTTTAGGCAGAACTGTGTAAATCCTCCCGCAAACACAGCCTTGCCCAAGATCTAACTGCCTCCTATTGTGTAGACTTGGTGGCTGATGCATTCAAATAGCCTGTGGTGAGCACCTACTATTATGCCAGCTTGTCCACAAAAATGCTCCTACTCTGGAACTTCTCTTTTATTTAATCATTCCAGAAACTTTGGTGATCCCACTGCAAGGCTTCTTTGCTAGTGAAGGAATAGGATCTCAGATAAATTAGATAATTTACCCATGGCCACACAGCCAGTTTGTTCTGGAGATGTTTTCAAATGTAGTTCTGTCTGATTTTAATGACAGTGTTTTCTCCTCCTCCTCCTCCTTCTCCTCCTCTTCCTTCTCCTCCTTCATTTAAATTTTCTAACACAGATGTCGCAAAGGGCATCATTATTAGGGTTTAGCCCAAGCAGGAGTGATAGCTGACCCACAGCCTCCAGGAAGGCTTGGGCAGGTTAATTTACAAACACGGCAGTTTTGGCATCCGTTCAGCAAGACTTGACCATTTCCCTATTCCCAGTGCTGTTTTCTTCCCAGGCTATGATTTCTCACTGAAGGGCATTGGGCTTACCTCTTCCCTCCCACAGCTTTGAATTTCCCACTTTTAATGGAAAACTTGGTTTCACAGCCAGGGTGATCCAGTCTTGATAATCTAGATTCTTTGCACCCCAGGGTCATAGTTCCTGTCACATTCATGTCTCTTAAAACCAAGCCTTTACATTCTGTATGAAGCCAAGAGCTACCCTCAGACTTGCATGGTATCCGGTTAAATAGGGCCCTTCTGTCATAAGGCCCTTGCTGCCCAACCTTCTACATCTCACAGCATAGACACATATCTCTCTGGGAGTCAGTTCCATAGGCAAAGGTGTGAAGGATGAGAGTAGGGTGTTGGGCACATGTCTCTGAGTTGCAGCATCTTGTGTCTAAAATGATCTCAGGGAATGGAAGGCCCAACCTCTTTGGTCTATTTTGAGGATGAAATGAAAGGAAACCATTGCTCACTCCTCTGTTTCACACTGTGCAAAGCACTTGGTAGGTAGGTTGGAGCCCCAGCTCTATGGTGGCCTCCCCATGAGCTGAGTGGTGACAGAGGAGGTGAGCATAGAGTTTGTTCTGTCTCCATGTCTCTGTTTGTCCTCTCACCATAAGGGAATATGCTAGTCAGCTTGGTCTCCTTCCAGGCTTGTGTGCGATTAAAGGCACTCTTGAATAGCACACAAGGCAGTTAGGGGCACAGGAGACATGCAAGGCAAGAGTCAGTGATTGCCAAGCAGCTCACCTAATCAGAGAGTGTGGTCTGAAGGGCATACTACCTAGGCAGCTTGGCCAAAGGCAGAGAGCCAAAACCTTGACCTCAGGTTGGTGGGACAGTGAAAGGGAAGGCTCATAACATTTAGTCAAAATGACACTGGAACTGGGATGACATTATTTTTGGCATTGATTGACCTGAGGCAGCCATTTTACTGAGAAATTGCTGATTTTCTTTCTCATCTGTGTTTCCTGATTGAAGTCCCACTTTTTCCATTTTTCTGCCTCCCACAAATGAGTTCCCACCTGTCCATGGTACCTGGGGCCCTGCTAGAACCGGCCTTCTGCTACTGAGCCCAGGGAAATCAGAATTGGTCCACTAGTACCTATGTGGGGGCAGCTATGCACATCTATGAGGTCCTGTTTCCATCCTGCAGTGTCCCCTAAGCTGTAAGAGAGCATGACATTTAATTTTTAAGGTAAAATCACCATAACAAGCCAAGAGAGTCAAGGAGGAAGAGGCTGTTTTCTCCTTTTTGAAAAAGTATGTTCACTGGACATGGGCCTTGCTAATTATGTAGCTGCACCTGGGAAACTGACGGCTGCAGTGAGAATGAAACAGTGGGTCCTTTCCCCTTCAGAGAAACACAAATGCTGTTCCATGTACAGTAATTCAGAGCTCCTTGCTCTGACCACGGGGCCTCCTACACATCAGCTCCCACTCTGTGACTGAGATCCATACACTCAGCCCTGCCCTGATCTTCTGACTCACAGGCAAAGAGAAAGGACCATACAAGTGGTCCTTCCTGTTTCTTCAGAGGTGCTTGTGAGTTCTAAATGGTGGACCCTTTGCAAGCCCAGTTTTTTTCTTCTTCTTCTTCTTCTTCTTCTGTCACTCTAACCCACCCCTGTAGTGTATTCTCTTTAAAAGAAGCCATGGGCAGTTACTCCATGCAAATGCAAGTGTACTGTTACTTTTCTGTGAGTGGGGTGAAACACCATGACCAAGACACTTATTAAAGGAAGAATTTATTTGAGCTGATGGTTTCAGAGGGGTTAGAGTCCATCATGATGGAGGAGGCACTTCCCCAGGCAGGCGTGGCTCCAGGCATTGTAAGCTAAGAGAACATATTTAAAGCCCAAGCATGAAGAAGAGTGAGTGACCTGGGAGTAGAGTAGAGTGATGCTATGTAATCTCAACATACTCTCTCTCAGCGATGCTCTTCCTCGAACGAGGCTGTGACTCCTGTACCTTCCAAACAGCACCTCCGAGCAAGCAACAAGCCTTTAAACACCTGAGCCAATGGGGAATATTTCTCACTCAAACCATCACAGTAAACATCTCGATATGCCCAGCAAGGATGGAGCCCAGCTGCAGAGGCCTAGGAAGTACACTGCAAACCCAGTGGTATGGTGCCAGGAGGATACCTTGCTGGCTAGCTTCAGGAGCTTTCCATGACTGCTCTCAGGACTCTTGGGAGACTTGACATTGTGTGAGAAATGGACTGATCACCCATGCCGGACGGATGATGCTCATTGAGGAGAGAGTACATTGGACGCCACCCCCAGCAACTGCAGGTGCCTGTCCAGTGAGCCTCAGCTACAGGGATCAACAGTATCTTCTGCTGGGAGCAATTAGAACAGTATAGCAAAAAGTTGGAATATTCCAGGAAAAAAAAATATGTAGATGAACTTGTACTACAATAGTGGAGGAGAAGGGTGTCTTGGAGTTGAGGATAGGGGTGAGTATTGAACCCCAGATTCTTTTTTTCAATAATCAAAAGTAGATTTTTATCACCTACAATACATCCTGACTACAGTTTCTCCTCCTTGCACTCCTCCCAGGTCCTCCCCTACCTCCCGTCTCCCCAGATCCACTGCTCTTCCATTTCCATTCAGAAAAGAGCAGCCCTCCAAGAGACAACAACCAAACACTATAAACAGGATACAATAAGACAAAACAAAAGTGCACATATCAAGAATGGACATGGCAACCCAATAGGAGGAAAAGAGTGCCAAGATGGGGTAAAAGAGTCAGAGACACACCCACTCCCACTGCTAGGTGTCCCAGAAAAACGCCAAGCTAACAGCCATAACATATACGCAGAGGACCTGGCGCAGACCCATTCAGGCCCCATGTTTGCTGTTTCAATCTCTGTGAGCCCATATAAACCGCACTTAGTTGATTAAGTGGATCATGTTCTGGTGTCCCCCATCCGCTCTGACTCCTACAGTCTTTCCTCCCCTTCTTCTGCAAGGTTCCCTGAACTCTGAGGGGAGGGGCCAGATGGAGATCTCCAATTTACACTTAGATTCTTGAGCACCATTCTTCCTTCGAGATCTCACTGCCTACAGGGCCAGGCCAGGCCTCACGCCCATGGTTGTATTGTGGCTTCTACAACGTGGACTTGTGGACCCCTGATGCATCCAAACAGTTTGAAGGTTTAGTAAGCCTGATCCACCCTGGTCATCCTTTCCTACTACAAATGTGTCTGTGCAAGCTGAACATCCTTTTTGTTGTTTTCCATCTAAATCAGAAGGAATCAAGGGTAGGGCAGCCGGCCTTGCCCAGGAATCCTTTGGAATGACTTGTTTCTCAGAGAACCCACGAAATGAAGGAGGGTCACAGTCAGCATAGTAGGAAGATTGCCCCAAAATGCCACCAGTCTCTGAGTCCCAATTTCTGTGCTGGTATGGTGGCTCTCACCGTGAATCTAGCAATTCCAAAGCTGGGGTAGAAGGATAAAGTATGCGGTTTATTGAGTCTTGCAGTTTTATTCGCCCACAGCATGTCATTCCAACCAGGACTATAGCATTTGTCACCAGCTCACACAATTCCCTTATGACTATTTTTTACTTTTTCTGCTCCCTACTATCATGGTTTGATTTCTGTCACCCGGAACTCACTTAGTTTACCGTAACACTTCTTGGGGTCATTTTTATTGTCTTATGTCTGGTTGAGTGTTTCTGAGATTCTCCTATGTGGTGTGCAGTGTCAGCTCTTCTTCATGGCTGTTTAATAGTCCACTGCCTGGCTCTCCTGCACTGTCTACTCTTCCCTTATGAAAAGACATGGCAGTTGTGTTTAGTGTGTGGGGATGATGAAGAAGGATGCCGTGAGCTCCCAAGTACCAGTTGTTTTATGGACATATGTGCTGGGGAAATACCTAGAGATGGAAATGTTAGGTCATATGAAAAATATATTTTTAGCTCTGTTAACAACTGAACAGTTTCTTCAAGTGATTGTACTATTTCCACTCCCCCATACCCGAGACCTCCTGTTACCCTATGTCTCCATCAGTGCTTGGCATTGACAGTCATTTTAACTTGATTCCTCTCATGGATGTGACATGACATCTCACTGGAGTGGTAATCTCCATGTCTCATGGCTAATTATTGCCTGCAGAGCACTGTACTGAGCACATGCGTCCTCAGTGTGGATTGGCCCAAGTGTTTCCTGCAATTGTTTCTTTTTTTTTTTTTTTAAAGGATTGATATATTTATTATGTATACAATGTTCTGCCTGCATGTAGCACCTGTATGCCAGAAGAGGGCACCAGATCTCATTGTAGAGTGTTGTGAGCCATCATTTAGTTGCTGGGAATTGAACTCAGCAACCTTTGGAAGAGCAACCAGTGCTCTTAATCCCTGAGGCATCTCTCCAGCTCTATGTTATGTATTCTAACACTAGTTGTTGGTGCAAATATTTTCCTCCAGTCTGTTACTGGAGCCTCTAATAAGCCTAGTATTAGGCTTTATGGCTTCCCAATTTTGATCAAACTCACAGGCTAGTCCTACTTTCTGAACTTGCAATATGATATTGGCTACAAAGTTCATGGGCAAGAACCATGCTTGATGGAGTTATGCCTTCTTGTGTGTCCACACCCCCCACCCCAAGGCCTACAACTCCCTAGCAGCCTGAGACCAGTTCCCAGGCTATATAACGTAAGCTCCTCTTAATCCCTGTGCCTAGAACATTCTAAGCCATGCAGAATTGTGTCTCATGACTTGTACTGTGTGGTAAAGACTCCAGATGAAGAAGTTTTCATTTTTACAATGAGGCTGACAGGAGCTCACCATACCAGGAGTGACAGTGTGAAGCCTAGGCAAGCTTGCAGGCAGTTCTGTTCTGGGAACATGGAGAGAGAAGGGAGCCATGCAGTAGAAAGACAGGACTCTGCTGCTTCTTCTACAGCTCAGAAGGGTCTGTCTGAGCACTAGGGGCTCTGTCTACCTTTGTCCTCTCTGAGCAGGGGAAGAGTATCCAAGGTAACCAAAACTTGGTAGGTTGTGGTGGCCAAAGCCAGCCACAGAAATCCAGGTTATAGGGATGAATCTTTCTGAGCCCTGGCACTGAGTAGATGCTTTGCACTCAAAAACTGAGCCCTTGTCAGTCCCCATGAGATAGGCATAAGGAGTGAAAGGTTGAGTCATTTGCCTAACGTCACACATTTGTAAGTGGTTCACGTTTGAATTGGCTTTAGCTAATTCTAAAGCCCTGTGGCTTTACTGTTACACACTACTGACTTTCTATTCAAAAATCTCATGTTAAATCCTTACATCGTGTCATGCATGACAGGACTTGCATTGGCAGGGGTAGATGAAACTGAATGTGGCCCATCTTTGGTTATGGACTCTTTATTGGGTTGAAACGTGATACAGTCCACAATGAATGTCTGCATCAGAGAAATTAGTACCATGACCAAAAAGACTTTTGCAGTTGTCCCTAGGGCTGTGGATTATCATGGTGGCACACAGGGGCACAAGCTCTTATAAAAAAATATAAAACAGGACACAGGGCACAGGCAAGAGCAGAAGGTCAGAGGCTGGAGTAGTGTGGCCATAGGCCAAGGATTATCAAAGCTCTGCCAGGAGCTGAGAGAGTCAAAGAGGTCTCCCTGAGAAGCTTCTAAGGGAACGTGGCCTTACACATTCCACTAATTGGGAATGAGTTAGGGGTTGCACCCATGCTCAGGTGGAGGAGATGAGACAAGGGCAGTGTCACACTGTCCACAAGCAGGTGTTATGCCATCCACTACTTCTCTGGCAGTCCTAATGACCTGTGGCTTCCAGGTTCTGACTAACACTGACTGATCTGACTGATGGCTACCAGCTTGATTCTTCACTTGTATCACAGCACATGGTATCGTTCAACCACCCGCAGATGCTGCACTGGGTGATGGTCTAATCTCCACTAGCTAGAAAAGGAAGCTGGGGCTCATCTTAAGCGACTGGATATCCTATTTTAGCCTCATCAGATATTTGAAGGCACTTATGACCCTAAGTGTTGTTTCTATAGCTTTGGGTAAGGCTTGAGATTCTGTGTGTCAGACAACAAGGCCTCAGGTGAGGCTGCCTGGCTGTGAACCATGCCATTAGCAATGCTGGAGAGCCACTCCTGCTTGCAACAATAGTCAGACCCCAGAATTTCAGTGGCGTAGCATAGCAACTGTCTCTTGCTCACCACATTGTGGTCCTTTGGGTGATGTGCAGCCCCCATCATGATGCTTCGCCACTTGAAGCCTATGGCCCCCCAGTATTTCTATGGGAGAGAAAAGACAGACCACAAGATCATGGGATCCTTTACATGGCTAAAGTTGGAAGTGATTCTTGTGCCTTTGCCTAAAGTTAATCAGCCTAAACTTAATGACAGGACCCCAAAACCCTGTCCAGGGAGGCTGGGATCTGTAGTCTTCCCAGAAGGACATGGTATGATAGGCATGCAGATGGCCAGCACAAGGCTGGGTTGAGTCCAGGTGCTTTCCCTCATTCATCCTCCACTTCGTCCATGGTCCAGGGGCTTTCCCAGGCCTTTTCATATAGGCCAGGGTTCAGGTACTTTTGTGTGTGAGTATGAAACTGAGAAAAGCAAAGTGGAGAGAGACATCTCTTGGGTCCTTCAGCCTATTCTCTTGCCTCTGAGGGGTGCAGATCCTCCTCTTACTAGCTAGCAAGAACTTTAGAACTTCCCATTTCTGTGGTGTTTTTCCCTTTCCATCTTCAGTAGTGCAGGGACCCTGTGTCCAGCTTGTAGGGTGATCCTGGGCTCTGGACTCCAGGATACAAATAAACTCTGATTAGCAAACCACCCCTGGACCCTCCTCCTCCTACTGACTTGCTTTGATGTGATGGTATGCACTTGATCTTAATGTAGCTTGTTATGCTGCGTTTGGTTGATGTCCCTGGGAGGCCTGTTCTTTTCTGAGGAGAGGAGTGGGGAGTAAATCTTGGGGAGAGGAGAGGTGGGGAGAAGAGAGTGGGGGAGGGGAGAGAGGGAGAGACTTCAGTCAGGATTTAATATATGAGAAAAGAATAAAATAAAGAAAGGAAGGAGAAAGAAAGAAGGAAGGAAGGAAGGAAAGAAAGAAAGAAAGAAAAGAGGAGGGAAAGAAATGAAAGAAGGAAAAACTTAACCTTCCCTTGTGGCTGCAGATCCTCAAATGAAGCTGCCTTCCAGAATCTGTACCTTTTAGCTGTCATACTTCTATATGCAAGGTGATTTTGCTCACCAGACCCTTGATGACTTCCCAAATAGTAATCTACCTTCACCTCCCCATCATTAAGGACCAGAGGCCTGATACGCTCTATCTGTCTGGGGTCCAGACTGTGCCATACTCACTGTAGGTGTAGTGTAGGTGTAGGTGTAGTGTGTCAGGTTGCAAAGCCTCACCTCTATGGATTCTTCTTTTTTACCAACCTCTTCCTTGTCTTCAAGGCTGAACCCAGGGCTTTCCTGCCACCCACAAACACCTCTGCCAGTTGCAGCTTAAAGGGGGCAGATTCCGGCTCTGTTACTTGTAGACTGGTAACATTGGGACCATTCCAAGCTTTGTTATGCCTCAGTTTTTTTTAGCTGTAAAATTGAGCTAATAAGGATGTGCATAGTCATTGAACGACCACATCTACTCATAGCCCTTTGAACAGTGTCAACAGCAAGGGAAACATCCGAGAACTGTCAATCATCGGGTTGCTATTACGATTGTTCTTGCTACTAAGCAGATGCTTTAGTACAGGCAAAGCAAAACATTCTGCTTACTTGCTGATGACCGTGCTGATCTTACACACCTCTTGGCCCCTGCATTTGGTGGCCCTTCTGCTCCAATGTCCTGTCTTACCTATGTTGATTCTTTTAATCATTTGGCAGCTTTTGCTACTGGTGCCTACTTGTCCTGTAGACCCATCTTAGTCCTGCCTTTCTATATTTTGCTGGACTTAACTCTCCTATATGGAAAGTCTACTTAAATTTCTGAATCTCTGTGACTAAGTTGAAAGAAAAAAAAATGTCCCCTTTCTCTATTGAGTTATCCATCATGAACCCAGTTCCTAATGCAAGAGCTGGCCCGCATGGAAGCTAAACGCATGTTTGTTGAATGAATGGTGCTCATCTGTAACTCTGACTCTATCCCTACTTGCTCACCAGGAATCTGTTTGTCTGTTTTGCTTCAAACTAAATCAGGGTGAGTTCACATCACCTAAAGTCCCTACTTCAGAGGGATGCTATTAGTTGCTGTGCCTGGACTGTTCCCTTCCACTTTCCTCTAGTCCAGCTGAATAGGTCCAAGATGACCCCTGGGGCTGTCCCTTGACCAATCAGAAAAGATGCATTTGCATCTGCGCTTCTTCAAACATCCATGGGTCCCTCAAAGACTTCTCAACAGCTGTTAAAGTTGTTCACCGATTAAGATGTATTTGTCCCATCATCTCTTGGCTTATGTTCATGTCATTGCCAACCTGTGGCTTTCACAGGGGTAGCCAAAGGCCGTAGGAAAACACAGATATTTACACTATGACTCATAACAGTAGCAAAATTACAGTTATAAAGTAGCAAAGAAAACAGTTTTATGGTTGGGGCGGATCACCACAACATGTGGAACTGTATTAAAGGGTCTCAGCATTAGGAAGATTGAGAACCACAGGCCTAGTAGGAAGAGACGTAAGGATGCATGGACATTTCTGACATTGACCAGCATTTCAGAGATGAAGACATGGGGTGAAAGTGCTTATCCCACTAGTGTAAGCATGTGGATGCTAAAATTTGGTCCAACAGCCCTCTTTCCCCCAAGTCTCTGATTGCTCTAGAAACTGAGGTCTGGTTGTGATTTGTAACTGCCCTATATCAATTAACTTGCCCTTTCTACTCCCTCTTCTCTGTGCTCATGGCTTGTCTCTTGGTAGACTGGGCATTTTGATCTCCATGCAGTTGGCCATGACAGAATCACTGGTGTTGACGCTGGGCTTATATAAGCAGAAGGGTGCATAGACAATGAGTTTTGGGTGAGTCAAGTGATGAACACTCCTTATGTTGTTGACTCTTTGTATCATAAGGGATATGCATCTGACTGATAGACAGTTTGCTGTTGTTTTTGACAATACAGAAGGTTCTTCTGACTCCCCACTTTTCACTTTTTCCTGTCAGTTGTTATGTTAAAGCCATGATGCTTTCTGAGCAGGTCCTTCTCTACAATGTAAAAGTAAGATCAATGGAAGCCTTAGTATGTGGCAGAGGATCTGCCAGGTATGATCACATCTGCTGTCACATTTATTCTTCACAACCATCCTATGGGATGGGGACCTCCACGCTGCAGGTGGGGAATTTGTGATGTAAATATTTCAATTTTACCCATCCAATATGTATCATCTTTTTACAGAGAGTCTATCTGTTACTGTCTTGGTCTTGGACATGTACTCAGTCCTGGGCTCTTCCTCAGGGAGTTTGATATGAGGTTTTATCTGTGTTGGGCATCATGTGTCCTGTGTGGCTGTGCTTGCAGCTCATGAGCTCTCACAGTAAGCACTTCAGAATCCGGACAAGTGCTAATTTGTTTGTAGTTATTTCCTGAAGAAAAAAAAAAAGTCCATTTATGTTTTCTCTTCTTTTATCTTTCCAGACCCTTAGGGGAGCATTCTCTATGGCACTTTTGGAGCAGATGTAACCAAGAAATCAATACAGCTGTTAGATTCATCCATGGCAACCGTAATGGTACTGCATCCCCTGCCCTGTAATGTTGACAGAGACGGCAGAGCCAGGAGTGGGTGAAATACTCAGATGAGGGGATAGGGACCTCAGAAGAGAGTGGGGAATTAACACCCCATGGAGCCTCACTCAGAAAATGAAAAACTGTCAGCTGTGCCCTGTGCCATAATCAGGTCTTCTTTCAGAGAATGTAATGCCTTGATGTCAGGCATGGCAGGGGGATCTGCCACATGTGGGTATCATGAGACCCTTCAGGAAGATTAAATTGGAGGCTGCACAGGCAGCAGTTTGCTCCCTAGTCCTACCTTTGTCTTTAAGTACCAGAAGTTCAGCATCCCCAGGAGTGGATGAAGAACTCCCTGCATTCTTCAGTGCATCTGGCCTCTTGTTGCTGTTGCTGTTACTATTATTGCTGTTGTTATTGTAGCCTGGCATAAGGAGAGAAAGTATCACTTCTCAGACCAGTACTTGGTACACAGAAAGCCCTGGCAGGGTATTGGAATTGTGTTAGCCTTGTCTACATAGCACATTTGACATCCAGCAGTGATTTTTGTGTTCCATATTTACTATAGGTCAGGTGCCACTCCAGGTGAAGGGCTGAGGTCTCCCAGGAAACAGAACCTGCCCAAAGTCTTTCCACAATCCTACACTCAGGCAACTCATGTCATACAGGGACAAAGTATGGAACAAAGCTCTTGGCTTAGATTTCACATCAACGTAGAGGCCAAACTGCCTCCTGGAATCCCTCCTCCCTTTCCTTGGAGTGTAGTGTTATAGTGGTTCTTATCCAAGGGAGATTTTATTCCTTTGAAAAATTGACTTGTCTGCAGAACATTTTTTGTCACAACTTAATAGTGGGAGGGTGGTGTGTGTGTGTATGTATGTATGTGTGTGTGTGTGTGTGTGTGTGTGTGTGTGTATGTATGGTAGACTAGGTATCCCTACTCTGAAAATATGAAATCCAAAACACTCCAATTTTGTTAACTTTTTGAATTCTGGCATGAGCCCATGAGTGGAAGATCCCATGTTATGAAACTCTGAGCAAATATTACGATGTCTTATAAGTTAGCCTTATGAGACAGGCCATGTATACAAGGTACATATGAAGCATATATAATACACAGATGTATTTGCTGCTCAGTCTTGTATCCTATCCCTTGAAGTGTCTCACTAGATGTAAATTCTCCAAAATTCCAAACCAGTCTGAAATTTGAGGCCATATGTTTCTGCTCTTTGGGGTGAGGGATACTCAGCCTGTAGAAAGCAGAGTCAGAAGCACTACCAAGCATCCCACCATGCACACAGGGCAGCCAGACAGGAAATGACCCATCCTGTGGTGCCAATAATATCAGCATTAAGACGCTCTGGTGGCAAGGAATATTTCCCAGCATCCTTTGTGGCTAGGTGTGGTTCTCACAAATAGAGTGCAAACAGAAGAACTGTGTCCACATCCTAGCAGAGGCAGGATAAAGAGAAAATCAAGTCCCGAGTTAGAATGAATCCATAAGGTGCAGACTTGGCACTGTTATGTGAATAAAATGAACAAACAAAGACAACACAAAACACAATTGTATTTTATCCGTTAAGAACCACTCAACTATCACAATTTAATGAATCTCAAGTGCTATCATTACCATGATTTATCAGTAGCTCCTAAAAGCTAAGAGTAACTGGCATTTGTTAAAGACACACTATGGCCAGACATAGCTCTTCGAGCTGGAGATTATGCTGGATAGTGTTATGTCCACTTTATGTAAGCTAGAGTTATCTGAGAAGAGGGAAGCCCAATAAAGAAATGTCTCAAAAAGGTCAGGTTGTAAGGGGCTGGAGAGATGGCCCAGACATTAAGAGCACTACCAGTTCTTCCAAAGGTCCTGAGTTCAATTCCCAGAAACCACATGGTAGTGCAAAACCATCTATAATGAGATCTGACGCCCTCTTCTGGCCTGCTGTCTCACATACAGGCAGAGTACTGTATTAAATAATAAATAAATAAATCTTAAAAAAAAAAAAAAAAAAAAGAAAAGATCAGATTGCATGCAGGCCTGCATGGAATTTTTTTATGTGATGGTTGATGGGGTAGGGCTCTGCCCATTATGGGTGGGGCCATGCCTGGGCCGATGGTTCTGTGTTCTATAAGAAAGTAGGCTGAACAAACCAATGGGAGCAAGCTTTTGTTTTTTTATTAATGGGCCCTTATTTCTCCCTCTTGAATGAAAACAGAATTTTATTGTACCTTCTTGGGTATTATTAATATTAATATTAGTATTATTGCTTCACAGATAACAGGACAAATGCTCCAAGAGACTGGCAGCATCTGAGTCCTAGCTGCCTCTTTTATTCTAGATTCTGGTCTTAAACACCAAAAGAAGCCTCTTCTGCTTTGGAAGTGCCCAGTCATTGTGGGCATCAGAATATGCTTTCAGGGTCCTTATGTTTGCTCTGTTTTCAGCCCCTCAGCCATCATTTTGAACACTCCAGATTGAAACAGAATGCGCTCTTTTCTTGCTTCATTTCCTACAATGTCTTTTTTCCACACACAAAAGAGCACAAACTCCTTAGTGGAGCAGAACTGTCCTTCTGATGGCATCCCAGAGCACCCTACGGCTGTTATCTCTCGTGCCCTCCACCCATCTCCGCCTGTTCCAGTGGACTAGCAGAGGCTTCACACACAGGGAAGAATTATTCTTCTCCCCAGTGTGTTTTTATTCTGAAGAAGGAGTCAGCGTTAACAGATCAAGCTTCCCTGTGGACTTCAAGAGTTCAAGAATGGGTTGTTTGACCATCTCTTGTGAACACTGCTGAAAAATAAAATCCTCGTATTGTGTGGGAGCTTCATTCCAATCATATATCGGTGCGGCTCCTTAAAACACATAATTGTATAACGTAAGGTAAACTCAGTTTTCAACTATGTTCGGCTCTCAAATTCTATTTGTTCTGTGAAAGACTGTATTGACTTTGGAAAGTAACTTGGCAATATTACACTATAGCAACTTTACTCCCAATTATGTTCCCCGGAGAACGCTCATGTGCAAAGGAAAGAATGCAGCATTTGTAATACTAAAAAAAGACATGCCGAATTAAATGTCCATCCACAGGAGAAAGAACATACAAATTTGTACAAAGTTTTCTAGATGAGCTAACACTAATGTAACACAAAGGCATCTCAAAAACATGGCAGAATAAAAATCATAATTAGTGTTATGCACTATGCCTACCTGTCAGGGTCCCAGTAGGAGGTGGAAAGCACATGAAAGAGGCATTCTAGAAACAAGGAACAAAGGCTTTGCTTCGAGGGATGGCTGGGCTAGAGAGCTATTCAATGGTTTACAGATTGCTGTAATTCTATTGTGCATCCCCCTTAAAAATTATTTCCCTCTCGAGAATTTATTTTCTGACTTCCTTTTCATCTAGCATGTCCCTCTGGCTTATTCTCACCAATAGATTGTGGTGATGGGATGGGTACTAGAACCATTTAAATCCCTGCTCTCACTCTCTGGGATGTTTTTGACATCATGTGAGGAAGCCTGCACCAGTGCACTAGAGGACTCTTGAAGAGAAAGATGTGTCAAAGACCAGCAGCAGCCAGCACCAGATGACCCTGGTCTATTGCAAATGTCAAGAAGAGTCCAATCACTACTGCTTTAAGCAGAAATGGAAGCTGAGTCCAGCTCAAATAACCAACCCAGATGATGAGAGCAAACCCCCAACCCCCCCCAAAACAAATGAAAAAACAAAAAAACCTGGTTATTATTTTTAGCTTTTAAGTTTTGGGGTGATTCGTGACAAGAACATAATTAACACAAATAAGATACAAAAAACAAGAAGAGAACTATGATGTCTTGAAACTAGCAAGAATGGGTGTTACCAAAGGGATCAGGGAAGAAGCAGGGTTTGGGGGAACTCAATGGGACAGGGAATGAGGGGATAGTCTTTAGATGAACCCCAGAACCCAGAAGTATGGCAGGCATGGAATGGGGAAGAATAACCTCCCTACCTCTAAAATGTTGACTGTGCTCAATCACAAACAGAAAGCAGAGGAGCCTGGAAGGTGCCATTCACTGGGGTCAGGGTCTTATGGCAGAGAGATGCATCTGGGAAGGGATGGGGGACCATAGAAAAATATTTTATTGTTCTTGTTCAACTGGCATGTGACCATAGGAAGGAATGAGGATCCTCAAATCAGGTTGGAGGTCAGTTCTGGGGAAAAAAATGGTTTCTACCATAAATAGTCCAAAGACAGACACACGTTGTCTGGATTTCATGATAGTGTTTTTGTACGTCTGAATTCAGTGACATGTGGGGAGAAGTTGTCAATACCAAGTCACGTAATGTGTGACCTGGAAAGTGTCAGGTTACTCTTCTAATCCTGACTTTTGTAAAATGAAAGGATCACATTTTCCTCATGTGGGCCATGTAAGTATGGACATGGTTGTAGAAACATGGGCACAGCGGTTACTATGGGACTGATTTTTCAGGAGGGAAGCTAGTGGACCAGAGGACTGAGTGAGAGAGAGAGAGAGAGAGAGAGAGAGAGAGAGAGAGAGAGAGAGAGAGAGAGAGAGAGAACAAGCAAGCAAGCTCCAAGATGTGTCCATGTAGAGTGTGTGAAGGCTTGATGTCTTTCCAGCCATGTTCTGCCCAACTCTCCTCCCTATCATAGAGACACACACACAATATATGCACACAGATGACCAGGTACACACACCTGTGCACAAACACACATTAAGTCAATAATAAGGCCCAGTAAGGACCTGTGGATCCAGGAAGAAGCCAAAATCCCTGATCCTATTTCTCATTTTTCTTCCTACCATTATCAGAGTGCCTGGCATTTTCTAATATGAAATCCATGCAGAGAAATAAGATAATTGTATTTTGATGTAGTAATGGCAGAAGTGTGCCATACCAATGCTGTGATATATAGCAACTCTTGAGCCCTAGTTTCTGCATCAGAACTAGGATAGTGCTAGTCCCCTCCTGGGCATGTTGGTAGGCCACTTCATATGACTCTTTTGGCACTGGGTCTGGCACATAGTAGGTGCTCAGTAAGTGCTGACTGTCATGCATTGTCTTCTCTATGTCCATAGAATAATGGCAGAAGTGGTGATGAGGAGGCGGGAGCCAGTCCTACTTGATATTCCAAGTGGGTTGATACCCATGAGAATTCTTTCATTCTCTGAGAGGAAAGGGAGGGGGGAGCAGAATGAGGGGAGGGGAGAGGAGAGAGAGGGACTGGGAGGAGAGGAGGGAGGACATTTTCCTACCAGGATGTAAAGTAAATAAATACGTTAATTAATGAAAACAATTTGCATCAACCACTTAAAAGGAAGCCAGTGGCCATCTTGAAAGGTAGTCAAGCAGCTTTATGTGAAGACTTTGTAGCTATAAATTGGACTTCCTGCTGACAGCCACCAGGAAGACAGGCTCTCTGCCAACAGTCAAGGGGAGTGGCCTCCCTGGACATGGACCAGAGAGTCTTAGCTTCCAGATACTCACAGCTTCAGAGCCACCAGAAAAGCCTCACCCAAACTCTGACCATAACTGGGAGATAATTGACATGTCCTGTTTCAAGCACCGGACGCCTGAAACTAAAGTCACTATAGATATTGAATTTCCTATATATTCATACATATTCATGAGAATCTTTTGTCTATTATCAAGAACTCAGAGGACATATTTTAGTGTGTTCCTTTGTCTCATTGCAATCACAAGCATTACTGGTTTTATGCTCTGTAGCTGTTATTAACTAAAATAAAGATTACTTGGATATAGGCTCTACTAGGATAATTGTTCTGTTGACAGATTGCTGAGTCCTAAACGGGTAGGTAGCACATATAGCATGGATACTCTGTAACAATGGCTGACTCTCGTCAGGAGTTTCTCTGTGCTACTAAGGATGGCACACAATTTAAAAATGTGAGAGTTCGAACCTTCTGGAATCTTAGGTAATTGAAACCCCAAAAAGAGAAATTGAGCGGTGAAGGAGGTCTGTGTAGTATCTGAAGTGAAGAAAGAAGAATTGTTAAGCACATAATCCTTTCGCATGCACGCACGTGTGTGTGTGTGTGTGTGTGTGTGTGTGTGTGTGTGTGTGTGTGTGTGTGTGATTTACATCCTTGTCATTACTCATGAAAGCATGAGAAAAGTACCTCTCATTCTTAGACAGGAAGATCCGTAGCAGAACAGCCTTTCTGGGCCTTACTGCTTGGCACAGGATTTGCGGAGTTTTTAGACTCAAGTTTTTCCACTTCTAGGACGTGGGTCTAGATGAAAGACCCTTTCTGCTGCCACAGCACGTAAGCAAGCTTTGCCTAAACTCCTCTCCCTGTTAGGCTGTTTGCTGCTTCTCTCTCACACCATTGCTTTCCTTTTTTGTGGTTAGGAATGCAAGAGGGCAGACAAAATGGTTCTGACACACTATTTGTCTATAAGTAATATATATAAGGCAAAATGGTGTGTCTGTAGCTGCTTTTTTTTTTTTTTTTTTTTTTTTTTTTTTAATAGCTGTCATAGCACCTGGCCCAGGTAGGAGGCTCAAAATCTATGGAGACTGATAGAAGTGTTTTTCAAATTTAGCTGTCAAAGCCAGGGAAATCATACTGCCTCCTGCCTGGAAAGTGATTTACAATTTTCCTCTTTGGTGGCATCTTAAAGCAAACAGACACTTCTGTTTCCATGGAGAACCACTCTTTTCTCTCTAACGTAGAGGACCTGCCCAGCCTCCCTTCCCTTTTCTTCTTTCCCTTTTCTCCTCCCTTTCCCCTTTTCTCCCTCTTCCTTTCTTGCTCCATCACAATCTTTCCCTCTATCCCTCTCCCTTCTTGCTATTTGTGATGCTTCTCCTCACACAATGACATCTCTGTCATTCCTCAATTTTTCTCCACACCCCGAGGCACCTGCTCTGAGTCAGGTCTTCCACTTGCTAAGGATTCAGAAATCATCTCTGCCCATGAGAAACTTCCAGTCTGTTTAGGAGAGATAAGCTAAGCAAATACCCCAAGGTGAGTGAGTGAGAGAGGGAGACGTTTCCTGGGAGGCCTGAGTTCCTTAGGGTGCATTCTGTAAGGAAAGCCACTGTTTTTCAGAGGATGATATGTTAGGATGCAGGCAGCGCTCTCTGCTCATTGCTGGGGGCCTGTTAGAGGGCCTAGAGCTCTTTGTCTGAAATGACAGGGCTGTGTTTTATTTTTACTGTTTTGCTCTAGACAGATTCAGTTGATGAAATGACAGGTGATATTGACAGGTGATATAAGGACCAAGATCAGGGATGGTATCTGCCCATTGTGTGTTACTTTCTAATTCAGTCCCTACATGAGGAAAAGGCCTATGAAGAGAGACAGACATGGATGATCTCTTCTGTATCTCAGAGATGGAAAGCATCTTTTCATTCAGCCCTCATTTTCCCCTCTGCTGTTCTGATGGGCAGGGCTCATAGTCAAGCCTACTGGAGACCGGGGTTAAGCAGCTCATTTAAGCAGAGTTGTGGGTTCTGTTTTGTTTTGTTTTTGAGAAAAGATCTCACTTATGTAGGCCAGGCTAGTGTCAAACTTGGACTTCCCCCTGGCTCAGCCTCTTAAATGTTGGGATTATGGTGATATTTCACCATGCCAGACTGAAAGCACAATTTTAAACTACAGTTTATGTGACTTGGTTTCTAAGTCTGCTGATTTCCCAATAAGCCCGATTGTACCAAGAGCCATCTCCAGAAAAGACAGCATTGTGACCAGTGGTCTTCTTGTCCAAGATCATAAACTTGGAATTTGTTATAAAGTCACAAGTATTACATAAAAAAGAAAACTCCTGATGCTCACCCCATCTGATAACATGGCATGCTTGGCTAAGGTGGCTATTAATATACATTGTCATTGGCATCAGCATTGCAGGCTCAGTCTTTGGGAGAGCCAAGATACTGCTCATTTGCATACTACTTTGCATTCATTTGCATTTTTCTTCTATACAAAATCAAATGCAGCTAATTAGTGCAACCTTGTTACAATGAGAAGCAGGCTCAACCTTCTGTGCCAAGACAGATGGAGTCCAGAGCAGGGACTGAAACAACCCAAAGCCAGTTACATCCTCGGTTGGACATGCAAGGCGACCTGACAGGTAAACATAGAGCCTAAATGAAAAGTGGAAATGTGAATAGTATCATTTTGAAATATTGTCTGTTCCTCAGAGAATTTGGGAAGAAGGGAGAAGAGAGAGAGAGAGAGAGAGAGAGAGAGAGAGAGAGAGAGAGAGAGAGAGAGAGAGAATTTTGACTTAAAAGAAGTTACAGTTGTGCCTCATACATGATTAGGGTCTTAAAGACCCCAGAAAAAGTCAGGTATGGTGCTCAGTTTTGTTACTTACAAGCTGTGGGATACTGTACTTGGGGGAGTGTAGGGATGAAGTGAGAAAATAGAGGCAATGCACTTGGTCACATAAGAATATAAGTGGTTGTTCTAGGCTGTTAACATGGAGATCAGCCCAAACATGGAGATATCAGCACCTTAGTAGGGTACAGCCACTATATGTCATAGGATCCCATACATGATACACACACGTGCACGCGTGTACACACACACACACACACACACACACACACACACAGAGAGAGAGAGAGAGAGAGAGAGAGAGAGAGAAAGAGAGAGAGACGTTTGATTTAATAAACATATAAAATGCAAGAATCACAAGCTAGGTATGCTACACTCGCTGTTTTATTGAATTATTCCCATGGCCATTCTAAGAACCATTTATTATTTTCCGCCACTAAGGAAGAACCCGCATGCCAACTATGCCAGGAAGCTCTTGTCAAATAATTAGAACACCCTCTGTTCTGAAAAGTAACAGCAACATTCATTCTGTTTCCCTTTTTCTTTTGTAGCCTTGATGTAGTGTGTGGCCCATCTGCTAACCTACTCTTTTGCGTCATGATCATTTTGATCACTTTAGTACTTAGCCAGCCGAGGACTCCTTTTTCTCAACTGGTCATTTTGGTTGCTCTCTCAGACTTTAGCTCAATGTTCTGTGGCTCACGATGCTGCATTCCAGAAAGGACCCTGCTCCCTAAATCCTAGGGCACTGCACTACCATTTCGGTGTGAGTGGAAGTGATAGAAGTTAGTAGTGGGCAGAAGGTAACATAATATCTGGCATTTCTTCCTGAAGAGAGAGCAGTGCTGCCAACAGAATTGGCTCCACAGCCAGTCCTAGGGTGGGAGCAAGCGGTGGCAGTCACGGGCAATTGGCAGTGGCAAGTCACAAAAGAAGCAAATTATGTTGTAAACCTTCGAGATGGGCTTCGCGATCACCACATCTGTTCTGCAAGGAACACCCATTTCTACATCATAGTGTGAGACTGGCCCTTGCAGAATGGCTTTTCTGCTAATTGCCCTAAACTCCATATGAAAGCACTGACTTGACACTGGAAACGTCTAGGTCTTTAGCCCAAGATCACTGCCTTGACTCAAAATATGTCATTCTCCAATTTTTAAAAAATGGAAAACTTAATAAATTAACTTACCATAAAAAGTAATGATTTTCTTCATAACAATTTTGCACATCATGTGTCATCATTTGTTCATTTCCTCTCCTGTTGGTCTCACTTGTCCTTTCCCTCCTTTTGTCCCCCTTCTACTCCCTCAATTAGTGTCCTTTTCACTCTTATATCACATACGTTCTATTACCCTCTCTTTCCCACCTCCTTATTCCTTTACGTGCCCCCAATGGCATTTCCATAGTCTCCTTTCTACTTCTGTGCCTTACAAAATATCTCTAAGTATGTGTATAAATGTTGATTTAAAACCATAATAACACCCCTACCCCTGAAAGCAGTGAATGCTGTGCAAAAAACAAAACAAAACAAAAACCATCATTTAGTTTTTGACAAAAGCCACGTGAGAAAGGTAGTTGAATTTCCACTTCCCACACTAATTAAAAAAAAAAGAAAAAAAAAAAACAAAGCACAAGTTCAGGACTGTTCAGTAATGCATTCACAACCACACATGCAAGAAGAGGGTCAAGACTGAAGTCAACATTCCTCTCATGCATAGACCCTAATCTCATTACTTTTTACTCATGCATTTCCTCTCCAACTGGATACTAACCAGCTGAACCACATACCTTATTCATCAGAGGTGGCTGCGAATATTTTTGTCTGAGTATGTAAAGCAAAATACTTATGAAACGGTGAAAATAGCACTAGACACGGCACAGAGGCAGCCCCTGGGGCAGTTGTTTCTTGAAAGCTCAGACAAGATGTTTTCTTTTCTGGATGCTAGCATCTACAGTACGCACAGCATTGCTTGAGACCACATGTTCTGAGGACCTGTTCACAGTGGTCATTCAACTGAATCAAAGTACATGAAAAATGTCCTGTGGAAATAAGTTTTTCTGGCTAGAGTATTAAGCTCTTGAAGGGTTCATTACCCTCCAGACATGAGAACATTCTAATTCTCCCATCTGCTGAAGGTGACGTACCACTTTCCCCAGAGGAGCCTTGGAGGCAAGGAGAATCCATGCTGACTAAGTGGTAGTTGAAATTTGTAGGGTCACTGTCGGGTTTATCAGAGAGTAGCTAGAAGGCAAACTGTATCATTTTATTTGAAAAATCATTAAAAATGTTCCGGTTTCACATTCCTGTGGTTCCTTTTATTCACTATGCAGAGGAGCTGTCCCCTCCCTACCCCCACCAGCCAAAGCTGTGTCATTATGAGCTGTGACTATTGGTCATTTCCTGTCTCATCTACCCAAATGCTTATTTTATTTCGACTGCCGTGAGAATGGGTTCTGAGCTATAAGCTGGGTTTCACAGCCATTGGCGGATGTGCTTCCTTCGGGGTGGGAATAGAGGGAAAGAATTCAGGATTTGCATCTGGGAACCTGCATGCGATCTCAGGCTTTCTACTAGCATTTCCATTCATGTGTGTACTCAAACACTACTGTTCCAAACCGTATTCTTTACTTACTTAGGATATACTACCACTCTCCTAGATGCTGGGAAAGCAAAGTACACATAATATAACAAAAACAGGTCCTCATATTTCTAGAATTCTGCTCTGCTGGGAGATATAAAATATGCTAATAAAATTAGTATAGATATATGTTGGTAAAATATATGCTTTGCATGATCTAATTTAGAGTAAGAAAGACTGGTGTTTTGTGTAGTATAATCATCATGTCAGACAATTAGTGACGTGAAATCAGCTTTGAAACAATTCTTTCTTCATGTCTCTCTTCTTCTTTCCCTCCCTCTCTCCCTCCCTCCCTCCTTCCTTCCTTCCCTCTCTGATCATTGACTTCTTTTCATAAAGTTCTGTCAAAGTATCTGGAAATGTTGGTGTTTAGTTTGTATCTTAGTATCAACTGTATCTCATATGCAGAGTATAGTCACTCCAAGTCAGGCTGATTCTGCTCTTTGCTTAGATGTCTCAGTGGCTGCACAGGGAGTGTAATTGTTGGTTTGGTCGTATTCAGGTTACCATATTTCTCCATGCTGTTTTATTCATCTCATATTTATCTTCTTTCTGTGTTCTCATTTGTTAGGAACTTTCAGTATTTACTTTAATATTTTCCTTTGCTTTGTACTTATATTTCTTTGGTGGTTTTCTAGTGATTTTCTAGGAATTATGATTTGCATCTTTGAGTTAATGTTAAACTGGTAAAAATGTTTTGT
Source organism: Acomys russatus (assembly GCF_903995435.1). Taxonomy (NCBI): domain Eukaryota; kingdom Metazoa; phylum Chordata; class Mammalia; order Rodentia; family Muridae; genus Acomys; species Acomys russatus. Next base: position 21,597,548 of record NC_067153.1, on the reverse strand, counting down.
TCCACTTTCAGTTTTGAAATGGAAGAATTAGGTATACAATTTTGCTTTATTTCTTCCATTGTTTTCCCTTCACTTTCCTTTTTCTTTCTTTTTTCTTTTGGGCCCCCTCTGTCCATTCTTTATATGTTGGAGTATAAGACCTAATACATGCTAATTAGTCATTCTATCACCAAGCTTTATCACAAGCTAGACAATTTTTATGTGATGTGTTTTATTCTTCATTATTTTCTTTAGTCATACTTTCAAACACTGTTCTAACGTTTTCTGATTTTCATGGTTTTGGATGGGATGTCAGCCATCAATTTTCACTGTGCTCTCTTATGTAGTATGCACACTTTGACATCTCTTGGCTCATTTTCCTCAGTCAGATAAGTTGCAACAAGTGGATTTGCAAGATGGAGAGAGATGGCATTTCATTTGGGCTCTTGTAATCAGTCATTTCTGAAACTTGTTGTATGTGAAGCTCATGCCCAATATTTCAGCTATGTGAATTATGAATTGCTTTTAATCAAAGCCAGTTTGAACTGTTTTATTTTGTCTCTGTTGCAATGCAAAGACCCTTGATTAAAAAGTAATAGTTTGTTCTCCTTAGCTCCCATATTATCATTGCCATCGCTGTCCCTTGCCATGCCCGACAAAGGGTGAGACTCTAGTTAGCACAAAATACCTGTAGTCCTGAGTAGAAATTAGCCTAAGAGAGCCAAAGGGACCCAGATACTTTGGGTCATGTCTATACTTCACATTTTGGTTTATCTATATCCACATCAGCCACCATACCCCATGCCAGATCAAACACTGGAAATGGGAGCAACTCCTTCTTATCTTTCCTTATCACTATTTTTTTTTTTTAATCCTCTTCTCTCTCTTAGAGCTCTGCCAGGCTATGGGTACTCCTCAGGCACCTGCCTGTGCTCTTAGGGGATCATGTACTTTCTGAAAAGAAGCTACCACTTTCTTAATTGAGTTGCAGTCTTTTGGTTGACTCTCCTGTGATAATAGGTCTTTCTTCCTGTCTCTGAATGTTTGGTTGTTGTTTTTGTTATTGCTTTGGTTGGGAAGGAGTAAGATATCTTATAAAAGTGTTTTTAGCAGCACAACAAGAGACAAGTAGGAAAAAGAGGCACAACGAATCTAGAATAGACATTTCTGATAGAAGCTAGTAGAAAACAAGACCTTATTTAGATCAACATTCTGCAAACTGTACCATCAACACCTTGTATAATTTTGCCTCCATCTTTATGACATTTCTCCCAAGATATTTTTTTTGTGTTGAAGACAAAACACAAACTCACTATGAATACCTCAGAGAGGGATGACTAGCTGACTCAGCCTACACACACACACACACACACACACACACACACACACACACTTTAAAATATTTCCTATCCATCTCATTTCACAGTTCTTTTCTTTGTTTTCTTTCATATTTCCTGAAATGCCACTAGGCATCATTGTGTCTATTTCTCCTCACTCATCTACCCGATTGCCTTTCTGTGAAATAGTTCAGCTTTATAGCCTCCTCTCCTGATGCTCTCCTTCATGCCTACATCACCTTCTTATATCCAGCTTCCTGTCTCCTCCATGGTATGCCAGATAGTGTCCACCTCAATGGCTTCCACATGGTATGCTATTCCTCTTTGTGTTTAGATAGATATGCAATTGTTTTCCCTCTTAATTCATGCCTCTGCTTAGATAAAATTTCCTTCAAAAGTCCTTTTTTGCCTAGTTAATAACTAACATATCTAAAGACATAGCAATGCCCTTTATTTCTTCCTAAGAACCTGCATTTAACCCTTGACAGTGCCTTACATATTTGTTTTTTATTCATTTTCTCTACAACAAAGAACTTGTCAACACCATGGTTCTTAGCATTTCATACACTACCTGGATCCATTGTTTTACTAACATTTGTTGACTGAACTAAACTATGCCAGTGAATGAAACTCATTATGAGAAAAGCATACAAAAAAAAAAAAAAAAAAAAAACCAGACTAATTGGAGCATCAGGTGATTGATTGGATTGGATCTCTTCTAAGAATAAGATTTTGGGATTTTGGGTGATACTATCTCTCTCTCTGAAAATTAGTTTGCCCCCCATACTTTCAACCACTCAGATCCTACAATTTACAGCACTAAGAGCTAAAGTGTGTTCCATGTTCTCTCTCGGTCGCTCATTCACCTCGGCTTCCTTTGCATGCTGTCATCATGTCTTTCATCAAAGCTGTTTTGGGAGAATATAGTCACAGATATTTTCAACTTTGTTTTTTCCAAGGTTTAACAATAGCACCGGGAAGAGGGATCCCTTTCCAATGTCTGTGTATTGATTTAGGAAAAGGTTCTGCATGACTTGAAGGCAAATGGCCGCCCCTGGATGGGTCATTATTGCAAAGGGATTAGCTTTTAGGATGGCTCTTCCTGCCCACTCCTGAGACTGAGACTGAATGAAGCTTGAGGTGAGCAGCCCTGACTGACATCATATCAGAACTACTATAAAAGTTAGTGGTGGTTTCTCTAAGAAATAAAACAAAAGCAGTGTGTGTGTGTCTTACCTTACTGCCCATATATGGTCTCAAGGCTCAGTTTTGATTGTGCAAATTAGTGTATATGTGCATGTTCATGTGTGTTGTATGGGTACTTGTTTGCATATACAAGTACACAGGAACATTTATGCAATGAAGGCAGGAAAAATGTAGGATACCCCCATCTAGCTTTTTTTTTTTTTTTTTTTTTTTTTTTTAAGACAGGTCTCTCACTTGCCTTCAACTCTCCCAATAGGCAGGCCTGGTTGGCCAGTGAGCCCCAGGGATCTGTCTGTCTCTAACTCCTTAGCCCCGAGGATACAAGTGAGATGCTACTATACTTGGCTTTTTTATTTGGATTCTGCCCACTTTACCAATTGATCCAACCTCAGTCCCATTTCTTTGCTAAAACAAAAGGGTCAAATACGTTAACTTGACAGCAAGGTTGGATCTATAACCTTTCAGAGCTATGGATGAAGAGTGTTTCAGGAAGAGCCAGCTAGCTTTCTGGTTCTGTCCACTTCTGAGCATGATCTTAAATGATTGTTCAAGTGAGCTAGTGGAAAACAACTAGCCATTTTTCATCTTTCTCATGATACTTTATTTTCCTGGAATGGTTTCTTCATTCCCGTTCATCTGAACACACACAGAAGGGCTTTATTCTAGGTGCTTTCTAAGTACCTTCTAAAGTCTTTCTCGATGCTTCTCCTCTTGAATATTCATAGCCTCTAATTTATTCAGATTTTTTTTTTTTATGCTCATGTCTTCCTAGGTTAAAATGTTAAGCATAAGGGCTTATTTTCATTTGATTAATTTTGCATTCTTTCTTGTACATGAAATTTCCTTACACCTAGAAGGTATAATTTATATTTATTGGCTGACTTTTCTTGAACTGAGTTGAGCATGCCATTCTACCTGTCTTCTAGAATTCTAATCACCCATCTAGATGATTTTGATGCCAACTTGTGTTGTTGACTGGCTCCTCACATATATCTAAGTAACACCTCTGTCACTATTGCCTAGCATGGTACTATCACAGTTCAGGGCTCTCCAATAATATTTTAATTGATAAATATCAGTGGCATGCCTACTACAGTTGTGTGCTGCAGTAATGGCAAAGAGTATGGCAGCCTACCTTTGTCTGCTTTGAGATGTTAGTCTGATCTCAGAGTTAGATCATGAGACATGCATGGATGGGATTGCATACTGAAAGCTGAGATGCAAAAGGGAAGGTTCCAGAGAATGTGATGGATTAGGAAATGGTTTCTCAATGCATGCTTGTGAGATGAGTGGAGGTGAGAAATGGCCAGTTTTCTTCTCCATAGTATCAAGTGTTTCTCTTCTCCAACTTCCTGAATGTTCCACAGACAGTTGAGATCTTTCATGCATTTGTCTACCTTTCTACAACACTGATTCCTGACCCATTTGTCACTGCATTTGATACACTATATCAACATGTTCTATTTGTGATCTGCTTTAGATGTTGTCTTATTTGATGGGTGTGTGTCCTCCAGTGTCTGGTACTCTGTTCAACTCAGAGTGAATACCCAAGAAATGTCTGTCAGATGAAAGTATGGGACCTCCCACTCCCAAAAAGGGGTTCTGACTTGGATTGGAGAGGTGAAAGGCTTATCTGAGAAGTGGAGAGCGGTGGCTGACTTAGGGCCCAGGTATGTTCTCAGGGACTTTGTAGTGCATGGCTTTGTGGAGTAATGGGAGTGAAAGTACGTGGAACAGTCATGAAGGCTGGTGTAGCAGTGTTATGTGAAGTCAGAAAATCTCCTACCTTCAAACAGAGGAGCATGAGACCCTCAGTACTTGACCAGAGGAGGGTAGCTCTTGACTGACAATGACAGGGTGAGATATGCAGTTAGGAGTTACCAGAAATTACATCTTCCTCCCAGGTCCTAACAGCCATGGCCATGGCCTTGTCTGGGGCCTGTCTGATTTTGAAGAAGTATACATTGTGTCAATTGGGTTTGTGTTCTGTCTTCACTAGCAAAAATAGTCTGAGTCCATGAGTGAACTGTTTTCTGGGTGGGGTAAAGTGCCATCAGTAAACGTTGACAGTGCACCCTGACTTAACAGGTGCCCTTGGATACTGTTGGGGTGCTCTACACAGGTGTAGGGAAGACAAAGAGTAATCTTTGAACATCCCCTTTGTTATAACTAGAAGTGATTTTATTAATGACAGGTCACACCCATTATGCTATAAGCACCTGATTGGCACCATGCCAAGCATGAAGTGGACATTGTCATTTGTTCCATGACACTACACAATGCAACAGAGAAAATGGTTATTTCCACTTTGTAGGTAGATAATTGAGACATGGTATCACTCTGAATATTATTCTCTGATAAGCCATAGAGTCATGCCACCCTCTGCTGAAAGCGGCGTGAAGCAGGAGCTATGTGGTTTCCATTGTTATCAGGCTAGCTGATGTGGGACTTCCGTTATGTAAACTGCTCATGAAGCCCCTGAGAAGTCATTTGTCCAGGGTTGCCAGGGATGGGAGTTAGGCCTAAACTCACATCTGTTAAATCTGGGAAGCCTGCTGAATCATTGTGCATTAATGGCACAAATCTGTTCCTCTACCATATATGTCTGAGGAGACATAAGGACTCTGGGGGGAGATGTGGCCCGAATATCTGAAGCTCAGAGACCAGTCTTTATTGATGGAAATAGCCTTGATCTTTTTTTTTTCCATGCACGCTGTGTACACGGAGTTTGGCCACTGCTCTAAGACACAGGGACCATTGCCATCATTCCACAGAGAAGGAAAAGTAGGAAGGCCAGTTATCTGCAAGCCCAAGCCCCTAAGTCGTGAGGTGGGTTTGAGTCTGTGTCACCCTAGACCCTCAGTCAGTGTAGATTATTTAATAAGACATCCTTTAGGGTTCATAAGGCTGTGCACATCAATCTCAGAAGATGAAGTTAGAGCCAATAAGATGATGCTTTGGTGATGATGAAGACATATGCCACATTAAGCAGGTTTTGTAAGGACCACTACTGGCAGCATCCTCTTACAGTGTTGGCTTCATGCTGAGGATATCACCGCACTGGTTTTTATGTTTTTTTTGTCACTTGACTTTAAAAGTTTTGTCTTTGACATTAAGGTACTCCCTCTGTCTGCACAGAGACATTCCGGTCTCCCATGAGAAGAGTCAACAGAAGCCCAGGGAGGACAGCAGCTGACCCTTGGTGAAAGGGGCTGTGATCAATAGCATGCCTCTTGCTGAGCTCAGTAGCCTGGTACGGATGCCCAATCTTTAGAATGTGTCGATGCTCTGGGAAGACAGGGGAGGCAGCCTGTTTCAAGCTTCTTTCTGTGGGTTCCTTCAGCCAAGCATAAGGAAGAGAGTATAGGCAGAGACTTGGACTCTGACTCTCATTTCTCCAATTTCTCTAGAGGAATTTTAATCCAGAAACATGGCTGCTCTGATCATGTCCATATAGACCTTCTGTATGTATGTGATCCAGCAGAATGCAGACACGCCCTTAGTATACACCTTTAATCCCAAACATGAAGGTAAAGTTTGTTTGCAGAAGGAAGCACTCATGTTTTGAAAGTGATGCCTAATTGAGAGGCAGACAAAATGACAAATCAGAGAAAGGACTGACAGAATAGGATGTGCCTAATTCTCATGATAACAGAGAGAAAAGAGAGACAACTTAAGAAAGAGCAGTGCCAGGGGAGGGAGAAGAAACAGTTTCACAGAGAGATTTTTACAGAGACAGATTGAAGAGAGAACAAACCAGACAGGAAGACAGAACAAGGCAGAGAATGAGAAAGAGCCAGAAGATTGGTAGAGTTAGTTTGATACTAAGCAGAGAAATTCAGTAGGAAGCTGAGAGAAGCCAGTTCGAATCAGTTAGCTAGAAGAGGAGTTTGAGTCAAAGCAGCTGAATTGAACCAGACAGCCAGAATTCAGAAAAGGCTAGAAAGGGTGAGCTTAATGAGCAGGAAGTCTCCGAGGCTGAAAACATTCTAGGCCTAGATAAGCAGCTTCCAGGACTAGGCCTAGGCTAGCAGACAGACTTAGTAACAATCTGATACATTAAATCAGACAAATAAAAGTTACTTTAGCAAAGTTCTTCCAAGCTTCAGATGAACTTCCCACTAGACTAACTGGAATGTATCGGATGGAGAAATAGAGAAAACACATTGTTTACAAGACAGCTTGTAGGCCTTCAACCGAGAGACCTCTTCTTCCCAGAACCTTTCATAATCTTCTGGTGGGAAACTGGGACATCAAGAAGTCGGGTGCATCTTCAACACCCTACAGTTTCATTTGCAATACCTGTGCATGGATTATGCGTCACTGCTTCGGTTCTTTACATTTTTTCCTCTATTTTTTTCTGTCCCAGGGCCTTTGTACCTGACCGTTGCTAAACAATCGCTACTTCAACATCGCTTTTGAGTTTAATTGCCTCTTACTGGTCATTCCTCAGTCCGTAGCCACAGAGTTTCCTGCCTGAAGAAACCTTGATAGGCCTCCTGCTTAGAGATCACTCTATTGTTTTCCTCTTCCATAGAGTCCTTATCTTGTTCCTCAAAGTGCCTATTCTGATTTTTAATTCATCTCAGTTTTCTTTTTCAATGCTTCATACCTCTCTTCCTCTGCATACTGCACTCCACAAGGACAGTGGTGTTTTCATGAATAGATCATTATACCCTGGCCCTGTGTCAGGTACACAGAAAGTATGTAATATCCATATTAGATGGGAGAAGTCAGCACTGAACAAAAATTCTTATAAGTATGAGGAAGGAAAGGAAGAAAGCCATGATTATTTTTCTTTCGAGACTTCGAGGATTTGGGTGAATATTGCTGGGTTTGGGAGACAAAGGCAGCAAGGTCTCCAGGGACTTCTCTGAAGCTCTGTGTACGTTCTAGCTTGGCCATTCCTGCAGTCATAGGTTCCCATGCCACTGCTGGGGATGGAATGGGTCTCTGAGGACCTCAACCCTGCTTGCAGGGTGCAGTTATCACGGAGGCAGAAGCCCAGCTGGAGCTTGTTGGTACTGGCAGGTGGATCAGCCTGCAGCATTTTTCTTGTCTGGACCCTGGCAGCTCTGAGAGTTTCAAAGCTGGAACACACTGACCAGAACACTGTGACCTTTGGCACAGTTTCCTCCTGTCCTTTCCTCTGTTCACAAAGCAGAGAGGAGGAGCCCAGTTTCTTTGCTCTGGCTCTGGCTCCTGCAGGACAGGTTTGTTTTAGATGCAGGCACTGGAGGATAGGAAGAGTGAGGAGCACCCAGGTGGCTGTACTGTGAGCATCAGGGGAGCCAGATGGCTTTCTACCCTACTTGGAACTTGGATATTTGGTGAAGTGTGTCAGCCCATTAGATTTTTTTTTCTTTCTTCAATCTCTGACTCTAACTGCATTCTGCTATAGGGAGTAGCTGCCTATTCTCTGGAAAACTCAAAACAGGGCCACCTTCTGCCTTGCAGCTTTCATAGTGCCACTTCATTATGGATGAGTTAGATTGTGACTTAGTGGCAGCTGTTAAGGCCTTACTAAAGCGTAGTTCTTTTATCTTCAAATGGGGATAATAGAAAGTTTTTAGGACCATTAAGAAGATTAGAGCTTGTATGTACAAGGTGCATGGCGTAAGCAGCAGTAATCAATAATGAACAGTTGACATCATTATTGTACCCTTATCTCATTTATCCTAATAGATTGATATAACTAATCTAAAATACTTTTGAAATGACATTTGTTTATTTAGTGTGTGTGTGTGTGCGCACATATGCGCACCATGGCATAGTTGTGAAGATTAGATGAGAACTTGAAGAAGTTGCTTCTTTCCTTCAACCATGTAGGTCCTGAGGATCAAAATCAGTTTCTTAAGTGGGGGAGCCAGTGTCTTTAATTCCTGGAAAACATTTTGCCAGTCTAACATTACTTATTCTTAGCTGGGGAATTTGAGACTAGGAGGCCATCAAATACCTTATGTTCTCTGTCACCAAATCCCAGATTAAAAAGAATAAACATCCCTACATTTTCAAGCTCTGTCTCTACACATACTTATAAATTCCTTTCACTTCATTCAATATTAAATTTCTCCTACCTGATGCTTATTGCTCATTGTGTGTACCCAACACAGGGTTAAGCTATGATAATGCATCTATGAAAACATCATTGGACTCACCCTCACAGAGTGTAAAGAGGGAGACAAGTACCCATTAAATAAAGGAACTAAGGCAGAACTAAAGTCAGAGTGGGTATTATAAGGGAAGGGAACAGTGGTAGTTGTCATGTCTGTCCCACCCTACCTTAGACTAGCTATTCTTCCTGCCTCTACTCCCCCCTTTTGCCATGGCCTGCCTCCTTAAGAAATGGAAGCCAAATATATTTTATGATGTTGGCTGCTGCAGACATTTTCTGATTCTCTCAAGTTCTATTAAATGACACAGAATAAGAAGCACTGCCAGCATTTGCAGAGGGTTGTATGAGGCAGTTTCACTTTAGTCATGTATTTTGGAATCCATAATCCTTCCTTTGTAGGTAAGAGAGTCTGGAGGAATTGAGACTATGACTTCATGGGCATTTGTTCTGTACGAGGTAAGGCCTTGGTGTAGACTATCTTATCTGAGTGGTAAGCTAATTTCTGAGCTGTGTGCTCACGAGGCTGGCTTCAGTCTCCACTCTGCCATTTATGAGCTCATTCTCTAGCTTCTTCTTTGTCTATAAAGTGAGGATAATTACAACAGTATGATACAATATGTAAAATCTGCTTATCACAATGCCTAGTGTATGGGAGATTTAATCAATAATAGATAGCAGTATTGGACTGGAAATACTCATTTTCTAATGTTGGCTTTCCTTTTCTCTCAGCATGAAGCCTAAATAAAATTGGACTTATAGATATCATTAGAGAGTACCAACAAAATCCCTTATCTGTTGGGAACTGGGCAGAGATCCAGTGTCTCAGGATAAAGAGAAACAACAGGGCCCAAGGGGCGACATTGGTTCAGGACCAAGGACAGTATCCAGCTTGCTCCCTTGCCCCTACCCTACAATTCCCGTCTATGGCATATGAATATGGCAGCCTCTATGTTAAGGCTTCTTTGTTCTGTACCTGCAACAAACTCCTGAGCTCTGTACAATGGTCCACACAATTCCTCCCATCCCATATGCTTTTCTTCCTCTCTTAGGTTAGAGAATTCTATCACGGTAAGAAGTATGGAAAACACAGAGAGCCCCTTTGCCATTATCACTTAGCTCTAGCAGCCACTGACATTCTACAACTATCTCTGAACTTTGCTTTCCTTAAATGAAACTTCTCAGAGCCCATGGGTCCCTGTCTATCACCTTTCTTCACAGAGGTGCCTGCAGGTCTTCCATCTCTCATCACCTCCAGTTCCTTTCATCAAGTCAAGTCCTCCACACTTTAAAAAGCCAGAGAACACCCACCTCCCCCTCCAGTTCATCATGACCTTTCCTGTAGAGAAAGGTAGCACTCAGCTTTAGAGGGCTTTCTGTGATTTATTATTTATGACTTTAATCTTGTATCAATCAGTACTCAGTTTGAGGTGACACTTCTACTTGCTGGATGTGCAAAATCAAGCTCTACTTGGATCCAGCCTCTGTGAGCCCCCAGAACACAGAATGGAGCACATAGGAAATGTTATCAAATGGTGAGAAGGAATGATTGGTAAGACATGGCCCCTCCTGTCTCTCCTTTGCCCAGGCATTAGTCCGCATGTTAACATTTGCGATCTTGTGATCAGAAAATGTTGTAAGAATAGAACGCATAGAAGGTGTACCTTGGATAGCCCAGGCACCTGTGATGTTCTTTCAATAGGTCAAGTCATTAATTTCTCTAGTAACTTCTTCAAAATATATAGAGTTAAGGTTGGAGAACCAAGTTATATAAAAAGTGCAGTTTACATTTGAAATTTCAATATGTTTATATTTATCTAGCTCCTTTGTGTTTGTGTGTATGTTGCGTGTATGTGTTCATGCATGTATATGTGTCCACATAAGTGAGGGTGCACATGTATGTGCATGCTTGTGAAAGCTCTGCTTAACACTGAGTTGACTTGACTGCTGCCCGCCTTCTTGTTTGAGTTAATGTCTCTCAATGAACCTGAAGCTCACTGATTAGCTCAGCTAGCTGGCCAGTGAGCTCCAGAAATCTCCTTTTTCCCATCTTCCCAGTGCTAGAATTACAGATATGTGCCACCATGCTTGGTTTTTTCTTTTCTAATGTTTAATGTGTGGATTCTGGGGGATATAACTTAGGTTTTCATGCTTGTATAGCAGGTATGTAATTAATTAAGGGGTCTCCATAATTTCATGAGACTCATTCTTCAGAACCCAAATGACTTCATATATAGGGACTAAGCTTCATTCAGTTATACCTTCAGGGCCCAGCAGAAGCCTTAACAGAGAATTGATTTGTGATTACACTTATTGTACTAGGTCTCAGGGCTATGGAGAAACTGAGGACATTTTGGCCCCATCCTCAGTAGTCGACAATCTAAATGGGAGGATAGATTTAGTAGTTGACATAGTGATGCAAGATACTAATGCCTACTGACAGCTTAGGATTTCTACTCTAAAGGGAGATGGAATTATATTCTCTTTGCCTTTTGCTCTGTTATGATAACAGGACAAACTACAGAGAATAGTTTTCCTGCCCTGCCGCAGCTTAGAGTGACTTTGTTTTCCTCAAATCCAACACTCTTGTTCTGTCTCTGGCTTATCTCTTTGCTCCCTTGCTGTCTGTCATCCTTCCAGGAGTGGCTCAAACCAGACACCTGGGATTTCTTTTCTCTCCTTGCACTTTGGGTAAATTCAACTCCAGGTCCATGTCCAAGGAAGATCCATTACACAGATCTTCTAATCACATCCCTCCACTACTCCCCAAAGCAGGAGAATGTTGTGGCTTCAGAGATGTACACTGTGCAGAATTTGGGTATCAAGAATGTATTTTCTCCTATGCAAAGCCTGGGACAAATATTATTTTATATAATGCTAACTTGATCTCCCTCTCTCTCTCTCTCCTTGACTGTGCATAAAACAGTTTTATAACTAGTATTCTTTTAAATATCATGTTTCATTTATTTTCATTTAAAACCATCCTTCTGAGAAGGGAGTCAGAGACCTTACTAATGCTCCATGGTAGCTGTGTCACACAGAAAGTCAAAACCCCTTAACCCAAGCTCTGGTTGAGAGAGCCAAGTTTGACCAGAATGGTTAATAAGAGGAACAAGTCAGGCAGAAAACATGGTAGGTAGAGGGAACCTCATGTATATTGGTATTTTCCATGTCTGGAGATAGCATTTACTTTATTTAGTTTTTAATAATTTATTTTTTACTTAACTGTGCTTGAAGAGATTAACATATTATAGGTTTGATATACAAGGGATATAAATGTATTTACAGACTTCAATATACTTAACACACCAAGCAAATGGTAGGTATGGTCTCATTTAATTTTCTGGAAGCCATTGCCTACTAGAGAACTCAGGGATAGTTCTAGAGATCTGAATATCTGCCAGCCTCAGTATCTGTCTTTCTAGAACAAGACTGCATAACTCTTGCATTAAGCTCCTTTTATCATTTTTTAGATAATATATAATATTAGATCTACTTGGGCTTCAGTTGAATATTCTTAAGACGTTTGAACAATCATTCATGTGGCAATTTTCATGCCACTTCCTGGGATCGGTGATTTCTGTAATATTTTGGATTTTCTTTGTACACTTAGTGAATGTCTCCAGCCCTGTGAACCTCTGCCTTGCTCTGCAGAGGTTCACCGTACAGGCAACATTTACCATAACTGTTTGTTCTCTGGATGCTTTCAACTTCCTTTCCATGGAATAATGGGATATATCTAGCATTATTTCTCTCCGTCTCTCTTCTCTATCTCCTTTTGTTCTTCCTCTTAAGCTATCTATCACTCATCCATCTATCTGCCTATCTATCTATCTATCTATCTATCTATCTATCTATCTATCTATCTATCACAATTTCCATGACTATTGCTGCCACTTAGTCAAAGAATGTCAGATCCAGATCTTTCCACCCTCCACATCCCTTTTTCTCTAAGTTCCTTCTATCCACTGGAGAAGCTGGAAAGAGGATCTAGGAAGGGGGCTTTCTGGTGGGCATCAATGAATCATGGACAGATCACTGTTCAGACAGGCTGGGTCAGATCCTTCTGGCCATCTGATCATCTGATGAGTCACCCAGACAGATAATGTGTCAGTGCCTTTCCCCTGCTTGGCTGTAGATATCAAAATAGCCTGCTGCTCCCCTCCATCTGGGCCCACTGCAGGGAACTGACTAATCTCTACAAGAAAGTCAAACCACTGAGGAGGATGGGAAGGCCTTATATTGGGTGATGGAGCTGGAGTTTAAGTATTGCAAGGCATATAATAAGAGAGGCTTTTCTTATCTTGAAACCACTGACCCAAGCTCTTGTGAACTAAAGCCTTCTCCATAGTCGTCTGTGTTCTGTTTTCCATTTGAATGTTTTCCTTGTTAAGGTCTGGCTTTATGACAATGAGCAATACGGAATAGATGATGGCTGCTACAGACAGGGCCGAAATGGCAACACTTTGTGAGCTGTAAGCTCCTACCATGATAAGCCATCATTGGGCCCAGACTCATTTAATTCTCAGGTATGGATTGCTCCCCCTGAGATTCACATTGTGTTGCAGGCTCTTATGTGTAGGAAAAAGCAAAAGTGCAGAGTAAGGCGATTGTAATTGATCTTCTAAACTGGAACATTTGAGAGTAAAGTGGGTTAATTGTTCATAATTATATCATGTAACATAAAGGTAGGACATCCCAGTAAGCCAGAGATTGGTAACAGTTTGAACAGGAGTGTTTGGGGGTTCTGATGCCAAGTCCTTTCCTATTCATACATTGCTTCCCAAGAGAATAACAGAAACAACATCAGATCCCCTGTTACAGCTTGCTTTATTCCCTTTTCATTTCTTCTAGAAATTATTAGAACAATTATTAGAATTATTTCTAGAGGTGAACAAGATAAGTGTCATTGCGTCATAGCATTATCACAAGGTTGAGATGCCCATAATGAAAAGAGAAATGAGAAAGAGGTAAACTGTGGCAGCATCTGCCAGGTTCGTTTTCAATTCTACTACTAAGGCAGAGCCAGGGCTATGTCTGAGCAGGAAAAAGACACGGTCTGATTGGTAATTTAGAAGGAACACTCCTGTGGTTGTGTTCCAGGTTAAGCCCAAGAGAAACTGGACACTGAAAGTATTTAGAACATGTTTTTAAAAGAGCTACTGAGTGCCCAGCATAATATAACCTTTTACATAATTGAGAGACCGCCAAGCCTGGGCAGTTCCACCCCAGCTTAGCCTGAGCTTCTAGACACACCCTTTTCACAGTAATCAGTCACCTCTGTGGGGTACCTGAAAGCCACTCTTTCAGGAGACCAGTTTTTCCCATTTGCTTGTTGGCTTCTCTCCGTATATTAGTACATCTGCCATGTTAAGTAGCTAGCTGGGAGGAAGGGAACTAGCCAGGATTGAGAATTCAAGAGTCATTTCTATGAGCATGGCTGATCTGTTCACTGTGCTTTTCCTGACATTATTTAGTTTCCATGACCCTCAGACCTTCTGAGGGTGTGGATATAATGTTACAGTTTTCCAGCTGTGGACAGAGTACAGGAGGAAGCTATAGACATGGGTGTTCCCCAAGCCTGGCTGTGGTACCTATCACCCCACCAAAGCAGCCCAGGGAACTTTGCTGTTTGCAATCCTATGTCCTGGAGCTTCCCACAAAGCATTACCCTGTCTGGCTGGGAGACCACAGGACTCCATGAAATGAAAGACACTGTTCACACTTATGGCGACTGGAATGCTATCTATATAAACCAGATGATGTGAGGACCAATTCATTAATAATTTGCAGTCTGGTTATGAATGGTGGAGCCTCTTGGATTAACTCTTTAATTGGCTTCCCTCAAGGGACAGGCAGCATCTAAGATGGTCATGAAGCAGTGGGTATTGGTGGTGTCACATCCCTGTACTTAGAGGCAGTTGGGCACACTTTCTCCCATCTGTGGGCAAATCCTGTGCACTGCTTCCTCCATCCTCCCCTAGATTCCAAGATTCTAGCTTCTTCTTTAGACCATCCTCTGCCTTGGAGCCTTTCTCCAATCCCTTGTTATTGCCTTATCTTTCCAGCTCAGTGCCAGGTCAACCCCTTTCTGGCATTTCTTCATTTATTCCCTGAGTATCTAGACACCAACTACCCAGCTTTTCCTTAAGTAGTTTGCAAAGGAATTATTTAGTCGTTAATATTTGACAACATCAAGCCAACTTCTGTATCAACCTCTTGAGCCTCAGGGAACTATCTTACTGTACCACCCACTACAACGACGTCTAGAAGAATGCTGATCTCTGGCTTTCCAGCTCTAGTAGAACAACAGTTGCATGGGGTGAGAGTGTTGGACGAGGTTTAATGGTCAAACTCACAAAGTAGATTGCACAGCTACCACCATGAAACCAATTTAGACATTAAAGGACTGAGTCACATGGAAAGAAAACCCTGCGCCCAGAGTCACTCAGGCAGATACCATTGACCTCTGAGGTTGACAAATCCTTGCTCTAAGTTAGGAAGCATCTTCCTGGGGAAATGCCTGAGTGAGGAGGAGGGAGATTCGTGGTAAATCAAGAAGTAGGATGGTGGCCATTTTTCTCAAGAGTTGTAGAAGGAAGGAAGGTCAGTCTCAGAGATCTTCTTGAGATAGGACACACTAAAGCTCAAACTGGGAGCTTCAATAGTGATACCAAGCCATGGAGTGAATTCCCAGTATGATGGATCGCTATATGCAGGTTCTAATTGCAATTTTTTTATCAATATCTTCCTTTAAAATTAAAAATAATTGAGGCTTACAGTGATGTAAATATAGAGGAAAGCTTGACTGCAGCTGGGTCTGGGGGATTTTAAATATAGCCAATGACCCAATAATGCTCACAGCTTTCTTAAAAAGAAAAACAGGAAGGGATTCTTCTGCCTGATTTGGGGCAAATAATACCTTTGCATGGGCCCAAATAAAATTGGGGAAAGGGTTATACAAGCTAGGAATAGCATTTGGAGTCCAGTTTCTAAATGTTGAGAAATTCCAGGCTGAATTAGAGTCCTGTGTGGGACAGGCTAAAATGCTGGACCAATTGAGATTGGAAGCTTTCTTCGAAGGTGTCCTGGCACCAGATAGTTTAGTTTTACGATTAAACTTAGTTGTTTAGGAGTTAAGATGTTTTTAAGTCTAGATAGATATTTTAAGTTGATAATGAGGGGATATAATAGATACTGATTTACATTCAAAATTTTAGATACACCAAGATAGGAAAGATGTTTTCTTCAAGGCTATCAAATACAAATAGCCAAAACATTAAGAATGCAACATTTATATAATTCCTGATTGTGTCATGGTTCTTCTTGTTGTAGGTAGTTTATTGTATATATGTGTAATAATATAAATGTATATGTAAAAACTTTAAAAAATTAAAAAATAAATCCAATTAAAAATAAAACCCAAGTAACCAACCAACCAATGAAACAAACAAACAAAAAAAACCAAGAAGGGGAGGTGCTGGCCAACTTCTGCAAATGACCCGCAGACTATCAGGATGAGACTTGATAGGCTGTGACCATATGGTGGGGGAGGAGGTCCCCTTCTGTTACAGACCTAGGGGAAGGAAATAGAGTCAAAAAAGGAGGGAGGGAGGAATGGGAGGATACAAGTGATGGGTTAACAATTGAAATGTAATCTGAATAAATTAATTAAATAAAAATAAATAAAATAAAAATAAAATAAAAAAAAAAAAGAAAGAAAACAGAGGCTGTGGGTCTGTGGAAGCTAATGTGCAAAGGGACAGAAGCAAACAAGCCTTCCAGTGAGAAGAATTCTAATGGATTTACTGGTATGTATGAGTTGTTCCTAAGGACTCTTGCTTTCACCATGGTGCAGATGCCTAGACCTGGTGGTCTACAGCTGGCTGCAACATATCTTTGGGCCATCCAATTGCAACTTGGTGGCGTGTTATAGTCTGGGGTTGTGGTCTAGTTTGACAATTAGCTGGTCTTTTTTTTTTTACTTCTAGACTCAATGCTGAGACCTTTGAAAAGAGGCAAGAGTAAAAAAAAAAAAAAAAAAAATGCTTGTTGTGATTTGGAGTTAGGACATCCTAATTTAATAACTCCTACCAGTTACTCCATCTGTGAAATATTGGCTGAGTCCTGTGACTGTTAATATTGAACTGTCAATCTGATTGTGCTGGGAATTGCCCTGGAGATTAGTGAAGCTCTTATCTCACCTTTGTGTTGTTGCACATCTAGAAATGGTTAGATGATGAGGGCACTGACCAAATGCATAGTTTAATCTACTTCCAAATAAACTGCACAGAAGTGATGAAACTGAAAGGAGGTCAGTGTGAATGTGTTCTTGGGAACTCTCTTACTTAAGATCCTTCCTGTTATTTCTCCATTCTTCTTTCTGTCTACCATAATGTGGGCTGTTTAGCATGTGCCTCCTTTATCAATAAGATGGATTCAAACTTCTGAAACTGTAACTCCACATAAAACTCTCATGTTGTTTCTGTTAGATGTTTGATCACAATGATTAAAAACTTCAGTAGCCTGAGTCTGTTCAGTGCAACAGGCTCTATGCAAAGCTATGGAATATAGCAGTGACCAAGATAGTATCTGCTTTCAGATAATGCCCAGTTTAATCAATGGGGACAGTGAGAAAAGATAAGTGTAAATATAAAGTATGCTGTGTAAGGCAGGGTCAAACAGTAAGGACTGAAAGGTCCAGAGAAGACTTCACTGATAAAACATGTCATAGAATGGAGGCCAAATGTCTGTCATTTTCCTTGTATCAGCTGTGCCTGCTTGATATCCCCTCAACTGAGTCCCGTGGGACAGAGTATCCAACCATTATACCTAGCCATTTGTATGTAATTTGCTCTATTTGTATTGCCTCATGATCTCATGAATGTGTTAAAAAAAAACACAGACTGCTAACAGAAGGGGTCTCTATGGGGGCATGGAGGAGCTGTCATTCATGTCAGACTCAGACCTTCCATTGTGGCTATTTAAGCATCACCCATGATGCTTGAGCCCATAGCTCCTCATCTATGACCTGGGAGTAAGCCTAAAATCTTATTCATCCCTAGGTGTGAATTTGGATGAAATCACACTTTGGATTGTTGTTGGGACCTTGTGAGGTAGGCATTGTTTGCATCTCCCCAGGGAAGGAATTCACTCCTCAGGAATGACCTGTGAATAAAGAAAAGGAGAGAAAGTGAAGGAGGAGGCCAGGGAAGCATCTCAGGACAGGCCCTCTCTGGGAAGGGGAAGAATGTGTTTAGAAGCTATAGGGTGTATCCATGGATACTCAGGACAAGGCAGGAGCCAGTGCTGGGAAAATATCTGGTCGGTGCAATGCACAAGCATATAGAGGAGTGTGAGGTGGATGGGAAACTAAACCAGATTTCTCCCAGAAAGAGCTCAAACTGGAACATGTGATTTATCCCAAGGGATGCCAGAAATTGTAACAAGATGTCTCTGGACCATTATTAGGGGCCAATTTCAAGTCCTCAAATAGGCATGTAGAATAACGGATGCCAAGGCTTCAGCTATGGAGATAAAAGAAAAGTGCTAATTAATTCATTAAGTAATCTTATAAGAACTTCTTCTGGTCGGTAGGCATGCAAGAGTGGTTTTACAATTTGATCCATTATTTAATCACATTCATGCATTTCAACTGGCTGCTGTGTCTCAGACTTTTTTCACTCACAAGTCCTCCATTAGCTTGCCAGGGTCACCAAAATAAGACAAAACAGACTGGGTGGTTTGAATAACAAAAATTTGCGTCTTCCCAATTCTGGATGCTCAGGAGTCCAAGGTCAAGGTGTTGTCAGAATGAGTTTCTCTTGCGGTCAGTGTCCTTGGCATGTGGGTTATGGTTTCTGGGTGTCTTTCCTCTGCACATGCTTCCTGATATTTTCTTATAGGACACCAATCATGCTTGTTAGGGCCCACCCACATGGCCTCTCTTAAGCTGCCATCTTCAAACACAATGCCCTTGGGGACTAGAGGTTTAGCATGTCAGTCGTGGAGGGACATGATGGTCTCTTTCTCTCACAATGTATTCCAATGAGCCATTGGCTTTGCACTGAATTGTCCTGCAGTTTTCTGTCTTCTTTCCTGGGGTCTTTCATATTTCCTGTAATATTAATGGTGCTTAGATATAGATTCTGTTTTGAATCTTTTTTTTTCCCCTTCAAAGAAGATGCTACGTTAGAACATGACGCGTACTAGAGGTGAATGATGACTAGTTGCCTCTTTCTGGGATGTATGAAAAACATGGAGAACAAGAAATGTAGATAGATGAGAGCTATGGCGTATGTAGAATATGCTGGTGGTCACTTTAGTATGGAAGGCTTCGAGATACACCCGAAGGGTCCCTCGTGCCTTTCCAATCAAACTAAGATTCATTTACATCCAATGTCAGTTTAGCAACCACAGTTTTATGGAATAATTACTTGGCAAATATAACTAAGTATGCATATGAGTTGAAGCTGGAGCGTAGAATAACATATGCCCTCTGACCTATTATGCAGAGGGTCAGGCATTTTATCAAGTGGCTGCGAAGTGTGGACTGGCATGTTCCAAGCCACTCAAATTAGATCCCTGTCTTGCTCTGTCACATGCTAGAACATTGTCCTTTCCAACTTGCTGCATATTTGGACTACCATGGAGCTTGTAATTTTACATGTAGCGTAGTCAGCAAGTACCTGCCTAGCATGCACAAAGCCCTGGGTTCCATCCCCAGTGTCACATAAACCAGGTATGACAGCTTATATCAGTAATCTTAGCAGCCAGGAGGTACAGGCATGAGAATTTAGAAGTTCAAGGTCATCCTCAGCTACAGTGCAAGCTTGAGGTCAGCCTGGGCTGAGACCCTACCCCTTTTAAAATAATTACTGATACCTCATGAGTCAATTCCAAGCACTTTGGGGTCAGGTGTTAGAGAGTGTTCTTGGCGACTGTAATGTACAGTCAGAATTAAAATCCCCTCAACTCCAGTGTATGGTAATAGTTCTCAAGTGTGGGTCTCAGGCCAGCAGCAAAATGGGTGTCTCCTGGAAATTCTTTAGAAATGAACATTTTTTTGAGAATTCTTCTAGATTCCAGCTGTTTGTGATTAAATCCCTCTTCCAGGCGACTCTGATGCAGATCAAAGATTGAGAAGCTGGCTTAAGACAGAGGACAACAAGCATTGTTACAAAAAAGTGATGCAGTGATTTTAATCTTTATCATTGTTATCATTGTGCCAGCAGCTTCGGACCTTATGCAAATGTACGTCTCCAGTACTAATAAAATTTTACTGTAAAGTAACCAGGAAGTTGGCTGAGGCCTTAGTTTGTCAACCTCTGTTCTTAAGAATCAGACCCGCTTGCTCAGATATAGGTTGTGCACAGCTCATTCTCCACAGTTGTCGGGAGAGCAGGGACTATCTCTGACATGAACTCTGGTGCTCCCGATTTGACCACCTCCCCTTGGCAGGAAGACCATGCGGGCAAACAGAAGAAGG
Organism: Acomys russatus; assembly: GCF_903995435.1. NCBI lineage: Eukaryota > Metazoa > Chordata > Mammalia > Rodentia > Muridae > Acomys > Acomys russatus. The sequence goes on along the minus strand of NC_067153.1, from coordinate 21,577,426 downwards.
GAATGCAAGCTCTTCGGATGAAGCCTGATAGGACGTGGTCAGACAGTGGGGGGGGGGGAGAGGACCCCCCCCATCAGAGGTCTAGGGGAGAGGAATAAGGTGGAAGAGGGAGGGAGTGGGGGAAATTGGAAGATACAAGTGAAGGGACAACGATTCAGAAGTACTATGAATAAATTATAAGTTTTCATGTAATAAGTTAAATCTCTGATTAGACAATAGGAAAAAAAAAAAAGAATTAGAACTGTCAGCTCTTTCTATATAACCAATCACTATGTGAGTAGGTTTAAATTGGAATTATATCTGTGGCTGACCAGTGCAATCTAGATTTGTCTGAAGAAAAGGGATGGGGAAATATACACCACATCTAGATACAAGTGCATTGTTATAGACATGTGGCAAAGAAAAAGCATCAGGGCAAAAGAGATGAATGGGGCTATTAAACCATACCGCTCCATAATGGCTTCAGTGACCTGGAGTACTCAGGGAATTGGACATATGGCCAGTGCCCTGTAAATGCTGATTATTGCTACCCGCAGTACAATTGTTAATCAATCTCTTGCTTAATTTTACAAGTCAGGGCTGGATATTGGGTGCAATCGTTTATTGCTTTTGGAAGGCTGTTATTACTGACATCTTCGGAGATGGGTGTCATTTACCATTAGTGCTTGTGACAACAGGTATAGGGAGTCATTGGTGGTAGCAGCCTGCCTTGGTGATAGAACAGTTTGTTCTTGGGCCTATAGGCTGTTTGTTCAGAGGAAGCCCCAGGACAGGTTGGTTATGCCATGGTCACTTGCTGATTGTAAGGAGGAAAATCATACCTGACAGCCTGCACTGAATATGGATGGAGAGCTCCAATCCTGGTTTGACTTTCATGACTGGAGCTTAAACAATAGACACCTGAAGTTAATGAGGGTACAGCTGTAGCACCTTTTTTGGGAGCAAGATGAAGGAAGATGAAGCAGATTGGCCTTTGGTTATCTATGTTTATAGGTAGTGGTTGATTACAAGGACCATTCTATGCTTAGTGTATCTTTCCCCCTCCGCCCTTTCCTGGGTAGTTCCAGGATGCTTTCTGGGGACCACTTATATCAGAGTCACCTGGGGAATTAGTAATACAGACACATTTCTGGGCCTAACGCTCACAGATCCTTGTTAGTGAGGATGATTTGTGACTTCCTTTTTTTTTTTTTTTTTTTAAGTTTTTTGATACTTGTATGCCATGTAGGTGGCATTCGTCTCTTATTTGTACATGCAGACATATAATTACATGATTGCTTGGCAATTGGAGCTCATGCAGAGCTGATCAAAACTGGAGAGTTCTGATCCTCAGCTCTTAAAGGGCCAGGACTTACTTCTTGGTGCATGTGGAGTGTGCACTTTGTTTTATATGACTGGAGATGGCTCACTTGTGACTGTGTTGTTTGTACAATGCAGGGTCCCTTGAGTTCTCACTCCACCGCCACACTCTTCAGGATCTGGCCTCCCCAAGGTGTATAGCGTGGAGTATAGCTGCTATGTTAGACTTTGTGTTGAGTTATTTAAGCATATGATTGTTTTTTAATCTTTATTGAGTATGACTTGTTGAATTCACATTATCTGCTCTGCTTTATAGAAAAGCAAATGTGAGAAAAATCAATGACTGGTGGGGGGAAGAAGGAAATCCCAAACAAGGTTTCTTTTTGTGAACATTGAGATTAAAAGGGCATGAGAGAGGTTTTTGGAGTGCCAACAATGTGGTAAATAGGGGTCTTTGAAAGAGGAGGTTGGCTCACTGTTGCACACACACAGGGATGCTGTATACATTGTCACATGTCGCTCTTCAGTTACCTAGTGGAAATCAAGCCTTGGTGGATCTGGGTAGCAAACCATGCTCACTGGATGGAGCTGGTCGCATTTCCCAGTGAGCCCTTTGCTTTGTGAAATCTCCATGTGAACTTACATAGAAGGTATCAACTAGATGCCAAACTTTTTTTTTTCTCCAAATATTATGTTTTTCCAGTAACATGTGGGAAAGGCCCAGCAGCCTTCTGGTTGACTACTGCTGGATAACAGGTCACAGAAGCTTGCTTACATAAGATGAAGCATTATTCTCTTATTGTTAATATCATCATAGGCACAAAATTTGTAAAAAGCTTTAGCCATGTATAATTGGCATGTAATAAACTGTGTATATTTGAAGTGTATAGTTTGATAGGTTTTGACAAGTGAAAACATCCATGTAATTAAGATAATGATTATATCTATCTACCCCAAATGTCTTTTTACAATCCCTTTCTCTGGCCCTTCCTAAACATCCATTTGTTTTTTCCCAAGGCATTTATAATTTGTTTTCTTTTTTTACTATGTGTAATTATTTTCATATATCATTTAATCCTTTTTATTGCCTGGTGACATCCCATTTCTTAGATGCACGTGCTTTGTGCATCCACTTACCCACTGATGGTTATTTTATTAGACTCAAAAGACATAAAATTCTACTTAACTTATATTACTGAAATAAATAGAACACTAAAACATTACCATATTTTAACATTACTCCATGAAAGTATATATAAAGATAAAGACAACTAATTTAGAAAATAACTACTTTCTTTAAACTTTTATCATTTCATAATTAGAACTAAACAAATTGAGTGAAAACTAATTTTCCAATGTAAACATTATAGTCACATTTTACACATAATTTGTAATTAGACAAATCAGCTTGCTTCACATTTATTAACTTATCATCTATTTTAATAGTGATCCAGTAGAGAAACATATCTCATAGAACTGTGTTGATAGAATAATAGAAAAGATTTTAAAGCAGTTACAAGAATTTTAGGATATTGACTTACTTTTGACTTTTATATAAAATTAAGCAAACAGTACCACATGTTCAGAATTTATTTTTATCAGAGTTCTAGTCCAACAATTTACTTTGTAGAATTATTATTAAATATAAATTACTTTTTAAAATGAAACACACACATTCTACTTTTAATACCTTTGGCTTTCAATTGGAAAACTAATCACAAGATCTGTTGTAACAGATCCTGAAATGCACAGTGAGCAGATCTCTTTGAGTCTGTAGTGTGAACCGATATCTGACTTCCTATGCATACACATCTTTATTGGACACATGCTCACATTTTTCTTGTGAAAAGACTGAGAGAGGAATGGCTGGATCACCAGGGAGGGACAAATACACCTTTTAGGAAGCTGCCACACCATTTGCCAGTGTTGGTGCACTGTTTTGTATTTCCGGTTGTTTGATATCCACGTTAGCTCTCTGCACCATCAGCCTTTCTTTCTGGCTGTTCTAATAGATAGGTAGTGTACATATTAACATTTTGTCTCTAGCCTGTCTGAGTCTGATTCTGTGAGCTCCGTCAATGCTGTTTTACCTAGACTCCAGCCTTCATCTTCCTATAGAGCCTGTCTACTGGGTTCTAAGCTGCTTATTGTAGACTTCCTTTAGGCGGTAAGCTGAGGTAGTCACTGGGCTCATCAGAGCTGGAAGCCAAGTCCTTTGCCTCATCAGTAGTGCCCTTTACTAACTGACCGTTTTGGTACACATCATTATCCTATGTGTTTTTTTCTTGTATTTTCTTAATCTGTTGCTCATACTTTCCCCATTAGAATAGATATCTTTCCACCAGAAGGTAAACCTTACCTCTTTTAATTTGTTCAGAGTAGCAGTTTGTTCTGCTTCCAGAGTTTTTCATTCTCTTTGGCCTTACATAGAAGAAAGTTCACTTTCTTCTCCATATGAAAACATCAGTGACTCCCAATGGTTCAAGGTGCCTGTGTGTAGTAGGCATTCAGATCTTTACACTAAAGCTTTGGTGCTTTAAGTTTCATCATCTGGGTTATAGAAAACAAAATAAAACAAAAACAAAGAAATCCATAAACAAAATTAAGAAGTAGTTATGTGCTTAACAGTTGGCACTGATCATTCAGTGAATGTGTACTGGGTACCACTTTTTCGGACAGATGCTTTCTCTATAAACCAGGAAGGATCAAATTATAAGCCATGGCTTCCTGTTTTCAGTAGGCTCATATTGTTCTGGGGACAGCAATCCAGTAGCAAGTCATTAACATGAATTTAGATATAAGGATATGACTATGTGGTAAGTTAGTTCCACATCAGTGGAATGAGAACTGCAAGTCTACTCAGCGTAGACCTTTGGGGATGCTAACTTTGTTGTCTATACACATGCCTGTGTCTTGTGGCTCTAAGATCACCATGATAATTGTGCCCTTCTGCAAGGGCAAGGAACATGCAGAAGATCACAATAAGGGATGCTATCTATGTATCTATGTTGCTATCTTCATATCTATGTATGTATGCATGTACATATGTATGTATGTATGTATGTATGTATGTGTCTGTATATCATCTATCTATCATCTATCTATCTATCTCACATGTATGGGTGTTCTACATGGATATATATATATATATATATATATATATATATATATATATATATATATATATATATATATATTTGTACACCATATGCATGCAGTGCCTTTAGGAAGTAGAAGAGGATGTCAGAACCCTTGGAAATGGAATCACACATAGTTGTGAACCACAATATGAGTGCTGAGAATTGAACTCATGTCCTATGGAAGAATGAGTGCTCTTAATAATTAAGCCATCTCTTTAGCTCCCCTCCAAGAGATGTTTTAGTATTCAGACTAAGGAGTAATATCCGTCATTTGTGTTCTATCTCCCTCAACCAGAGCCCAGCCACCGATCTACACCCAATAGTAAGGAATTCTTGGAAATGTAGTTAACCTGTGTTTTCAAGAATGAAAGAAACAAACTGCATGAGTGGTTTGGAGTTTATTGATTCCTCTAATATTAGATTATGCTTTTTCTAAGAAACTTGCTATGGAGACTCTTACACAGTATTTAATGGAGAGAGGCAAGGATGAGGCTGTTATGTGCAATTGATGTTGGCTTATGGCCTCTACACAATCACAGGCAGGAGGATGGAGTAAGGAGAGTATGAAGTGGTGTCCAGCTGGGCTACACATAGGCATGTGTGGGCACATCTGCTTCCTACCTTTTATAATGGTCTGTAATTAGTAGGTTGCCACAAAGGAACAGAAGCCTCCCTTAGTGAGGTCGTTTTAAAGCCACAACAGGAAATAGAAGCAACAAAAGCAGACTATAGGAAGGCGGTAGTCTGTAAATCAATACTGTCTTTTCATGTGACACAGGGGCAGGGTCTATTTTGTTACTCTAAAGCCTGACTTTAGGTCTTCGTTAGGTCTTGTCTAATTGACTATGTTATTGGGAATTTGCACAGGACTTTGGAGTTAGACATGGCCCTGAAGATTGGCTCTATAGCTACTGAGGTCATTGGTTTCCTTTCCTGTGTCTTCCCATCCTTTGTCTGGCATCACCGTTCCTAGCAGTACAATTCTCAATGGCTTCTGATTCACCTTCTCTTTATCCTTCATAGAAAACTTGTTCCCACCTTATTCACATCAATCTCTGATTCTCTCTTGAGTACTTTTTTAGTAAGAAGACATTAGAGTATCCCATGGCAGTCCATAACATCTTAAACGACAGCTACTTGTTTATATAGCTGGGGCTCCCAACCAGATTGTGACCATGCCACTTTGAAAAAACAAAAGTTTAAGTTTATAATCTGCTAGACATTTTCTGCATGAAACTCTTCAGTGTTAGCATGTCATTTTTTAGAGTAATGTCCAAGTGTCTCGTTTTGTTTCACAAAGCTGAGTTCTATCTGTAGTGATTTTTTACATGGCCATATGGTTCTCTTTCATTTCACCCGGTGTCAATCTTTCCTTTCTCTGCTCTTTACATGGATGACACTCTCCTGCCATTCATGTCTCAGTGCATGTGTCACTTCCTCAGACAGATCATCTCAGTCCCGTGAAGCTAAATATGAGTTCTTTTATTTTCTTCAAATTTTATACTTTGAAAATTTCCCACCTATAGCTCATTATATAGTGGGATTATACAATCATTACAGTTTGGTAAAACATGTTATTACATGCATGCAATATACTATAAATTGAGAGAATGTGTCACAGTGTTCACATGATTTTATCATGTTGATTTATCTACTAACCTATTTATTGCCTAGCTCTTTCACTTGTATCAAAGTTTGTCATGGGAGAGAATCTATTTGAATTACTATAATATTACCAGCAGTGCCATATGTCTGACATAATATATGCTCAGTGTATATGAATTAATTTAAGTACAAAAGTACTAAGTATTTGTTCACCCTATGCTACTTTACTTTGGGATATCAGGTACAGATGAGCATTTTGGGGGGCTGAATGGTTGAGTGAATACCAGTTTTCTAAGCAGAAAAGCAGACTGCTGAGTTATATTAATAAAATATGAATGACTTTGAATATTCAAATGAACAAATAGTAAAACTGGAAAGATGACTTAACTGTTCAGTGTACACTCATTTCTCTTCTTTTACCAAGGATTGGAGTTCGGTTGCCAGCATCATGTTGGGTGTCTCATAGCACCATGTGATCCAAAGCTCTCTTCTTGCTTCTGAGGACACCTGTACACATGTGGTATATGTTGACATAGTCATATATACTCATAAATAGAAATAATAATAAGTCGTTAAATGAACAAATACTAGTTACACCAATCAAATTCTATAGGAAAGGCATGGAGGTGGCATCCAGGCAAGGGATGAGTCCTTTGGTGTGCAGAAAGGAAATTCTTCATTGGACATTAGTCTACAGAAAAATTTTCAGAAAGCAAAATAGTAAATGGCCAAAACCTAATGTAGTAGCTTGATTTTGTGATTTGTATCAACATTGGGAAAGGAGAGCAATTAATGCATTGGAGATGACTCATACTAGTTCATAAGACCCAAAGATGCTGGTATCTTCCAAATTCTTCATCATAGAAATAGGTTTGAAACAGATTTAATGTGAGTGTGCTTACATCAAGAAGATTGGTAGTGCTTTAAATGCGGCTTTAAAACCAGGACATTAAAACTATTTTTAAAACTTTGGGAGAATATGTACATACGATTGCACATCTTGGTTGGGTTTCAACTCTGGGGAACAGGAGTATATGGTTGGGCAGGATGGAGAGTCAGGATTTCCATGTACTGTGGTGTATGGCACTGACAGCTACCATGCTTTATGCACATATGTACATATACACTTATCAGTGTAATTGTGGCATTTACTTCAAAATAGAATGCTTGGTTGTCATCCTGACACAGCCATAAAGAGGTTATTTGTAAAAAGATTGGGCAACACTTTGTTAAAACTGTGAAAAAGGAAAGCTCAGAGGCTCTTAGAGCCATCTTGGTGCCTCTGGCTCCATGATGAGCACTTCCATTTTGGATCTAGAATATCCTATGGTCATGACAGACTGTCATAGACAAAACCATTAGGACAGGAACTATAAAACAGCTGGGTGACATTGGCTAAGTCAAATCATTTTGTTTTGAGGCTTTGGTATTTATTTTGGTAAAATACAGAAAATGGTCTGGCATGAGAACTCATTGCATGAAGATAAAGGTGTAGGATCTCTTGAGGCTGCCTGTAGAATAGTTAGAGTTGAAATGCTTAGGGGTATGGGCTGAAAAAGACCTTTTGTGAGTTTGAAAACTGGATATATAATAAGACAGTAGGGTCTCTGTGCAGCTTTAGTGTCATCATTTGGATGAATTCCTGATGACAGCCACTTCAAAATAGATCAACCATAGTATTATGGCATAGCAGCCCTGTGTGCTATGCTCACAGATTAGTTGGTGATGGATTTGTATCAAGCCCATCAAAGATATTTTGTCTCTGCTGCATGATGCTGGGAGCCTCAGCTCGGAAAATAGCTGAGGTAGCTGGAAGACGAGCTACATTGACTTGAGATCTGGCTTGCCAAAGACGGCCAACCCTGTGCCTACAAATGGCCTTTATACATGGATACTCTTCAAGCATTATAGGCTTCCAGGAGGTTATACTTCAAACATGGCTGCTTAAGGTTTTTGTTTCATTGTATTTGTTTTTTTGCTATGCTAGCAGCTGAACTTAATGCCTCACATATGGTAGGCAAAAGCTTTACTACTGAGCTATATTCCCAGCTCTTTCTCAAGATTTTAGGAGGAAGTATTCCAGTAAGCAAAGTAGAAGAATATGACCTTTTACTATGTGCAGCCTCAAAAGTCGCACCATGTCATCTGTGGGGGACTTTATTGAAGCCTTCATGGCTTGGTCATGTTCCAACTCAGGGAACACAGACTCCATTGCTCAATGGGAAAAACATTTAAGAATGACAAAATAATCAGAAAGCTTAAATATATTTCTCAAAAAGGGTAAGAGCATGTTTTTAAAAGTATGGAGAAGAAGTAATAAAAAGCAAAAATATCTGGGCACATGCATGTAGTGGACGCAGAGCCAAGCAGATCTTGATGAGTTCAAGGCCAGCCTGATCTACAAAGCAAGTCCAGGACAGCCAAGGCTACACAGAGAAACCCTGTCTCAAAAAAACAAAAACAAAATAAAGATAATGATTGTTATAGCTATCATTATAGAGGGTAGGTATTGTAGGGACGTATTAATGTTTTACAAACTTTAAGTCTCTCAATTTCTCATAATAATCTGGAAAGGCAATGCTATTATTAGACCTACTCTGTAGCTGATCGAACAGAAGCACAGACAGGTGAAATGACTTTCCAAGGTTCTCACTCTAGTGGCTGACATAGTAGGAACAGAAACAATTAACATATTTTGAATATTTACCAAATGTCTGGCATGTAGTGAACTGACATGGTGAAATATACTGGACTGTGTTGAGCACCTTTTATGAATTGTCATAGTTCTCAAAGTAGTCTTGCAGTGTATACACAGTATTTTTACTCTCTTGTACTTCAGGAAACTGAGGCTCAATGAAAATTTTCTGCTTAAAAATCAGGATGTTAGAAAAACGTTTAATTTCTTCTTTTCCTGAAGTCTGGGACCTTGGATATATTCATGTGAGGAAGGGGAGTGAGGGGTTGGGGGGGGGGGCTGTTTCTATGCATCTTGGTGGAATGAGATTTGGACAAGGTTCAGAGTTCTTTGGTGAGAGCAAAGGGAATAATATCCTGAGACAAGGGAATAACAATTATGTATTTTGTGAGTGGTGTCTGTGTGTGTATGTGTGTGTGTGTGTGTGTGTGTGTGTGTGTGCGAGTGCAAAACTAAAGCTCCTTTCAATTCAGCAAGCATCTCTGATGCACACATTATGAGCTTATCTCTGTGACAGTTCCCTAGTGGGCGCAGGAGATGCCCACCCACGGAACCATTAACTTGCTGCTGAGCTCATCTTTCCCTGTTCTCAGCAAGGTAGCACTTTCAGTCCACTGTCCAAGCAACTCCTAGAGTATTGATTACTATCTCTGCCTTACCAAGAACCAGAGCTCTGGAGATACAAGAAGAACAACAGTTAGGTGCTCCCTCAATATGGAAATCAAGAGTTCAGGCAAGAGAAAGTTGACCATGGCTTTGGCATCTTAGGGAATGGAGAGTGAATATGTAGCCCTTTTGTGCCCTGGAGTCTTCAGATGGCCTGGTCTCTGCTCTGCTCTGCTCACATCTGTTCATCATGGTTTCCTCTTTGACCTGAAAGTCACCATGCTGATTCATCCACCAGTCATTGGCAGTCTGGATTCCCCTTTGCTGTGCTGTTCTAGAAGCCTTCAGCTGTCATTTGATGCTTATTAAGAAGAGTGAGTCAGGATGGTGGCTCAAGACACAATTTCCACCCTGGTCTGTGCTCCCTTCCTCTTCTCTCCTCGCTGAACTATTTTGAGCTGGATGCTCAGAAGGCCTTGTAGAGAGTAGGAAGAACTTGGGCTCCGAGGCACCAGAACCCCAGGAAAATCTCATGAACAGGTTTGTCTGCTCTAGGTCTGTTCCTTTAAGATAATGGGGTTGTCATGAGGTTTGAGTATGATTAAACATTTGGGCTTTGCACAAGATTTGGGGAACACTCAGTATATAAAAGGTACCCACAGTTCCTTTGCATAAAGGATCATATGCTAGGGCCATCTTAGTGTGTCTTTTCAGTGCAATTCTGGGAACCATTTCCTCCCTCCTTTCTGGTTGACTGACATGGATCATCCACGCAGAATTCTTTTCTGTGGTTTTCTGGGACAAGAGGAAGTAACAGCTCTGGAAAAGGTAATGTATCCTAGGCACTCGAGCAACTACGGACTTGAGGCTGGCAGAGTCCATGGGCTGGTTTCTGTTTTGTGATTCTCCTGCTCTGTCACGGCAGGATCTTCATCTGTTTCATTGTTTGCTGACATGAACAGGCACCAAAGCAATTCTTCTGGGCCTGAATGTTGTTGGGCAGAGCTGGTAGGGCCTTTGCTCCCTGACTGGGGTGGGCTCTTAGGCTCTGCTAGGTAGCTCATCCCCACAGTAGCCCCGAGACTACTGTAAGATAGATTCCTCCCATTCCTCTCAGAAATTTGATCTCTTTAGAAGCAAAGAAGTGCTAGCACTTGGTGCCTGCACACCTTTCCTACCCTGAATCTGACATACAGAGCTCTCTTTTACCTGTGACCTCTGTCCACAGTAGGTGAAACCAACCTTTGCCATACCTCATCTGTTCCAGGCCCTCTTTCAGCCTTGATGCCCCTGTTCTTCACAGTTAATGGGCATATAAAAGCGGTCCTTCTCAGTCAGCATAAAGAATGGCTCCTACCCAACCTTCCCCATAGCTCTAATGGAAGCAGCTAAGAAACTGAGAGTCAGTCATAAAACACACATTCCCAGCTATGCGACTCACCAGTTTTATACGAACAAATCGCTTAACCTCTCGCAGCCACAACTGTTCATATTTGAAAGGGCAGGGATCATGCTAATTGCCCTGTCCCATCCCCCCACCCCATTTACTGTGAGAATCAAATGAGATAATGTCTGTGGAAGGTGCTCTATAATCCCAAAGCTGTTATTATACCATGATGGCCTATTATAATTAAAAACTGGTTTTCCTGATTCCTTCAACTCTCCCACCTTCTCCATCTCCTGAGTTGACTGGAGATTGAGGTTCAATGGAGGTCCAGTTTTGGGGCTGTAAACTAGCAAGAGTTCTTTTTTGCTTACCCAAAAGTCTTAGGTCCTCCGATTTAAGCCACTGGAAGTAAAAGGGGGATGGAATCTGATATGGGAAATGTTCTTGACTTGACAGTTAAGAATCCTGGTGGAAACAGCTCTGGTGAGGTGGGGAGCGTCACACAGAACCCATCAAGTCTTGCTCAGGTAGGTGTTCCCAAGGTCCTTGCTGCATGACGCGCTCCACAGGTCCTTCTCTGGTGATTTTCTCTGCTTTACCGTCATTTTCTTTTGGGGGGGGGTCACCTACACATCCTGGAAGACTTTGCCTCCACATTTGCTTAATGCAACCCTCTAAAAGCCATCCTCTTCCTTTATATCCCTTAAGGAACACACTGTAGCATCAAGTGGAAGAAGTGCTGTTGAGACTTCTGGCCTTTCTCTATGCCTTCCTCCTTCTCCTATATATACCTTCAGCAATTTCATGATTATACAGCTGTTATTGTCACTTTTTAAAAATGTCACCTGTCTTCCAGTATAGTTCAGCTTAGCCACCGACCACAGATAAAGTTGACCTGACCCCCTTTGACAAAATGAGGTGCCCTTTACTATTTCTATAGTAACTTGCTTTCTCCTTCAGGAGTCAACCTTGGTGACTCTTGTGCCCCCAGGATCTGTGTTCCTCATAGAAGTTGGCAGTTCCCTAAGACTGGCGTCACCATGCTGCACTCCTTAAAGTCACAGCATCCAACCCAAGACTTAGGACTGAAATCACACAGAGCGGATGAGCTAATTCAGGGCTTGGTCTCTGAAAGGGCAGGCCCTGAGAGATCTTAGTGAACAAACACGGGTCGGCAGCGTGAACAAAGCACACTGCTCTTAAAATTTCTCTCAGATCTTTACACATGCCAATCAGCTAAAGTTGCTTAGGATTTATAGAGTGCTTCCCCTGTGCCGCACATCGTCTATGACTCAGAACTTCAAACTTCCCCGCCACACTCAGATGTAAGCACTGTTATCCTTCTGGGACTCAGGAGACACTGTGGCCCAGGGACTTTGAGTCATTTGCCCAATGGCTCCCACCCAGTAAATGAAAGATTGCTCTTGAGTCAGATCTGTTCTCTTCTAAAATCTAAATCTACTATCCTGGATGGTCTCTGATGTGAAATCTTGAGATCACCATCTACATTGATTAAAATACATTATGAATTGGTTTCCTTTTTTAATCGTTCCTTTCTTAATAGTTGTTTGAGAATTAAACAAGATGGGCTTGAGAGAGAGAGAGAGAGAGAGAGAGAGAGAGAGAGAGAGAGAGAGAGAGAGAGAATGATGAACATCTGGTGCTTTTTTTTTTTTTTTAGTACCTTTCCACTTTATGGTTTGAGCCAGGGTCTCTCCCTGAGCCTGAAGCTTATTGGTTTGGCTAGCAGACTGGCTGATCAGAGACCTCCAGAGATTCTTCTGTGCCCTCAATGCTAGAGTTGCAGATGCACGGTGCCGCACTCAAATTTAATGTAAGTGCTGGGAATCTGAACTCAGGTCTTCGTGAATGTGCAGCAGGCACTTTCCTTACTGAGCCATCTACCCAAATCCAGGCCTTAGATTTCTTTCTCTTTTTTTAAAGTTTAGGCAATTTTAATCATTAGGACTAATTGCTTATTTTTTTAGGGTCATTGCAGAGACTAGAGACATTAACATGTAACTGAGCTTCTGAGTTTTTGCGGGTGGTGGTTTGTTGTTGTTTGTTTTTTTGAGACAAGATCTCACTATGTAGTCTGGGTATCTTTGAACTCACTATCTTTCAGTCTCAAACTCCCAATGCTAGAATGACAAGCATCTCCTACCATACCTAGCATATCTGAGCTTAGCTAAGGAGCTGGTCATTTTCTGGGGCTGGATAATCCATCCTTTTTCTGTTAAACGTAGCATTCCACAGAAGTCTATTGTCCTAGAGAAGTGGTTCTTAACTTTCCTAATGATGCAGTCCTTTAGTACAGCTCCTCATGTTGTGGTGACCCTCACTCATCCACTTATTTCATTGTTATTTCATAACTGTAATTTTGCTACTATTATAAATTGTAATGTAAATATCTGGTTTGTAGGATATCTGATATTTGACCCCCAAGGGGTCTCCACTCACAGATTGAGAACTACTGCTCTAGAGTCTACTTGCTTAACACCTATAGAGAAAATCTATCCCCCATCCCATCATATCTTCTTGGCCACATTAGGGCAGCTGTCATCTCATCACATCATCACAGCTGCATTCCAGGCTCTGGCCTCTTACTTCTCCAGACAGGATACCATGTGGATCTCCATAGTTTTTCCATGAAAGCAAGGTTAAAGTCTCAGTCTCCACCAGATGAGAATGTAGGGACAGCTCCAACTCTCCATCTCCTTAATCAATAATAGCCGAGGGCAAAGATTCAAGAACAAGATGTTCACTGCATCACCTATTACAGCAGTGGAAAAGGTAAGCACTTCAAACTTTACTGCTAAGAGACTGGCTGAGCAGATCACACCATGTCCATATGAACAACGGCATCAGGAGTGACTATAGTGGCAAATGCCAGCTGACCTATAAAGAGAAGGAGGAAAGAATGATAGATGTGAAAAGCAGGGGCAGGTGAGAATGCAACAGTCTTCATTTATATATAGAAGAAAATTTGAAAGTGTGAAGAAGGGTAAAAGTGATTATCTTGGGGGTCATAAGAAGATGGGGGAGTTTCTCATTCTAAATTTTCTATTTGGGGGAGGAAGCATAGTTTAGTGGTTATGAAAATGGACTTCAGAATCAACCTGGCTTGGCTTCCATCTGTCTTTTGCCACCTGAAAGCATTGTCACCTGAGTTTCACTCTTAGTCAAACAAGAACAATGATTGTGTTTGCTCCTTGGTCTTCTTGGAAGAGTGATGATCGGCTTTGTCTTGGGGGTGCTATGTGTGTGCTTGGTACTCCTTGGAGCAGCTTGTATACATCTTCTTTACCATTGTCTCAATTCTACACATGAAGAAACAGAGAGGCAAAGATCGTTCTTTGGCCTTCCATCCCCATCCACACCATTCCCATTCAGAGGTATGAGTTCATTCATGAGGGCCAACACTGACTGCTCTCCTGCCATCCACATTTCCCTGATGACTCATTCCGGGCCCACTTTGACTAAAACCCTCAGCATTTTCATACTAGCACGTGTCTTCTATCCTCTAGTTGCTTTCTTTCTTATGGTTGGTAGTTTTTTTTTTTTTTTTTTTTTTTTTTTTTTTTTTTGACTTGAGTGAACTAATTATTGAGATAGCAGGTGGATGAGAAACCTGAGTATTCAAATCATGCCGTTCATTATGAGGAAGTTCAAGAATAAGCCTCATGAAGCAGCAGTGGGGAGCTGCCAGTCACACCTATTTCACACTGCAAAGGCACAGCCCTGGACTTAGCATTTTTCTCCTGTTGCTCATCTGAAAAGAGCCTCTGGTCATAATGAGATAGTGGGTAAGCAGAAAGGCCAGTCCAGTGAGGATGCCATCATCCTGGGCTCCTAGGAGAAGCTAGAAGATAGGGGACAGTGTTACATGGCTAGAAACTAGAGAACAGACAGAAGAGGAGGAGCTGGCAAGCTGGCAGATCTGGGTTCTCGTCTCTGCTCTTTCACCTGTAGCCCAATACATTCTTTGAGCTTCACTCTCTCTCTCTCTTTCTTCCTTTGTATGATGCATGTGTGTACGCAATGCACACTTGCCATGGTACACATCAGAAGTCAGAGAAAACCTTGAAGCAACATCTTTTTTTGTTGTTGTTGTTTGCCTTTGGGCTAAGTATTCCAGCCTTGCTGGCCCACGAGATTCTAGTCATTCTTTGATTGCTGTTGCCCATCTTGCCATAGTGGCACTGATATTACAGATACATATTTAAACACTTAGCTTTTCATTTGGGTTCTGGGGATTTGAACTCAATTCTTTGAAGTTGTGTGCCAAACACTTTACCCATTGAACTCTCTCTGCAGCCCAAAGTTCATTTTCTGATCTTTAACATACTACAGTTGAGTGAATAGATTTTTTTTAAAAATAATTATCTGTCATTTTATTGAGTATTATGATGTCTTTGTAGTTACAGAACAAGCAAGAGCGAATAGATTTTAGTTCATCCATGTGAATATACACAAGGCAGGTATGGGAAAGCACTGGGGTCAACGGAGAGTTCCTGCCTCATTAAATAAGCTGGAGAGTGATCAACAAAGACTCTCAATGTCAGTCTAAGGCCTAAACATGAATATGTACAGAGGCATGCTTGTATACATGTGAATTTACGTACATACATGCATCTATACCTATGCATATGTATAGACACATAAAAAAGAAAAAGGATGATATTCAATACCTTAAACATAGTAGTCACCTATTTACTCTTGTTTGAATCTAAATTGTCAGTGCTATTGTTTTCTTTTCTTCTTCATTTTTACTTCTGTGGAAGAGAGTCTCATGATATAGCCCAGGCTGGTCTTGAACTCTCAATCATGTCTCTGGCTTCTGAGTAACTGAGATATATAATCATGTTTTTATAGCTACCTTCAATATTATCATCATTATTAACATTTGTTTATTCATCTACTTATGGGTCAAGATTAGTCAAGAGTCTCATGACATGTGGGCTGTGGTCTGGCTAATTCAATAAGGGCTGTCTCTTGAAAGAAAGTACCTGGCAGTGGCTCAGCCCAGGAGGCTGAATGTGTCAGCTGGTCTTGAGTCCAGGTTGGTATCTCCAAGAAGTAGCAATTAATGCTGTAGGACCAAGATAGAAGAATTGACCAGCCACAGTGAGGGCAAGCAGGCAAATAGCCACAGCTTCTTTCTTCCATATTTTTTTACGTGGGCTGCCACTGAAAGGTATGGCCCAGGTGCAAGATGGGTCTTCTGATATCAACAGCCCAATCAAGAAAAATCCCTCACGAGTATGCCCAGATGCTTGACTTTCAGTTGATTCCACATGTGACCAAGTTGACAACCAAGGTTAGCTATCACAGGTAATATTGTTTGCGAGATATTATGGTCTCTGCACCAGTATGTGCACAGAGAAAAGAGTGATCAGTGGTCCTTAAGTAGTGGTTCTAAGGATCAGTGATTCTTAAGGCAGGTCTTCAGAGTAGGAGACATTTGAGAAAGATTTCAAAGTAGGGGTGATGATTGGTTTTGATTGTTGGCTTGACCTAATCTAGACTCACCTGGGAAAGGAGTTTCAGTGAGAGATTGTCTCCAAAGTGTTGCCCATGGGCATGTGGGATGTGGGGGTGGGGTTCTTGATTGCATTGGTTGATATAGAAAGACCCATCCTAAAAGTGGCTGGCAATATTTCTTGGATTTAGGCCTTGGGCCGTATAGGCGAGGAGAAGTCGAGTTGAGCAACCTTGCATGCATTCATTCTCTTCCTGTTCTTGCCTAGCTGCTACAAGTTCCTGCTGCCTTCACTGGTTAACTGGCCTCGAATTGAGAGCTGGACTAATTCCATTCTCCTCTGGGTTGACTTTGTCATCCTAAGTGTCCCTCAGTAGAAGAATCGATAAAGAAACTGTGGTACATATACACTATGGAATACTACTCAGCTATTAAAAGCAAGGAATTCCCGAAATTTGTGGACAAATGAAATGATGATAATGAGTGAGTTAACCCAGAAGCAGAAAGAATCAAATGGCATATACTCACTTATATCTGCATATTAGCCCAAGGGGCATGTCCCACGAAAGCCTTCACTTACCAGGAAACTGGGACAGAGGGGAGGACATCCTATTGGGACTCTAGATGAGAGAAGCATGAGAGAATGGCAAAGTAGAAGGATCCAGAGGGTCCTAGAAACCTACAAGTAGAACATTATGATAGGCGGATTTGGGCCCAGGGGTCCCGCTCAAACTAAGGCACTAGCCAAGGACAATACAGGCGGTAAACTTTAAACCCCTACCCAGATCTAGCCAATGGGCAGAACATTCTCAACAGTTGAGTGGAGAGTGGCGTATGACTTTCACATGTACTCTGGTGCCTCATATTTGACCATGTCCCCTGGAGGGGGAGACCTGGTGACACTCAGAGGAAGGACAGCAGGTTGCCAAGAAGAGACTTGATACCCTATGAGCATATACAGGGGGAGGTAATCCCTGTCAGGAACAGTCATAGGGGATGGGAATAATGGGAAAATGGGAGGGAGGGAAGAATAGGAGGATACAAGGGATGGGATAACCATTGAGATGTAACAAGAATAAATTAATAAAAAATTTAAAAAAGCATGAATAAAAAAGGACAGAAGGGATAGGAATTTCCTGGGAAAGGCTTGGGAGGCATTTCATACTGGAGGGCTAGCAACAACCATCATAGAAAATTTAAGAGGAAGGGCAAGACTATCCCAGGAGGGAACCTTGACTTAACCAAGGTAGGTCAAGTATGAGTCTGAGTGAAATCCAGCAATAATGCTTCTGTGGTTGCCGTATTTTGATTTGCTCTTAAATACAGTGAGTATGTCACATAGTCACTCTACAACCAACACCATGCTGGGATCTGCCAAAGTCAGTGTGATTTGGGATTATGAGACTTGTCTTCTGACCCTCATGCTCCTCTGTTTTCTTCACACTTTCAGAATCTAAAGGTCCCCTTTATACACTGTCTGTATCTTTGCCTTCCCTGAGCTCGGCTACCTGCTTCTGAAGATGCATGTCTAAGTTTACTCAGGGTTCTTCATTGCATAGCCCTGTCTTTGCCTTTTTGTGTGACTTTTTTTTTTTTTTTTTTTTTTTTTTTTTGGACAAAACCACAAACCCAGATGGGCAATTAGAGTTTCACAGTGGCAGCAATTGGAGCAGATTTTGGCTAATTGCTGTCCAGTGTGAAAGAGGGCATCGTCTCTGACAGCTGGCCTGAGCAATCGGCACTGTGTTCCTAGTTTCTGCTTTGGCTTTGAAAGAGGTGGGTGGGTGGGTGGGTGCGCAGCAGGGACTTGCTATGATTAGTCAGAATGTGCTACCTGTCCTTAGTCCTTCACAGGCAATCCCTGAGCTCTGGAAGATGCTATGTGGATTAAACAGGACTTTGAGTATGTGCACTTATACTCACATTCAGAGTTTAACAAGTTTAACAAGGGTTGCTAGTTTGACTGTCTCAGCTCAAGTAGGAGGGTCCCTAGACAAGGAGACGATGAGAAATTTGATGACTTTATATTTCCTCTCTTAAAATTCTTTGAGAATAAATAATTGTGTGCCCCCCCTTCCACTGTCCCTTCCTCTTTCCACCCTTCCTTTCTTCTCTTTATTTTTCATTCTTTTTACGTTTCTGTTTCAGACAGACAAGCACATCCCCAGAGGAGGAAATCAATTTACATTCTTACTTTCTTCTAAGGGTAAAAGAATGCAGTGGTTTACTCCCATGGGCTCCTTCTCCATCTCTGCTAGGATCATCAGGTGTGGTGTTAAGTCCTCTGCAAAGGCTGCAAAGGGCACTGTTGCCTCCCTTTGTGCTCCAGCCTTTCTGAATGTGGTTTGTGTCACCTTGGGGTGCTGCCCCTGTCTTGTTTACAGTGGATGCAGCATGCTGGGTTCACACTGGGAAGCGACAGGGGGTGTCTGAGTTCACATGTCCTGCATTCCAGGCAAATGTTTTTAATATTGAGCAATGCTGTGCTTTGCCAGGGTGAGGTCTGTGCAATTGGAATGCCACTGAAAAGGAAAGTCCCGGACAGATAGTGACTCAAATCCTCTCCTCCACTCACAATCCTTGGGGTTTTAATTCCTTCTCAATTCCCTCATGATAAATACAGCTCAGCGTACTTACTGACCGCACAGCTCTTATTGGTTCTGATAAGTACAACTTCCCAAGAGACAGGAATGTGAATTGTCATATTTTGTTGAGTCATGTGTGCTCAGCAACTCTTTCCCAAACATTGCATCAGTAATTGGCAGCTCCTGGGTCTCTGCTGGATGACACTCTGTGCCCAGAAAAAGCTCTATCCATTTCTTAAAGAGAGAGAGAGAGAGAGAGAGAGAGAGAGAGAGAGAGAGAGAGAGAGAGAGAGAGAGAGAGAAAACAAAACAAAACAAAACAAAACAAAACAAAAAAAACTCCCTCTGTCTGACTGTGATATCCTGCTCTTAAGGAAGCTGAACCCCCAAGGGAGCAAAGACAAACTGCATTTTCAGATAAGTTAGAAAACTATGGCTATTGTACTTTCCATCTACACTGGTCTCCTAGCAACAAGACAGCTGGTGCCTTCTACCAGGAAAAGGAAGCCTGGAACTTGGGGGAGCCTGTCTGGATTCTTGTCCACAGTCTGATTTATTTGAATCTTGCCTGCATTCTTGAGTGTGGAGACCCAGAAGTCCAATCATCAGAGCACCCCCTGACCTTCACTTGACCTCCATCAGTGAGCAGATAAAAGCAGATGATAGGTGCTGGCTTTTTTCACAAGATTTTCAAGATTTTGCCTAGTTAGGAACAGACATTTCCTTTGATTTGAGAAGAGGCATTTGAAAGCCTGTGTATATAGCGTGTGATGGAATCCCGGAAAAAGCAAGGAGCTAAGTGGGCATCAGATACCAGGAGTCCTACTGGTGTCAGTATCTCCCCGAGGAGCACAGGCAGGGATTTCTTCAATTATAAAGTGAGGAGATTGAAATTTGATGTCCCAAAAATTTCCCAACTATTCCATTGTATCTTGAGCCTTTCTGATTCTATGTTTTTGCCTCTGTCTCTGTCTCTCTGTCTCTGTGTCTCCCTACCCCCTACCCCCCCCCCCCTACAGATATGCTGAGTCACTATGCCCCCCCCCTCTCACACACACACACAGACACACACACACACACACACACACACACACACACACAGACAAAGACGCAGACACAGACATGCAGAGTCACTGCATGTTGAGCAAGAACTCAAACCCAGGTCTGGCTTCTACCTTATGTATTTATGATCTGCACACACAGCAGCCACATGGCTGATATCCGTGTCTTATCATATGGTTTTACTGTCAACGTCTATTAACCTATGGGAGTAGACCTGGGAGATTCTTTAACAGATACCTAAGTTACACTCTGCACTCTGCTTTTAAATAAATAAATAAATGGACTCAGGAGTCTCTGAAGGAAATGGAAATAAAAAGCCTTTGAGTAGGTGCTGCTGCAATGTGGATTAGGACCATGTGAAATGATGCCCATACAACTCCCTTCATCCTCAGTGACTGCTCCACAGTAAGAGCTCAGTAAACAAGGAAAGGAGATGGAGAGAGAGAGAGAGAGAAAGAGAGAGAGATTTGTTATAGGTTTTTTGAGTGTAAGGATTAGTTCTAACTATCCCATAACCTTGATAGCCAAACAAATTCCACAGACATAGACACTCATGTGCACACACAGGTGCACACAGATGTTCACACATATGTACACACTCACACACTCATGCACACACATCCAGACATACACCCACATATACTTATAAACACATACCCACATATATATGCTAAAGAGTAATAAACAGTAGGCCCCAATCTTGCTGGGACTTTGAAGCTGGAGCCTGACTTTTATTTTATTTTATTTTTTATTTATTTTATTTTATTTTTGGTTTTTCGAGACAGGGTCTCTCTGTGTTAGCCTTGGCTGCCCTGGATTTGCTTTGTAGACCAGGATGGCTTGAACTCACAGCGATCTGCCTGCCTCTGCCTCCCAAGTGCTGGGATTAAAGGTGTGCGCCACCATGCCTAGCAGGAGCCTGAATTTTAGAGCCACACTGTACAGCTAAGGTAATTAATATGATCTGACTGACTGTGACTGGCTATTTCATACACTATTTAGTTTTGTTCTTCAATAATTCTTGAAACATGAATTCTTGCTTTGCCAAAATTCTTGATTTCTTCGGCATTGGTCAGCTAATGTTAGGACATTTCTCACCAACCCCCTGGCTCTCTTCTTTTGCTCATCCCTTAATACGTAGCATACTCAGTATTTTATATCATTGCTTCACTTTTTCCAGATAAAGTTTGCTACTCTTCACAATTGTGAGGCTCACGATGTGAGTGAATAAAGACAGCAAAATAATACATGACAGCAAATAATGTAACTTACATCTCTCTACTAAAATGAGATGTGAGATGGCATGGTGGTATATGCCTCTACTCTCAACCTCTGGGAGATTGAGGGAGGAAGGTCAGGAGTTCATGCTTATATTTGATTGCATGGCAAATTTAGGATCAGTCTGGGCTACAAGATATTTTGCTTCCAAATGAATAAATAGATAACTAGATATATAAATATAGGGTATATAGGGAATAACATGACATATTTCATTGAATATTGAACTTGCTGCTTTGAAACAAGTAAAAAAAAAAAATCCACATCTACACATATGTTACCACTAGAGAACTTTGAGTATTTCCTGTGTTCCTAGCTTTATGCGCTGTAAACACCTCTTGTTTATTGCTGTTAATGACCTTGGAGGATGGATTCAATGATTAGACTTCAATTTCAAAGGGTATAGTTATCAACGCTTAGACAGATTAACTAATGAACCCATATAACCTGAGCTATACCTGCCATAATGGAGATTTCAACTTCGGTAGCATGACATCAGATCAAACTCTGCTGGCAAGTGTGATCCCCTGATTTAACTAGTGTCCCTGGGATCTTAGGATCTTTGCCAATGAGGAGCCTCCTTAGGACTTACCTCAAAGGCATGCTACCCTTTATGGTGGTTTACATCATTTCTCCTCCTTGTACCTCAGATTAAAAAACTGAGAATTCTAGAAGCTAGAGAAGCACTTGCCACTGGACTTTAAGAGTAGAAAAAACTTTTCATAAGGTCATCATGTCTAATAAATTCTAACTGTGGGGCACGGCCTAGTTATTGGGTTGTAAAATCAAGTTAATAGTTCATGACCTACAGTCCAAAAATGGAATGAAATACAATGGACAAAAGCAGAGGCAACAGCACTTGGGGCAATGTGGTGCTGTGGCAGAGTTGTATCAGTTATCAATATGTGTCTATGTTTTTTCTTCTTTTTTTATTAATTTATTCAGATTACAACTAAATTGTTATCCCATCACTTATTTCCTCCCACTCCTCCCTCCCTCCCGCTTTCGTCCTATTCCCTTCCCTTAGGTCTATGACTGAGGGGAACCTCCTCCCCCACTATATGGTCATAGGCTATCAAGTCTCATCTTGGTAGCCTGCTTATTCTTTCTTTGAGTCCCATCAGGCCTCCCCACCAAGAGGAAGTGGTCAAATATGGAGCACCAGAGTTCATGTCAGAGTCAGTCCCAGCTCTCCACATAACTTTAGAGAATGTCCTGTCCATTGGCTAGATCAGAGTAGGGGTTCGATGTTTACTACTTGTATTGTCCAGTAGCCTGAGCAGACCCCCCTGGGCCCAGATCCACTATGGAAATTCATATCTTACTCAGAGTTATGCTTGCCCAAGTTTGGAAAAAAAAAAACCCACTGGTTTCATTGAGCATTTTTTTTCAATCTATGTTTTAGAAACTCTATAGTGGCTTTATGTACTTTGGAGGAGGAGAAGGACAGAAAAAATATATTAGGATGAACTTCAGGAAAGTCTCCCTTCCGGGTAGAGTAGTTCTATCTGCTCCCTGTTTTGTAGCTTCATATATTTCATATTCCTAAAAAACAGGCTGGCAACACAACTGTGGGAGAGCTCTTGCCTAGCACTCATAAAAGCATGTATACTCAGCAGCACCTAAAAAGAAAAGAATCGAAGAGCTGCTGATCTCTGCATAGGAACTGTGGTGGATTCGATAGTGATTCATTCTGGTATAATGTGGTGCATTACCCAAGGCTCAGGTGTGCACCCAGAACTAAGCAGACTAGCCCAGACTAGGCAGGAGGGTTATAGGTGTGGTCATAGCTGCCTTTTTTAAAAAAATATATTTTATTAATTTATTCATATTACATCTCAGTTGTTATCCCATCCCTTGTATCTTCTCCCATTCCTCCCTCCCTCCCATTTTCCCCTTACTCCCCTCCCCTAAGACTGTGACTGAGGGGGACCTCCTCCCCCTGTATATGCTCATAGGGTATCAAGTCTCTTCTTAGTAGCCTGCTATCCTTCCTCTGAGTGCCACCAGGTCTCCCCATTCAGGGGACATGGTCAAATATGGGGCACCAGAGTTCATGTGAAAGTCATAGCTGCCTGTTTTTAAGCTGTGGTAAGGATCAGTGTGATAAATTATTACTCACACTATATTTGAAAATGATGTCCAGAATGAGCTAATTCTTTAAAAAGATAGAGAAAACATTGCTCCCAGAGGGGTATGGAGGAATAAAAGCTGAATGAAACAGTGCAGATGGCCATGAATAGGAGAGATTCTACTTTGTTTCAGGTCACCAGCTTAAGTACAAATGTGGTAGGAATTTAGTGGACAGCATTGTAGGGCTCAAAGTCCAGGGTTGTTAATTAACTTATCTGTGAATAGTCATCACAGCATGGGCCCAAACCCAACGTAAGCGTGCCTGCATGCAACCTTTTGTGGACATAACATTATGGAGTACTACTGTGCATACCTGGGGCACGATTTACAAAAGATGACCAGTATATTTTGCAGCTTCTGCCAGATAATGTCTCTTTTCCCTAATTCTTCATTTTGGTTTGAGCCCATGACTGTTTCGAGCATCAGAATGTGGCAGAAATGATTTGTCATTTGAGCCTATTTCTCAGCTTTTGGGACTCTGATTGATATACGTGTAGTGTGTGTGTGTGTGTGTGTGTGTGTGTGTGTGTGTGTGTGTGTGTGTGTGTGTGTATGTTCAGATCAGGTTGATAAGAAAGGCTTTGTAAACATTCTGGATAAAAGGTTAATAAAGTTTCATGTTGCCCAGGCTGGCCTTGAACTCCTGGGATCACGTTCCTTAACCTCCTGAGTGAGTAGAGTAGATGAGATGAAAGTACCCACTGTGGTGGCCCAGATTATGAGCTTCAGAATGATCACAGTAGCTAGCACTCCTTCCAGACAGCAGAGGGCCCGGCATGGATGCTCTGTCCTAGGACCCTGGTTCCCATTCCCTTCTCAATAGGAGGATGAGGAAACAAGATTTCTTGCATTTTTGGAGGGTCTGGAGAATTTGACTGATCTTCCTGGACAACTGTGACATCCATGACAGGGCACACATGTCCTGGTAGACAGCTTGATGATAGCTCTTTCAGGAAATGAGAGATTAGGATGAATCCTCCACATTTTTTATGCTTTAGATCCAACTTCTGCTTCTTTTGTCATATCCCTCTTGTGAAATGACAAGCACAAAAGTGAAAAATAAGAATCAAAAGTCATTTTTAAAGTTAAAAAGCTTAACATTGACAGTAAAGAAAATTTGCAGGAATATGTCCTTGGTCTCTATCGCTTCAGATTTGATATTAATAAAAAAGAGTTGGGTCTGTCCATAATGAATGAAGTAACTGGCTACTATTCTTACTTATGGGATTGCATTCATTCTTACTAAAGCCCGTTGGTAGGCAGTGTGAACTGTCCTTGGATCTTGCTTAACATTTTCCTTGGATGCATGACTTATTTTGTCCAGTGTATGTAGGCAGGAGTTACTGGTGCTTCAAATGACATCATGTTTCCATTTATTCCTCTGAACTTCTAACACGATGTCCTATTTGGCCAAATGATCCCAAACAAGAGGCTAAACATTAGAGCCACCTGCAGCATACAATAGAAACTTCACAGCCAGCCCACACACTGATGTCTGAGAAATTAGTGCTTCCTGTTAGATGTCCCCAAGGTTTGGATAACGAGTTGTATCCAGTGGGAGTTGAGGAGCACACTTCTGGGACTAAAATTAGCAGGAAAACTAGCAGCATCATGGAAGTTTCAGCCTCAGGACTATATTTGTAAAGCAAGAGGAAGCTGTGAAGTGAGAGGAGTTCTTTGTGCATGAGATGCTCAGCTATTGGGAAGTTGTTGATGGTCTTTCCAGCAGTAATCACACTTTCATTCATAATGACTATGGTAGATGGAAGTTGAAGGAAGGTTGGCAGTGTGTGTGAGTGTGAGTATGTGAGTGTGAGTGTGTATGAGTGTGTGTGTGTGAGTGTGTGTGTGTGAATGTATGTGTGTGAACATGGGTTTATAAGCATGAGTGTAACAAAAATGTATTAGAAAGAATGGTGGCTGCGGGGAAGGCTTGGATGCCACATTAAAGCTCTGACCTTGGATTCAAACCACTGTACACTTGGCATTTAACCTGGGTCACTCCCACTGACCTCTTAGTCCTCCAGATTTCTGAGGACCCAGCTCAAGTTATTACAAGTGTGGATCTGAGTTCAGAATCCACCTGCTGAAGCCTCTAGGTTGTTGAGTCTCAGGGCAAAGAATTGTATCAGAGACACTCAGTGAAGTAGCAAAGATACAATTTATTAAGGTCTACAAAGCGAGGCCAGGACAGCCAAGGCTACACAGAGAGACCCTGTTTCGAAAAACAAAAACGAAAAACCCAAAAAACAAGAGAGAAAGACACTCTTAGGAGGGAAAATAGGCTAGCCAATTGCAGAAATACATATTATCTAAAATCACTGGGCAAAAGTTCATGAAGCTTTATGGGTCATTTATGTAGTACCCCCCTTTCTTGCTTGTACATCTTGTGAGTATTCTGCTTTGCATCACCTTTTCAGTGCTTCTCAGCCTACTGACTTCGTTCATTTTAGCCTTGCTAGAGTTTTCTTCAGTTCCCTACTCTCCTACCACAGAGTCCAATATTTATCTTCTTTATCCTCAACCTTCCTCGCCTGTGAGGACCAATCCAGCCCTACATTCTTTAACCCGAGTATAAGGTATATAATCTCCTAACATTCTTATTGGCCTTCCAGGCTGAGTTTCACTTTCCCACATGCTCACAGAATACTGAACTTGCTGCTGTCACCAAAACACTGCCTTTAAAGCTGAGAGCTAGGAGACGGCTAAGAGTGTGGCCCTGCCCCTCTCAACACTTTCCGTGGCAGGAAGCATTTCTCAAATGAGAATGGATTTCACTTGTCTTTCTGCTGTAAGTGTAAGCCCTTGAAAACTTTGATGTGTACAGTCTCATAGCACTCCAGGGCCTGAGCTTTCATTCATCCAATCATCATCTGGTTATTGAGCCCTTTTGTGTCAACAAAGCCTCATGCGACAGACTGCTTCCTATTCTTTGACTTGTTTCCTCACTGACATCTTCTATGATGTTTGTCTTTTCTTAGGTTTTTGAATCCTTAAAGATCACTCTCAGGTAAGGACTTTTGCAGTCCTTTTTGTTATAATTTCTTCTCAGTGGGCCTCTTCTTTTGTCTCCCTCAGGTCTCAGTTTAAGTGTCCTTTGAGAATGCTGTCCTGAGCATTCATTCTGAGGCATCGCACGGCTTTCTGTCATCACAGCTTCCAGGCTTCTCTCTCTGCCTGCATTTGCTTTCTGAACTTCTTTTATGCCCCTTTCTCTATAGCCCCTTCTCTCTTTTTGTACCCCTTCCTTTGTTCTTTCTTTTTTATAGTGATTATCAAGTTTTCTTTCTTTCTTTGCTCCTTCCTACCTTCCTTTCTTACTAAAATGCAATTTGAGGCCAGAATGACAGCTAATGTTACTGTGTGGAGGACCAAGATAACAGATGTAAGGATTTGTCCTAATTAGTGACCAAAAGTGTGGAAGGTAATAAAATGAGTGTGAGTTATAAATTGAAGGTGCCTAAAGACTGAGGAAAATAATGTCTTCCCAATTGGTGATTTTTTACTCTTTGGAAATCTGGTTAAATTGAAACATATACATAACCACACATACATCATACGCACACAGCCCAAACATGGGACACCATTCACACCTTATGTGTATTCGGCTCTTAGAACCATCTGTAACAAACATTAGCTTAACACAATTGAAGGCAGTGGCTTGTAGGTCTATTGAACATGAATTACCATAGTAGTGGTTTTCTTTTTAAGCCAAAATCATACTCAAGTCAATACCCATGGTCGGGATGCTGTGTTACTAAGTACATTTCATATGGCTATGTCATATTAGGCTCATTATACAATGGGCCCTTCATTTGACTTACTAAGAGGACTTAGCTCTCTGTCCAGCCGATCATAATGCCTACCTAGAACTGTGTCTAACGCTAGTGGTAGAAAAAAAGAGCAGTGTGTAATTCAGCTTAATTTGGGATCCTTAGAACTTCTCCAGTAGAGAAATCAAGTTGGTGGAAAACACAGTTGACATCCCTGAGGCCATTTGGGGGTCAAAGGGCCAGGGAGTGCTTCACACAGGATAAACATATCTAGGGTTGCCCAACTTCCAGGAGGATCTAATTAGCAAACACTTTCAAAGGGATCAAGCTGACTTCTGAGACAAAGTCTGCCATACACAGCCAAGGTGGGCAAGTAAATATTTAAAGGGCATGTCTATGTAGGTGGAAGAAAGAAAGAGAAAAGACCAGGAAGAGACAGGTGCTAACTTTGGAATCCTGTTGTGTAACTGCCCTTGACCTAGCCCCTTTCACTAGTCAAACAAGCTTCTGTGGAACTTAGCTCACCAGACACTCAGCCAGCCCCGTCTCCACAGAGAACCAAGCTATGAGGTCACTCTACCTTACTGCCCTGGTAAGTACCATGACTGTTTAGGACATTAAGCTTCTGCAAGATCTGCTTAAGGGCCTAGAACGAGACACTGTTAATTGACAAACTCTTGTTAATATGCAAGCAGCTATTAAAGTTGGTCTTTACCCCAACAATGATGTCATCTCATGGACTGACTCCCTGGGGGTGGCATTTCAGGACACAACAGTGTTTGTCAGCTGTACCTCTACAGAAGGTCAGTCTCATTTAAGGAACTTTTCAGATTCTACATGCATTTTCAGTGGCTTGTGGCCAATTATCGCACAGCTCCTGTCCCACAGCTGCTCTGCAACAGCACTTAGCAGGACCTCCTGGTTCTCAAAAAAGGCATTGAAAAAAAATCAAAATGAATGTGGACAAATGACCTATGATCAAGTGCATCTCTACTGTGGACCCTCTGTCTGACCTGGAACAGAAAGACTTTCTTCTCTGAACTTAAAAGCCTACTAGGATTTGAAGTTGAGTTCCTTGAGGAAATTCTAAGGGGAGAGCAATGCAAATATTTTATTATTATTATAATTATTATTATTATTACTATTATATCTGTTTCTGTTTGTTTGTCCTTAGAGGCTATGTACTTGTGCACCATGTGTGTCTGTGTGTAAGCTAGAGGACAACTTACAGAAATCAGTTCTCTCTTCCCACTGTATGAGTACTGAGATTGAACACAGCTCATATAGCTGGTCAACAAGTGCCTTTACCCAATGAGCCATTTTGCCAGCCTCTGAGTGAGCTTCTTAGTATGTCAAAAGAGAGATATGAAATAACAATGGAGTAAAGAATCTTCTGCTGTATCCCAGGTGTAATGCTGACCCCACCATCCATTCATTATCTCATTAGCTTTCACAGCGAGCATGAAAACCAGGCATTATTACCACTTCACACATCAAGAGAAGACTTGAAGACATTGAGGCTACACACAATCTAGACTCCCTGTTTTCCTCCAGATGGTTCTCCAACGCAACTTCTCTCAATGAAACGGGCAAGACATCATTCAGTTCGCATTAAGTAGGTGCGAGTGTAGTAAAGGTGTGAGTCACTTACAATGTAGGTTCCACCTGTCCTCAGAAAATGTGATGTAGCTATTTGGAGAGAGTAGCTTTGCTTTTAACCTCCTGGTTACCCCTCTGCTGCGCTTACATGTTATCATAATTCAAGATTTAATGCTTCTATCTGAATGAAGGAAACCTGTTGCTATATGCTGTGTTGGAAGTAACCAAATGTGGTGCTTGGCAAGTTCAGCACTTTCTTCAGGTGATCATTTCCAAGAAGGAGCTAGTTTTAGAGGAGGCAGACTCTTGGATATTCCTCCTTTGCCATTGGCACTCTCTGGGCCTGAGGGAATCACCACAAAGAAGCATTATTTGTTGCAGTTTCCCCCTTCTGATAGACACAGAAAGGGATGTTGCCAGCCTTTGGATTCCATCTTCCTTGGAGAGCTGATGCCAAAAGCTGAGTTCTACCAAGGGAGCTCTGGCTCAGAGCCATTGTATGCCACTCTGATTCACAAAGCTGTGGCAAAAGCCCAGTCACCCCGTAGTTCATGCTGTGTCAGGAAGGGTGCAGAAAGTACAAGCAATGGGAACGATAGCTTCCAGCTTTCCTGTCTTTCCAGGGAAGGGAGTTAGGCATTTTTAACTGACGCTGAAGCTCTGATTTTATTTCCAACTGTATGATCTTCTTGTTGGGAACGTCTGTCACCTTGTAATCCTGAGGCACACTGACTTGGCTGAGGGCTTCCTAGAATCATCTAGAATTTTGAGGACTGAGTGATAAAAGAAAAGAAAAATGGAAAAGTTACTGTTTATAGACATAGTAGTCTTGTTAAATATCAGTTTTGTGTTTGCAGTCTCTTTTTTAAAAATAAGATGAAAACAAAACAATTTTGAGATACTCCACATAGAACAGAGAATATTGTGTATAGGAAATTCTAAGTGAGCAGGTGAGGTTCCATTCTTATGGCAGAGAGAAAATTTCATATCTGCTCCTCTATGGACCTTTCCATGTGTAGCTTCAGCACATCCATACTGAGATTCCCTAGGATATCTTCCACCCCCTTTCTTCTTCTTTCTGTAAGTCCTCTCAGAAGAATGACATGATAGAAAAGAGAAATGTTTTGGAATCAGTTTACCTGGAGCCAAGCCTGAGCTTCAGGCATTTTTTTCCCCCATGTGTTAACTGGTTTAATAAGACCTGTATTTCTTTAAGCTGAGTTCCCATTACTCTTTTAAAGAAAATGTGAATTAGTGCCATCAGAGGTTAACATGTGTTGGCTTGTTATGCTGTAAGACTCTGTAAAGTCTGCTGCTTATTTTTTTTCCCACACTATGTGTCTGGAGTGCTGGTGTAATTTCAGCACCACTCGCGTAATCATGGGTCCTTAAAATAGATACAGATTAATATTGCTGGAAACAATGATGAAATTATAATCCTTTTAATAACTTTTCTGATGTCCTTCTCATTGCTTCCTAAGCATCCTGTGACTTTTCTGCATCAACTGACACTGCCCTACATAGTTCACATTACTATTGCAATAGGCTGGTCATTGATGTCGCTCAAAGCTTTCTCTTTCTAGGCCAGCTCAACTTACACACCACAGGGATTCAGTCCCTTAGAAAATGCATATCAGACAGCAGTTAGGTCTTAAGAACCATGGTAGGTGCTGAACAACTTCCTAGTGAGTTCAAATACCTACCCCTCACTTTGAATTTCATCATTTTTAATACTAATGTTTTAATTGTTCAGTGTTCAGAACCAAATACCTGCTTCAACTTGTTTTAAATTCTCTCCCATAGCGTGATGCTCACTCTAGCTAGCTGAGTCTCTTCACTGTCTCTGCCTTTATTTTACTAGTCCTCTTCCAGCTATGCCCATTTGTTTGAACTTAGTAGTGAACAGAAGGCTCAGGTGTTAATTCCTTCATGAAATTCTCTTTTCTATCCCTTGAAAGGACTGCTTGCCCCACCCCAAACACTTGAGAATTATATGATACATGTAATATAATATGAACACTGGAAACAACACAATCACAATTGGTAATATTTTGGAAAGTTACTTCAGATGCAAATTTTGCTCCAACCCGTATTAATGGTGGGTGTTCTTTCCAACTTGGAAGAAAGCTTCCACCTTCCTCAGTTATTATGATGGAAATGCAGTAAGTTAGATGCATCTTAAAAGCACCATGCCAGGTAGTTAAAGAGTTGTGGCCTTGCATGGATAGCTAGATCAGGGTTCTAATCGTAAGACTAAACTGTGTAATACAGGAATTGTTATCTTGCCTCTCTATACTTCAAATCCCTCATTTAAAAAATGGAATCAATGCAATCCATGGAAAGTAGTTGTGAAAACAGTCAGAACACACACACACACACACACACACACACAGAGAGAGAGAGAGAGGACGAGAGAGAGAGAGAGGAGAGAGAGGAGAGAGAGAGACGAGCGGCGAGAGAGAGAGAGGAGAGAGGAGAGAGAGAGACGAGAGAGAGAGAGAGAGAGACAGAGACAGAGACAGAGACAGAGAGACAGAGAGACAGAGAGAGACAGAGAGAGAGATCTCTTTTGTTTGTGCTTACGAAATGGTACCCATTATTAAAATTGACTATGGATGCTTCAGTTTTGACGTAGTAGCAAATACCATTGGACCAACAAGTAAGATACATCCTTGTTAGTGGATCTCATAAACTTTCATTTGGTTGCCTTCCTTGTTGGATGGAGAGGGGATTTTTTTCTTCAGCACCATGTATGGAATCCAGGGCCACATGTATGTAAGGAATACGTTCTACAATGGAGCTACACCTTCAGCCCAAGTTTTACTTTTTATTTCGGGGATGGGGTCCTAAAGGTCATCAGGCTGGCCTTGTACTTTGTGCCCCAAGCTATGTTTGGATTTGAGGGAGAAGATTAGATCATGTTCATGTGCCTGTCTGTGTGTGGGTGTATGTACATGAGTGCAGGTCCCTTTCCAGGTCAGAAGAGGGCATTGGATTTTCTGGAGCTGGGGTTATAGGTGCTTTGTGGGCTGCTTAACATGGGTACAGAGAACCAGACTCAAGTCCCCCACAGGAGCATCAGGAGCTCTTAATTACTGAGCCATCTCTTTCCATCCTTAGCCTTGATTTTTTTTTTTTTTTTTTTTTTTTTTTTTTTTTGGATCCCTCTGTCTTAGCTTCCCAAGTAACTGACTACAGCTGGTGCCAGCACGTCTAAAGAACAGCTACCTCTACTCACTACAGGTGTCAGTGACTGTCTTCATTGAGACAGACAGACTTAGCAAATGCTCAAAGTGTGACCCCCACCTCAAGTCTGCCAACTTATTTCTAGGACTTGTGAAATATATGCTATTCTAACTGTGTGATTCTTGCTTTGGGCTTAATTTTTTTTTTCATTTATGTGGGATCTTATATATTATAGCCAAACATTTTACATCTGAGTTGCACCACTAGGCTTTTATGATTTTTATTTTAAGAGGCAGAATTTTCCAAGCTACTCAAGCTAACCCCCAAATCACTATATAACCCCCAAAGCCCTTTCCCTTTTTATCCTTCCTCCTCAGTTTCCCAAGTACCTGGATATATAGGCATGTACTGCCACACTCCCCACCTTGCTCTGCAATTCTGAAGTGCCAGTGCCTCAAAATAAAATGGTCAGTCAGAACCATTCACAGCTAAACGTTCTGAGCTTGTTTTATAAACTTTCTGTTGCTATGGGTCTCAGATAAACTTTTAAATTGAAGACTCAATCATCTATTTTTTTATATATATAAAAAATTAACTTGAAGCCAGGAGCTCAGCCTTGACAAGCTAGAGTGACTCAGAAACTTTTCTCAATAGCAAGGAAGTCATGGTTCAAGAATCCATCTTTGATATCATCCTTAGGAAGGGCTGCAAGGGTCTTTGCTGCTATTGTGGCATTCCCACTGTTTGCTTTCATGGAATTTAGGAGCCAGAAAGAAGAGTCAGCTGCCCTGTAGATGAACCATTTGCTTTTAAGTCACATGTCACTTGCTTTCACAGGATACTATTTCTCAATGTTGCTCATTATCATGTTCTCATTTTTCACTCCTATCTTAGAAGGGTGGATCAGCCAAGGAAACTCTAAAGCTCTTTTTTTTTTTCAGTCCATGAACCCATTATCAGGAAACTCTGACTCTTCTCTAACCTTTTAGTCCAACCATTACATAAGCCAGTTATCACTTTGTCCTTTAGTCATCTCATCCATAAGCCAGGGCAATTAGCAGCAGCAAAGCATTATCTCAAGCATTATCTCAAGGAATAAAATGATTGTCATGCTGAGGCAATGAGCAGGACTCTACCGTGAGCAAATTTACACAGTAACAGTGATAAGAAAAGCAACGGTAAGAGTATTAGGAAGAGCTGGGTGATACTTTTGCTGTTTGGTTATGCACTGTGAGATTTGGCTACTGGACAGCTTTCAGGGGCCGTGGGCTGCAGCAAAGTTCTGTTGTCTGTTTTCTTACTCAGGTAGTGACCTCTTGTGGGGGAAAGAAAGAGGCCTCAGCTCTAGCCAACACAACATCTATGCTGAGATAACCAACAGTGAGGTCCTTAGATGAACAAAGTCTTGTGTAGATGCTTCTGCTTTGGACATCCAGATAGAACACAAAAACAAGTTAATCAAAACTAAAACGTTGCCCACTAACTCTGTTGGCTAACCCTGATGAAGCTGGTAACATCCCTTGAGCCTGACCACGCTCAAGAAGTGAAGCTTCTATCTACACAATCTAGCTGGATCTAAGAACTTAAACAGCATTTGGAGAAGATGTTTCAAAAACAAGTTCAGATGGGAAATATGTTTTTGTGCCCTCATAACGGAAGAAGAAGGAATACCTATGTTCTATAGTGGGTGATGCTATACAGTGTTGAGGCCACCTGTCATGGCTTCCAGTGAAACTCAGCTTCAACGTGGAAGCCTGTGGCCATCATTTTATTTCCACCTTGTTTAATGGGATTGGAAGAAGTTGGCTCAGAAAAGCCCTGCCCCAGGCTGCCTCAGAAATCCAGGCAAAGAGCTCAAATTAGATCAGTTTTTCTGACCCCCTTCCCTCTTGTTAACAGTCAACTTTTTGCATGTTCATCTTCCTCCTCTATAATAACTTGATTGCTACCATTCATATGGACAGATTTGCAGCTGATACTTATAATTTACTAAGCAATAATTGCATTGTATTTTCATCAAGTTTTCCATTTATTCATTCATTAAAAAAAAAACACAGAGGCATGCTAATGTGCTAGATATGAGGGCTGCAATAGGACACAAGAACGCATGACTTTGGTGTTAGTCAGAATCACTATCACCGTGACAAAAACCATCAAGAACGATGTAATGGAGGAAAACTTTGATTTGCCTCACAGTCTCAGAGGTTTCAGTTCATTGGGGGTGGGAGAGTAGCATGGTAGAGTAGCTCATTTAGCAGTGAAAAGTGGAAAATGAGAGAGAGAGAGAGGGAGGCAGTTTATTCCTCTAATATGTTTTTATTTCCCCCCTTTTATTCCATACTGACTCCCCAGTGTGTGGAACTGAGCTGTCCATATTAAGGGTAGATGATTCATGTTTGAAAATACACTCTGAAACACCAAGATATATGCTTTTCTCATCTTTTAGGGATTTATCATGGCATTTAAGATTATCACAGTGTGTTCAGATTTTATCAGCTAAGATAATGAGGGTGGAGCTGTAGTGCTGTTGGTAGAGTGCTGCCTAACGTGCAGGAATAGCTTGGTGGTTCCATCTACGCAGTACCATCTGAACCCAGGAATGGTGGTGCATGCCCATAATCCTAGCATGCAGGAGGATCAGATAGTCAGCAGTCCTAAGTTATTCTCAGCTACACTGATATGTAGGCTACCCTTAGCCATATGGGTCCTTACCAAACAAACAGTCTGGATTTAAACGAGACCCTGTGACCTCAGAGGGCAGAGTAGTTAATCATGTAGATGTAATGATGATAAGGTGGGCTGAGGCCACACAGGGCATCCCCACAGACTCTGTTTATCTGCAGCTAGGGCCTAAAAACCTCATGGTCAGCCTCTTATCCTAGCTTTCTTATAACCTAGAGCCTACTCATCAGTTAAAATTATTACACATTGGAAAAATGCCCAGAATCTACCTGCTTCTGATGCTATTGCACTTTCCCCAAACATTGCAGTCTTACTAAAATACGGTTTCTTGATTTTTTATCGTCATACGTCTTTGTACAATGATATTAAAAACAAAAACTATTTTAAATCTTGAGCTATAGAATTTTTCAGAGGCTTTCATGTATGTTAAATATGTTAATTACTTTAGTGACCCTCTAGTACGCCACATCTTAGTGATTTTTTTTTTCTGCAGTGTATCTTACAACATAGGTCTTCTCCTTAAATGTGCTGTGGAAAACTCAGAGAACACCTACAGAAATGAACAAGTCATTTTTTTCTCTCTCTGAATATTTTTTTTTCATTTGAGAAATGTAAATAATGTAAATAGTCTACTTTTTTATGACTGGGAGAATCATAGGCGATAGACTATGATAGACGAAAATTATCATGCTATTTCCTCAACATAAATCCACCGGTGGTGTTACTCAGATGGCATAGAAACCATTGACAGAATCATTGATATTTCTGGTTATGCTATCTATGATCTTAATCTGTGAACAACAGAAGTTTTGGTTTATTTATTTGGGCAACTATGGAGCTTTTGGCTATAGTCCAAAACTCAAACAAAACAACCATTTTGAGCTAAGCCTGTAGAGAATGCTAATTAGTGGTGTGCATAGAGCATGGAGAAGGCAAGAGGAGCCAGCTACATGGACAGCATGGATTAAAAAAAAAAAAAAAAAGGCTGGAGAAGAAAGAGAATCTGAAAATGAAATACCAGGAGATGGCTGTAACACCACAATGCTGCTGATAGTGATTTTATTATCCCCTGAGCAGATAGTGTTGACACAGTGCCCTGCCCTGAACCATTGAGTGACAGCATGCGCGCGGTGATGTAGAGTAGGTCAGCAATGTGATGTGAAGCTGGAAGCTGACAAAGTTCTGGGGCTCTTTGTAGACTGACATTCAGTGAACTTCTTTCATGCCAGGTCAGCAACATGAAGCTCTGCCAATACAGAGATTTCCCTCTCAATCTAAAGGCTGCTGCCTTTCCTTTATTTCTCCAGGGGCTTTTTGATGGAAATGATTCCACTGTCTTGAGTTCAGGAGTCTGAAGCCTTGGATTAGGACACAATCAACAAGTATATATAAATGTATTTGTGGGCCAAGCTTCTAATAGGGAGGATAAAGATGGTAATGATGTTAAAACTATAGCTTCCATAAGACAGGTTACTGATCACTTTACTATACAGGCTGGTTTGAGTTTAGTATTAAAATCTCTATTAACTATAGCACCAGCCAAGGACAATATGTGCAGTAAACTTCGAACCCCTACACAGATCTACTCAATGGACAGGACATTCCCCACAATTGAGTGGAGAGTGGGAACTGACTTTCACACGAACTCTGGTGCCCCATATTTGACCACGTCCCCTGCATGGGGAGGCCTGGTGGCACTCAGAGGAAGGATAGCAGGCTACCAAGAAGAGACTTGATACCCTATGAGCATATACAGGGAGAGGAGGTCCCCGTCAGTCCCAGTCATAGGGGAAGGGAGTAAGGGGAAAATGGGAGGGAGGAATGGGAGGATACAAGGGATGGCCTAACAATTGAAATGTAATATGAATAAAGTAATAACATATATTTAAACATTTTTAAAAATCTCTACTAAATGCTAAATACTTATTCGATGTCATATGGTATAGGAGACAGAACTGGCACAAGGACCCAGTACTCTACTCTAGTCCCTTATCTTAAATCTTTGTTTAATAAAATGGAAACTTCTTTGTTCACTGTCCAAAGGAAGAAACAGTAGTACTTCTAGGTATTTAAATCTGGAAAAGTCCATTTTGCTCTCTCCTGCAAGAAATAAGGACAGGAAGTTGTATTAGGGAGCATTTGTGGGTAAAGATCAGAAGCACCAGAAAAGCTAATCTGTCTGTCATTACATCTCTAAGAAATTGTCCATCAGAGACTTTAGATGAAGAGGCAAAATAAATTCAACACAAGCTACCCAACTTTTCTCCTCTTACCTGTCACTTGCCATAAGTTTATGGCACAAATCTGTGATTCAATTTCCCCCTGTAAAGTAGGGTTATTAACCCCTATGGCCTGAGCACTGTGAAGTTATATAAATATGTGTAGGGTGCTTGGAACTGTGTCAGTACACGGCTGCACTGTGAGGGTTTTAGTATTTCCATTTCTTTTATATTCATTATTTTCATTTTCCTAGACTCATCATTTTCATTGGTAATTTTATGTCCCTAAGAGAATGACAGGACAGGGAACAAGGTTTCTTCATTTCTGTAGCTCTAGTACTTAATACATAGAAGGCCCAAATGAACATCTGTCGATTAAACAAGCGAATGAATAAATACACGACATAGTACAGAGTTTAAAAGAATTCGATAAATCACCATTTATTTGCTCACCCAAAAGTCATAGTTCTCTTTAACATAGTAAAAGAACAGGTAGGTGTGTGTTTCTTAAGGTTTTGTTCTTTCTGTACTTTCACGCCAACAAACACATCTTTAAACACTTGAAATAGAGCTGGTGCTCACAGGACAAATATGTGGCAATCAGGGATTTGTGTCATCTGGAATGTTCCCTCTATAGGTGGGGGAATATTTTGACTCCATTCTACATAAAAGTAGACTCTATTTTAATCTCTGTTATACATTCATCTAAGAACTATGTTCACTGTGTGATGAGTATTCAGTCAATACTTGTTGAGTGAATAAGTAATTAGATGTCAAAAATTATTAATTTTTTATTATTATAGCAAAAGTCATAATTATTCTATGTTATTATTGTAGGAAGAGTAAAGAAGATTTACTCATGAGAAAAGCCTAAATCCAAGGCACCGGTTTCAGTTACTCCTGCAAGTGAAGTGTCCCAGGTAAGGACTCAGTAGAATTAAAAGGTTTCTGTTTGCACAAAGCTATTTACCAGGGTTACTAAGCAAACAGGAGAAATGGAACAACATGATAAAAACAACCTGTGGTTCTTTCCTGTGGGATTTTCTGAGTTCTATCAAGGCAAAACCAATAACTGCTGAAACTGACTTCCTGGGGGAAGGAGCAGGGTGACACACATTACCACTGTCACGAATTTGTATCCCATGAGCTTAGTGATTCCAGCTGTTTGTGGCTCTATCTGGCTTTTATTACACAGGATTCTTTTGGAATGCTGTGGAGTTAGAGACAGACCAATGGCATTCCCTGGAAGGGAGGGTGGGCTGATGCTAGGAGTGTGGCCTGAATGGTCTGACCTGGCCTTTCTCAGAAATGAGGGCTCATTATGCAACAGGATCCAGTGGCAGCACAGAGAACATGGAACATTGGTTGGTCTCAGGTTATCAGCAGTGGCACCTTTGTAGCCTGGATCAGAAAAGGACACAAATATTTAAGTAGCTGCTTGGGTTCTCACAACTAGCTCACTAAACAGCCTGACAGCTCATTTGCTTTGAAGTGAATATGATTGTGCCCTCTTGAATAGATGAGGAAACTGCCATGGAAACATCATTGAAAATGCTTAAGGTACTTAGCCGTGAACTGCCAGTGCCTAGTTCCCAGTTTTGAGCTTTGGATGCCACATTACAAACTCTCTCCTTATGGCAAGGATCTAAGTCACCTCAGAGATTAAGAGCATTTAACTCATTGTCATTGTCAAATTTATTAACTTACTTGGAATCTCTTTTTAGTCTCTGAAACACAGATTACCTTCTGATGATTTGTAGAAGAGATCATCCTGGTAGCCAAGGACCCTTCTGGGTTTCAACAAGTCACAAACATAGAACACTTAGTAAGTATTAGTAATAATGCTGAAGGCCACACAAATTGGAGCTTCTCTGTCCTTTGTAGAATTATTACCTTTGGGCTCACATCATTAATCCTTCTATTTAATAGTGACACAGAGTATTAGACTGGATCTCCCAAGATTGTACTCTATAGAGTAGATGAAATTTCCATAAACTTGAGGCTGTGAAGTGGACACTTCCTGTAACTGGACAAGATTTCCAGTGGAGAGATTGGGACACCAAACTAGCTACATAACCTTTGACCTACCTATAAGATGTGCCGGGGGTGGGGGAAGGTAGGGCAGAAATTGTGGGTGTGGCCAACCAATGAAAAGTCCAGCTTGAGACACATGCCACAAGGAGGATTCCACCCATCACACTGCGTGGAGGGCCAGGAACCAGATGCTGGATAGCTCAGAGACCTAGGATAGAAACAAACACAACTGGCATGCAGGTGTGTGTGCGCATGCACAGATGTAGTAAAATAAAGCAAATACCCCCCAACCAACCAAACCAAGACCCCCAAGCCAAACAACCAAACAACTATCCTTCCTCCCAAAACACCCAAACAAACAACTAGAGGCTGTTTGGTTCTGAGTTCTGGCCATGCAAGTGCTTTTCAGTGGTAAGAGATGACACCAGTGGTTTTCAGTGTGGTCCTAGGACTAGAAGTTCTGACCCATCAGAAACTTGCTAGCAATGTAAATTCTTGGTATTACCCAAGATCTACTGAATCAGAAACTGGGGCGTAGAGCCATCAGCCTGGGTTCCAACAGGTTTTTAAATGTTCCTGATGCACACTCGAGTATAAGGATGGACAGTCTATGCTAATCTGCTGTACTCTAGTGTGAGGGAAAACTGACACAGATCTGAGGGACTCCTGTGAGCATGGAGTCTTGGGAATCCATTTTCCAGGAAGGGAAGAAGAGGAAGTCTCTTCCCAGAAAATTTGTGATGGTAGGAGAATTAGGAAGTGGTGACATCACAGTCACCTTTCTGAGAACATGGTGTGTTAGGATGGACACTGTTTAGCTAAGAAAACTTACAAAGGTCAAATGACTTGGCCAAACTAATGTAACTAGTAACCAGTGTTATGCTCTAGCCCTGTGCAGGAGTTCCCATGGATTGTGTTAATCTGCCCCAGAGAGAGTCATATAGACTTCAGACAACTCTGTGCCATGAGGGAAACCTGGCAGAGACCTGTACCTTCTGATGAGATGATGCAGAACCAGAAGAGACAGAAAAGCACAGCCAGTTTGTTGTGCTGTGGGGGTTGGGAGGGTGGAAGAGAAAGAGAGGATTCAGAGGGAGAAAGGAGCTAGAGAAGTTTTCAGCTGCTATTCTAAAAGACTCTACACTCTCCTCATTTAAAAACCATCAATGTCACCATTAATTTTCCTCTAAGTGCTCTAGTGTGAAACAGGCTGTAAAATGTAGTAGAGGTGACCTTGAGCACCAGCTTTGCCTGTGACCTCAAGAAGATGATTTAACCTTTCCGAGATGGGCTGCCACATAGATGCCCCATTGTTTGTTCAAGGTCATTTCTTATGTTCACTCCTTCCTTCTACTCCCTTCAGCCCCCAAGATGCCTATTTTGCAAAAGCCTTGTTCCTAAAGAAGTTCTTCTGCAATCCTGTGTGCCTGGATAGATGACACATTTGATGGACTCTCTTCTGTGCTTCCCAAATATTTTCCCATATCCAGAGCGTCAAGAAATCATTCTACATACCAACAAT
Organism: Acomys russatus; assembly: GCF_903995435.1. NCBI lineage: Eukaryota > Metazoa > Chordata > Mammalia > Rodentia > Muridae > Acomys > Acomys russatus. Next base: position 21,537,139 of record NC_067153.1, on the reverse strand, counting down.
GGAGAAACTCTTAAGAAAGAAGATGTTCAAAGAGTCTCAGCTTGGTATTGCATCCTGATTGGTTGCTTAGAAAACAAACAAACAAATAAACAAACAACTTCCCAAAAACCTGAGCCATTTTCTCATTTTACATTTAAAAAAAAAATCTGTCTAATGGGAACCATATTTTATTGAATGACTGAAATACACTATGTTGAGTGACACTTTTTGAATCTTATTTCATTCAAGAGGTACAATGAGATCTTTGGAGTGTGTGTAATTAATCACCCCCATTCTGTAAATTAAGAAAATACAGTCACTGATATTTCAGTTAGGATTTAAATCTAGTTTCCAAGTTTAGCACTCTGTCAGATAATGTCTTAAATGGTAGCATTGTTCTCCAAATAGACACATTGATGTGGAAACCCTTGGGAAGGCAATTGGAGAAAGTCTTGCAGAGGTAGAGCCACAGTTTCCAGTGACTTGAAGCTATGTGTCTACTCACTATTGCATGTGACCCTGCTATACTGGCTGACCATCTCTTTCTGTTGTGTTACTTTATGTTGGCCTTGGAGATGAGCAGTATCTCTAGTAATGAATGGAGCAGGCAGGAAGGAGGGAGAGGACTGGTTGGATAATACCAAGACACCAATAGAATGTCATGAGGCAGAGTATAAGTTACTAACACTCTTCATGCATAAGCAATGCTGTTCAGAATGAATGGGGGATAGGGTACTGCAGGCAATGGATGTATATATAAATATATATAAAGGGCTCTCCTTTTCATGCAATTCAAGATGCTAGCCCATGAAATGGTGCAACTTACATTCAGGATGGGTCTTCTCACCAAAGTTAATCTATACTACATAACTGCTTACAGACATATACCAGATGTTAACCTAATATAGCCAGAGCTAGCCTAACATAAAAAGAAGCTATCTTAACACAACCAGAGGCTAGCCTAGATAATCCTTCACAGGCATGTTCAGAGTCTTTTCTTCTATGTCATTACAGATTCTGTTATGTTAACAAATCAATTTTAATCATCACTGTTGGTTGGCCCCATATCCATGTTAAACTTTTTTTTAGTGGCAGATAATACTTTTTAATAGCTCTTATCATGTATGTTTTTACTTATTCTCTAGACTTGTGTACAGTATATTTTGATCATGTTCTTTGCTATCCCCCAACTGCTCCATGACCTTCCTTCACCTCCTCATTCATTCAATTTCATATTCTTTCTTTCTCCTTACAAAATGGAGGCTGATTCATTATGGCTAACTATTCTGAATATGAAGCTTGCTCTGGAATGATGTGGTTGACATACTTAGTAAACCCCATTGAAGAAAATTGACATTCCCTATCTCTGTCAGTTCCATGACTGTAGAATTAGGAGAGAGACAGAGAGAGAGAGAGAGAGAGAGAGAGAGAGAGAGAGAGAGAGAGAGAGAGAGACTGATAGACACACAAAGAGAGAGAGAGCTAACCAGCCAGCTAGCCACAGAGAGAGAAAGAGAGAGAGAGATAGAGAGAAAGAGAGAGAGACAGAGAGAGAGAGAGAGAGAGAGAGAAAGAGAGAGGAGAGAGGGAGGAGAGGAGGAGAAGAGAGAGAGAGAGAGAGAGAGAGAGAGAGAGAGAGAGAGAGAGAGAGAGAGAGAGAGAGAGTTTTGCATTTTCCAGACCCACCAGGGGCAGATGCATATATAGAAATTCAGAGACTATTAAGCATGCACAGGATTTGCATATGCTCAAGCCAGACAAAATCCAGCATGGAGAAGGGCAAATTTGCTACCTAAGTCAGCTATTTTAAACTATACTTTCTGGGATTGGTATTCAGGTACTTATGCGTGCAAGGCAAGCACTTTACTACTGATCCATTTCCCCAGTCAATTGCAATCTAACCCCCACTGTGAGAACAAAGAGAAGATTCCTATGCTCATGTTGGCAATTTCTACAAAAAGGAGAAAGCATCGTAGAAAATGTCTGATCGGGATTGGATCTGATCTTCTCCACTTATTAATATGACGCATTGGACAAGTTACTCAATGTCTCTGAGCCTTAATTTCCTCATCTGTAAAGGTGGGTAATGATCGAGGGTGATGTCTGGCACATAGTGAAGGCTGCGTAAAGTAACTTCAGCAGTCTCAGATAATGCAATACATAGCCAGACAATGGAATAGGCATGTTTTGCAAACAAAGCTGAAGTTATCTTTGAAAAGCAGATTATATCATGTGCTATCCCAGGGTCAGTTCATCTGACAACATATATTTACTTATATTTGCAAGGATCTTTCTTGACTTTTTGTATGGTCCTTGGCTCTTGAATAATATTGAACATGGGTTTTTTTGTTTGTTTGTTTGTTTTTGAGACAGATTTTCTCTGTGTAGCCTTGGCTGTCCTGGACTTACTTTATAGACCAACTGGCCTTAACCTCACAGTGATCCCCCTGCCTCCGGATTGCTGGGATTACAGGTGTGTACCACTGCGCCTGGTGCAACTACATGTTTTTCAAATGCACCACAAATAAGAGGTGGCTTAAAAACTCCCACAGAACAGACACCTCTTCATGCTTACAGAAATAAGTCTCTCTGGGCTGAATTGACTGATCAGGTCATTCTTGGATTGATTTTGTCTTGGATATAAAACACAGTATTATGTAAGAGAGAGTGTGGTGAACTTCTAAGACCAGGAGCGGGGGCTGCTAGTGTTTACCATTTCTGTTTGCTAAAACTTGGCTCTTCAAAGGAAGCTACCTCATCATTGTGGACTTCAGCTCTGATCTCTACAATAAGCTAATATCTGTCCATACCATTTAGATGGATCTTGTGCAATAAAAGAAGAAATAGTTTTGTTTTATATCAGTAATTACCATTTTTTCATGTGCATGAATTTTTTTTTTTCAAAAACGGGATGCTCTCTCTGTGTGACCAGAACATTTAGTCTTTTCTGATCAGTGTTTCGCAACTCTCCAAATAACTTTCACACCAAATGTAAGAAGACCCCCAAAGCTCTCTGTTCTGACCACTTGAAAATCTGAATAGAAGGTACAATTTTTTGGTTCTCTGAGAAACACACAAGAGAAAATTTGTTTAAGGAAACACCTGTGAGGGAAAAGAGGGAGGAAGTAAGAGAAGGCAGGGAGTCTTCAGACCCCCCCCCCCCCCGCCACCGTGAAGGACTGCCCTCTGTGAAAGGAGACAGGGAAGGAGGAATGTAGGTAGAAAAGAGAGCCAGGTTATTGTCTACTGTTGGACTCCACCACTGAGACTCGCCCAGCTGGAATTACCCATGAAAGCAACTCTCCACTGCGGAGACAAGCCTGAGCTACAATCTCCATAGCCCCACTTAGCTGCTGGCTAGGAGCAGACCAATGGATGCAACAGGACCCAAGAAGCCGACGTGGACGTGTAGGCAATTACGTCCATAGCAGGTCTGAGCAGACCATTTTCATGGCTATTCACTAAGTTGGAAGAGATTTACGATTGAAAGCAGAAATACTAATGATTTTCAAAAAGGAAAGGAAAGGAAAGAAAGCAGTAAACAGCACAAACCAGACCACTTGTGACAGTGTTGGTTTTGTACCTAATATCATTCCTTCCTTCCTTTCTTGGGCTTTCACTTCCTTATGTGCTTCAGCTAGGCCAATCATGTTGAAAGCCCCACCCAAGTACGTAAAGTTCCTCATTTGACAACTAGAATGGAATTGTATGCGAATATCTTTTACCTTCTCAAAGAGTTATGGAACCGTGCTGGGGTTTCTCACATTTTATTCCTGGGGATGAGAAAAGTCTCCTGAATCAGATAAAATCATTACACTTTCCTGTCTTCAATTCTTACCAATATGAAACCAGCTATCCAAAACTAAAAACGAAATAAACAAACAAACAAAAAACCCAAAACAAACAAAAGAGAACCCCAAAAACTATCTATCTATCTATCTATCTATCTATCTATTTATCTATCTATCTATCTATTTATCTATTATCTGTCTATGATCTATCTAATCTATCACCTACCTACCTACATATTTACCTATCTATATATTATGTATCTATTTCTGTATATGTATGTCAATGAGGGAAAACTCTAAAGAAATATGTTCAGATAATGAGAAAGTACCACAGGGCTTGCTACACATAACACATTTTTAGAACTTTTCTTTATTTCAGGGTCACTGGGGGCCTTAATGGGGATTTAGCATTTTATACTGAATAGGCTTATTTATAAGATGTTTGAAAGTGGGCTGCAGAGATGGGCCAGCAATCAAGAGCACGGACTGCTCTTCCAAAGGATCCAGGTTCGATTCCCAGCACCTACATGGCAGCTCATAATTGTCTGTAACTCTAAGATATGACACCCTCTCATAGACATACATGCAGGCAAAACAAATGCACATAAAATAAAAGTAAATAAATTATTTTTAAAAAGATGTTTGAAAGTGTCTAGCATCCTTCAACAGAAAATAAATGACCCTGCAGCCCTGGAAAAATTTACTGTGCAGATGGAGAATAGGCCAAGATGAGATGAGCTGGGTGCTCAGTGAACCTGTTCCGCTACTTTCTGATTTCACACTTGGATGGAGTTCTTTTTTTTTTCTTCACCATCTTTAGGTAAAAGTCTGACTCAGTATAAAGTGGGCAGAACTAGTAACTGTCACCTTCAGACCTGCCCCACCCATGTAGGGCAGGCAAGTCCCTTCTTCCCCTTTCTCTTTGCCCAACGTCATTGGACAGAATGTCTAGTGAAAAACGCCAGGGCCTGAAGTCTACAGAGATGGAGGGCAACCAGCACCCCTAAATAACTGTGACGGGCAGAATGTCTTGATGGCTCACATGGGATTGGAAATTGAGTGAAAATGAGTATATATTGAGGGAAGTTTCTTGAGTTGTTAAATAGATTGTGACAGCTATATTTCCAGGAGAGAAGAGGTAGGGACTTTTTGAAGAAGAATTATATGGCAGGAAAGGAGGTATGGGTAAAAGGCTAGTATAAATGGACTTGGAAAACTCTTTTTCAGTGATATTTGGAATCAGGCCCTGGAGTGGGATGAATGAGAGATGCCTGCCACTCTCAAGGGCTGAGGGCTATCTAGGGCAGCGAGATATATAGACAGTGACTTACTGTATAACTCCGCCAGGCACCTGCAATGTGGACAGTGAACAGAGGAGGCTGAGGAGACTAATTCTCTTGGAAGTGTGGATCCAGGGAAATTTGATGGGAAGCAGAATGAAAGAGAGAGGTAGAGGACGAGAGAAAGAAGATGAAAAGGTATCAAGTCTCTTCTTGGTAGCCTGCTATCCTTCCTCTGAGTGCCACCAGGTCTTCCCCTCCAGGGGACATGGTCAAATATGAGGCACCAGAGTACATGTGAAAGTCATACCCCACCCTCCACTCAACTGTGGAGAATGTTCTGCCCATTGGCTAGATCTGGGTAGGGGTTTAAAGTTTATCGCCTATATTGTCCTTGGCTGGTGCCTTAGTTTGAGCGGGACCCCTGGGCCCAAATCTGCCTATCATAATGTTCTACTTGTAGGTTTCTAGGACCCTCTGGATCCTTCTACTTTGCCATTCTCCCATGCTTCTCTTATCTAGAGTCCCAATAGGATGTCCTCCTCTCTGTCCCAGTTTCCTGGTAAATGAAGGCTTTCGTGGGACATGCCCCTTGGGCTAGTATGCAGATATAAGTGAGTATATACCATTTGATTCTTTCTGCTTCTGGGTTAACTCACTCATTATCATCATTTCTAGCTCAATCCATTTGTCCACAAATTTCAGGAATTCCTTGTTTTTAATAGCTGAGTAGTATTCCATAGTGTATATGTACCAGTTTCTTTATCGATTCTTCTACTGAGGGACACTTAGGCTGTTTCCATGTTCTGGCTATTATGAATAAGGCTGCTATGAACATGGTTGAGCAAATGTTCTTTGTGCTGGAGACAGGGGGAGGAAATCCCCCTCAGGAACAGTCACAGGGGAGGGGAATGAGGGGAAAATGGGAGGGAGGGAAGAATGGGAGGATACAAGGGATGGGAACCATTGAGATGTAACAAAAATAAATTAATACAAAATTAAAAAAAAAAAAAAAGAAGATGAAAAGGTCTGACACCAGGTCGCGCTCCCTCTACCACCTTGAAATACACAAAGCTTTGCAAAGCACAACACTGCGACTCATTTGGGTAAACCACTACCTGACCGTTACTTGTCAGCAACACCTGTCAAGAATTAACATGAAGATCCCTGTTCTCCACCATCTCACATGGTATTGACATTCACATGTTTCATGGCAGAATTAGCATGATCATGAGGCGTGTTCTCATCCCTACTTGGGCTATTTCATGCTTCTTGTATTTGGGTAGAATCAATGAAACTGCAGTGGACAAATCACACCAGGGTATCAGGATACCAGTTTGTAGACCTCAGTCAGTCTTTTGTTTCATAGTGTGCATATCACTCACAAAGTGCTGACACTTAGCCGAGAGAGATTGCTTCCCTCAGCAGAGCAACTCTGTGTCATACAAGGTCTTTGGTTTTCCAGCTTCACCTCCCTTCACCTGCCCTCTGGCCAACCCTGCCTGGCCACACTGGTAGCCATTGTTCTGGGAGGCTCACTGTACCACTTACTTCAGCTTCTTTGCTATAGCTGCTCATCAGCTTGGAAAGCTTTCTTCTCGCTTATTGTGACAGTCTCACACTCATCCTCCATGTTTCAGATCAATATCCATTGACCACGGAGCCCTGCTTTAATTCTACACCAAATGGTGTTTCTCTCGGGTACTCTCAACTGCATCATTCCCTTTATCTTCATCAGGATACTCGCTAAAGTTTTTTTTTTCTTTGTTTGTTTTTCATTTCTGTAATTTAATGTAGTGTCAAAGACGGTTAGAAAGCTTCTGGTTTTTTTTTTTCTTCTAGGTTCCAGCTTCCCAGTACAGTGTGTGTGAAACCAATGATGAATACAGCAATTAATCTGCCATAATATTAAAGTCATTTTAAGTCTCTTAGCTCTTTGATGAGAGGATATTTATCTTGGGTTGATGATATGTGAGAAAAAGACAATAGATTTCGTTTCCTGGTCAAAACAAAATAGCTACTTGTCCTTGGGCAAATTGCCATCCTCCTGAGGCCAGGTTTCCTCCTTGTGTTTAATGAAACTAATGATAGTCCACCTATCCAAATTGGTAGAACTAGTAAGAGAGAAACAGAATGTAAAATTCTGAGTACAGTGCCCATCACATGATGGGTGCTTAACTAATTCTTGATGAGTGGATGCAGGTGAGGAATAAAGCATATAGTTTTTTGTTTCTCTCTATAGCTACATGGAAGCAAGAAAGTCCTCTTTAAGTACTCAGTCTGTATAAACATGACGTTAAACACTGCAGAGGAAGAGAGATGCCAGAACTTGTTCCTGTCATGTAAGACACCACAGTATCAGATATTTGAAGATTTTGATGGATGGAAATGTAAGGTGGCGAGCATGGTAGTCTAAGGCATGATCATAGGATGAGAGTCGTAGTTTGGGTGATACGAAGAGTCTTTGAAACAAAGTGAAAACAAAGTGGAAGAGGTCAACGCACATCTGTCTTGGGATCAAATCTGGGGAGGCTCTTAAATGCTGACATGAAGATGTCCAACCTGATTCTGTAGATGTTGGCGAGTCTCAAAATAGCTAACAATATATAAAGTGGATAAAAAAAAAAGAGGAAACTGAGATGTTTTATCCAGAAGATGCCCACAGAGGTAATTCTTCTCTATTGGGTCAAGAACACCTATGTTGAAGAAGGTGTAATGGTGATGTGTTCAGTTTGAATGGAGGGAGTCTCTAGTCATGGTTCTCTGGGAACTACCATGTGTTCTTCCTTGAAGTGGAGGCTTCAATCCCTGTCACAAAGGAGTTTAGTAGATGGAACAAGAGCCTAAATAAAAGGTCACTTAATTCAATTTTGCACATCAAATTCCTAGATTCTTAGTATCTTCCATGACTCAGGTTTTGTGCTAATGGCTAGGTGGGGTTAAGGTATAAAAACACATCCCCTGCTATTAACAGGGCTTGGTTTCCCCTGTGAAGCAAGGCCACCAAGCAAAGTGACTGCAGTATGTGACTAAGAGCCTGTAAGAATATCTGGGAGTATAAGTGACACAAATATGAGGTAGAAGAAACAGAGTAATGGAGGGTAAATAGTGGAAAATGACTTCTCAAGAGGGTTTCTAAGGAGTGCCGCAGAACATCAAGAAGACTGTAGTCTATAAAGCACGGATGTGCATGTTATAGTACTTGGGTGGTGTGGATCTGAATCCACTTTCTAGATGTGTGATAGCTCATTAGAACAAGTTGTTCTGTACCCCAGTCTCCTCACAACAAAAATGGAAAGACTGTCAGGGACTCCTCATAAAGGGTTGTTTCGAAAATAAGCAGGGGTATCGTGAGATCAAAATGAGGGTCAGAAAGGTTTTCCTATAAAGGGCCAGCTGGTAAATATGTTATATATGGAAGCTGTATGGTCTCTGTCTCAAGTAGACAGCAACTACAGACTACAGGCCAGGGAAGGGGAGTGATTGAACTGAACACACTTATAGACACTCCTAAATTGTACTTTTATATGTGTTATAGAATATTATTGTTTTTTCAACAGTACAATTTTAAAAATATAGAAACCATTTTAGCTCTCTAGCCATATAAATTCAAATGGAGTGCTAGATTTACCTCATGAACCATGGTTGTCAGTCCTGACAGAAGCGTGCATAAATATATCATCATTATCCTCTATATTAACAACTATTCTCTTTGCCTTGACAAAATGTCTGACATGAAAAATGAGTGAGGAAAAGTTTATTTCAAATTATAGTTTGAAGGAGTACAGTCCACCATGTGGGGAAAAGCATGGTGGTTAGAGAAGGAAGCTGATCATCACACCAAGTCCTAGTCAGGAAGAAGAGTGAACAGGAAATGGGCTCATTGGTACAGCTTCAAGAGACACACTCAGTGTACCAATTCTTCTAGCAAGGATCTAGCTTCTAAAGGTTCCCCAATCTTCCTAAACATTGTCACCATCTGGACAGCAAGTGCTCAAACACATAAGCCCATGAGGACATTTGAAATTCCAACCATAGCATTGACCCATGATGTGGGTGGGAAAATGGAGTCTGAAACATGAGTGTAAAAAGTCATACCAGATTCCAAAAAAGACTTTCAGCTACATGGATAGTCATCCACTGCTCTGTGGCCTCAAAAGCTAAGCTTTGCAGTAAGGCAGAATACTGCATTTGAGTGCCTTTCTTGCCTCAGATTCCTCTCTACTGATGAGCTTTTTTTTTTTTTTTTTTTTTTTGGTGTGTGTGTACTATTTTCAGAGCTCTCAAGATGACAAGTAGGAGGCAAGAAGAAAAAGAGAAGAAATGGGGAACTGAGATGAAGAGAATGCCTTCTTCAGAGAGCACTACTTGTTATCTTGGCTTTGACTTCTAATCCCATACAAGAATGAATCAAGCTTTACCCCAAGGCATCCGAGGATGAAAAACAAAGCCTGTGAGAACACACACCATCCACCCGCAAACTACTCAAGCTTGGTTCCCTTTGGGGGAAGAATCAGTGCTTTGAGAAAAAAGGTGTAAATCATGGCACGAATGAAATGAATAAATATGAGGACCAAGAAACAATTCTTAATTTGAAGCCATGCCCTTCCCATAGCCCAAGGGAAGTCATCTATTCCTTTCTCTGTGTTAGCTTGCTTCTTTTAAGAATTCTGAATGCAGTAAGCTCTTTTCCTTTTCACAGTTTTTTTTTCTAAATTGAGAAAAAAAGTGTTTGCACATTATACAAAATTTTTGTTTCTCTTTCTCATACTCCAGGGTAACTCAAATGCCATTGCACAGCCAATGGCTCTCAAGAGACATTCTCTTGCTCATCTCCCTGACTGCTTCCAGACCATGTTCATAAAGTATCCATATTCATCTTTGGCAATTCACCTCTGACTCCCCTGCTTAGCATCATGGGTGGTCTACACATTGGCCCAGTTTTCTTCACATGGCATACACTTTTCTCTATCTTCTGAAGCTTTTTATGTTCCAATTATATCTCTTTCCTCACTGTGGATTTAAGTACTACACTTTCAGGAAGACAGGGCTTGGTCATATGTCTATGTCTGAGCTGGGCTGTTCTCTTAGGATTGATGTTTTCCATCCAAGATCAGCTTAATTCATGTGAAGACAAGACATGACAAAGGAGACAATTTGAAGAAGCTTTGTAGCAAACAGACCTCTAATTCTTTTCTTGCTACTTCCAAGGATTAGACTCATCAATTATTTTGAAAAGCAAGCTCTGTATCAGGGGGACAGTAAGTCTGGTTGCCTCCACAGACTCCGGAGCATTGAGCATCCTCTGTTTAACAGTTGCTCAAGATCTAGTAACAGATTGTTCTCTTCAGTGAAGATAAGAACCATGCCTGCAGTCCTAATGCAGTAGGCCAGAAGCACAAAAAAGAATGTGATTAAACTGAGGGCTCCACAAAGAGTTTAAAGAAGGAAAGACAGTATCAAGCTCCTAAACACTGGCTCTTGGATCTTGAAAATGAGAAAGATTAGAAGATATAGAAATGGTTGAACAAGTGACTGTGGGAGAGTTTGGTTGTTTGATTTTTCTATACAAAGACAACAATATGGAAGAACAACTGGGCTTTCAGAGAGAACTGAGATGAGTCAGGTGGGAGCAAAGAAGCACTGAAAAATGAAAGTGGGGAGGGGAGGGTAGATGAGGAATAAGTAGCCTGTGGAGTTGCAGATGCAAAATTATCTGTAGACTCAAAATATCTATTCTTCCGATATAAATCGGGTAGGCACCAGCCTGGCAATGTACCCACACTTGAGCAGTATGCCACTGCTATGCTTTCTGCCGTAAGCAAGGTGATCAGTGCCTTAGAGTTGTCTTCCAGACCTTTTGTTCACTATGGCTTTCAGCTGGTTTTATTAAAAATTATTAAAAAGCAGTAGGTAGGCAGTATAGTATCCTTAAGTAGGAGTTAGAGGACACCTGCTAATCAGAATATTGAAAAGGCTGGAGGATATTTGTGTGTGTGTGTGTGTGTGTGTGTGTGTGTGTGTGTGTGTGTGCACGTGTGCATGTGTGTGTATGTGTGTTTGTATCCCTGTGCACATACATGTATTCACATACCTTTTAGTAACTTAGTAACTGACAGACTTTTCCTTGATCTCTTGTGGCCTTTCCAGGAGAAAACTAGAGATAACTTGGGTGACAAACAATAGCATCAATATCAAATTTTGTACTTGACACAAGTATGGCAATAAATTATTGCCTTGGTGTATATAGTCCCCATGGGAGACAGTGCTTAGTTGGCTAAAGATGGTCCTTGGCATTAGTACTGATTGTCCTCTGACTTGGCTCTGAGTCCCATTACTTGCCATCGTTCTTCTCAAATGCTTTATGGGTTGCTTCCTGTATCTATTCCACTAGCATGTTCTGCACCCACACAAGGCATCAAGAATTGTGTTGTCTCTGGAGCCTGGCAAGGCCATCCTGCCAGGGGGAAATGATCCAAGTTCAGTGGCCAGAATGCATGTCCAAAGTAGTTCCTACTCTCCACATTGTGGGACCCACAAGGAGACTGTATTACTACATCTGAGCAGAGGGGTTAAGATGCTTTTAGGTCTAAATAGATATTTTAAGTTGATAATGATGAGATATGATAGATATTGATTTACTTTCAGAATTTTAGATGCACCGAGATAGGAAAGATGTTTTCTTCATGGCTGTCAAATACAAATAGCCAAACATTAAGAATGTAACATTTGTATAATTCTTGATTGTATCGTGGTTCTTCTTGCTATAGGTAGTTTATTGTATATATGTGTAATAATATAAATGTATATGTAAAATATATTTAATAAATTAAAAAAAAAGAATTGTGCTGGATACCTAGGTCTATTGCTGCACCATTCACAATAGCCAAGTCCCAGAATCAGTCCAGGCATCCCTCAATAGGAGAATGGATAAAGAAAAGGTAATGTACACAAAGAAGTGGTGTTCCATAATTAAGAATAAAATCACATTTTCAGTAAAACAAACAAACAAACAAACAAACAAAAAGCCTAGAGACTGTCATGCTAAGCAACATGAGCCAGACTCAGAAAGACAAGTACATCTTTTCTCAACTTTGTGGAACTGCCCTCCCCTCCCTCCTCCCCAAATACACCAGAAAGAAGAGTATTTGGAAAGAGGAAGATGAGTAAGAGAAGGAGGAGAAGAAGAGGATAAATGTGAGAAAAGAACACAGCAAAGTACCTTATCTACATGTATAAAAAGGTCAAGGTCAACGAACCCACTATTTTGTACAAGCAATACACATTAATAAGGAAAAGAATTACTCTCTGTGTTAAGAAAAGAAAAAGTGGGCAGGGATGCAGGTATGCAATTTTAGATGTCCTTATCTTGACAACCATATATCTAATAGGATAGATACAAGCATGTACTTTTAAAAACTAACATGTTATTTGACAAATTCATTCAGGCATAGAATACATTTTGGTCACCCTCATTACCCCATCCTCTTTACCTTCCTCTCTTCTCACAAGGGCCCATCCAATTTCTATGTCTTTTTTCTTTCTTTTAGTTTGTAGTTTGTGACCTGCTGGGTTTAATCGGGGCCTCTAACATAGCCGTGAAGCTATCTATTGGAGCATGAATAAACTATCAGTGGCTACATCACTGAAGACAATGACTTACTCATTGCCTGCAACCCTTGACTCCTAGCCACTCCTCTGTGTAGGACCTCATGAACCCCTTCGTCTGTTTATCTCTGAATGTTTATGGTATTGGTCTAGTGCAGGGCATGTGCAGGCAGCTTTACCTGCAGTGATTTCAGGAATGCCATTGCCATGTCATTCCTGGAAGATGGTGTTTCAAAGACCATCTTCTCTCATTGTTTTTTTTTATTATTATTATTATTGCTTTTTCTTTTCTTTTTTAATTAATTTTTTTCAGATTACATCTCAATTGTTAGCCCATCACTTGTACCCTCCTGTTCCTCTCTCCTCCTACTTTCACCCTATTCCCCTCCCATAGGTCTATGACCGAGGGGGACCTCCTCCCCCACATTATGATCATAGATTATCAAGTCTCATCTTGGTAGCCCTGCTTATTCTTTTTATTCTTTCTTTGAATGCTACCAGGCATCCCTGCCAAGGGGAGGTGGTCAAATATGGGGCACTAGAGTTCACATTCTTTCTGCCTCTTCTTCCACAATGTCCCCTGGGCTTTGGAGGAGATGACATGTGTCCTCGTTAAGGCTGAGCACACAACAGCCACCTGTTCTCATCACTTTGAACAGACATGAGTCTCTGCATCAATTACTGTTCATTGTAAAGGGAATGCTACTTTGGTAAAGGCTGAGGGCAGTATATGGGTATAAACCAAAGTATTTAGGAGCCAAACTGATAACATGTCAATTTATAACAAGCGTGTATTTTTAGCACTGTATGGGTAAAAGTGGGTTCTAAACACCCTAAAGCCTAGAATATAATGCCTCCTCCAGCTTGTCCAGAGGATGTTGGGAAAGACCAAGGAAGATCATCTCTTAGGACCTGACACATCAGTGCAATTAGCTTATTCTTGTCCTTGGTCCAGATTTAAACTCACAGCTTTTCAAAACTGGCACTCTCTGAGGTCAATGCACCTATCAAATTTAATCGTTGTCATGTGCTTAATTATCTAATCCCCTTTAGAATCTCAAAGGACAGAGGCTATTTCTAAATTGTTCACCATGTGTTCATGTTAGCATGTAACAGCATCTGACATCTAATAGTTGCCTTATAAATACTGGTTGCATGTTCAGGAAGAAAATATTAGCATGTGAATTTCTACTCATTTTCTGGAGTGCAAAAGAGAATGCTGTTGTAACATTTAATGACTGCCTCCTGCGTCCCTAACTCTGAACCAACTCTGGAGGGAAACAACGAAAGGAGAAAAATGTCAAGGAATGTTTGCACTGGGCGGAGACTTGGGCATCAGCTGATCCTATGCTTCCTTCCACAGATAGACCTTAGTACAAGGTCACCCATATGATTAGTAAAAATTGTGTAGCCGAATTCCTCCACCTGAGCCATGTATTGTGGGAAGCACAAAGTGCTGTGAAAACACTTATTCCTTTTGCCTGAATACAGAATGTGTTTAGATAATGAATAGTCTCATCTTGCAAGTACAGCTTTGTTTAACAAAATATTTCATGTGCTAGGATTATGTTCTACAAAACTCCAAAAATTTCAATCATTCTTTCTTCAGTTCCATGTAATTGCTTCAGGCAGGTGTGTGTTCCTGCTTATATTTTAAAAATAATGACCCTCCCTCTTTCATCTGATGTCTCAGTTAGGCCCCAGAGGGAAATGCTGGGAACAAATGCTTTTAGAACTGTAATGCTCCCTCGAAAAGAAAAGCTTGAAAACCTTTAGGAATCCCAATGTTCTTTCTGAACTGATTTTGGACCTGTAGAATTACATTCTAGCTAATACTCATGCCAAACTATGTTAAGAAGAGTGAGTGATTAGACAGTTTAAAAAATATTTTTAAATGAGTTTTCATATTAAGAGGAAGAAGTGGTTCATGCTTTATGCCTTGAGAATAACTCTGTGTGTGTGTTTGTGTATGTGTGTGTGTGTGTGTATGTGTGTGTGTGTGTGTATGTGTGTGTGTGTGTGTGTGTGTGTCTTTAGGAATGCTCAACCACCACAGAGTTCATGGCATAGTCAGAGTACAACTCAACTTTTGGGACTCTGTTCTTTCCTTCCTCTATGTGAGTTCCATAGACTGAACTCAGACTGCCAGGTTTGGAGCAGGTGCCTTTGTCTGCCAAGCCATCCCACTGCTCCTTATGGAATATTTTTGAAACTAAGAATAAGAAGAAATTATGAGCATAAAAGATTAGTTGGAGGATATCACATATTTTCCAAACAGCACCCTCTGAAAGAACACCAACAATGAGCCGTAGGGCAGTGCTGCTCAACCTGTGGGTCAGGAACCCTTTGGGGTTGAATGACCCTCCACAGTGGTTGCCTAAGAACATTGGAAAACACAGATTTTTACATTATGATTCATTAAAATAGCAAAATTACAGTTATGAAGTAGCATGAAAATAATGATATGGTTGGAATCACTACAACATGAGGAACTGTACTAAAAGCTTGCCGCTTATGACGGTTGAGAACCACTGCCCTAGAGCAAGAGAAAATATGAAAACTTTCTGGTATTATTAATAACCCCCAACAATTTGTAACATGTTAAATATTCACTGTATGCTGGCCTCTGTACGATATGGAAATTGGTGCATACAAGGCCCACAATACCCTGGTGAAAGTAAATTATTATCCTTATTTTAAGGAGCAGAATGAGGACCAAGTTGGTAAATTAGTAAAGTGTGAGCTTTGCAAGCAGAAGGCCCTGACCTCAGTCCTCCAGAACAAAATGCCGCATATTGTGGCACATGTTTATTATCTAGTGCTAGAAAGATGGAGGCAGATGGATCCTAGGGCCCCACTCTCCTGTCAGCCCAGCATTTCTCAGGCCAGGGAAAGATCTTGTCTCAATATAGAGGGTGGACAGCACCTGAGGAATGACAGACGAGTTTATTCTCTGCCATTTGCAGACACAGACACAAACGCATGCGCCCAGGTACACATGCATGCTTGTCCCCTCCCCCACATACTCCCACAAGAAAAAAATGACCTGAGTGTTATGGCATATACCTGTAATGCTACTCAAGGCTGCATAATTGATGTAAGTCTGAACAATATAGTGAGACTAGAGGGGGAAAAAAGGAGCAAAAACATAAGAGTGAATGAGTCTCAGAAGGCAAATGCAATTTGCTCAAGATCACAGAGAGGAAATCATTGAGTTCATGTTCCTGTACAGGGACAGGCATGGCTATCTATGGGCAAATGTTTCATCAAAGCATTGACTATAGCAATAGAATCTGGAGGTCGTCCAAGTCCTCAACACTTAGAGATGGCCTCGGTGCTTAGGCTCAAAGGAGAAAAAGAAACAAAGCACAAAGAAGAAGAAGGAAATCACTCCAATTCCCATCTTCAGAATAACGATAAGGAAATGGAAGTGTGCATATTTGCAGATCTTTTCTATTTTTTTTTTCTTTCTGACCTAAACTTGGAGTCATCCTGGATATATTGCGTTGTGATCTAGTTTTTCTGTGTAGACAATAACACACATTGTTTACAAGTGAGTAGGTGTTCATCTGTTTAACAGCTCCGTGGTGTTCCCTTATTAGTATGTATTATGCCTTGTTACCATCCTTCTGTCACTGAACCTATTCTCTTTTAAGTTATCATGCTATATTCTGACTCTCTAGGACCTTTGTTATGTATTCATACCACTGTGCCCACGTGATCTCTATTGTTTAACTCATCAGTGTCATAGTTTGACTATTAATGAGCCTCATAGACTTGTGTGTTTGAATGCTTGGTCTATGGGGAGTGGCACTATTAGGAAGTGTGGCCTTTTTGCATTAAACATGTCACCGACAGGCTGGCTTTGAGGTCTCCTATGCTCAAACTAGGCTTAGTGTATATCAGTCTCCTTCTGCTGCCCATGGATCTAGATGTAGAACTCTCAGCTCCTTCTCCAGCACCATGTCTGCCTGCACGCTGCCGTGCTTCCCACCGTGATGACAATGGACTAAAGCTCTAACACTGTAAACTAGCCTCAGTTAAATGTTTTCCTTTATAAGAGTTGCAGTGGTCCTGGTGTCTCCTCTCAGAAATAAAACCCAAACTAAGACAGTCACTAATCCTGAAAAAGAGAGAGAGAGAGAGAGAGAGAGAGAGAGAGAGAGAGAGAGAGAGAGAGAGAGAAGCATTTATTTAGAATGTAATTGGAAGTTTCTTAAAGCAATCTCTCTTAATGCATGCTATTATCTATACAATCTTTTTTTTTTTTTTAATGGTTTTTTTGAGACAGGGTTTCTCTGTGTAGCCTTGACTGTCCCAGACTCACTTTGTAGACCAGGCTGGCCTCGAACTCACAGCGATCCGCCTGCCTCTGCCTCCCGAGTGCTGGGATTAAAGGCGTGCGCCACCACGCCCGGCTATACAATCTTGTATACTCTATGTAACTAAAATTCTGTAAGGAGAACTATGGATCAGCCTTATAACCTATCTTGTGGCTTGTATTGCTGTAAATAGACACCTCGACTATTGTAACTCTTATAAAGAAGAACACTTAATTGGGACTGGCTTACAGGTTGAGAGGCTTAGTTCATTGTCATCATGGCGGGAAACATGATGGCACACAGGCAGACATGGTGCTAGAGAGGCAGCTGAGAGTTCCACATCTAGATCAGCAACCAGCAGTAGAAAGAGGTACTGATCCTGGCTTAAGCATTTGAAAACCCAAAGCCTACTCCCAGTGACACACCTGCTCCAGCTAGGCCACATCTACACAGCAAACCCATGTGCCCTAATAGTGTCACTTCTTAAGGACCAAGCCTTCAAATACATGACCCTATTAGGAGCCATTTCTATCCACACCCCACATAAGCCTATATAACAGTGCCATGTTGTGTACTTAATGGGTGGTCAGTAAGTGATCATGGCAATAAAGGAGGGCAGTATAATATTTCCAGCACAGAAAAATGAAAAATGATTAAAATACTAGTTCCAAAGAATTTTGTCAACAATTAAAAGAAAAAAAGAAAAAGAAAAAGAAAATATCTATAAGTAATGATATAGAAAAAGGACCAGATTTTATTTAAAAATATGTGAGATTTCATCTTACACCCATCAGAATAGCTAAGATCAAAAATTCAAGTGACACCACATGCTGGCGAGGATGTGGAGAGAGAGGAACACTCCTTCATTGCTGGTGGGAATGCAAACTAGTACAGCCACTTTGGAAATCTATCTGGTGCTATCTCAGAAAAATGGGAATAGGGCTTCCTCAAGACCCAGCTATTCCACTCCTTGGAATATACCCAGAAGATACTCCAGCACACAACAAGAACATTTGCTTAACAATGTTCATAGCAGCCTTATTCATAATAGCCAGAATATGGAAACAGCCTAAGTGCCCCTCAGTAGAAGAATGGATAAAGAAACTGTGGTACATTTACACTATAGAATACTACTCAGCTATTAAAAACAAGGAATTCCCGAAATTTGTGGACAAATGGATTGAGCTAGAAATGATCATAATGAGTGAGTTAACCCAGAAGCAGAAAGAGTCAAATAGTATATACTCACTTATATCTGCATACTAGCCCAAGGGGCATGTCCCATGAAAGTCTTCACTTACCAGGAAAGTGGGACAGAGGGGACAACATCCTATTGGGACTCTAAGTGAGAAGAGCATGGGAGAATGGGAAAATAGAAGGATCCAGAGGTTCCTAGAAACCTACAAGAAGAACATTATGACGGGCAGATCTGGACCCAGGGGTCCTGCTCAAACTATGGCACCAGCCAAGGATGATACGTGCAGTAAACATTGAATTCCCTAGTCAGATCTAGCCAATGGACAAGACGTTCTTCACAGGTGAGTGGAGAGTGAGGTCTGACTTTCACATGAACTCTGGTGCCCCATATTTGACCATGTCCCCTTGATGGGGAGGCCTGGTGGCATGCAGAGGAAGGATAGCAGGCTACCAAGAAGAGACTTGATACCCTATGAGCATATATAGGGGAAGGAGGTCCCACTCAGTCACAGTCATAGGCAAGGGGAGTAAGGGGAAAATGGGAGGGAGGGAGGAATGGGAGGATACAAGGGATGGGATAACTATTGAGATGTAATATGAATAAATTAATAAAATATATTAAAATATGTGATAGGCGTTTAGCTATTTTAATAATGTAGGCTCAAGGGAATTAAAAAATAAGTGGTTTTGGAGCAACAAAAGGGATAGGTGGTTTTTTTATAATGACACCATAGAAAAATAATTTGCCAATATTTCTGCAATACTTTCAGGAAAGATAGTAAATCCACAGATCCCATTTACCAACACATTTCCAACTTCGAGATGATTTTGCTAGATAACGGAATATAGGCTTGCTTTTCTTAGATAAATGCTTCTGGTCTTTCCATATTAGCAGAACATCATAAATTCTTAGAACCATCCGATGAAGTAAATACTAGTGTAGTGTCAGTTTCACCACATTGCAGCCCTGAGATACGCAGTAGCTTGCTCATGGTAACCAGCTAGGAAATGGCAAGGTTAGAATGGTCAACTCTGCTGCACTTCAAAGCTCATGTGGCTTATGACTAAGTATTAAAATTGTCAGAGGCTCAGACCAAAAGATCAGCTCATTAATTTAAAAATATTTCAATACTCTCAAAAGACTTAAACTATTACCTTTGAATCAGTGTATACACTTATTGAAGTACTATGGAGAGGAAGTGGGTGGTAATTCCATGTCATTTATTTTAATCCACGAATTTATACTTAATCTGTAGAATTCTAATCTATAGAAAACACTTCTTCATTTCCCCTCCACTCAGGAAAGCATGCTATCCTGGTTCCTAAAAGTTTCTTGTTCAAATTCCCAGCATACAATTTAGCCTCATGCTGCTGTATTCCCTGTGGAAAATGTTCCATCAACTCTTATGTGTTCTGTGTTCCTGTGGCATAGTAGCCACCACATATGTCTTTACATTTTTCTTCAATGAGAGCCTTTGCTACTACTTCACCACAAACATTTTTTAGAAAACCCCAAACCCCAAAATGAACATTGCAATTTACTGCTGCTATAGAAATGTGTAAATATAATGTCTGTGGTTACCCAACTCTTCCTGCAGAATGCTTTCTTAAAATCAAGCAAACATCTAATTTCTCACATTCACAAAGCACTTACTGTCATAACTTCATTGGGCCATATTTGGTGTCATTATGGAGGGGATAGACTGTTTCTTATGGTCCTTAACAGATTCTCTTCTGTTGTCTCTTGGAACCTCTCTAAAGAGGAATACAATACCTTTTCTTGGTGGGTTGGGCACATCTTGTTTTTCTTTGGAACAATAATAATCCATTATTTATACTCTTGTCATGCAGGGACTATGATATTTTATTAAATTCAAATTTTCCACCTCAATCACTCTATCTTGCACTCCTCTAGATGATCTTTCATTGTTTCTTCTCTACATCAATTGTCTCCAATGTTCAGCTTAGATACCAACTTCTTCTGCCTCAACATGATCGTTAGACCTCACATGTTTATGGCTCTTTAATGATGCTACCTAAGACGTTCCAGTGTATGGCCAATTCAGTATGCCTTAATCTAAGCTTTCCAAAGTGGAGAACCAATTGGCCTATTTGAGAGTCCCAAGTTGGAAAGGGTCACATGGAATATGGCCATGAGGATCTCAAAAAGGAAAGTGGGATGTAATTCTAACCCAATGGAAAGGACAGTGATAGGACCTTATAACTCTTTCTGCTCAAGTTCTGATCAATAAGCTCTCATGTTTATTCTCATTTCTTGTTTCATCTCTGCTCTTTTGGCCACTATGTATACATAGAGAACTTAGAGTACCATGGTCATTTCTTTCTTGATCTCTTTGATTCTTATATACTCGCCCCTCCCCCAGATTCATGTATACTCCAGATCTCTGACTTGAAAAACATCATGTAACCCACCACTTCCCTAATTCTGAGTTCCTAATCCTTTTCAATTGCTTGATAAATAAAATGTGAACTGAAGGATCATGTTATATAATTTCCTGGGAACCAGACTCCATTTTTCTTTCTCTGCCCTTCTGCTCCATTGCTCTGATTGTTTTGAGGGGGTTGCTGTTTATAAGCTCACACCTTCTCAGCTTCCTTGTATCTATCCCAGGAACTTTTTTTTTAGCTCTTTTTTATGGTATAGGCACTCCTTGACTTACCATGGGCTGCACTCAGACACTTCATCATAAGATAAAAGTGACATAAGATGAAAATGCATTTAATGCATCAAACCTATTAGATAGTGTAGCTTATGCTTGCTTTTCTGAAACACAGAACATAATCCTACAGTAGGGTAACATCACCTAACAGAGTCTGTTTTACAATAAAGTGTTCAGCATCTCATGTAATGTTTCACAAGTCTGCATACTACAGTTGAGCATTGTAGAACAAGATCACACCATGTATGGCTAATCCAGAGAACAGATCAGAATCCACCCTTCCTAGTATGATGTCTACAGAATGCATATGGATATATATTATATTCAATATATTTATATAATATTTTAATATATATAATATGTAATATTATATATAATATATTATAGGTAGTGATATAAGTATTTATGTCATGATAGAAGCATCATAAATGGCACAGTTTCAAGATTAGAACCATCTGCACACTCAGCCATGGTGCAGCTGGGGTTCATGGGATGGCTGTTGAGTGAACGAAAAATGGGTCAGTAGTTAGGAGTCATTGCTGCATTGCAGATGATCAAGTTCAGTGAATGAGCTATGAAGAGTTGTGGTAGATTACTGGAGCAGGCCTCTGTTCTTGACATTGGCATTGTTATTCTTTCATCTTAGCAAGTTTTTTTAAATGTGCTCCCTGAGTCCCTAGATACCCATGAAAGTTATGCAAATTATAGTAAAAAGTTTAGCTTTCCCAACAAAGCACAGTCTCAGCAAAATGTCATCTTATTCTAATTTTTATAAAATGAAATCAATTTAACATTGCAGCTTTGCCTCACATAACTTAGGAAAAATAATTGACACCTTCAATTAGCCAGTCTAGAAAATGGTGAAATAGTTTTAAAACAGTATTTTTAAGGAGACTACACTTTTTTGAAAGTTGTTGGGATCAAATAATTGATATAAAAAATGAAACTTCTTTAAAATTTGTGAAGCTCCATTTCATCATTTGTAAAATGGAAAGTGATTAATGTCTTAGGTATTTTCAAACTCAAATGTTTATATATATTTAAATCACCTCAGTTCTTATTTTCACCCTTTGTTGTGAGACAAAGATCAATAGTCTACCTCTTTATTTACAATTCCTAAATCTGAGATTATACATGCATATGTGTGTGTGTACTTATTGATTGAATAACTGGCCAAGTCCTAAATATGTTGAAAATTAAGACAAAAGTTAGACAGGGTAACACTAAATCCCAGACCCAAAAGAGGGAGGAAAAATAATTATATCCAAGTAGATAGATTGACCGCTTAGAAGACAAGGATAAGTGGAGGCATATGTATAAAAAATAATGGAGAAGATGCTTGGAGCCACACAGTTGAACACTCATTTTTTTCTTTAAAGAAATTAAAGAATGAAAATAATGTGACCCATCAAAATCAGGGTAAACTAACCTTGGTATTGCAATGATGATGATGATGATGACGACAATGGTAGCAATGACAATGAAGAACACTATACATGATGACAAAGGACAAAATAAAGCAGAGAAGGGAAGCTAAATGAACTGTTAAGTAGGAGCTGCAGAGAGGGCTCAGTGGTTAAAGGTCATTGATGCTTTTGCAGAGGACCAAGTTTCCAGCAGAGCTCAGTTTCCAGCATCCATATCAAGCAGCACACTACATTGATAGCTCAGGTTCAGAGGATCTGAGAACTTCCTCTGGTCTCCTAGGGTCCCTACACACCTATGCACACACATTTACATATAAATAAAACATTTAATGTCAAATAAAGAAATGTAGTTTTGTTGTTGTTGTTGCTGTTGTTGTCACAAATATCTGATATAGTATGTTTGTAGAAAACTAAGCTTTATCTTGACTCTGTTTTATTGATTTTAGTCAGTGATCATTGCATGCTGCTTTCAGCTTATGGGAACATATTATGGCTGGAACTAAGAATGCAATAAAATCACTCATTTATGGCTGGGAAATGAAAGTGTTAGAAAGGGAACAAGAAAGAGTCCCATTACATCAGCAACATCACCTCCAGTGACCTAAAGACTGCCTGTTAGGTCCTACCTCTCAATGCTTCAGCCAGTATCATCATTTGGGAAGCATGCTTTAAATACATGAATTTTTCACTTTAAACTATAGAATAATACAGAATGAATTAATCTGCCTTAACTTCTCCTTTCTTCTTTTAGGGTCAAATAGATTTTTACTAGAAGACAAATTGACCAAGTACTAATATGTGATTTTGGACACATTTAAAACATTTCCAAGTTCAGATCTTTTATCCCTAAGATGAGAAAAAATAATTCTTGGTTCACAACCCTACTGTAAGTATTAAATAAAATACATACAGAAGTAACTTGCAAACATGCAAACCACATGTGCAGAGTATTATGCACATGTGAGACTTTAAATGCTAACTAGAAAGTCACAGGGCATACATTGAATATGGTAAGGTGATACTTTTGAGGGCTCAGTGAATAGATGGGGTAAGAGATAGGGTCACATAGGGTCTTCTAGGTCATTGTATTTAAAAACATCGATGCTCACACAGAATAGCAAGTGCAATATTGTCAGTGCAGGAGTAGCAGCATAAGACACACTTTAAGATGTTCAGTTTAGGCTGCTAGGCCCGTGATAGGTGAAGGAGGGAGACATGAGGGGAGTTTTTCAGTGATGTAGGTGACAGAAAGTGATGGTTCAAGTTGGAAGGGTGATGGTAGGCTGATGAGAGAAGACAGACGATGGACTTGCCTAACAAATGGAATGTGGGATGTTATAGAAGGCGGGAGACACACTGGAATCTTACTGGGGAGTCTATGTGGTGTGGAGGCTGCAAGAATTTGATAGGGATGAGGAAGAGAAAGTTTAGAACATCTGAAGTTTGGGGGGGGGTTGGGTATCTAAGCAGATGCATCTAGCAGTGAGCTAGCTATCATATTCTAGAGCTATGGAGATGGTGGTGTCCAGAAGACTTAAGTGTTATTGATACAAGAGAAATGCAAACAGAAAACTTCAGTGGAGGTTGCCAGTGGCCCACTAGGAGGTTTTCTCAAGCTTATTTTACCTTCTTTCTTTTTAAATTTTTACATGAAGTGGTGTGTGTGTGTGTGTGTGTGTGTGTGTGTGTGTGTGTGTGTGTGTGTGCGCGTTTGTGTCCCACAGTACACTTATGCGTAGATAGAGGTCAGAGGACAACTTCCAAGGATCATGTCTCTCTTACCCTGAAGGTTTAGGGACTGAACACAGGTTCAGCCTTGACCAACTGAGCCAGCTTACTGGCACTATTTCATCTTACTTCCATGAGCTGGAAATTTGAATTGTGTTTTCTCTCTGTTATTTCCAGCTCTCTGTCTTCCAAACTGCTCTCCTTTCACAGCATATTCTCTGGTACTTTCCCTCTCCATTCTATTGCTTCTACTCTGTTTCTCCAGTACCGTAACTGACATAGTGTGTTGGGATTTTGGTCCAAACTAAGAAGAAAGCCATGAAGATGTAAGACGTAGGAAATTAGTTTATGACTCAGATTCTGAGAGACTGAGATACTGACCACCAAGAATCAGAGATAAAATTCTTGCACATTTGCCCACAGAGTTAGGTGTGACTCAGAAGTTCTGTTATCAACAAAGCCCCTTTCATGAGTGTAAGTTAATATGGCTTGTGTTTTTGTGGGACCAAACACTTGTGGGTTTTGTGGAGGACCAGGTGAATAGCCTTTTTTTTTTTTTTTTTTTTAATTAGTAGGGAAGAGTCACTGTCTCTGAGAAGCCTTAAGACATATTCAGGAAAAATGAGAGAGTTGATAGATGAAAGAGTTGCTTAGAAAAAAAAAATGAGTCCCATTTAGTTATTTTGTTTCAGATTAAATGTTACAGTATCTCTAAGTCCTCATTGATTTCTAGAAGAATGAACAACAAATCCATGATGCTCAGGAGATATAAACAAGATGTATTGCTAAGACAGTAGTGTACTTCATTTGTTAAAAGCTATCAGAAAATAAAAAACAACCCCAACAAAGAGCATTCCAGGTCAGGGATGACATTGAGCAGGTTCTCTGTGTATTTCTTTCTATGTGTAAGCTCAATTTGTAAAAACCAGAATTTCGAGTTTTTGTGTGCAGATTTCTCTTCTCCTTTGGCAACAAAGCTAAGGGATTTCGATGTTTCTAGAAGCTTACCTAAAGTGTTGTTTGGGAACCTGTCATCTCTGTCTTGGCTATCTTAGGCTGGCGGGATTGTAGCTGGTTCCGTTTTGTTCTATTCCAGCATGCAGGACCAGATGCTCTTGTAATCACACAGTGTTAGAGAGGTGAAAGTCTCCTGGCATCATCTAGTTGACTTTCCACTTCAGGGATTGAAAACCTGAGGCTTTAGAGAGTTAACGGGTTTACCGGCCAAACGCACAAAAGCTATAAATCAACATTGAGATGTAACAAGAATAAACTAATAAAAAAAAAAAAAAAAAGAAAGAAAAAAAAAGGTGAAAATCCACCTCCAGGGATGGCTGGTGTCTTGGATGGGGTCTATGAAGAGGACAGTTTTTCTTATAAACAGTCTTACACTAGTAGATTATTATTATTATTTTTTTTTACTATGTAGTTGGATCACTGTGATATAAATTTAAATAAAAACCTTTTAAGTAAAAAAAAAAAAAAGAATTCAAAGCAACAATCTAGACTCTAAGTCTAGTGATTTTAATGCATCTCTGAATTATATACATGCTCAAAGCGGAGTGACACACTATCAAAGGGCATCTGAGAGGATATGATAACAGAGATCTCCTGTGTTCTTTGTGAATTTTCAGTTTTACTTCAAACCCCAAGACCCCAAATTTTCACAGATGGGTGAGGTTGCAGGGTGGGGTATGTGAAGGAGGCAGCTTTGGAAAGGGCCTTTTTGAGCTCAGGTTTGCAAAAGCCACACGGTTGTACAACAGCTCAGTGCTAGCCAACACCCTGGGGAGTGCAAAAGCTCCTAGAAGAGTGCACAGCCACCTTGAGTCTCAGTCTTGCTTTCACAAGGTATCTGCAGGGCCCAGCCAACCCTCACCATTGCACTTTGTAATGCCTTGAACATTTTTGACTTTCTGAATAATCGGGGTTGCTTTGTCCATTTGAGATTAACATGGTAGGAGTGACTCTCCAAGCCCCCTTGCCATGGAAGAAGAGGAGCATGTTTGGAAGGCTTCAGACAACACTCAGCAGTGAGGGATGAGCAAAGGTGTGGTCTGTCCCACTATGTAAATGAGCCACGATTTTCCAGTTATCTTTCACATGTTCACATCTGCGACTTACTACTGAAAACCAAATCTGGCCATGCAATTGCCTGCCAAACATCTAGTGGATCAATTTCTTGATTAAAGATCAATGTGGGAGGAGTCTGTCAGAAAGCCAGCCGAGCAAGCTATGAAAAGCAACCAAGTAACCAGCCCGCTTACATGGCTTGTGCTTCAGTTCCTGCTTCCAAGACCCTGCCATACCTGAATTCTTGTCCTAACTTCCCTCAGTGATGGATCATTATCTAGATGTAGAAGCTGAAGTGAACACGGTTTTCCTAAGTTGCTTTTGGTCAGTGTTTTATCACAGTAGTAGAAACCCTAAGATGAGACCCTTCTTCTTTTCCTGATCGATAATGTCTCTAAGCTGCCTTTGGTGTTGCTTCCTTTTAGTTACATAACTTTAAGACTTCATATACAGTACCTCCATGCCAATCAGTTAAACAACTACAGAACGAATATAGTAAAGAAAAAATTCACCTGTATACAACATGTAGGGGTTTTTTTTTTTTTTTTTTTTTTTTTTTTTTTTTTTTTTTTTTTTTTTTGGTTATTCCCACGAAGTGCAGTATAGTAATAACATGCCATGATTTATTAGGCACTATAAGTAATTTAGAGAGGATTTAAAGTATCTTGGAGAGTGCACATCACTAAATGCAAAACCAGAATAATTTTATAGGGGACTTGAGCATCCTTAAAGTTTGGTATTCATGATGTAGAATAGGGTGAGGTATATGTCCTGGAGCTAATTTCCTCCAGATAACAAGGAACAACTGGAATCCATGATAGCTTTTAAATACTCTTGATGCATGGTAATCCCCATCTTCAGTCTTATACTCCCATCACAGATCAGAGCTCTTTCTCTCAGCAGTACATTCCAAAACACTGGGTGCCTGCAAAACATACAGCATTAATGGAGGAGAGAACATCAGTTCATTTAGAAGGGTCCGTTGCTTGTCTTTCCCAGATGCAAATTATCCGGATGGCATACATGGCTTTCTCTAGTACTTTCTCTAGTACTGCACTTAGGATATTTACTAAAATATTGGCAGTGATAAAAGGATGCAGAAGGAATTGCACATTCATTAAAAGTAGGCAGCTTGATAGAAGTATATAAACATGGTACTCATATCAAAATTAAATTACCATATGTACATGGTTTGACTTGTCATTTATGTACTTGTATATTTATATACCCATCATCTTTAATCACCTGAAAGAATGAATGAATGCATCTAAGAACAAATGTTTGCAGCATAAGCTAATGGTTAATTGAAAATTTCTTCTTGGCGGAGAAAG
This sequence comes from Acomys russatus, assembly GCF_903995435.1. Classification (NCBI taxonomy): domain Eukaryota; kingdom Metazoa; phylum Chordata; class Mammalia; order Rodentia; family Muridae; genus Acomys; species Acomys russatus. Next base: position 21,509,722 of record NC_067153.1, on the reverse strand, counting down.
CTCAAGACAGCATCAGAGAAGACAAAAGCATTTTAAAAGAACAGCAAGACTCAGGAATAATAAACAACCTGAGTTTAGCTCAGTCTAAATAAATTTCTGGTGAAATACCTCCAATTTGTTCTTTTAAAAGGACGTTATACAGAAAGACAGCTCAGCTAATGAGACAGAGCACTGATTTGGCGTTGAGAAGTATGTTCGTTTCTCCACATAGCCAGATCTAATTGTACGACAAGAAATTCATGTGATGTCTCCAGCTTTCTTGTCTCACGCTTAATCCAAGAACAATGGCAGGACTTTGCAATTGGGTTGTAAAACCACACACTTGCAACAACGTTTCAGGGTATGTAATAAAGCTCTTCTGCATTAATTATTTTCCACCCACATAGCCATCTCATGGAAATCAGATTTCTTGAGCCCTCAAAATATTGCTGTTCCTATTTCTTCCATTATCACCATCATTACTCCTAATGGCAACAGTAATACAATAGTTAATATTTCTTCAACGTTTATAACATGTCTGTCATACTTTAGCTTTTTACGAGAGTTAAGTATTTGTGAGTCATAATTCCCTTATAGCATATCTTTTGTTATTTCTCCAATTGTGTAGATGAAGAATTGGTAACTCAGAGAGGCTAAGTCACTTGTTTAATAGCAAATAGCTAATAATCACAAGGCTTGGAATTTGAACTCATGCATGGACCTGATAGTGCAAGCATCGAGGACACTCCAGTCTCTGTCTAATAATAACAGTGGAGTTCATCGTGACCACAGCTGCACGATGCTTTGTTTCTTTCAGAGCAATGACCTCCTTTCATCCCAGCAGAAATTCTATGAAACAGAAGTCTTGTATTTTACAGCTGTGAAACGTGGGTCAAAAAGATTAAGAGATTTGCCCAAAGTCACACTGCTCTTGACTAACAAACGCAGACTTTTGCTCTTCAATGGTGTTGATGATAAACTTCTCCTGCTGCTTTAGGCTTTACACTACTTTCCCTGACACATTTCCACAGGAGAAGCTAACTGTGGGGACCCCAAATTAGTATGGGACAATTTAATTTTGGTGGAGTTCTCTCTCTTCTATCATACTAAATGGATGATGCAAATTGTTTCTGCAAGCACCACATAGCGTTGTGAGCTTAGACTGAGCTACAGTAGGCTTCCACCCCACATGTCACCCACATTTGAAGAAATTACTCTGGGAAGACAACCCTGGGTGAACTCAACTCATAATGTCAGTGTCACCTTCTCCTCAGGTGCTGATCCTGTCTTTATCACATTTCCCCTGAAAGGAGACTGTGTTTATCCTTGGCCTCTAGATTTTAAGCAGGGGCCCTTTTTCCTGCTGTCTGCAGCTTTGCACACTCCACACCTGGCACTGATTAACTTGTCTCAACTGCTTAGCCTGCTGTATCTCAATTATGTCATCTTGTGTCGTTGCACCTCCTGCTTAGATGCTCCTTGAATGAGAGCTCATCTCTTTGAACTCTTGGTTGACAGAGTCTCAGCTTAGATGTGACCTTCCTCACGTGACTTTCACGGGCTACTTCTCCATCTGCTCTTCTATATCTTTTAATTTCATCTCTCTGTTCATTGTATCATTTATTACATCACTTAGTACATTAGTTAATGTTACATTTAACGACCCATCTTCCATATTATGCTATGAGCTCTTTGTGGCTTCTGGCTTCCATGTTAGCATCAGTGCGCATGCAGGGCCTCAATATATAGTTGTTGAGAAAGCACTGATTTCTACCATTAACGTCATGAAATGCTTCAGAAGACTCTCTTCACTAGATATCGTCTCTTCTTCTATACCATGTCCTTAATGCCTGGGATGAATGAAGTACTCAGTAAATGAGATCTGACAAGATCTTTAACCTAATTTGGGGCCACAGTCAGCCAATCCATGAATAGCTCCTAGCCATACATACCCTTCCATACGTATCTTCGTGTCAGCTCTTTCTCTGGACTGTGGACTAGATTCAGCACCTCATTTTTAGTTAATGAAATTGAGACAAGATAATTTTTATCTTAGTTAAGGTTTTAATGCTACGGAAAGACATCGTGACCACGGCAATTCTTATTAAGGAAAGCATTTGATTGGGAGTGGCTTGTAGGTTCAGAGGTGTAGTCTATTTTCATTATGGCATAAACATGGCAGCCGGACATGGTACTGGAGAAGGAGGTGAGAGTTCTATATCTGGATCCTCAGATAGCAAAAGGTGATTGTGTTCTACACTGGCCAGAGCTTGAGGATAGGAGATCTCAACCCGCCCCCCCCCCACCACCAAAGTGACACACTTCCTCAAACAAAGCCACACCTACTCCAACAATGCCCTAACATCTAATAGTCCCATTCCCTATGGGCTAAGCATTCAAACACATGAGTCTATGGGAGCCATACCTATTCATGCCACCATAATTGGATATAAGGGTTTTGATTCAGTATTTTACATAGCCATGATTGGTCTTGAATTCCTGAACTGTCTCTACCTCCCTGGTACAGTACTACACTAGGTTTTCAATGTAATTTCTGAGATTAGGTTACTAAAAGGCTAAGGGTCAAAGGTTAGGTCTCCCTTTCTCTTTCTCAGCCCAGAGAAGTGAGGAGTGTCCATGCTGTCATATTTCTACTGAGAAGTCCATGTGATATGGTGCTTCTTTTCATTGGTGACAAGTCAGTGTGTATGAGCTGCCAACAGCCACAAGGCTGGCTCCTAAGTGGAGTTTTCTGATGAGTCTCAATTGCATGTTTACTATGGCTCTCTGAGAAGGTGAGCCAGAGGTACCTGCTGACTACTGCTCAGATTTCTGATCCAGAATCCATGAAGGATAACGACTTGTTTTACTAAGACAGTAATCCTAGGAATCATTTAATACACGGACAGTGGTAAATAACATATGATCTTACACATAACAGTATAAATGTTTAATTGTTTGTGTTTTACTATGAATCACAGGTTGAAATTGAACCAAGTAGAGGAAGATAATAAATTATGTTTGTATTTAGTCATTCTTTTAAAACCCTTGCTTACACTGGGAAACAGTCTCATACATCAAAAAGAGTACAAGCAAAACATACAACCAAAAAGAATATAAGCAAACATTGAGGTTATAATTTTCTTGCGTAATTTTAAAAGATATGAGCTCGGTCAGCAGTAACATTGGCAATCATTTCATCTTCAAAGAGAGAATGAAAAGAAAGCTAAATACATACACCATTTTTGGACAGCTTGTGAATTAGTGTCTAAATCATTATAAAATATTGCTATGTATTTTTCTTTAGCAAACTAAGGAGGAAATTCTCCATCAGCATTAGTCATCAGGAGGAAGTCTAGAAATTATGCCACAGAGGGTCACGAGTAATCTGTGGGACAGAGTGGAGCCTCAGAAACGAACTCATGAATGGGTGAATAGAACTAGAGTTTAAACTTGTGTTTGAGATGTTTCACAGAGGTTGGGAATAGGTGGTTACCATGTTTCTTAGTCCACCTGAGCTCTCTTTTCTTCATCATTAAATGGGAATCATGTTCTTTCAGCTACAAGGTTTAAAAGGAAACAGCATGGTTTTTACAAAGCCCCTTCAGCACACAGGAAGACTTAAGACTTTAATCACTGCTGAGTAATAATACTGGTGTGAAGGTAACAACAAATAGTGACCTATCACTTCATTAAGATTTACCATATTCTAAGATGATTGTTTTATTTATTTATTTATTTATTTTTCCTAAAACCTTTTATTGGGGCAACATCATATATGATAAAAAGTTGCCATCTTCACGACTCCCAGTCCACGGATTGGGAAAGTATCTGAGCCAGAAAATTTTGGATTTACAATTTGTCCTGCCTTCAAGATGTGCTGAGGTAAAGGCAGTACAGAAACTGTAGGAGTGGCCGACCAATGACTGGTCTAGCCCAAGACCCAAAATACAAGAAGGAGCCACTACCCATCCCATGGAAAAGAATCAACTCCTGACACTATTAAAGACACTCTCCTATACTTGCAGACAGGAGACTAGCATAACTGTCCTCTGAGAGGCTACACCCAGCAGTGGATCAAAATAGATACTGAGACTCCCAGCCAAACATTGGGTGGAGCACAGGAAGACTTGTTGAAGAGTGGGAAGAAGGCAGAGGACAGGAGCTCCAGAAGAAGACCAACAGAGCCAACTAACCAGGGCCCAGAGGAGCTTGTGGAAACTGAACCACCAACCAAGGATCATGCATAGATTGGATGGACCTAGGTCCCCAATACAGATGTAGTAGTTGGACAGCTCAGGTTTCATGTGGGTCCCTTAGTAAGGGGAGTGGGTCTGTCTCTGACATGGACTTGGTTGACTTCTTTTTGATCAATCCCTCCTGGCGTGGCTGCCTCTCCAGGCCATAGGGAAAGAGGATGTGTTCAGTCTTGATATGACTTGATGAGCTGGGGTGGGGGAGTTGGGGGCTCCCTTTTTCTAAGGAATAGGGGAAGGGGGTGGGAGAAGAGAGAGGAAGGGTGGGACCAGGAGGAGAAGAAGGAGAGGGCTACAATTGGGATATAAAGTTAATACATATTTAATTAAGAAGATTATTCATATTTTTGAATTATCACTGCTATCTATTTTGAAAACTATTTCATTTTGAAGAACTGAAACTTTATGGCAACTAAATAGCAACCCTGTGTAGAGGACTGTTGATTCAGAACATGGGTGTTCTGTCAAGAGATCACATCCAAAGACCTTCCAGGTCTATGTGATCTGGCTGGCAAGAGAGCACATCCAAAGATCTTTTTTTTCCTGTGTGATCCAGCTGGATCACTCATTTAATACAGGAGACAGAGGCAAACAGATCTGAGTTTAAGGCCAGCCTGGTATAGAGCAAGTGTCAGGTGAAACAAAGCTTAGGTCCAGGTGTGGCAGTACATGCTTTTAATTGAAAACAAAGGTAAAATTAGTTTGTAGAAGAAAACACCCATGCTCAAAAATGATGTCTAATTGAGTGGCAGGAAAGGTGCTAAATCAGAGAAGATTTGACAGACTAGGATATGCCCAACCCTCAGGAGAAGAGAGAGAAAAGGTAAGCTATTTAAGAGGCAGTTTTATTGAGAGAGGGGGCAGTTTTACCAAGACAGTAATAGAGAGATGGGTTGCAGAGAGAAAACTCAGATGAAGACTGAATGAGCCAGAAAATGAGAAGAAGCCAGCAGATTAGAACAGATTGCTTAGTTAATTTGAGGCCATGCAGAGCAATTCCAGGCTAAGAGAGAAGCCAGGTTAAATAAGTCAGCTGGGAGAAGAGTTTGAGGCAGAACAGCTGAAGGGAACCAGCCATCCCAGAGCTCAGAAAGAATAAGTAAGGGTAAGCTTATTAAACAAACAGTAAGTGTCAGAGGCTGAAAACACTCTAGGCCTAGGTTAGATTATACAGAGGCTAGAAGCTTCCAGGACTAGGCCTAGGCCAGTAGAAGGAATTCATAAGCCTCCCAAACAACAACTGTGCCAAGAGAATAAAAGTTAGTTTTACAACCCTATCCTTCCCCTTGTAGACTCTGGAAATCACTTCTCTTTTCTGTCTCTATGAATTTAACTATTCTATAATTGTCAACACTGTGAATTTACTCTATGTGTAAGTGGATTATTAGTGAATTATTCTGTATGAGTCTTTGTGAATGGCTTAACCTGGTACAATATCCTCAGCTCATCTATGCTGTAGCACCTGCCAGATTTGCCTCCTTTTCTGTTTTTGTTTGTTTGTTTGTGTGTGTTTTTTAATAGCTGTTCTGGATAACCCAAGCATGATCTACTGGGAGGTCCACTGGACTGTTTGTATGGAGTAGATGAACAGGTAGGCCTGTGAAGATGAGCCAGTGCCAACTCTTTTGTTTCCATCTTCAAAAACCAAACTCTTTATGTAGCTGGCTGAACAGATGGATGGACAAACCGATAAGGACAACCAGTGCTTACTGAGCAATTCATATGTGCCAGCCACTGTTCTGGAAGCGTTCCTTATTAGAAATGGGAGGAGAGTGTCAGCAGCTCAGCCCACACTTCTTTCAAACACTCTTCTCCCATTTCTAATAAGGAAGTTGACTTTCAAGCTCATAGCTGCTTAAAAAAAAATCCAGGACTCACATGTTTTATGCCAACCCTCAGGAGACAGGCGCAGGTGCAGGTGAGTTCATAGAAAGTTTCAGGCCAGTAATGGTTATTTAGAAAAAAGAGTCAAAAAATAACAACAAATCACAACCACAAACAAACAAACAAACAAAAAAAGACATTTCCTCCCTTAAAGCACAAAGAAGAAAGCAAGAAATGGCCCCTAAATTCTCACATCAACAAATAGGCACAAGGTAGTATTCAAGTGCACTACTGTTTTGCATTGTTTTTCTTTCTTTCATGTGGAAGGATGAGAGGCTATGAAGAAAGAAAAATTGGGAAGGAAAACAGTGCATGCTCAATGTGCTCATTAAAGTGGACCATATTTAATTCAACTGGAGGTAGCCAGAGGAAAATGGAGTGAAACTCAAGTAACTGCTGAACTCCGCGTCAGATTTCTTTAATCGCCGGTGACAGTTCCCACACGTAGGTACCTAAGGCTAAGTAAAACATGGAGGAGGCCAACTCAGATGCTGCCTTTCTTCCTTTTCACTGCACTGGTCAGTCTTTTGGGCATCATTCCACTTCTCCAGCCTCTGCTGTGAAAGATGAAGATCCACACTGCGGACACCTTGGCACATTCTCTTTCTTCGGCCTCCGCCTTTTTGCTGCTTTATAATTTTGACCTAAAATGATTGACAGCACATTCTTCTTACGCAGCAAAAAATTGCTGGTGTGTTGCTTTTTTTTTTTTACATTTATTTTAATAGTGATTTTCTTCAGCTGAGAGCTCATCACGAAGACACTGAACATTAAAGTTGACATCAGGTACCAGCAGAATGGAATCCCAGGCTCCTTTCCTTGTCTCAGGTTATTTTTTTTTTATTTTTTTATTTTTGAAGTTTATCGAATGAAATTGTAGCTTTTTCTTGATTAAGTGTCCTCTGGTAAATGTCAGTGTTGGCCTATGTCTTTTCTAATGTGTTTATTTTATTGGGAATTAAGGGTGGGGAGTTCTATTCAATTCCTTTCCTTGAGTTCCATTCTTTGTTTGAAGTCAAGTATGTATATTCTCTCAGTAGATTCCACAATGGTCCACATTATACAATGGGCGTAAGAGTCCTGAATGAAAGCTTTCCTTTCTCTTTCATACTGCACACTGGGATCTGTTTCAAGCTTCCATCTCTCAGTGGTAGAGACAACCCTGCTTATTAATCGTTTAAGATCTTTTCTGTCTCTCTGGTGATATAGCTACATAATTTTTTGGTTTATTTTTTGGTTTTTGTTTTTTGTTTTGGTTGGTGTGTTGTATGGGGCAGAAGTTCAGAAGGATGAACAGGAAGGCTGATCTCCAAGGAGGTTCTGTCCATATTTACTCTTCCATCCTGACCTGTTACTCAGGTGAGGAAGGATGGTTCCTTTCTGAAGAACTCTATCACCCCCACAGGGCTGATGCCTACTTTTAGGAGATAGAAAAGAGCCTTTTTGTGAAATGTTTCTCTATATCTGGATTTGATACTTCAAACATTTAGAGATTAAAGACAGTTTTTCATCTGTTATTATTTACCTTCCCGGAGTCCCTTAGTGCTACTGTGCCTAAGCACTGGAATAGAAGAAGAGGTTGGGGAGATGAGACACATCAGAAAATATCAGGAAGACTAGGCTGGTTGACCATACCATCTTCTAAGTGAGCCTCTAACATATGCCCCAAACAGCACATTAACTATACTTTCCACAATACTCTGAAAAATCAATACCTTTCCTTTCGTTTCGTAACATGGAAGCCTGAAGCCTACTAATATCCAAGTTATTTGAAAGCTTGTTAGAGTTTACTTGTATAATTTGAGCAGATATTATTTAACACTTCAGTAGAAAGCAGGAGAGGAGCACATTGTAGGATGTGCCCTGATGGACGCCACCTGGAGGCTACTACATACAGTTCAGGTAACATTTTCAGCCTCTCGATGAATTGGGTTTCTTCAAATGACTCACAAGATGAAGAGATGCAAAAGGGTCATCATGGGAACCGCCTTACTCACACCTTGAACCTACGTATCACCAGAGCTCAGAACCTCACCTTCCTCCACTACATGTGAGAGCAAGTGTGCCCCCTTGGCTGAGTTGTGAGGAAGAACTGGAAGTATATTCATAGTTCTTCCTGGAAAATTAAGGTGAAGGAAATATTTCTAGTTTGCTCTGTAGAAGAAACTGATTTTGTGATCGCACTCAAATTGCGTAAATTCCATCCGGCTGTGTGTGTAAGCAGGCCAGGCCTCTATCAGCTTGTCATTCACTGTACTGCCATTTCTCAGTGTCTCTGAGATGTGGGTTAGGCACTCTTGCTTTTGTGAAGGTGTGAAGGCACAAACTCAAGAATTGCCACAGACTGGGACTGAGGGTATGGCTTAGTGGCACTTAAGAGGAGCTGAATTTGATATTACAAACTTACCGTAAAAATAAGTAAATTTAAAAAAGCTGGGCACAGAGCTGCACTCTTGTAATCCAAACACTTTAGAGAAAGAGATAGTAGGATCCCTGGAACTCAATGACCAGCTAGTCTAGCCCACAAACGAAGGAGACAACCTGTTCCACAAGCAAGGTTCTAAAGGGTAACATCTAATGGGTATCTAAAGGGTAGCAGCTGATGCTATCCTGTCCTCCACATGCACATGTTTATGCACATGTACACACATTCAGAAGAGAGAAAAAAAAAAAAAAAAAAAAAAAAAAAAAAAAAAAAGAAGACCTGTCATGTAGAGCCAGTCCTTCTGGACACAGTGGAGAGAGGTCTCGGCTGGGTCTGAGCAACTTGTGATAACTGGGTTTGGTTGAGTAAGACCTCCTGCAGAATAAGGGTGATAATGATGTGCGTCACCTATGGTTAAGGTTCTGACATTATTTCCTATTATTCCCTTTTTTATGTTGTAAGATCATCAAAGCTTCCTGGAGAAAGCTAGGTGTGTGTGTGTGTGTGTGTGTGTGTGTGTGTGTGTGTGTGTGTGTGTGTGTGTGTGTGTGTCTATAATGCTCAACAAATATGTCTGAGAAACTCACTCCCCAATAGGCATTATTTTTTAAAATTTATTTATTTATTAATTCATTCATATTACATCTCAATTATTATCCCATCCCTTCTATCCTCCCATTCCTCCCTCCCTCTCACTTTCACCCTTTTCCCCTCCCCTATGACTGTTACTAATGGGGACCTCCTCTCCCTGTATATGATCATAGGGTATAAAGTCTCTTCTTGGTAGCCTGCTATCCTTCTGCTGAGTGCCACCAGGCCTCCCCATCAAGGGGACATGGTCAAATATGGGGCACCAGAGTTCATGTGAAAGTCAGTCCCCACTCTCCACTCATCTGTGGAGAATGTCCTGTCCATTGGCTAGATCTGAGTAGGGGTTCAATGTTTACTGCACCTGTTGTCCTTGGTTGGTGCCATAGTTTGTGCAGAACCCCTGGGCCCAGATCTGCCTGTCATAATGTTCTTCTTGTAGGTTTCTAGGACCCTCTGGATCCTGCTATTTCCCCATTCTCCCATACTCTCACCTAGAGTCCCAAAAGGATGTCCTCACATCTATCCCACTTTCCCCAACAGGCATTATTTTTAAAATATATTTTATTAATTTATTCATATTACATCTAAATTGTTATCTCATCCCTTGTATCCTCCCATTCCTCCCTCCCTCCCATTTTCCCCTTACTCTCCTCTCCTATGACTGTGACTGAGGGAGACCTCCTCCCCCTGTATATGCTCATAGGTTATCAAGTCTCTTCTTGGTAGCCTGCTACCCTTCTTCTCAGTGCCACCAGGCCCAACAGGCATTATTAATAGGTATTTATTGCCTCTCAAATCACTTGGAAGACACCAATTCCTTATTCCTCTTAACAACTGTATTGGGCAGGTCATTTTTCACATTTTTAAAGTGAAGACATAAAGTGCAGATAGGTTAAATAATTTGCTTACATTTGTGCAGATATTTAATGATAGGGCTGGGATTTGAGTCTGGAGAATTCTATACCATGAAGTTCAAATTCATGCTACCCATCATAGGAATACATGCCAGGCATACTAGTTTGTTTCCAACTTTATTTTTCTCTTGGCTTGATATTGTAGCCTGGTGTAGACTTTTTTTTTTTAAAGTTCATCATCTAAACCACATGGAAGACTGAGGTGTGTATGGTGATGACTTGAAGCCAGATAAGTTGCAGGGAAATCCGAAATTATGTCTGAATTTCAGAGGGAAAATGGGTTGAACCTCCTCCTCAGAGCCTTAGGGGGAGCCTTTCTTTTGGTTCCTTTTCCCTGTATGAACAAACAGACCTCTAGCTGGGGAAGAGATGGCTCATCTTGTGTAAGTACTTGAGAAATGGTACTTCAGAGACTTAGCCCTGGAGACTTAGGACTAATTCAAAGCATACTTCTTTTCTTTTGCAAAAGATGAGACATTGAGTGAAAACTAAACCAACGCCAAAGCATATTCAGGACTAATACTAATAATGATAGCACAGTTTGTCTCTCATTCTGTGAACAAGTTTTCCACCAGCTTGGGTAGAAAAGCAAGAAATTGGCTTCTATGGCTTTGGGCAGTGAATATATTCTTTTCAATTCATTGATATAGTGGCTACCTAGAATCTGGACAGGTTCCCAGAAAGTGATTATTGATGTGTAGTTCAAAAATGTCACAGCTGGTCTCTCTCAAAGCTGGCCACTCAGCTTTAAAAAAAACTTTTTTTTTAAAACAGTAGTCAAGATGAAGCAAGCTTATGAAGAAGTTTGGCACAGTTCACACTAGTGGCAGGGCAGAGGGATCTTGATGGAGGAACTCCTGCCCTGGCTCAAGAGCAGAGCACGCTGTCTGTACATGGACCACTTCCTAGAAACAGTGATGCCATTTGCTCCGCCCACACTTAGTACCTAGATTCAGCTCCAGACATGTATCAGCTGTTAATGAAGCAGCCACTTCTTTCTCTTTCTCATGTGTTTTTCTCTCTTAAGCATTATTGCTCCATTGTCAGGCTCCCTCCCCAACATTTCCTGCAATCTAGGCAGAAGCTAAGGTTCACTGTAAGCGGTGTACAGAAAGTGAGAAAGGATTAAAGTGACCTATCATAGGGACAAGTGACCCTGAGGAATCCCGGAAGTTTACTGCCAAGACTCGGTAGCTCTGCTTGCCAGGATTGAGCTGTTCCAGCTTGTGTTACACTCACACACCAGAAGCAGGGCTGGCGTTCACAAAGAGGATAGCATATTCAAGGCAGGTGCATCCCAGGTGAGAGCTGGTTGTAAAATAAGCACCAGACTGGACATTGCAAACATAAATTATTAATTAAATGAGAAAATTTGACCCTGAAGGCAGTGTGCACTGCAAATCGTTTTTCTTCAAGTTAACAAATACTGACAAAGTGACCTCGTTCTGTCTGAGGAGGAATACAACAAATAAAAAATCCACAGCAACAGGGGGCTGGTTAAAAAAAAAAAAAAAAAAAAAAAACGTGCTGCAGAAAAAAAAAAAAAAAAAAAAAAAACAGTAAGATGAACAAAGCTCAGCAATCCTGGAACGGTTTTACCCTAGAATCTACTTAAGACAAGTTTGCTGCAATCCCAGACTGCTTTCAGAATTGTCCTATCTGACATAGATTCACAGTGTCTGAAGGTGAGATACAAAAAGGAAAAAGGGCCAAATGGGGGAATAGTGATGAAATAAGGTGAGAAGATCGTGTGCTCAGATATGATAGAAAATTAAACCCTTCGTGGGGACAAGGAAGGGAAGGAAGCATTAGTGTTCTATGAAGGTGTTCCATTCATGTGTGGAACATAGTTGATGAACTCTCCTTGTGCTTTGGGAAGGCAAACAAAGATTAACAACCCGCCCGCCCCTCCACCCCCGAACACTATTACTAATACTCTGCTGTGTTCACAGACAGGAGCCTAGCATAGCTGTCCTCTGAGGGGCTACACCCAGCAGCACTTCAAAACAGATGCTGAGACTCACAGGCAAATCCTGGGCAAAGCATAGGGAGTCTTGTGGAAGATTGGGAGGAAGGATAGAAGGACCTCGAGGTAACAGGAGCTCCACAAGAAGACCAACAGAACCAACTAACCAGAGCCCAGAGGGGCATGTGGAGACTGAAACACCAACCAAGGACCATGGACGGACTAGATCTAGGCCCCCTATACAGATGGAGCTGATGGGCAGCTCAGGTTTTGTGTGGGCCCCCTAGTAAGGGGAGCAGCTCTGTCTCTTGACATGGACTGTTGACTGGTTTTTGATCAGTTCCCCTGGCGAGGTTGTCGTGTAAGCCACAGGGGAAGAGAATACGCTTAGTCCTGATTTGTCATGACGTACGGGTGTGTGTTGGTGGCAGGGGACTCCCTTTCCTGAGGAGCAGGGGAAGAGGGAGGGAGGGTGGGAGTGGGAGTAGAGGAGGGAGTGAATAGTGAATAAATAATTAATTAAAATAATGGACGTTACTGAAACATGGAGTACACGGATCCCTGTGACACACTAACCATTACTGAGATAGAGGGACAGGATACTCAGAGAGGCTGGAGCACTGACTACACTTTGGGGAAACTCAAGTGTCAGTCTCACATCTGTGTGGAATCTTGAAGGCTTCAGCCTACAGAGATAAAAGCAAAATTGCATCAACACTCAGGCATATAAGTTGCTCTGAAGAAAAACATTAACCTGACTGAGGTCTTGTTTTTCCTGGCATATTCAATGACAGAAAACACATGTATAGAGCTTTTGAAAAATAGTCCATTTTTTATTCTAATTAGTATCCATATATGCAGAGTACAGAGTGATATCTCTGGGTCTGCAAAAGAGACAAGCACATATATTTATAAACTGGCCTCCAAAATATCTGTCTATGTCATCTTGTCAAAAGAGTAAAGACATAAGAATAGTCCGATTGAGTGGAACCAGCAGGAAGCAAGAATAAGGATCGAAAAAGTGCACAATCTTAAAATCACTATTTCATTTGGAGACCTGAATTAAATCCTCAAAGGCATCCAGAAAACACTGTTTATAATGTTTCAAACCATGATATGGAAACCCATGATCTGGCCCTCCAAAGACTTAGTAGCAAAGACAATAAAATGGGGCAAAACAAGGGGAAAAAAACGTGATAAATTCATTTTCCCAGTGAGGAAGCAAGGACTTTATCTCTGTAATGTGTTTATAGTTTTATTTTAAAGGCATACCTCTATGTTCTATTTTGCAAGATGAGTATTCGTCTAATAAATAATGAGGGTTGAAGAAAATAAAAACTAGCAAAGAAGAAAACACAGAGAGGTGAACTAGACCTGAAAAACAATAAAACAAAACAAAACTTTCAGATCTATGTGAATTTTAGTCTATAAAGAGCCCACTACATCTTTAAGCTTGTATCTGTGAGAAAATGACACAGAGCGAGGTAGTTAGTTGTGCAATCTCTGAGGTGACCACTCTTCTTGGGAAAATTGAGTCACCACTGTCTCCCACTGGGCCATAGTATATATAAGAGACAGGAAAGAAAGGTGCCATAGATAAACTCAAGGCTCTCCATGGTTCTATACAGCTATGACTGAGGAACACCAAATAGAGTTCAGGGTTTGCTTATAATAGAGATGTGATAAGAATGTTTTTCTTTTTCTTTTTCCCCTGGAGTTGAGCTTTGGTATGCAGCCGCAGATGTTTAAGTCAACCCTTCTTGGTTCCTCATCTGGAAGGTGTAGGCAAAAGACATATCTCGAAACCCTTGCAGAATTCAAAGACACTGGATATGCAGGGCTTTTAGCTTAGTGAGGGAAATGGTAGGTGTTTGATCAGGGCTATGTCCTTGTGTTTTGAGAACTATGAGATAAATCTATCTAAACTTCGATGGAAGGATGCTAGGTTAGCTGTCTAACAAACAGAGGGAGTGGTTATCTGGACTGATAGTTCCTGCTGTGTCTCTGGAAAGAAATAAACTGGGACAGAAAAGGGGGGGGGGTTGGTGAGAGGCTGATAGCCAGAGAGGACCTAGGATTTCTACTCATTGTCCTGCAGCCATTGTAGCTAACCACCTTGGTCAGTCTCTTGTTACCACCACTCCCAACTACCTGTACAATACATGGAGAGAAAAACGCCTTGTCTGCTTACATTTTCAATGACAAGGGTTATTGCTTTTTACTTTAATAGCTAACTTCTACCTCCCTTTCCCCAGGAAGGAAACAAGTGAATCTATTTATGGCTCCCTCTTCGTTTGGTTGCATAAGAGAAGCTCTTCTCGGGAAGGGTCCACTTCCGTACTTTGGAATTTTGCAGTCTAGAAAGGGAAACTCCTCTGATGAGTCACTGACCAAGCCAGGGCTTGGCTGACCTCAGGTTTTCAAAATCGAGCCTCCGGCTCCACATTCTTTGCAAAGTCTTCTTGGATTTCTCAGTATGTTGGAGTACCAACTAACAACATCCCTTCTGTCCCTCTTTCTGTATATGAGAAATCTGCTTCTGGGCCATATTTCCTAAACTTTCACTAGAAGGTCCTAAAGCAACAATGGCTTCTTTTCTCATGATCTCACAGGAGGTGGGGGATGTTGCCGTTGGCTTCTTTTTGCCTGTCTTGAGGTTTATCTGCATTCACACTGCTTCCTGGGTTCTTGCCTTTGCCGAGTTCCTTGCCATTATGAGCCTACTCAACAGTTGTGCTTTTAGATGCCTGTATTAAGATCCTTTTTTCTTGAAATATGCAGAAAGCCTGGTTTCTTTCTAGGTGAATGAAAAGCATTATTCTTGGGCAGTCTCTTAGCACCTCCTTGCTGTTACCATTCAGTGTTAACTTCAAAGTAGAACCACAAAATGTGAAGCAAAGCAGGAACTCTCAGTGGCCTCAGCTGCTGAGAGAGAGAGAGAGAGAGAGAGAGAGGAGGAGAGAGGAGGAGAGGAGAGAAGAGAGAGGAGAGAGAGGAGGCGAGAGAGGAGTGCGAGGAGAGAGAGAGAAGAGACAGAGAGGAGAGAGAGACAGAGAAGTACACCACCACCACCACCACCACCAGTGTACTGGCATACCTGTATAATTTTATTACTTACACGACAGAGGCAGAATATTGCAAGCCCAAGAACAGCCTGGTGTACGTATTTTATGACAATCTGGGCTACAGGGTAACATCCCATCTAAAGAAAGCTCAAGGACCGAGGTAGGCTGCTTGTCTAGCATATGTGAGGCCCTGCATTCTATCCTTGGCACTAGAGAAAGAGAAACAAGAGAAAAGAAAGGAAGGAAGAAAGAAAGAAAGAAAGAAAGAAAGAAAGAAAGAAAGAAAGAAAAGAAAGAAAGAAAGAAAAGAGGCCTTTAGGGCTGTCAGGAGTTGTGTGACTGACCCAGGCATATGCTGGGAGCTGCTGCTCAGCAAACGCCTCCTAGGGGGACCACAGCCAGCCAGGAGCGAAACTAACGAAACCAATAGTAGTAATGCCGATGACTCATTTCAGTTCCACAGGGTTAACCACTTAACAATTATTAATCAGTGGAAAACCAATTAAGTTTCCCAACCCCTGCCACTTGATAACCATGTTCTGGTTTTGTGAAACTTGCCAACAATCACTAGTTAAAAAGGAGGGTGAGAGCAGCTGGGCGCTGTGGTGCAGCTTGTAAGCACTCTGGGAAGCAGAGGCAGAGGCAGGCAGATCTCTGTGAGTTTGAGGCCAGCCTGGTCTACAAAATGAGTCCAGGACAGCCAAGGCTACACAGAGAAACCCTATCTCAAAAAAATAAATGAATAAATAAATAAAAAAGAGTGGGAGAACTTAGCTGGATTCCAGATGTTACAGGTGTGTAGCGTATGGGTCACCTTCTTTCAAGGGTGCTTTTTAATTAAAATTGTTTTATTTTTTACATATACATTTATATTATTACACATGTATACAATAAACTACCTACAGCAGGACAAACCATGAAACAGGGAGTGCAGGTTAGCAGCCTCCCAAATGAGAAGATGACAGAGACAGTTTGGTGCCTGAGCAGTCACTCAAAACTCTCTATAATGTTGGAGCATTATCTTCAGTGCAACAGATAGATATGATTCTATAGAAAGATTAGGTAAAATAGTTAGATAAGATATTTAAAAATCTCAGAGACATACAGAATATGGTATTTAAAAATGTTTTAATATTTTAAGGATTCATTGATAATGAGAAATGTTAACTCCTGGAAACACCCAGCCTACCTCAAAGAGGTAGATCGCTTCAAATGTGGTAAACAAGCCACTGGGAAAAATGTCCTTATTTCTACCACAGACAGAATTCTGCCCAAAAAGGGCAAGGTTGGATGCAGGCAGAGTTAACGGCCAAACTCTGCCAAGATGGGGTAAAGCAAGTCCTCAATAGTTCCTGCCTCACAAATATGCCTATTAGATATATTGGGCCAGAAGGCTAAAGTAGATGTTTCAAAGCTGCTCACAATCAGCACTTTGTCACCTTCACAAAGGAAGATGCATACATCAGTTTCCTCTTGATATATATATATATATATATAATCTCCACATGCAACTTAAACCAAGTATTGTCAAAGTTTATCTTCTGAGGCAGATAATAAATATCTTTAGCTGTGGTCATATGTCCTCTGCCAGAAATATTGTATTCTGCCATTATACAAAGATCTGCCATAGTTCTTTTGCAAATTAATGAGTGTAATTGTGTTCTAGCGAAACTTTATTTTCAGCAATAGGGTAAGCTAAGAGTTTTATAAGTTTATTCACTTGGTTTTTTGTAAATAAAATTAGTTCAAGCTGTAAAAGCCTTTTTTACTTAAAAATGTTTTATTCTCAAAAATCAGGGCCACGGGCTGTAGTTCACAGCTCTTTTGCTCTTACCTGACTCAGCAGTGCAGATTAGTTCCTTATCCAAATCTGAAAGCACTACCTTCGTTTATCTTGTCTTCCTTGAGTTCAGAAGTTGGTCTTGAAACAAGGGGAAAAAGAACAATTGGTCTGAAGTTTAAACTCTCTTTTACTGAACAAATGGTGAAGATGGAGACACCAACCTTTATTCAACCTCTGCAACTGTTGAGGGCTCTGTGGTATGAGTTGTCCATACATAAGGACATACAGGATATACAGGCGGGACACACTTGATAAGCATCACAGAAGAAGAAACTGAGGCACAAAGGAAATTTGGTCTGAAGGGCTGGATCACATCTGTTTTCAGAATCTCAGGCTCTTTTATAGCGGCTGGGCACAGGCGCCCAGGGTCTAATTTGAGGAGTGGGCAGAACTGATTAGGTTGGACAGCTCCCTTGAAGAATCATAGCTCATTCTGTCTGTCAGTCCAGGGGTTATACCAATTACTTTTTCTCTACCCCAGTTTTTTCTTACTTTTCTCCCATATTCTCCTGTATGTATTATTTAAAACATCTTACTACAGGTGTAATATACTTCATTCCTTGTGTAAAATGCGATGACACATACTATAAAGGACTTTAAGAGAGTGCTGTAAAGAAAGGTGATGATATTTAAGATGAACCAACAACAGATATGTGTGCATTGGCAGCATTTAATAAGTATTAGTGATTGTTACCAATAGTTCTATCATTGTTCACCAATTGCATTTGTTGGTCTAAGTAATTCCTTAGTAACCTTGACATTGCTTCTGACTTTTTCACTTAATAAATACCAGCTACATAGTTGTAGTCATTTTTTGTTTGTTAATGCCATCTGGGTGGGTCTTCTTCTTCAGAGAAGACTGAACCAGACGAGAACTCTCAACCCAACAGATGAGCCTTTCTCTGCCTTTGTCTGCTTTGGGATAATTCTTGGTCACATAGCACAGGGGCCACCTGTAGAATGCATTACTCAGGCCTGGTTTTTAAACAAGTCTCTCATAATTCACTACCAGGCTATCGTTCTTGCTAATCTGTGGACCCGAAGCCTTTCTGGAGTTCTGCACAATGATGCATGGCCCAGAGAATGCTTGGTCAAATATTTACACGGAAGAATGTGGCATTTCCTACCCTGCTACTCCGATTACCATCTGGCTCTTATCTTTCCCCATAAAAGGAAATGTGGAAATGTATTAAATTGTCAACACTAGAAAAATACAAGATCTAGAAAAAAAGCTGGGGGAGATTTCCCAATGTTCTACTGCATAATGTATCTAGGGGTAGGCAGCTGGAGAAAATGGCACCTAGGAGTCTGTGAGGCTGGTAAGTTCGTGAAGACAGATGCAACTTAGTTGTAATACACCCAAGTTTGCACTAAGTGGTGGCTTTGAGAGGGAGCAGAAGGCTCTCTGATCATTGCTTCTCTTACCTATTGTGCTTGACTGGACCATCAAAGGTACAGCAATACGAAGGGTCAGGAAAGGCCCTCATATTTTTGATAGGATACGTGTTTTCTGAGATGAAACATGGAATGCTACATGAGAGTGAACTAGCAGGCAGAGCTCTGAAGTGAAACTCTGGCAGGTCATGAAGTCTCTTGGTGGCCCTAGTCTCCTTGCATGTAAAAACTACACACACAGTGGCTTGGTATGTTGGAGTTTGTGTAAAAGTGATATAAGATGCTCTGTGCAGTATCCAGCATTATAATTGGCTGCTATGAACTAGTGACCCCACTGAGTTCTTGTACTCACAGCCAAGTGAGTAGAAGCCAGTATCAAAATGACTGTCCAGCTGCCAAAATCTTTAGCCACCCATAATTATCTCTTTACTTCATAAAATTTCAGGATCAGGTATTCTATTATAATAATGCCAAATAAATAAAAACATCTCTAAATACACTAGTTTATGTTGTAACTGATCATTATAATCAGAGTAATACATACATTGAGAAAAGAATATGCAGGTAATGTGGATAATTTCATATTAGAATTAGAAGATTGCTCAGAAACCAACCAGCACAAACTATTCTCATACATGGAGTCTGCAGTGTGACTTTCCACTTTTGGCCTCATGGTCTCTAACCTTGTAGGGTTCATAGCATACCTTTACTCTCTGCCTTGGGCAGCCTTTCACTACTTCTGGTAGTTTGAATGCTTTTTCTGTATTGAGCCATGATTTGTCTCCTGGTAACTGCCACACAGCCCAGTATAGACACAATCACACAGAACTGAGCAATCCACACAGTTTTGTAGGACACTGCCACTCTCCACTTCCTCCTTCCTTAAAAAATGAGATGATTATGGGGAAGAGAAAGAAACTATCAGAAGACAATTGAGAGATAGAGAAGTCAATCAACCGAATGTTCATTGGTTCAAAGTTAGATTAGGAAGGTATCAGATGCCAGAGTGTGCCTTGGGCTGGATGCGTACAGTAGAGTGTAGAGCCAATACAGGTTTCTCCTCTCTAACACCACACTGTCCTCACATTGCTCTGGTTCTCGTTTTCTTTTCACTTTGGCCACTATGCTTCAGCCATACTGGCCTTCTTTCTGTTCCTTAAATGTGTTATGTTCATTTTTATCTTAGGGACTTCACGAGTGCTGTTTCATCCCTTGAGAATCATTACCCACCCCCTTCAGTTGCTAACTCCTATGCTTCCTTTTTACGAATCCTTATGCTTGCTCTTAAGTATCTCTTTAACAGTAATGAGCCCCTTGACCCCTGAACCCGCGATATACCCCAATATGCCCACACATTACATTCTAGACTCCTCCTTTGTGGCAGTCATCTGACCTCTGGTTATGTAAATCTTTGCATAGTTCAGTATGTCCTGCCCTGTTCAATAGTGTCAGCTTTTCAGGAGCAGGGAGGATGGCTAAAGTGTTCTGTCTGTCACAAGACCTGAACATTGTAGCCCAAATAGAAGATGAGCATGAAGCAAATATTCCCCCCCCCCTTTTTAAAATCATCTTTAAAGAAAGCCATTTTCCAAATGGCTTTCTGAAAACAACAACAACAACAACAACACAATAGACAATGTGAAATTCTGAAGTGAATCATCCACTAAGTGCTAGATACTTAGTTAAATCTGACCCAGAGTGTGAAAGGGGTATAGCTTCTCTTGGCTGTTTAGTCAGTACTGAGCACATCAGTGGTCCCTGCACACTGCTGAGCACTTTCTCTTGGGTGCTGGTATGATAATGACTTTGATGGGGCAGTGTAACTTGGCTCTGTAGGAGGAACAAAAAGTGGCTGAACTGCAATTGTTACCTGCTTTAGCAGCTAAGCAAGCTTGGCTGATATCAAACCTCAGTTTCCTCCCTTCAGAATGGGGAGTTTCATCTTTCCAGAGTTTACTTACAAGCTGTTTACAAGACTCATATGTGCAAATGTGGATGTGAATGTCTCATAGAGAGATTGGCACTTAGCATGGGTGTTTAACAGACTATCAAGTATGAGGGCCAGTGTCAGATGCTAAGTGAGAATGCATGTGAGCTGACCCATCAGCAGCTGTCAGGGAAGCTCATGAGTACTTTCTCCTTTGCTAATGAATGAAGATCCTGATTTACTTCCTACGGCATAGACCAGAAGACGATGACCACATCTCTAATCCTTGTCCCTTCTTCACAAAAGACACCATCTTGACTAAAAGACAGGCAGGCCTCTAAGAGAGCCACACACCCAATGAAGCCTCTTTGAAAGAACCCGTGGTGATGCCATTTCTATTGGCAAGTGACACACTTGTTAAAGGATTCTTCTTTTAGGTACTCAATTGCCTTGAGCACCTACTATGTGTGACCTGAACTCTGTTATGCGTACTCCATTTGTTGCCTTGTTTATTCCTTACCCCATTTAATGAAAAATCTAGTATGAGTCCTATATTCATGATAAGAGCTAACAACTGAAACTAAACACCAAAACCCCAGGACAAAGGGTCAAGTCACTTTGCTCTTGTTGAGGCTCCTAGTAAGAAGCAGAGCTGGTATGTGAACCCACATCTTTCTTTCTTTTTAAAAAAATTTTTCAAAGGTGTGCACCACCACGCCCAGCTATATTTATTCATATATTATGAATACCATGTACACCTGCAAGCCAGAAGAGGGCATCAGATCACGTTATAGATGGTTGTGAGCCACCATGTGGTTGCTGGGAATTGAACTCAGGACCTCTGGAAGAGTAGTCAGTGCTCTAAACCTCTAAGCCATCTCTTCAGCTCCCCATTCCTGTCTGAAGCCACATTTCACCTACTTCAGCATACATTCTGTTCAGGCATCACTAAAACAACATTCCCACATAAGCAGGGAATTAGAAGCATAAGTAGGACAAACAAGTCTCCCTTTAATAATAGTGATGACAATATGAAAATTAGTACTGTGGCTGCCCAACAACTTCCTAGACAGTTTCCCCTGGGATGCCCAGCTTTCCACTTTGTTTCTATAGAAGCTCTACTTCTGATGCTCCCTTTTTCCTTTTGATGGTTCTTGAAGTCTCCTGGGCCATGAGGATGCTTAGTGGAGTGGAGAGAGACTGGCCTGGGAAGCATTTCTAGTCTTCAATCTGTACTAGGCCTGACCTTTTGAAATTCACTCAAGGCCACAGAGCCTCAACTTTTCTTACATGTAAAAGAGGTATAAGTGCACGACTTTCCTGCCTACAATACTGGATTTTGAGATGCTCCACTGAGATGGCTGTTTCACATGGAGTTCAAAGATACTATCTGATGTCTAGGCAGAATTCACACTTTGCTCCCACTTTCTTGCATCTCATCAATCATCTCTAGCTCCAATTCCTGATGAGAACTTAAAACTGACATGTCCAGAAAACTAAACCTTCCTTCCTGTGTTGTTTATGTATCCAGAAGTGTCAAATATTTGCATTTACGGATGTTTTCTTGGTGGAGAACTGCATTTTGATGCTGGCAGCTCAAGGCGCCACTCTGATAAAATTTATTTGCTTTCATTGACATACTGTGAATTCTTCATTTGCAGACAGCTTTGTTGCACAAACGCAGCCTGTCTGGCGCATCTTGTCATTGTCAAAATGAAAGCCATGTATTGCAGGGACTAATGGCTTCATGGAGACACTCATTTCTGCTATTCTCAAAAGCTGGCTTCAGCAGTTTATGTCACTGTCAGAAACCCTTGATGGAATTACAGCCTTGAATTTCACTTTTGTTCTTGTTTATTATCTGAAAAACCTCTCTACTCAACTCCCTCTAGCTTATCTGAGAAAACACAGCTAGCCACAAGTGAGCCATGTGGTCTAGTCAATTACATTTCTACAATTTCATTAGATGGCTGGATAAATTAACTTTAGTAGACATGGTTGACAGTCTTGAGTATTCATCAGTCTTCCAGAGTATCTAGTTTCCTTTTCTAGCAAAGCATCTGTACCAAGAGTAAAATGAGGAGTCACGGAGGCTGAGTTGCTGGGTTCTGATTCTATGAGTCCTGGAGGTTACCATAGATATAGATCCTTTTAGTCTTGGCTAGCAGCAGGAATGCAGTGCATGGAGCTCAGGGCAGGGCTGGAGGAGCAGAGGCATGGGAAGTTTCTCAAGGTACCCTCTCAGGGGGCTTTCAACTGTGCACTTGACTTCCCAGGTAGATAGACAAAAAGCAAAGAGACCTTTTCCCCACCAAGGTGGGCTAATCAAGCAGCAATTGGTCTAAGGAGAAGTGGCTCTTGGGCCATTGTCATGGGAAAGAGATGTGCTGGGAGACTTTGTGACCATGCTACAAAAGGCATTCAGGCCAAGCTCAACTGTATACACCAGCCTCAAAGGCTGCTAACAGACGAAGAAGCACAGTTTGAACATTTTAATTAAGGAGGCAATATCCAGTATTAGGTTTTGTTTTGTTTTTCAGTGTTAGATTTTTCAAGGCAGCTTAGCAGGTACTTTAGAAGCATGTCAAAAGATTTACGACTTATTTATATTATCACTGTATGAGGTATGGACCATATACTTTTTAAACTTAGCATGTGAAGAAACCGAATCATGTCAGCACTAAAGGATACATTTCTCAAATAGTGGAGGAGGCTTCACCTCTATTTTAATGCCAAATCCTTTAGTTCTCTTTGGTAGAATCCCTTTGAAACCTTGAGGTCTTATGGACTTCAATGGATAGTTAAGAAACCTTTGTTTGGATGACTTAAAAGGAATTCTGTCTATAGTTTGGGTGTTCTTCCAAGACTCTGAAATGGATGGAGGCCAGCACTGATTCAGTAAAATTTAGGTCACTGGAATTTAACACACACTACAGTATCCATGGAAGTGACTGAAGGAGAGAGAGAGAGAGGGAGAGGAGAGAGAGAGAGAGAGAGAGAGAGAGAGAGAGAGAGAGAGAGAGAGGAGAAGAAGAAGAAGAAGAAGAAGAAGAAGAAGAAGAAGAAGAAGAAGAAGAAGAAGAAGAAGGAGAAGAAGAAGAAGAAGAAGAAGAAGAAGAAGTTCCAGTCTTTACAAACACTATTAGAATAAGTGTGGTTTATTGAGCCTAAAGAACCCAATTCTCTGATACAATCTTCTAGAGATCTACAATGTTGTATCTCATTTTAGACAAGAGCAGCACTGTATGCTGTATGAACTGGAGGTCTATATCCTGAGTTGTATTTTTCAATGATTACAACAACAAATTGTCACTTTTTAGTAACACTGGAAGTCAACCAATCTAGTTTTGGAAAGGCTCATTCTTTGAACCTTGGTTTTCATACCTTCAAAGTTCATTAATACCATCTTCCCACTGTAAAGACAGATAACGAAGTTAGCATACAAACTAGAGTGGGCTATGGTGCATAGCGGGTGCTTAATAAAACTTATATGGTATTGGAGTCAGTTCTTCTTTCTTTTGTGTCTTGGATATTGTATCTGAAAGATCAGACAAAAGAGATACTAACTCTCTTTTAGTTCCTGAGTCCCTCTATCCAATACGTGAACCGGAAGACCTTCTTACCCTTTGTTCCTTTTTATCTAGGTGGTTTCTTACTGTAGAGTCAACTAATCAAACTTCTGCATCCAGAAGTCTAGCCTGAAGCTAAAGCCATATATTACCAACATCCAGAAGAAAAATGAAGGTAGAGGAAAATAAGTTTTTGGCCCATAAAACATCAATTTATTTTTCAACATAAATACCATAATTCTCCTCAGTTATATATATGTATATGCATATATACATATATGTATATAACTATATATGCATAATTCTTATTATATTTTAGTATGAAACAAACTTAATCAGACTATAAATTTAAAACTTATTTTGAAAGGAGTTTTTACATTTATATAAAATGAACTATGACTAGTGTACTACAAAAGTACAGAGATTTTGTAGAATGTAAACAATGAATGTCGAACTCCAGTGGTGTTCCCGAATGCAAGGTGCATTGCATCACAGTTGGTTTTGGTGAAAACAATCTTCTGATACTGAAATAAACATTTCAACTTTTTTTTCTTCATGGCCATGTTTGGGGTTAGTCAGAAATCCCTGACGCTTCCTGTTTCCACACTGACTGAATTAGGCTGGAATCATGGTAACCATAGAAAACTGTATAGAAAACTTTCTGCTAGAAGATGTTGAACCATTTATGTAGCTTCAATAACAGAGTAGATACCCTGAAAGAGTTTATGACTCTGAGGTTTGTGTGGTAGAGATCAACTATGCTGAAAACAATGCCTCAAAGAATGTGGGAGGCAGAATAAAGCAGAAATTTGTCCCTTGTGCAGTTTATTTGCCATCCCCAACAAATCAAGAGAGCCCTAGGAAGGCCCTTCAGAAGTGTCCTAGTTGGAGCTTTGGAGAGACACTATCCATATATATTTTCATGGGAATGCTCCATTTGGAAAGAGTTCCTGGTAGAAAGCAAAAAGATGCCTGCATCCCAGGGTCACACACAGCCTACCACACCTTCCTCTACAAGCTCAGTAGAGCCGACATGTTGTCTTGACTTTTCCATGTAAAGCTAAAATCTGTTCACCTCACATCACATTCACTTTACCCACAGTACTCACCAAGAGTGAGCGCACTCTCTAGTCCCAGAGAATGCCAACCAAAGCAAACAGGAGTTTGTTTTGCTCATGACTATTTGCCCAGTTTTAGAGCAGGGCTAAATATAATTCAGGTGGGAAACATGGAAGCTCCAGGCGCCTATGTAAGTTAATTCTTCACAACTATCAAGAGGTCCTGATACTATTCCTGTTTTAAAAATGAAGACACTGAAGTAGAGAAAATGGAATTATCTGGCTAACACCAAGAAACTAGGAAATAGACTCAGTACCTGAACGTGACAGATAGATTCAGATTGCAAATTCAACTCCATGTCTTAGCACATCCTCATTCAGTGCAATTATCTCTTTCCTCCCTTCTTGCTTCTTTGCATTGACCTACAATTTACACAATCACTGCACAGCTGGGCGGCCCAGAAGCCTGTTTAAATCTTTACTGTCTCACAGGTTCAGCTCAAGAAAGTCAAGCTCCAGCTCAGGCGAGTTCAAACTCTTCTTGCTGGCTTCTCAGTTCTAGCTCCCTAGAACTTGACTGAGTTGTGTGACCTATCTTTCTGTGCATCCATTTATCTACTCAGATGCTACTAATTTGTGGTACTATCACTCAAGCATTACTTCATGGATCATGCTGCTTTTCCTGAATACAAGGCAGTGCAAATGTAGGAAAACAAAGTCTGCAAAAAAGGTTATGTGAAGCAACTAGGAAGCCATCTTAAATTGTACCATCTGATGGCTGTTTGGTCCTTATTGCAGCGTGGGTGGTGGATTAAAACATTTCTGTTCTGTAGATTTAGGGACAGTCATTTGGAATTTGGGTAGATATTTCTCATGTGCTTTTTCTCTGTTTGACAAATAAAAACCAGAGGTACAAAGTAAGAAGATATAAGATCAACCCTGTCCTGTAGCAATGCAAAGAAGCTAGATTGTCACTACAGCTTGGATACAAGATTACAAATCCAAGTGCTCTTCAAAATGTTAAATACACAAGTCTTGTCTACCCTTCTTTGAGCAAGAGGATAGGGGTCACCTTTAAGAAAAAACTAAATATTTAAAAATGTAAAGTCAAGATTACTTTTTTGTTTTTGGTATTTTAAAAAATATTTTATTCATTTATTCATATTACATCTCAATTGATATCCCATCCTTTGTATCCTCTCATTCCTCCCTCCCTCCCCGCTTTTCCTCTACTCTCCTTCCCTATGATGGTGACTGAGGGAGATCTCCTCCGCTTGTATATGCTCATAGGGTCTAGAGCCTGACCTCTAGAACATAGCTTTCAACCCGGAGACATGTATCTTGGAACATCTTCTGATCAGTCTGTAGAAGACATTGTGTCTTTACTACATGACTGAGGAGCAGTGTTTCAGTGCAGATGACCATAGGTGATTGAACAAACAAGACAACTTTCACCTGAGAGGAGGAATCCAGAAACATAGTTCCTTTTGAGGAGAGATGATCTAAGAGCATGCATATTAAGTTCTGTTTCTCATGGGATGAGGAATTCACCTGTGTCTCAGAATTATCAAGCCCTTCTTGTCTGTGGCTTGAGAGCTATCACTACAGCCAAAGCAACAAAAGGTGTGACAGGGGCAAAGCCTCACGATGAGGATCCATTTGTCCTGTCCCTTTGAAATGGAGCAATAATTTGAGATAGCATTGACAAAGAAACAAACAAGAAAATGAACTAGTCATCTCCCCAAGGTAACAAACCAAACTAACAGAAATCCTTAAATAACAAAATAAGTTAACTTCTTCCCAAAACTTGGGTTAAAAGTGACTTCTATCTGTTTCTCTCCAGGAAATGTACTTTTCGGATGGCAGCTCTGAGACTACTGCATTGAAGAGACAAGATAGGAAATTGATGGGGGAGGATGTCTGAGGACCTCATCTGATGCCACCTAAAGAAAAGACGAGCCCTCTCTGCTGTGGGTGAGCCATATTGATGCTGCATATAAGTAGATGATTACCGTGTATTTATGTGTTGTATTGGACTGACGGTTTGCTGCAAAACTCACCATAACAGTAGCAAGCCTGCTTGTGACAGTTGAGATATAAGCCACAGTCCACAGTATTTAATGGGGACAAATGCAATATTTTACTTTTAAATTCAAAGAGCTACAAGTAGAATGCATAGAACACAGAAGTCACTTCATCTTTATTGTTGAATAAAGTGATGAGGAGATGAAGGAGTACCATTGGTGAGATATCCAGGAAAGAATGCAATTGGGCTCTGTAACTGATCCTATCCCTAGTTGGAACCAATCTTGTACTGATGTTAACAAAACAAAACAAAACAAAAAAACAAAAAACAAACAAACAAACAAAAAAACTAGAACCCCTATCCAGATCTAGCCAATGGACAGCATATTCTCCACAGTTGTGTGGAGAGCAGGGACTGACTAAGACATGAGCTCTGGTGCCCCCTGTTTGACCACTTCCCCTTGGTGGGGAGACCTGGTGACATTCATAGGAAGAGTGAGCAGGCTACCAGGAAGAGACCTGATAGGCTGTGATCTTATAGTGGAGGAAGACGTCCCCTTCTGTCACAGACCTAGGGGAGGGGACTAGAATGAAAGAGGGAGGGGGGATGGGAAGATACAAGTGAAGGAATAACAATTGAGATGTAATCTGAATGATTACTTAAATAAAAATTTAAAATAAAATCTGAAGAGCCCAAGTAAAATGAATGAAAGGTTTTCTCTTTTGCCATGACTATGAAGTTGCTAAGAAATCTTAGGATAATTTTGGGCATGCTCATGTGAACGAGATTATCAACTGCAAGAGGGCAAGTTTGACAGAGAATCTTTAAAGTCAGTTCCAGGGAATGCTTAGGGATATGTGGTCTTCAGCTTGCAGAACAGAAGGAGAGACAGAGAAGACACTTAAAATCCTTGAAGGGAACAATAGGCTTCTTTTCAGTTGGCTAAAAGCACAAGGGCCACTGTTATAAAGCAGCATTGGCAAGCCTTTCCTATAGACAGATAATAAGCAATTTACACTTTGGAAGCCATACGGCCTCTCTTATAGCTACTTAACTTTGTCTTTGTAGCACAAAACTACCCATGATCAACATGTCAATTAACTAATATGACTGTGTCCCAATAAAGCCTTGTTCACAAAACTGATGCTAGGCCCCATTTGATAACAGATAATAGCTTCCCTCCAGTACCCATATAAATTCTTTTCTTTTATGAAACCTCAAGCTTCCTAATAAATAAGACTGTTCAGAATTGTCTAGGGGAAAAACCCAAAATATCATTGGCCTATTGAAATAGCTTGGGTGAATGAGAATGGCACAAAATAATGCCAAGATATATATGTACCAGGCAAAGTACTTCTCTTAGAAATATATAAAGAGCACTTATACCTCAAAAATAACAAGACATCCCTGTAAGCAGGTAAATGTTATGAACTGATTTCCCATGAAGGGAAACATAGAAATTGAAAATAAGTGTCCATAAAGGTGGACTATATGATTTTCATGAGGGAAATGCAAATTAGAACATCAATGAGCTGTCCCTGTACCCATGAACATGACTAAAATGAGGAAGATGATGCCATTTGTCCATGTTAAGTGTAAGCAATTAAGTCTCTGAATTGCTGGCAAGACTGTAAAAGTCCAGGTCTCTGAGAGGATCTCTGTGACACCTTTATACAGGGTTCAGCATTTACTTCTTGCCATCAACGCACCATTGTTATCCCAAGCATTTAGTCAAGAGAATATACATTCACCAAACTTGTATATAATATTTATAGCAACTTTACTTGTGATTACCAAGCTGGAAGTGGCTTTAAACAGGTGAATAGGTAAATACACTGTAATGTGTAGATACAATGTATTTCTGATATATAATATATAACATAAACGTACACACACATATTCATTAAGTGGAATATTCCATAGTAAGGAAAGACAAATTGTTAAAACTACCACAAGGGCATCTTACCGTATATTGAGGGAAAGCCATCAGACACAAAACATATTCTATTATATTCCATATACATGAAACTCTAGAGAACAGAAATTTGTCTACACCAACAGACCAGATGAGTAAAGAACAGCTTAGTAGTTCTATGGGTGTGGAGTTAAAACTGACTTACTTTAAAGGGCTGTGAAAAAACTTACACATTTCAAGGACAATTTTGAGGTTGTGTCTGTGGGAGTGGCTAGAAAACTATACATTTACAAACTGTGCCAGCTACTTAATGTAGGCAATTTTTTTTTTGCATGCAGATTTTGATGTGATAAAAATTGAATTTAAAAAGCCAGAGGCTGGGGGAATGGCTTGGCCAATAAAGTGCTTGCCATGCAAGTATGAGAACCCTAGTCTAACTTTCAGAACCTACATTCAAATGAAGCTCTGTAGAGTGGTACACATGCGTAATCTCAGCTCTGGGGAAGGTTGTGTGGAGATCACTGGCTAGCTGTCCTTGTATACCCAATAAGCTCTAGGGCAGTATGCCCGCATGTATACCTGCATGTACGTGCACCTCTACACACAGATAAAGGCAAATGGGTACCCACTGGGTATATTAATGCCTAATATTCCTTTGCAGTTATATTGGTCCTGCGCTCAGTTCACTCTGCAGCTGTCTTGTGAAGTAGCTGTGGTGCTGTTTCCACACGATTGCTGGGAACCCAAGTCTTGGGAAGTGACAGTGTTACAAAAGCCGTGGACTAGTTGTTTCCAAAGGTTTTGAGCCAAATCTTTCAGACCTCAGAGTCCACACTTACTAGTTAGAAAGTTGGGTCCTATAACCTCAAAGGTCATTCTCTTTTGAGATTCTAACATGATTTAAAGACATCAGTTGACTGGTGCTGGTGTTGAGCCATCAGGTAAACAAGAGCCCACTGCCTCATTTTCACACATTGCTGAATCATTCGGAGAATAGCACTGTGGATGGCCAGTTAACACGACAGTACTGAACCTGAGAAAATGAGCCAAAACTTCCTCTGGGCCTGAATGTGGTTAATTTTCTGTTAGCATCCATCTTACTGTGACTTCACAGAAGGCTTCTAAGACCTGGCTCAAGCTTCAGTGCACTAGTATTCTTGTCAGCTGCTATCTTCTGACAATGACTTCTGGCAATTTCACAGTCCCACGAAGATCTCAGATTATAATACAGCTGGTTGAAGTACTTGATGATTCTGATACTATGCTCTTGTGGCCAGGGTTGGAAATACAGATCATTCATGAATGTATGATGGGGGCGGGGGGCGGGGAAGAGAGGCTGTAACCACAGGGAATTTAAAACAGATCTTTTGCCACTTCTAAATGCATGGACTGATAATTTTATAAACCAGGGAAAGGCGAAGCCATGTGACAGGAACACAACAGACAGAGACACAGCATTGGATAAAATCAAGTCAAAAATTATGTTATCCCCTCAAATTCGCCAATGAACCAATCCGATCTGTCACTGATATTCACCTTTATACGATGGTCACATTGTATCTGCAATCAGAGAGCAGAGGGAGATGAATGAATGCTGCTCCTTTTGGGGGGGATCAAAAATCACGGAATAGTTCTATTTTTCTTTCAGAAGGAGTCTTCCTTCTGCAGTTAAACTACTCTGAAAGTGCCCTTATAGAAACGCACGCAGCTGTGTCTCCTTAGTGACAAATCAAGTTGACAATGAGAAGTAACTATCACAAATAGAGTGGAGAATCCTCTTCTGAGTAGAAAAATAATTCTAGTTGCTTCCAGCAAAATTCTATTCATATCAATTCCACTTCGCTGTTATATGTGCCTTTCTTATCCCCACCACCTCAAAGTGTTGCCTCAAAGGGTTCCATATTGTAATATTGAATGCATCTGATTTCACCTCAGAGATCAGTATTTCCTTTTCTAAAATAAAAGACGAGACTGTTTATATAGCAGATCTATTCAAGTCTTTTTATATTTCTTTTTAACACTGAGGCAGGCTATGAAGCTCAGGGTGTTTCTCTCGCAGCCTCATGAGCACTTGGATTACAGGCATGCAGCGCCAGGCTCTGCTTATTTCTACTCTAAGATTCTGCACTGCACATTTCCGAAGGAAAATCTCTTCCATGTCAATGTCTTGGGGATTCTAAGGGGGAAAAAAAGACATGTGTCCATAGGTATAGAGAAGTATAGTTCTTGAAGACAGTATTGTTGAGAGTTCATGGGTGCATTTCTCTGCTAGAAAAAAAAAAAAAAAAAAAAAAAGAGAGAGAGAGAGAGATAAAATCTACCAAAGGGATCTTGGGCCTCTGGCTCTTACAGTCTTTCCATCACCTCTCCCATGATTCTGGCTTTCACCCTTCATCAAAGACACTTCTTTTTACCACAGATGAAAGCTATTACAGAGCTAGACAACCAGTCAAAATGCACAGAGTACGTGACTACTGTGAGCTGCTCAACCCCAACCGCTACCTCTTCAATGCAATCCTTACAACAAAAGTTCAATTCAAGATTTTCAATCCACTGAAAATTTTTTATGTGTATGGATATTTTGCCTGCATGTATGTTTGTGTACCACATACATGCAGTGTCCATGGAGGGCAGAAAGGGGCTTCATATCCCCTAGAAATAGAATTACTGATGGTTGGAAGCCAACTAGTGGGTGCTGGGAATGGAGGCTGAGTCTTCAGAAAGACCATCCAGTGCTCTTAGCTGTTGAGCCTCCTAACTCTATACGTTTTGATGATGTATATTATTGGTCTTTTCATATCTTATTTAAAAATTTGAAAATACTTAATAGAAATGTTTTAAAAGAAAAACTAACATGAGTCAGTTGTGAAATTTATTTCAAATTAATTTTAATCTTTATTTTATAAAGATGGTGCACATTAATGTATAACCCTGAAACATCACCCAGGTATGTGGTTATGTGGTCACTCTTGGAGAATGGGCTCAGAGATTCCTCCTGATTCACCTGCAAGTTGGAAGCTTTGAATAGCTATGCAGGGTACTTGCTTTACCATGCTTCTTCAGTCAGGAAGATGTATAACAGCTATCTCTGAATGCAAACTCAATACAAGTGACATGCCCTAACCCTAAGGAGCAAATGACCCCAAAATTCTATCTCTATTTTCTCCTTTTGATTGACACCGGGGGCTAAGAAGGGGTGTTGGTGAGAAGAGAACACAAAGGATTGATTCTTCTTTGTAGTGGCCATAATTGTGGCTGAATTGGGAGTTATATGCTTGCAGCATGAGGCTACTGTTAGCTTGCCTGTAACCAGTCCTGCAAGTACCTAGCTTGCTACCCACTGCCATGGTAACCACTCCCTTTTAGACAAGTTTGTTTCACTATGACGTTCTGGCTTCAGCCACATACATCAACATTTTAGGTTTTGTTTTTTTTATTTGTTTGTTTTAATAATTTGTGTTTTTGTTAGTTTGTTGGTATTGGTTTTGGACACAGAGTCTCCTACTGCAGCCCAGGTTGGCCTTGAACTTCCAGCAGTCTTCTTGCCTCAGTCTACTGAGTGCTTAGACTATGACCATAAGTCACAATATACAGCTCCCACACACATTCTAAGTGATGGTTACACACTTAGTAGACAGAGGGAACAGGGTGGGGTAGCTCTGGGGCTAGTACTAAAGGGTCAGTTGAGCAATGTGAAGACTAAGGAACAGATTGGAGGCAGCAGAGCAGCTGGATTTGCTTACTCTGTGGGTGGAGCTGTAGAGGGTATTTCAGATGCTTGGGTGACTAACTCAGTGAAAGAAAGGAAGCCTGGTTTCTAATTTTATCTTCTTGTGGCACTTCACCAAAAAAGCCCCTCAAGGTGGCCAGAAGTCAGAAGCCCTCAATGGGGAGAAGTGCTAGAGTAAGAAAGTGACGTGCAAAGGTCCAGTGGGCATGAAGAGAGCAGGTTGGGGGGGAGGGGTGAGGCAACATGTGGCTTGTCACCTGGGCCCCTGCCTTTCAGTGGTCCTTAGAGTTCCCTCCTGCTCCTTGTTTGCATGATGTACTGCCCCTTTGGTGGTGGTGGTTTTGCCTGTTCAAGGAAGACGACTGCTTTAGGAAAAGAAACCAGAAGATTTAACTTTCAGAAGCTCAATTGCTCTCTCCCTTCCTTCCTCCTTCTCTTCAGGCCTTCTTTCCTCTTGTTTTCCTAAATAGGGAACTTGTTGGAGGGTTGGGGTTCAACCCTCGTGAGCAGCAAATGCTTCCTGAGTGTTTACATGAGTACTCCACCTGACCCCAAAGACAAGGTTTCCCTGTGTAGCCAAGCTGTCTTGAGGCTCACTCTGTAGACCAGGCTGGCCTCGAACTCAGAGATCTGCCTGCCTCTGCCTCTTGAGTGCTGGGATTAAAGGCATGCACCACCACTGCCAGGTAGTTTACACATCTTACTTGGTGCTAGTCTTCTTATGATGGAAGGCCTAGGCAGTATACTGAAGCTGGTTGTGGTGTTAAGGAAGTGCAATGGCTTGAAGTCTGCCTGGCTTTGTGATTCACTTAGGATTTCTCCAAACAAACCTTCCCAGTTTCACATTGTAGGTTTTCAGGTTTTTTGCATTTGCAGTGGAGCAGCTGAATGCTCAAGACAGGGGTTATCTAGAAGAACAGCTAAGTTGAGGACTCGTCCTCAGTACCCTTGACTGGGTAACCTCCCCCCTCCCACATGATTAAAGAGAAAAGGAGAAAAATATTTTCTTGCTTGCACAGAAGTAGATGGAGATAGAGTTAATGATGTTAAATGAAGTAAGCCACGCTCAAGTATATGTTGTCTTATTTGTAGAATAGTGATAACAAAAGCAGACATGAAGGCATGAAGACTATTGAGGAAAACAATGGGGACCAGCAAGAAGGTTATGAAGTCTGCATATACTCAAGGTGCATGATATGTGTATGTGAAAATTCTGTGATGAAACCCATTATTTTATGAAATTAACGTCCAGTACCTAAGAGAATATTAAAAATTTGAAAAATATGCCAAATGGAACAGAAAAGAAAAAAAGAGGAGTTTTGTTTTGTTTTGAGACAAGTAGTTTTAGGAGGGCCAGAACTTGCTCTGTAGACCAGACTGGCCTTGAACTCACAGAGATCCCCCTGTCTCAGCTTCTTAAGTTCTTAGAATAGGTACATTCACCCCTACATCCAGTTGTTTTTGTTTTTAAGTCTCCACTACCCAGGGAGGAAGAAACCAGATATTTCATCATCCCCAAGTCTTTGACATGATTTATGATTCAACCTCATTGTCATAAATTTATTAAGCAAGCAAAACACCAAACAAAGACTTCAGAGGCACAGCTAAAGGATCAGTGCCTCAGGAATACCTTAGCTCCCATTTACTTATTTAAGTTTTCTGTTTGTTTTTGCTTTTTTAAAAAAACACGTGGGTGACGTGCATACGTATGCATGTCCATTGGATGTGGCAGAGCATTTATATGTATGCACACACGTATGCAGAAGCATGTAGAGGACCAAGGTTGATGTCTAGGGAATTGTTTAGTCACTGGCCATCTTATTCCTTGAGGCAGACTACCTTGCATCGATCCTCTAGCTCTGGAATTACAGGCAGCTACTTTACCTACCAGGGAATCACATGAGCCCTGAGAGTCAGA
Source organism: Acomys russatus (assembly GCF_903995435.1). Classification (NCBI taxonomy): domain Eukaryota; kingdom Metazoa; phylum Chordata; class Mammalia; order Rodentia; family Muridae; genus Acomys; species Acomys russatus. Next base: position 21,475,261 of record NC_067153.1, on the reverse strand, counting down.
AATCTTGTTTTTATATTCGAAAGGCAAGGTTGGCTATCTACTTCACCTCTAAAGCCTCACACTTATTTCTTTAAGGTTCTTGACATACCCTGCAATGGGCTAGATGCTCTGGGACAACGGTTGGAGAAGGTCTACTCCTTGCTTGGAATCTTTCTGACTTTTCTGTATCAGATTTTCCAAGGGGGACAAGAAAGGACCCAGAGCCTACAGAGCTTTTGTAATGTATGAACTGTGTGAGACACTTAATGGAAAAAAATTTTTTTTTTTTGCATGACCCTTGACAAATAGGGGTCATGACTTTCATGGATCCTGAAAGTGTTAAAGAACAAAAATATCTTAAAGCAATGAGCTCTTCCAAGACAGCAACTTATTTGGACAACATGCCTCTGGCTGCATACAGGGGCCAGCCTCATTCTCTCACAACTTCCTTAACTCTGCTGAGCATTCCGCATTTGAAGCTCACCGACTCACCTGGAAATCTGTTTTCTGAAAGTAAACACAGACACCCAGGTCAATGTCCCTGTCTCCTCTGAGTCTTCCTGTTATGTTTCCCATACTGTCTTCCTTGGTGTCTTAAAAGAGCCAGCTGTGCTCCAGTCTTGTGCCCCGCCTCCCCCCCCCCCCCCAACCCCCAGTTCTCTCTGTAAGCCTGTGGATGGCTCAGATTCTGTTCCCTCGGGCTGCTGTGAGGCACTCTGGTATTTCTCCCAAGGAGGGGGTGAGACTAAAGAGCCTTCCTTAATTGGGGTGTGAGCACACACATGCTTACTCTGAACCGCCTCTCATAGTCACAGCTTCGATGCTTTGTTCCTTAACGATCATGCGGAGAGAGGTGTTTGGACACCGTATTAATGATAGCTCTGCATATGTACAGAGCACATTCCGCTTTCAAAGGCATTTATAAACACTGCAAGATGAAAGCTGGAGCTGCTCATCTTGGGAAAGGGGAAAGTTAATCACCACCATGCAAGGTCCATGGGGAAGGCCACGGATTCTGAGAGCTGCGAGGCATGTCAGAGTTCACCAAAGCAACCTCCCAGGCCTCCACCAGGAGCAGGGTAAAACGTTTCTTACAGCCTACTTTGCAAGTAAATCCTATGCTTGTGTAATTTTCAGGGATTTTTTATGCCTTTCTTTCTGCCTGTCTCGTTTCTTCCTCCCTCTCCTTTCTCCTCCTTGTCTCCCCTTAAAACCGAGACTGCTTTATGCCCCTAAGTTTGAGGTGGTTTGTTATCTATTGATAATTGTAATACCCAGGCTGACTGGGGTAGCCAGTTGTACTGTATCCCATGACCTCTAATGAAGTAAATATCACAGAAACTGCTCCTCACTTTGGTACCCTTCTTTGAATTGCCGATCTCTGATCTAAAAGACCTGGGGCTTCCAATGTCATTCCTTCAGTTCTTTCAGGTAAGCATTACGCCATCCTGTAGTGTTCTTTCAAGCATCTTTTTTTTTTTCCTTTTTGAAGGAGACAAGTGATTCTAGTCTCCAAAGCACTGAGACAAGAATGCTGACCAAGCTGCCTTTTTTTTCTCCAGGTTTATCAGAGAAAAAAGGAGCATTCACAAGATGGCCATCATTCTTGGCTACACTGAGTGTTTGAGTGGAGGAGCTTCACCCAGAGTCAGCAATGTAGAGGTACTTCTTACAACACCTGTGTGTCGGGAGACATTGCTGCAGAGAAACAAAGCAGCCGACCAAAGGCCTACAGCCAAGAGGCAACCGAACTTGTATTTTAACCCAGATGTGTCTATACTGAGAGCCATATGTTACTACTGCATGGCACACAATGGGTGTTTAAGAACTAGTCAAAGCACCTTTCCATTCTTTCTCCCCAAGCACCCCTCCCATCACTTTCCCATCCTAAATTTCTCATGTTTATAGAGTAAATCTACCCAGAGATCAGTAACGTAACTAGTACTTTTATTAGCGTTTGGGATGTTCCATGTGGTTACCCATTTTTTTTCCATTGGATCCTCAATGACCTATTAAGTGCGCTGTTCTAATTTCTGTTGTGTAAGTGAAGGAAGAGCCATGGCAGGGCCGATTATTCCCAAACTGCTGCTGGGAAGAAGCAGGACTTGGCCTCAACTTGTTCTCTATTCCCAATAGCCTGTTCCTTTGTGTTAGATCCTTTATTCTTTCTTACTCGTTTTCCTTTTGTTTTCCTTTTGCCTACTTTTAGTGCTTGGAGATAGGGTCCCAGGTTGGTCAGCAACTCAATATGTAGTATAGTCAGAGATCAAGGCAAGCCTTCTGCCTCAGCCTGCCATGTGCTAGAACTACAAGTATGAGCCATCATCCTTGGCTTCATTATTATTTTTGATAAAACGATATGACCAATGTCTCTAAATTCAGATATCAACATTGCTAGTAAAAAAGGACCAATATTCAATGAGTTATTAATCTATGTAGTTATACCATGAATAGCTATATGATTTCAAGAGTCCCGTCTCCATCATACCAGATAACTAGTCTTCACTAAGGTGATCTACAGGAGAGGTATCACCGGGATCATTGCCAAAATCTGGAGATTTGCCTCCATATTTGTTAAGAAACCATGAATGAGAAATGATTACAATACTACTACCGTGATAACAACAGAGGCTATTTTGAAGTGTTCCTATGTACCTCTTGGTACTGAGTACTATATATTTGGCTTCTTATAGTTTCCTCACCAGCATTTTGTTACATCTGTCTGTGAGGAAGCTCAAGGTCTGTGACGTCAGGGTGGACATACAGAAGAATGCCCATGTTGGGTACTTCTGACCCCTAAGCCTGCACACATAATTAATACATCACACAGGAAATTAACCCTGACCTGGATAAAGATAATGGATTTCCATGTATCTAAACAAGAAATTCTTATATCCTGGTACGAGTGGGGATCTTATCTAGTCCCTTTGCAAAGTTTCCTGAATACCAAACCTTCAGTGACACAGGTAGAAAGAGAAATGGGGAGTAGATGGATAGTACTTTCCATATGCCACATTTTAGTGGGGGCCATTTTTGTGCGCCTGCACACACGTGTTTGCGCACCCATGGAACACATGCAGAGGTCAGAGGATAGCCTAAGGTATCAGCCTTTCCTCCCATCGTTTTTAGGACAAGATCCTCTGATTTTGCTGGTGCATGCACTAGCCAGATTTCGAGGGTTCTTTCATCACCTCTGACCTTGTGCTAGGAGTGCTGCGATGACAGTCATGTACCACCTCGTCTAACTTTCCATAGGTTTGGGGGCAATTAAAATCCACACCCTCATATGCATGTACCAGGCACATTGCTCACCGCTTTGTCTCTCTTGCCCTAGCAGTGGCTATTCTAGATGGGTCCTTCAGAGATTAGATTCCCAGAGCCAGCTGCAAGTTGTTTTTCTCTTTCCCCACACGACCAGAATCTTATGAAAAAACAGTGCCTTGAAGATATTCCATAAACCCTGAAACCCCCAAATATGCTTGTGGCATACATAGGAGCTTAATAAATATCTCTTGAATTGGAGAGAGGTATTGGGTGGGGAAAGCAGAAGTGCCTTTGTTTACATAGAATGTAGAGGAAGGAAAATTACAGCATCCCATGGGCTCTGCTGTTCTCTGCAAAGGATTTGCTATGGGTTTTGAGTTATCCTATTTCCCTTCTCTGTCCTAAGTTTCCGCCCAGGATGGCTCTTCACGAGAGGGCTGTCAGGAAAACCCTAAGACAGAGCACATAGGATACTTACCATAAATAATGGAATAAATACAATGGCAATGACGTCAATCATACCACAATAAAGAAACCTTGCCTACCCACCTGGCACTTTCCAAATATCGTCCTCACAATTGCCCTGAGGGTCATTATCTTCCCAGTTTACAGATGAAGACACTTTGAGATATTATCACTATTAAATTACATAATTATAAAACGCAGAAAAGATCATGACGTTAATGTAGTTTTCTTGGGGGAGGGTGGCAGAACATGGGAGTTAAGGAGTCAGTAATGGCCAAAAGTAGACTATCCATGGAAGCCTAATTTAGATGATGCTGGTGACCTTTGTGCAAAGTGGGACTGATGAGAGTAACTGGAAAAATGGACCATCCTTCCTTCCTGAAACCCAGTGCATCAATTGTGGCCCAGGGAAGAGTCCACATCTATATCACTCTGGAACGGACCTACTTGGGATGTTTGGACTGGATTAAAGCAGCCCATTTTGATGCCAACTGGCCACAGGCACTGGGCAACTGCATTACCTCATCCTCTTTGCTGTCTTGAAGAAACAAAGATAATAACACTTTCCCAAGGCTGAGGCTGGGTACATCTTAATTTGTGTGTGTGTGTGTGTGTGTGTGTGTGTGTGCGAGCGCGCAGGTGAGAACATGCGTGCAAATAACTTTGAAGATGGCAAATGTTATTAAGTGCTAAGTATTATTATTTACTGTGATTCTAAATGCTGTTTCTGCTAGCCATTGTCAGGCTACAAGACAATAAGGGAAGTGGTAAAAGGGCCCGTGAATTATTAAAACATCCATAAATGAGGTAGCTTTGGCCTGAGCTCTGTGATGGTATCTATAAGCCTAGCATTAGCTTTGCAGCATTTTTGTGTGGGCAGGCGGTTGCTTAATTTGCACTTGAGCATGCCAGCAGCAGGCCCTGGCACAGGTTTGGCACACATTGGTGGTACAGGGCTCTTTGGACAACTGACATCATGCTTTGCTGTTGTTCTCTTTGAGATGCAAATGAGATGCTGGAAGAGCCCCTTGCCCTTTCATCATTCAGTCTTAATAGAAGTGAATTAACGTTCATTGAGCCCTCCCCTGTGCTGGACACTTTTATGAATGTGATCTCATTTATTCTCAGGACAGTCTCTAGTGAGCTGGCCCTGAATGTTCCCATTTTACAGGTGAGACAACTGAGGCTCGTGGGAAATTAAATAATTCATCCCTGATCATATAAGTAAGTAGTCCAAAGCCGAGTTGTGTTTAGAAACTAGGACAGGGCTACAAACATGTTCTTTTATTATGGGAAACTGGAGGCAACACGTCTTGCTTGGCCTCAGCACCTCAGCTGCCTGGACAAGTTCTCCCGACCCAGGCTAAATATCTAAGTGCTTTGCTACTGGCCTTGAATATCCCAGATCTCTTTCCAGTGTCACTTAATTGTTTATGGCTACACTTCCATTTCTTCATCCTCAGTTCCTTAGCCTTCTGTTTCTGGGCTTTTCTTACAAACTGCTTACAAAACAGTGTGTTCTTTCTCCCTTGGTGTCTGCTAAACTTCCACATGTCACTTCTGCAGGGATGCTCTCTGGCATTTCTCCTGGGGGTAGCTCTCTGCATTTGCCCCCCCCCCCCCAAGATTCACTGTCAACATCACCTTCAAACTGGGGAGAAATGCAAATTTACTGGCCCCACCCTGGCCCCAACCAAACCAGAAACTTTTCACACCCTGAGCAGGAGGCCCATCTCTCCTGGGAACATCTACTTACCTAAGTCTGAAAATGATCAGCTTCCTCAGCCTTGGCAGGATTGTCATTTTAGAATCCAGCCCTTTGCTGCTCTTGGGGGGTAGGACACAGAATGTGTCTAGCACAGTAATTCTCAACCTGGGGACTGAAACCCCTTTGGAGGTTGAAGGACACGTTCACAGAAGGCACCTAAGACCATCGGAAAACACAGATATTTACATAACAATTAATAAGAGCAGCAAAATTACAGTTATGAAGTAGCACCAAAAATTCTTTTATGGCTGGGGGTCACCACAACATGAGGAACTGTATTAAAAGGTTGCCGCCTTAGAAGGGTTGAAAACAACCCGCCTAGCGGAGTCATGAAGAGCCTTCTAATCTCTACCTTTTGGGGGTCCTCAGCCCACTTCTTTTTCTCCCTATTCCCCTAGAATTGGTAACGACTAGAACTGTCTTCAGATGTTGCCTAAGTTCCTCTGATGGGCAAAATCAAACCATTATGCTCGACTAATGTATGTGCGTCCCTGCAACACTGCCCTAACAATTTGCAAACTTGGCAGCCTAGGTTAACCTAATGGATTCTCTTGCTCAAGGCAAGTCTCCCTTGTCCAAATCAACACTGGATCTAAAGCTTTGAAAGGACTCTGACATTAGGGGCTGGAGTTGGACCACATGCAAACAAGGACCTTTGATATGCATCACTCTCTGAAAGAAAGACCTCCTCCAATGAAACCCTGGGAACAAAGAGTACAGTGGCAGACAATGTGATTAAATATTGGAGAGAGAGGAAAAAATGTCCTTGGAATTACGCAGAAGGCAATCTCTTAAGATAGGCTCAGTGCTACTGTTGCCGAAAGAGGAACAAAACTGCGTTCTGCCTGCAAGAGCAATAAGGGGATTGTTGGCAAAGGGAAGCTTTTCTCAGCCTGCCCTGGGGTGGCTCAGTCTATCTACCAGGGGTGCATTCAAGATCTAGAAGTAGGGGAATATACATGACAATCCTTCAGATTTTCCACAGATTGTAAAATTCTTTCTAGAACCAGAGTCATATAAAGTGGATGCAGAAATGGATCTTTTGTGCCTGGTTTCCACTCTGAGGCTTCAGATGACAGCACAAAGCAGTAGAACACTGTGGCTTTCATGGCAAACACCAGACTTCCCGTAACCTTATGATTTTGGAGTTATCTGAACCACCAAGCAAAGAGCTTGCATGGGCTAGACCTAGAGCCCCTACACATACATAGCCGAAGTGCAGCATAGTCAACAAGTGTCTCCCCTAACAAAAGCAGTAGGGTCTGCCTCTGACTCTGTTGCCTACCTTTGGATCCCTTTCCTGTAGCTGGGCTAATTGTCTGGCCTCAGTGGGAGAGGATGTGCTTAGTCCTGCTGTGACTTGAGGTGCCCTGTAAGTTGGCACCCCTTGAGGGCCTCTCTTTCTCTGAGAAGGAGAAGAGGGAGAGGGGCTTAGGATGTGTAAGGGTAGGACTGGAAAGAGAGGAAGGAGGGGACTGAGATCAGGCTGTAAAGAGATTAAATAAATAAATACATGACAACATATAGATGCTAGTGAGGTAGTATTTGCAAAGCGTATGTGCATATGTGTGTGTTGACATCTCCCAAATAATTATTTTTCTGGAAGACACTTTAGAAATAAGAAAATGGGGGCACAGACATTCTATTTAGATCTTTTAATCAAATTGCATTAACACTTTTCCTCGTATCTCCCCTTTTAATGTAATATTTTAAATGTGAATCCATACTGTTGTAAAGTGGCATTACTTTCAAACTAACACCTAAATTCAATTTTAATCTGTTCTTACATTTGGCCCTTAAAATATTCCAACTTTAGAAATCAAGGTACAGTCCTTTAGCTATTCAGAAAGGGCATAGCGATGTATACTCTTCCAAACAATGGTAAGCCTCATATTTTCACTCTTATTTGAGTTTTACAAAAGGTCAATTTACTAGTTGACCATGTGCAATACTTTGCAGATGAATAGAGCTAGAGATTCCATTGATATATTTGTATATGCATAATCTCAAACACCTTGGGTATATTCTATATGCCAAATTAATTTAGTCAATCTCTATTATTGGCATTGGTAACCACAAACAGTTCTACAATGGATGTTTTACAATTTTTTTTCCTAAAATGATGAACATTTCCTTTGAAATGAGGTCAGAAATTTAATCAGTGGCCCCCAAAATACAAACACGATTAACCCTGATCAGATTTTTGACAAAACTGCCTTCTACGTTTATGCTTCTGCTAGCCATCTAAGCATCTATCTGTTTCCCTTAACTCTATTGGTATTGGACTGTGATTATCAGACTCTGGATGAGAGTTTAGGTTGAAGGGACAAGGCAGCGGAACTATTTCGTCTCAGGCAGATGTGATAAAGAAATACCTTCCCCTCTCTTTCCTACTTCAATTCCCTAACACCAAGACAGTTTGGCTTTGATTAGAGCTAAGATATTTTTCTAATAGAAACATTTCCTTTATGCTTTATGCTTATGAAATCTACTTTACACGATGATTTTAAAAAAAAGAAGGCAAAAATGAAAAGAAGAAAAGAAAAGAAAAAAGAAAAAAAAAAAAAAAAAAAAAAAAAAAAAAAAAAAAAAAAAAAGAAGGCTCCCTACCCTAGCTCCTACCCCTGAAATAAACTCAAATCCCCATGAGACTTGGGACTCTATTTGCTAGAATTAAAGATAATTTATCCTCATGCATATTTTCTTATGGAACCAAATTACTGAAGGAAGTTATAACCTGGTTTCAAACACTTGAGGGCTTCATCACACAGCGGTGTCTTTTGTCACTGAATTAGACCAGGGAATCTAGTTTTACATGCCTGTAGTATCTGTCCCCTGAAGAATAGGACATACAAGGCATATAAGAAGGGAAAATGCTCTCTCCCTCTTTCTATACCTCCTTCTCCTTTCTTCCCTCCCATTCTGTCTTTTCTTCTCTCCATTTTTCCTCTTTCTTTCATGAAATATCAATTCAGGTAAAACACATGATGAAGAGAGATTCACTGTGGTGATTACTACCATAATATCACTAATTGGTAGGTTTAATGTTTAGGGAAAACCCCTAATTACATGGGCTGAATAAGGAATATGGCTTTAGTGAGTGTAATTTTCAAACTAACTCAAGAATATTTGGATGAGGCTTTTTGTTTTTCAATTCCTATTATTGAAGCTCTTCTGTTCTCTTCTGAGAAAGGAAAAAATAATCCATAGTTCTTAGGAAGAGGGATCCTGGGATGGCAGTTGCATCTTTTGACAGAGAGCCCTGCATCTTTATTCTGTGCAGGCATCCTTGGGCAGCACTGAGGATGCAGTTATGAAAGACTGGGTTTAGATCTTCAGTTCCCAGGGCTTCCTCTAGAGACCATTCGTGTTATTATATTGGGCTTACTAAAGAGCACAGCACATTATTTCTGCTTCTTGATGGGCACACAGACTACCTCGCCCAGCCTCCTTGTAGTTATTTAGGTATCATCAATCTGATAAATACAGTCTAAGAGAACATCCCTCTCTTTTCTGCTCTGACACAGGAAGACCTATCATCCTCTCTCCATGTGTCCTGACTTCCATCTTGGTACAGGCATAGATGAACCATTAACTTTGAGAGCCTTGAGTGAAGGAGGGGCCTGTTGGCCTGTGGCTGTTTTCTGAACCAGGCAGGAGATTGGCTTATGCTGGACACCTTCCATGTTAAATTGTACATGTGCGAAAATATCTATTGTGTTTAGTATACTGTATATTTTTTAGATTTAATTCTAACAGCCACTAATGCTACCATCATTAGCATTTGTATCACTTGGCAATAAAAGTAAGATTAAAATTCACATTTCAATTAACTTATGTGACATTTATAGTAAGCTGGCTTCTAAGGAATAATACATACAGGATGTTTTACAGTATAATTTGTAAAATTTTATTCATTTGTGACAATTTCATACACACACACACACACACACACACACACACACACACAATGCATTCTGATCACACCCAACTTTACCCCGTCTATCCATCACCATCAACCTTCTCTCCTTCCAGCAAATCCCCCTCCTACTTTTATATCATTTTTCTTTGATTTGGTTCTGTAACCCACTGAGTATAATCAGAGCTGTTGCATGAATATGAGTGTGGCAACAACACTGAAGACAATGACATCCCCTCCCAGTAGCCAGCAATTGCCAATAGCTTCTTGGGAGAGGGGAGGGCCCTAGGAGTCCATCCCCCTAACCACGACCAATTGTTGACTGGACTAGTGCTTTTCCAGATCTTAGCACTAGTCAGGACCAGTGCAGGAAGAAAGGTGAAGTACAAGATGGTAGGCTACATAGATTTTAAATTTCTTCAGGGAGGATTTCCCCTCTGCCAATCTACCAGATAACGAACAAATGTGTGGGTGAACGAGTGCCAACATCACTTGAACATTTGGCCATCAGCTTTGCTGAAATATGAACACTAAAACTTCAGTAAGCCTTTATTACTGTCTGAAGCTGAAAAAACCAGCTCTGTCCTCTTGATTCTAGCTGTGATGTGCACTGAGACCCTGTATAAAACTGGATGAATTCTTCCACGGTTGAAAACTGGAAGACAATGCGGAGGATGGGGTTAACTTTTGTGAAGCACACAGTGCTTGCACATGTTGACTGCACGCTGAGTTCCCTGGTTACCGTCCCTTGGCATCTACAGGCTCAATGTTGGGGTTGGAATCCATTCAGAGTCAGTGTAGAGCCCTGCTTAGGATGGCTAGGCAGACAATAAGGATCCTGGAACTGAGGGAAGAGAAATAGACCTTCCACATCACTCTGAACTCAAGATGGAAGAACACTATGGAATTTCTTTTTCCAGAAACTATCTCTAGAAGACTCACCGTGGCCTTTTCTGACTGGCAAGATATTTTCTACATAGGATACTTCTGTCTTCTTCATGTGTTGGTTTTCTTGTAGCTATTAAATTCATGTATGCCAATCAAAAGAATATTTGCCTTGAGGTGGCTTAGCGCTTACTAAGGTTCATGAAAAGATTCTTAAGATCTTTGTTGTTCAATATCTTTTCTCTTTTCCACCATCTCTCTTTCTCACATTTGTATCCCTCTAATTTAAATGTTTTCAGAATATTCATCCATAGTTCACAAAGACAGTTTTGCCAGAACTTGTACAGGAACTAAGTATAAGAACTAGCTGGAAACTATGGGAGTATCAGATTCCAGGACCTATATTTTTCTAAAAATTTTATTGTGTAAGTATATATACTTTTGAAAGTTACAGACTTGCTGTTTTAATTACTATTGCTTTATAGTACAGTTTGAGATCAGGTATGGAGATTCCTCCGGAGCACCTTTTATTGTACAAGTTTGTTTTAGCTATTCTGGGTTTTTTGTTTTTCCATATGAAGTTCAGAATTGAACTTTCAATGTCTTTAAAAAATTGTGTAGGTATTTTGATAGGGATTGCATTGAATCTGTAGATTGCTTTTGGTAGGATGGCCATTTTTACTATGTTGATTCTCCCGATCAATGAGCAAGGAAGATCATGCCATCTTCTCAGGTCATCTTCAATCTCTTTCTTCAGAGTTTTGAAATTTTTTTCATACAAGTCCTTCACTTGCTTAGTTAGCGTAACTCCTAGATATAGGCTGGTTGATCAGTGGAATCGAATCGAAGACCCAGATATGAATCCACACACATATGGTCACTTGATTTTTGACAAAGAAGCCAAATCCATTCAATGGAAAAAGGATAGCATCTTCAACAAATGGTGCTGGTCTAACTGGAGGTCTATGTGTAAAAAAATGAAACTGGACCCATATTTGTCACCTTGCACAAAACTCAAATCCAAGTGGATTAAAGACCTCAACATAAAACCAGAGACACTAAGCCACGTAGAGGAAAAAGTGGGAAAGAGCCTGGAACATATTGGCACAGGAGACAACTTCCTGAACAGAACACCAACGGCCCAGGCCTTAATGTCAACCATTAATAAATGGGACCTCATGAGGCTGAGAAGCTTCTGTAAGGCAGGAGACACTGTCAAGAGAACAAAGCGACAGCCTACAGACTGGGAAAAAATCTTCACTAACCCTACATCTGACAAAGGTCTAATATCCAAAATATATAAAGAACTCAAGAAATTAAACACCACCAAACCAAATAACCCAATTGAGAAATGGGGCTTGGATCTAAACAGAGAATTCTCAACAGAGGAGTATCAAATGGCTGAGAAACACTTAAAGAAATGCTCAACCTCCTTAGTCATCAGGGAAATGCAAATCAAAACATCTCTGAGATTCCATCTTACACCCATCAGAATGGCTAAGATCAAAAACTCAAGCGACACCACATGCTGGCGAGGATGTGGGGAGAGAGGAACACTCCTTCATTGCTGGTAGGAATGCAAACTAGTACAGCCACTTTGGAAATCTATCCGGTGCTATCTCAGAAAAATGGGAATAGGGCTTCCTCAAGACCCAGCTATTCCACTCCTTGGAATATACCCAGAAGATGCTCCAGCACACAACAAGAAAATTTGCTCAACCATGTTCATAGCAGCCTTATTCATAATAGCCAGAACATGGAAACAGCCTAAGTGTCCCTCAGTAGAAGAGTGGATAAAGAAACTGTGGTACATATACACTATGGAATACTACTCAGCTATTAAAAACAAGGAATTCCCAAAATTTGTGGATAAATGGATTGAGCTAGAAATGATCATAATGAGTCAGTTAACCCAGAAGCAGAAAGAATCAAATGGTATATACTCACTTATATCTGCATACTAGCCCAAGGGGCATGTCCCACAAAAGCCTTCACTTACCAGGAAACTGGGACAGAGGGGAAGGCATCCTATTGGGACTCTAAATGAGAGACGCATGGAAGAACAGCAAAATAAAAGGATACAGAGGGTCCTAGAAATCTACAAGTAGAACAATATGATAGGCAGATTTTGGCCCAGGGGTCTCGCTCAACCTAAGGCACCAGCCAAGGACAATACAGGAGGTAAACTTTAAACCCCTTCCCAGATCTAGCCAATGGTCAGAATATTCTCCACAGTTGAGTGGAGAGTGTGATATGACTTTCTCACGTACTCTGGTGCCTCACATTTGACCATGTCCCGTGGAGGGGGAGACCTGGTGGCACTCAGAGGAAGGACAGCAGGTAGCCAAGAAGAGACTTGATACTCTATGAGAATATATAGGGGGAGGTAATCCCCCTCAGGAACAGTAATAGGGGAGGGGAATAATGGGAAAATGGGGGGGGGGAGGAGGAATGAGAGGATACAAGGGATGGGATAAACATTGAGATGTAACAAGAATAAAGTAATAATAAAAAAAATAAAATTTAAAAAAAAAAGTTACAGAGTTTAGATTGAACATCTTGTTTTCTAATCTGGTTTTATCCATTAATAATGCATTCTTAATCTTTCCTAGATGTAAAAATGTCACTTTTAACAACACTAGAGCACTTGGATAGTTGTCACAGAATAGTTTCTAAGCTTCTTTTAAATATATAATGTATCAATGAGCATTCTTTTTTTCCCAGCGAGCATTCTTTCTGTTTGTTTGCTTGTTTTTGTTTTTATGTTTTTGATGTCTCTTTTATTATAATTTCTTCAGATTACATCCTGATTGTTACCCCTCACTTGTATCTTCCTATTATCCCACCCACTTTTGCCCTATTCTCCTCCCCTAGACCTCTGACAGGTAGCGACCTTTTCCCCCACCATACGACCACAGCCTATCGGGTCTCGTCAGGATAGTCTACTTCCTGTTCCTCTGTGTGCCCTCAAGCCATCCCACCAAGGAGAAGTGATCAAATTGGAGACACCAGAGTTCATGTCAGAGGCAGTCCTCTCTCTTTTCACAACCATAGAGAATGTGCTGTCCATTGCCTAGATCTGAGCAGGAGGTCTATGTTTACTGCATGCATTGTCCTTGGTTGGTGCAACAGTTTGTCCAGACCCCCATGGGTCCAGATCTGCCAGCCGTGGTGGTCTTTTTGTGGGGTTCTTGGACCCTCAGGGTTCTTCTATCTCCCCATTCGTCAACACCACTTTCACCTGGAGTCCAGCAGGCTGTTGGAGCATCTGTCCTGATCCTCCCCTAAGTGGAGACTCTCAAAGGACAGCTATGTTCGGCTAATATACACTTATAAGTGAGTATATACCATGTGTGTCTTTCTGGGTCTCGGTTATCACACTCAGGATGATCATTTCTAGGTCCATCTATTTGCCTGCAATTTTCAACATTTCCTTGTTCTTAATAGCTGAGTAGTATTCCACTGTGTAAATGTAACACAGTTTATTTATCCATTCTTCGATTGAGGGACATCTAGGTTGTTTACAGATTCTTGCTAGTATGATTTATTTATTTGCTTATTTTGTATACAGTGCTGTTTGAATGTACACCTGCAGGCCAGAAGAGGGCATCAGATCCCATTATAGATGGCTGTGAGCCACCATGTGGTTTCTGGGAATTGAGCTCAGGACCTCTGGAAGAGCAGTCAGTGCTCTTAACCTCTGAGCCATCTCTCCAGCCCAATTCTGGCTATGATGAATAAGACTGCTATGAACATAATTCAGCAAATGTCCTTGTTATGTGGTAGAGCGTCTTTCTGGTACATGGCCAGGAGTGATATAGCTGGGTCTTGAGGTATTCACAATTTTCTGAGAAAGTGCCAGATTAATTTCCAAAGAGGTTGGACAAGTTTGCACTCCCACTAGCAACATAGGAATGTCCCCCGTTCTCCACATCCTCACCAGTATGTACTGTAAGTTGAGTTTTTCATCTTAGCCATTCTGATGGGTGTAAGATGGACTCTCAGAGTGATTTTGATTTGCATTTCCCTAATGACTAAGGACGTTGGGCATTTCTTTAAGTGTTTCTCAGCCGTTTGATATTCCTCTGTTGAGAATTCTCTTGCTCTGAGCCCCATTTCTTAATTGGGTTATTTGGTCTGATGGAGCTTAATTTCTTGAGTTCTTTATACATTTTGGATATTAGCCCTTTGTCAGATGTAGGTTTGGTGAAGATCTTCTCCCAGTCTGTAGGCTGTCATTTTGTTCTGGTGATAATGTCCTTTGCCTTATAGAAGCTGTTCAATTTCGTGAGCATTCTTTATTTACTACAATCATGGATCTTTGGCCACATCAGGGGTATATTTCTAGAGGTGACATTATCAGGTCAATCCACATAAAAATTATATAACTAACTGCTCTTTAGATTATTTTTACTCTCAGTTTTTTTATGTAAATATTTTACCACGTAGCCTAAGCTGGCCTCAAAATTGTAGTGGTTTTCTCACTTTAACCTCCCAAGCTCCAGAGGATAAGCTTGTGCCACCATGCCTGGCCTGGCCTACTTTTATTTTGCTTTTGAGCACTATTGGATGGTACCATCCTTACCTATCCAAGTGGAGACTGAGTCCATGGGTTATGAACTGAAAGTGTCACAATGGACAATTTGTAACAGAGAAGATGTGAGAAAGCTTTGAGGCTTCATGTGAAATGGAAACCCCAAGTCTGTCTGCAAGATGGAGTCTTTCCCTGTTTCTGAAGCCTCTGTAGTTACCTTTGAATCTTGCAGAAACAAAATATGAGCAGCTTGCTATGTGTGGAGCTCATAATACGGCAAAGCAGAGGAAGAGTTAGAGGTTTGGACAATGACTGATCCTGTTTGCTGGTGTGTTACTTTCTTTCCATGGGAGTTGCAATAACCCTGAATCTCTCTGAAACTTAATTCTGTCCCTTGAAAGAAGTCAGATTTTCTCTCTGTGTCAATGTGCAGTGCTGGCATTTATCAGAAAAATCCACAGTCAGGTTAAAAAGCAAACGCTAATGTTGCACCTTTAGCACACTGATGTCACTCAAGATTAGAGCAACTGTGGCTGGGAAGAGAATTCCAATACAAGAAACTCCGAATCACTTGCGTTGTTAGTTAGGATGCTTACTTTCCCCTCCACTCCCAGTTGTAAACTAAGGATTCTCATTAGTTTATTTAGAAATATTTTTGATGCCCCTGCTCCCCAAACAACATAAGCACATGTGATTCTTAACTCCCTTTCTGAGGAATTTTAGTTATTGACATTTGGGAAGACAGAAAAGGATCTCGACCAAAAGAGCACAGTCATTTCCAGACACTTCCATAAGAAAAACAAAAAACAAAAAACAAAAAACCTTCAAACGACTGTGTTCAAGATGCCAGAGAAAAGAGAGTTAAAGAGGCAAAACTTCAAGTTCCTGCCCCAGGAGATGACACCCAGCACAGTTCCTATTGTCTTAGACTACCTGTATCACAGGTGTCAATCACAGTTCAAGTCCTTTCCATGCAGTCACAGTGAACCCATTATTTTGTATCTCCTGCTCAGTTCTGAGCTCCAAGCACATGTCCATGGCTTATTGGGTTAGTTTTCTCAGTAACTAGCTTGAAAATAGGAGTAAACAAAAACTCAACAAATCTATGTGTATGGATATAATCAGCTCATTGTTAAATATGTCATCTATTCATTCCTCTATTGCCTAAGAACTCTTTGCTAGACAAATATCTCCTGGATGCCCATCACAAATTAAAGTCTATGTGAGCTGCTAAGTGTTTAATATGAACATGTCAGCAGACTCCCAAGTCTTAGGGAATTTCCAGACCAGGCAGGCATTTAGATGCTAATCATATAATTGTCAGGGAAGGTTCTTTATGGTCAGTGTCACTAAAGGAATTTAGGGGATATCAAGAGCAGGGTGTAATTGTATGCCCTGCTCTTCTTTCAGTGGTCAGGAAAGGTTTCTATGAGGGAGGTGGAAATCACCAGGTGCCTGATAAGAGCTTAGGCAAGCACACCATCAACAGAGGGATCTGTAGGCACAAGGACCTTAGGGTGAAAGAGAGTGGAGAGAGTGAGGAAACTGAATCCTGGCCAGTGTGACTGGAATGAGTGCTGCATACATGATGAACACAGGTGACATGGCCAATTATTCCAAGAATGGGTGATAGGTTGTAGGAAAATGTTCAGTGGACTTATGAGAAGCCATCAAAGGATCTTTAGCAAGAGAGAGAGAGAATTATCAGTATCACACTCAAATTCAAATAAAGAAAATAGATTCTTCTGTTTCTTTGCATAAATTCTCAGAAGAGAGAGAGAGAGAGAGACAGACAGACAGACAGATAGAGAGAAACAGAATTTTTACATTGATCTTTACCTTGTTCATGTCCTTCGGTTTTTCTGACTCCTGAGTTGTCCCTTAGGGATAATATTTTTTCTTAGGGGAGCAGTTACAGCTGAAGAATCTTATGCGGTAGACATACTCTACGGATTTTATGTTCTCATAAACATGAATGAAATTTTGTCATTTAAAAATGACAAAGAAAGTTGATAGAACTGGAGGACACCATGTTAAATATAATAAGCCACTCTCATTGAGAGCTATCACATATTTTCTTTCATATGCGGTAATTAGCTAGGTCTGAAGTAGAGGCCAAAGTCATTACAATAAGAGAGGGGTTGTCTGGGATGTGGACAAGGGAAGAAGAAGGAGTGAGGGTGGTAAGAAAGAGCAACAGAGAAGGTGAATATGATCCAAATATGTCATATGTATGCATGGAAATAAAACCCAATAATTTGTACTACTAACATAAAAGAGGTGAAGTATAAAATGACAAAAGAAAGAGTGTATTAGTCTTCTATAAGGATGAGCCCATTGATAGATTATCTGATCTGAAGAGGTCAGCACTAAAAACATGTGTGAACACCTAAATGAACTCAGCAGGGTGTGTGTGTGTGTGTGTGTGTGTGTGTGTGTGTGTGTGTGTAATAATTGGAGAATAAGAGGTCACAAGTTTGAAAGGGGGTAACAGTGTGTGGAATGGGAGAAGTTGGAGGAAAAAGAAGGAGTAGAAAAGATGTAAACAACACTTATATATTAAACTATCAATAAATGAAAACATTTTTAAGTTAAAAAAAAGAGGGTAGTCTGTGACATCAGAACCTGGCTATCCTTACCTTCTTGAACATTTTTCACTAGGAAGATTTTTCACTAGGAAGAGGGATTGCTACTTAAGTAGATGTAGTTCTTGATCTTTCATGTAATTTATATGAAAGCCCCCCAAGCGATAGGCTCTGTATTGAGACCTGAACTATTTCTCTGTGCTGCATAAACAACATTCCACTGTCCCTCTCCTTTTTCTCCTGCTCATCCAGTGACTCCTCAGATGTAAGTAGTGATTGCAGAAGTCTGTACAGATTTGTTTTCACAGTCCACCCCCATTCCCTGGGCTGTATGGTACCATGTGCAATGTAGAACTTGAATTCACCAATCTATTAAATTCTGTCATTTATGAAACACATGTACCTTTTTTTCTACATAGTAATTTGCTGTCTGGTGTTTTGTTTCCTAAATGTTACTCTCTAAATTAAGTGATTTTTCTTTTTTAATAAATGTACTTGATTAGAAAATGTGTGTATGTATGAATTATGACATGTTTGGAATAAGGTTTCATGTCATATATACATGGAGTAAAACTCTCCAAAACAAATATGAAATTATTACAACTAAAAATGCATATTCACAGATCACCTAAGATCAAGTGTGTCCCTCTAGTGTTGAGAATGCTGCCCTTTGGGAGGGCAACAGCTAAATTCTTTTTCACCCACGTTTACCATTTTATTTTCCAAAGTTCACCATGCAAAGCAAGTCTTTTACAACAGTACTCAAATTTTCCATTTGTTCTAAAATTCTATTATCCACTTGTGCAGAAAGCAGAAAGCAATGGCTCCATTTGTTGGGAACTGCCAGTGCACAATATCCCCAGGCTCTACATGTCTCTAGCTCTCTGGGTTCTGAAGAGCAGATATTCTCACTCACTTTGCATGTGAGGAAACAGCCTTATGAAAGCAAGCCAGGTGGCCCCAAGTCACTCTAGGTTGCAGCAGGCTTAGGTGGATTGTGGTACTTCTTTTATCTTACCCAGGGTTGTGCTGGTGCCCACCTGGACTGGTTGTTAATTTTTTTTTAAAAAAAGAATTTTTCAGACTGGTTGTTAAACCCTGAGGTTATTTAAATTAAATCATAGGAAACAGAAAGTAAATTATATTGAAGACAGAGGTAGTGGATGTTCAAAACCTGTCACTTCCTTGTCATTTTTCTCTACTCTAAGCTATAATGTTGAGGTCATTTCCGTGCATTGCATCTGTGCAAGGAAAAACAATATTTGTACTATTTGAACACTATGGTGGTCAATGATGTCACCTTGATAATTTGAAGTTGGCCATGATGAGACTACTTACACTATAGAGCTCATATATACGACTAACCAGGACCTCCTTCATCCCTGACCCTGTAGAGCTTGTTAAAGTTAGTAGCACTACAGGACCTCCAAGTGTCTTAACTGTCCCTGGTTTGGCTGGAGAGAGTGATCTGCCCCTCATATGATATAAATTTACTGCAGGAAGTATGTGCGAGAATTCACTAAAGCAGGCAGTCAACTCCAATTATATGTGGAAGGAAAGAGAGATGAAAGTGCAAATTGTTTCTTAAAATGTCATGGTTTTTGAATGATTTAGCGGAAACATGGGGCCACGTCAGAAACTTTTTTTTTGATGAGTAAGAAGAAAATTACAAGAACAAGCAGATTCAAGAGCGAAACCCATCTGTGTCAGTATGTTGGCCCAAATGAATCACATATGTCAACACACTACTCTTGTACTCACAAGTAAATGTTTCTGATGTAAAACACATTTTGGGAATTTCTCAGATGTTTTCCTCGCTGTGATGGGAGGCAGCTCGCTCATCATATTATAACCGGTGCTCATTATTGTTATTAATATATACCATTTTGGGATATCAATGAGTCAACTAGCTATTAACCTATATTATTTCATTTAACAAGAATGTAGTAGATGCTAAGGATGTAGTTCAGTGGGTAAAGTGCTTGCCTGGCATGCGTGAAACCCTTGGTTCAGTCTCCAGCCCTACATAAAGTAGTTATGATGGTGCATGCCTGTGGAGGCAGGAAGATCTGAAGTTTAAAGTCATCTTTAACTACATAATGTGTTATGGGACAATCTGTGAAACATGAGGCCCAGCCTCAAAACATAACGACAAACAGCAAACAACAAAAGCATTGAAAACAATCATAAGAAGAATGCAGTCATTACTGCTCCCATTTCCGTATTGAGCGAAATAATGCTCATGAATACTTAGCAAAGTAACTGATGCCTGAGCCATGTCCGACTCTAAAGCTTGAGCTATAGGACATCATATATTGATCCCCAGGCATGTGTAAAGGATGTAAGCTAAAATGATTGAATGAATATACCAAATTATCCTATAGATAGATCTTCACAAATGTTGTTGAGAGAAAGAAAGAGAGAAAGAAAGAGGAAGAGAACCCTCACCTTTATCACTTCTTTGAGTTTGATTCTACACATCAAAAGGGAAAGTACACCATATGTTATGAATTACCAAATATGGTGCTACCTGGGTTGAGGAGAACATAGTCATATTTTGACCTTGATCTGGATTAACAACTCCCCCCAAAGCAACTGTTAACATCCTAAAAGCTTTTATTCAGCTAGGCTTTGACTAGTGCCTGAGGTGCAGGGTCATGGGAAGGTCAAGGGACATTCTCTGTAGAGAGTCATTTCAACTGTTTGGAACAATCTGGAAAAAAATGTCTTAGTGACAAGCACTTGTGTTACCAATGAGCCTTTTGGTCAAGAAAAATGAATGATATCCTCCTGTTTTCCAGCACCTGCCATGACACTTTGCTCTGAGTATGTTCTAACAACCTAAAGAAATAAAAAGCTTAAGTACAGTAAGCAGTGCTGGAAGGCTCACAAGATTGGAAAGTGTATGTTGTTTTTGAGTCACTGAACCAAATATGGGCAGTAGTATTTTGCATTCTACGTTGGTCCATTTTAGAACAAAGACATGAGAGATATGAAGTGTCGAGATCCTGCGATCTCCCACCTCTGGAACTCCTGCTTCCTTCAGAGAGTCTGAGGCTGCTGGCTTTTCACTCAACCCCCCATTACATCATGGGCTTCCTAGTGATGAACATGGACCATTAATCTCCCATCAAGCTGTGAGTGGGGAAAGGATCTGTGATGTCACTCACTCTCTCATATTCTTATTTTGAAGCCTTCTGAGGCTGTCCCTTACAGTTGGCAACTCTGTTTTTCCAAATTGCATAGATGGCAGCCTCTGGCCTCAGAGATGTCTTGAGTCATTAGGTCCAACAGGACTTTCAGGAAAATCTCGGTTTCAGTCCTCTAAAGTGACCAGTCAAGTGAGTATTAGCCACTGTGAAGCTCTCCAGATAATGTGTACCAGAACCAGGAGGATCTTCTAGTCCAAGCCCTGTCCTTTCCCAAGAGTGGGTCAGGCAATTCTGCTTAAAATGTAACTCTGAGAAAGCAGAGCTGAACTCCAGCTGTGCTATTGACCTTGGCCTCCTAGGTGAAAGTTGAAAGGTCAACTTTTCTAGGAAGCAAAACCTGGAGGAAATGAAAGCCAACTGTACTAGACAGGTGAGGTACTCAGAACTTTGTGAAGTGTTTTATGTGCATTGTCAGAGAAAACTCTAGAAGACATTTTTATTTTGTTTTTCTTTAGAGCAAGTGGGCCATAGAAAGCCTAAATAGCTCAAGGTTAATAAGTGTCACTAATAATAATTCAACCCACGTCTGACTGGTTCTATAACCTTAAGTCATGACTTCTTTATCCCAACTCAATGAGGATTATTAGTCGTCAGGGTATGGGCAGAGACTTGACCCTGTCTGTGTTTCTGAACACTATTGGACTGAGGAACCACACTCCTAAATATTACGCTCTCATAATAACAACCTGGTTTGAGAGAATTTTCTTCTTTGACTCCTTCTCTTCATCCCTCCTTTCTTTTCTATGTCTTTAAAGGTATTTTTTTTTTTGTCTTTCTTTAAATTGGCAGAAAACCAAATTCAACAAGTGTGATTTATTATGTGAGTGGAAATTAAATAATAAAGATGGCAACTATAGAGGAGACTGAAAGACACACCAACAGAAAGACAGACAGACACAGAGAGACAGAGAGAAAGAGACTCATCTATTTAGCAATTGGGTAAAAGCAAGTTGTTATGTCATCCCTAGCAGCACAAGAGGGACACACGTCTCCTGGAAGTGAAGTTTGTTTTCAATAACTGTGTGGATGGAAAGATGGCCAATGCTTTTCAGGTGCCCAGGAGATACTGAAAAAAGATCTTATGCATAGGAAGGTCACTGCAATTGAACTTTCTAGGGAAACAAAGGCAGAGAAAAGGATAAATGTCTTACTGTAGCCCATAACTCATTAGCAACGGACATAGAACTAGAACTCATTCTGATTTCTACCTACTGCTTTTCCCTTTGTAGTCATGGCAAGAGGTTCATGTTGCTTATATGTACTAAAGAATTAAGGCACTATTCTATGGGTTACTGTGCACAGCGGGCATATGGTAAATCTACACTTATACTTATATCCTTGCTTAGTCATTTAGCCTTAGACAATAGTATAATCTCCACAATTCTGATTTTTCTCATTTAATTTAAGCATTGTAGTAAGCATACACATCCTTCTGTTACTGAGGGAATTAAGCAAGGCAATGCATTTTACATGGTCCTTGTCCAAGTGCCTGGCACAAAGTAGCCATTATTGCAGACACTACCTATTTCTTTTGAGCAATGCAACATGGGAAAGACAACCTATCTGGCAGTGTGCTTGTTAGTATCCTTAAGTACCCCATAGACTGAAGACTCTTTGCCTGCCTGCCATTCACCCACTGGGCACTAGCACATTGCTCTAAAGGAAGTTACTATTTGTTCTAGCAAAAGGAAGTCAGCTGCCAGCTTATTTGACCTTGCATAATATAGCCTGGTTCATGCCAACCATAACTCCCTGGGGTCATATGCGTCAGGTCAGGGGCTTGAAACATCTTCTTAAAGGATTTGATTCTCCGTAGCACACAGGAACTGACAAGGAAATTGCACCTGTTTGTGTGCTGGACAAAATCATCTTGGACCTGGAAATGGTCAAATGAGATTTGGGAGAGAAAGAACAGTGTAATTTGAGACCAGAGGACTGCCAAGTCTTCTGCACAACAGTGACCTAGCCTGTTCTTTGTGAAGACTCACTGGCTACATGGGGGAAAAAATCACAATTTCAACTCTCTACTCAGGCCTTCCTTTTGAACTCTACACTCTGGGTTTAATTGCCTACATGGCATTTGTAGGTGGGAGGTGAATGATCATCTCTTAATTGTGTCTAAACAAAACTCTTGAATTCCCTTCTTCACATCCCAGAACCTTGTCTTGCTTACCGTTACACTCATATTTCATCGATTGTCACGACCAATGCCAAATTCTTTTATCCAACTCCCCATGATCTCTCTAGATTTCACCTGTTCTGTCACACATTGTATCCACTTTGGCAGTGAGACCGCTTTATTTTAGCTTGAAGAAAAATTTCAGATCCTTCAGTTTTGTCTCAAAGAAACCCATAGCATCTTTTCCCCACTCTGGTCCATTTGGGCTACCGAAATACCTTCCTAACTAGTTTTTAAAACCTTCCTTTGCTCGGTACATATAAGCCACTCTCTATGCAGCTGCCAAGTAGACATACTCCCACCGAAAAGAAAGTCTTTCTCTGATTTGTACACCATCCCCAGCCAGTCTTCAAATAAAAAAAAAAAACCCAAGGTTTTAGTACTGTGTTCACAGGATCCTTTCTGCTCTGGTCCCTATGTCCTAGATCTCATCTCCCATTACCTTCCCTCAGGCACACTGTGATCCAGACAAACTGGTTTTCTTTATGTTGCTCAAACCCCCAAGTTCCCTTCTTTGGTGAGGCCTTTGTACTGCTTGTTCCTTCCAGCTGGCTCCCTCTGTCTTGGACCTTCATAGTGTGGGCTCCTTCTTCTGAGTCAATCTCAATTCAAACATCTGAAGATACTTCCCAGAGTCAGTGATGGTCATCCTGCCTAGTACAAGCCTTCAATATGATATATCTCTTCTATATCACTGTGTTTTGTGTTTTGCCAGCAAGTATCTCTATTTCATATTATCCTATTTATTTAGATTTTATTTATCATCATTCTCAATTATTGCTCAACTACAACGTGAATTCGAGAGGAACAAAACTTCTCTTTGTGGAGCTGAAGAAATGGCTCAGGAGATAACAGTGCTTGCTCTGCTAAGATGAAGCTCTGAGTTTGAACCCCTAGCACTCATGTAGACAACCGGGTATGGCTCTTAATGCTTGTGACTCCAGTATTGGGGTTACAGGCAAGCAGATCATGACCTCTCCATGGCTAGCTAGCCTCCCGCAAAACAGTGAGCTTCTCATTAAGGGAGGCACCCTGCCTCAAAGCAAAAAAGGTGAAGAGTGACAGAAGAAGACACCTAGTGTTCTGTCCTGGCCTTTACATATGCTCATACAAGTAAAGGCATCCAGATTCACCTGCATGAAGCATTCATGTGTGCGTGCGCGCGCGCACGCGCGCGCGCGCACGCGCGCGCGCGCACACACACACACACACACACACACACATACACATGCACCCATGCAAATGTACAGACACACACCTCACACACAGTCTTTTAAGAAACTGTCTACATGCTCATTGGCCTGCCTGTGCTGTTAAGCATTTAGTCTGTTGTAGAGTAGGTAGGAAGCCAAGAATATGTAGGAACAAAAACCCAGTTTGTTCATTGACTAGGTTGCTTCGATTCTGAAACTCTGAAGATTGCTTCAGCTGAAAACTTATTCAAGATAGTTTTAAGTAAGGCAGGTATCGAATGGGCAAATAAACATTCCTTTAAATATTGTTATGCTACATTGAGTACATTTTGGAATAACACAAAAGTAAACAATATGTGACCTTGGACATACACACCTAGAAACATGCCACCAAAACAAGATGCAAATTGAAAACAGCAGTTCTAATCAAGTGTGGGTCTCTGTGTGTGGTTTTCTAGGGTGGGGAGCTCTCTGCAAGCAGGCTCACACTAGTGTCTGAGAGCTGCCTGTTGGTTCATCCCTGACTGAGCAGTGGTCTCTGAGTCTTTTGCTCTAGAAGCTTCTTTCTCAGTCTCTGCTGCTCCTTCCCTTGTCCCTATCTCAGTCACCTTTAGCTCAGGTCACATGGCATGGTTACATTATTGTTCAGCCTAGTTAGCAGAGCAGAGTGTTGCATAGAAGCCTGGGCTTTGTGACTTGCTAGATGGAAGGCTTGCAGCAGAGGTTTTGCCTCCTCCTCCCCTCAGTGTTCTCCCACATCAGAAGGAGATGATGCAGTCCTAGCAGAACAGCGTGAGCAGCGGCTTAGATGAGAACTTAACATTCCTAGTGCTTACGTTCGAATGCTTCATGCATTGGAAAAGATGCAGGACTCCATGAACACATCCTTCAGCAGGATGCCTATTGACACGACCTTTTGCTTAAACTCACTCTCTCTTCTTGGAATCTCAACAATTGAATTTAAGCAGAGTGAGTTTTCATTCTAAATCACCAGATGTGTCATGGATGAGTGTGAGTCTTTTCTTCTGTTAACAAAAGCTAGATGGCTGGAGAGCACACCCCTAAACCAAGACCCTCCATATTTTCTTTGTTAGGTTGTTTTTAAGCTCAGACTAATAATAGCTGCTATTCTCTGTGAACTGCTTTACATTCTGTTACTACTGCTATTACTGCTACACTACTACTTTTGCTATTAGTCTTGCCGCTGTTGCTACTCCTGGTATTACTAACAGGAGTTAAGATGTACTCAGTACTTACTATGTGAAAGGCAACAAGCTGTGTCTTTTATATGTGTTACCCTGAGTCATAAGCACAGTAGCCAATGCAGAAGACAAGACTTGCCATGGTCAGGAGTGTAGGTTGGACACCAGACTTCCTGGCTTTGAATCTTCATTTATGACGAGGTGAGCAGTTCTAGGAAGGTCCCTATGATGGCGAATCTTCATGGTAAGTGACTGAATTGAGACATCCCCCCACACACCCCAGGAGACATGTGAGGGAGGCTCTAGAGAAGTTTAACCCATGTGGAAAGAGCCGTGCTGAATGTGGGTAACACCATTTTGTAGCCTGGGCTCTCAGATGAGCAAAAAGGACCAAAGAGGAAGCTAGCTGACAAAGAAGCATCCACAGCTCTCTCTCCTTGGTGATTTTAGACACATTACGACCAGCTGCTTTACACACTTACTGCCATGCCTTTCCAATCTGGATGACCTGTATCCACTCAGACCAAATAAACCCTTCCCTAACTTGCTTTAGCCAGGTGTTTTGTCATAGTACCTATTTATGAATGTACATTCAATCTCATGCACACAAACACAACTTATTGCTGCTATTACTGCTACTGCTAGAAGTACTTTTTACTGTGGTTGGAGTTTTCTCCATATCATCTTGCACTCCTCTGTGTTTCTATAGTGTGGTTCATCCAACGTGAGTCTGCTGTGTGACAACAGACATTAGTCTCCTAGAGTTCCCTACTAGCCTCTGTAGAGCAGGGAACAAGCCTTGTTCTCTGTCACCCTTTATTAGGAAGCACAGCCTCGGCATATGGTTAATATGTTTAGTGCTCATCTGCTAAATGGATAAAGGGATGTATCTTTTCAGTTGGTGTCTGAAACTTTCTTGTAACTTGCTGTAGTATTTAGTGCTCATATGAATCTCAAAAAGGTAAAACACATGGCTTCTTTCTCTTTTTCCCCCTTCACTCCTTTCTCCCATGGGTGTATAGGTCTTGGTTTCTCCATTCTGGCTAGAAGATTGAGACAGAATTGTAAGCAAGCTGCCTGAAGCCATACACCTCCTTTCTGAAGGGGTTTAAATCAAGAGGCTTGGACTTTTTAGTCCTAGCCTTGTAGTGCTTATTTAGTGATGACTGCATACGCTCGACTGCAATTTGAGAAATTCATTGACTCCTCTTGAACAACAAGGCTAGTGTTATAACTTTACCTGAGAGTGGCATCTTGCCATCATTCACTGAGGGAGGATTTAAAGCCCCTCCAAGGAACTGCTAGTGGGCCTAACAACAAAGTCCAGAGACCATGTCCCTAAGCATGTCTGTAAGATTAGAAATGATACCAACCAACATATTTAGGCTCCTGATGCCAACTTTGCTAACTATATGACTGATTCACATCAATGTGGAGAAATTTCCAGTTAATCTTTTATTAGCATGTTCTTGTTTATGGTACAGTGTTCCAAATTTGCCAGCAGTGTATGAACCCAATAACCGAGGGAACATTGTTTTTTTTCTTAATTGAAGATCAGTTTCATCATTTTGAAGATTAAGTAATAGATAAACTTTCATCATAAGAGCTGTATTAGTTACTTTTATGTTGCTGTAATAACATACAAAGACCAAAGGTAGCACATTGAAGAGTTTGTGTGGCTTATGGTTCTGGAAGGATAAAAGCCTATCATAGTTGGGAGGTGTCGCACCAACTAGGAGTAGCAGGAAACTGGGAGATCATATCTTCAACCACAGCAGGAAGCAGAGAGGGTGAACTGGAAGTATACTCAAGCTATTAAGTCTTAAAGGGCACCCCACTGATGCGCCTCCTTTAGCAAGGCTGTAGTGCCTTACAAAGAGAGCCCTTAACTGGGAACCAATTGTTCAAATATTTGAGCCTTTGTGGGAAATGCTCATTCAAACCAGCACAAAAGGTACAAAGTGTGGCAAAATACATATAAAAAGGAAGAAGACAAATCATTGTTAATCTCATGAGTTTAGAATAATTATTTCATCATGTTGATTATTTCCCATCTTTTTTCCTCCTGTTTATTTTTCATTATATTCATTATAGCAGAACAGTCATAAAGCTATTTCTGTGGATACTGTTAACATTTTAATGAATATTTCTCCCTCTGCTTCATGTATGGCATGGCCACAATATTTATTTACTATTGGTGTGTATTCTTTGTAGATGGTATTAAGTTTATAAAGGCCTTTCTTTCAAGTATGTCATGTCTCTCAGCCATATTCACATGCTTTCATTCTCTTTCCTTAGTCCAATCCCCCTTAGGCCTCTTCTTAATCTTTTCTTCTCCCAGTCCCTTCTTTTTTATTCTCACATATACATCTATATCCAAGTCGATACCATCTGTATCTACATATGCTTTTACTTATCTAAAGAGGATTCCATGATGCATAGATAAAGGCAACAAATTATTTATCTTCCTGGGTCTGGCTTATATTGCTTAATGAGCTATCTTTAGTTGAAGCAAGTTTCCAGAAAATGACATAACTTTATTCTTCATTGTAGATGAATGAAACTTCATTGTGCACATGGACTACATTTTCTGTATACATTTATTTGTTGACAGGCACCCAGGATGGCTGCATATCTTGATTACCATGAACACTGCAGTAGTGAATATAGATATTCACATATCTCTGTGGTGTGTTGACTTACAATATTTTAGGTATCTATCAAGATGTGGTTAGAGCTGGCTATATGGTAGTTCCATTTTTGTTTTATGAACAACCTCCATACTTATTTCTATGATGGCTGCACAAATTTGTATTTCTATCAGCAGTTTAAGATTTTCTTTTTCTTCAAATTCTTATGAGTATCTTATTCCATTTAAATGGTTTTAAAACAAGATTCATTTTAGGTGTATGCCTGTTTTGCCTGCATACACCATATGCGTGCAGTGCCCATGAAAGTAAGAAGAGGGCATCAGAGTCCCTAGAAGTGCAGTTATGATGATTATGTGCTACCAATGTGGGTGATGAGAACTGAATCCAAGTCCTATGCAAAACTGGCCAAACAATTGAGCAATCTCTCCACCACCTTCATAGTTGGTTTTTTGTTTGTTTGTTTTATTTGTTTTTGTTTTTTGATGATGGCTATTTTAAAGATAGAGTAAGATTCAGTTGTACTGTAGTTTAATTTGGATTTTCCTGATTGCTAAGGACGCTGAATATTTTTTCATATACTTATTCATCACTCTTATGTCATTTTTTTCAGAGCTGTTTGTTCATTACAGTAGTCCATTTATAGATTAGATGTTTACTTTTCGAGTTCTTTATATATTTGTAACATTAGCCCTCTGCCAGGTGTATACTAAGCAGAGATTGTCTCCTACTATTGGAATCTTTCTTTACTCATTTTTTAAAAATCCATTCAGTTCAATTTTCAACTTGGTGTTATTTGATGAACTTTGGCATCCTTTCCAGAAAGGCCTGGCTCTTTCCTATATTTTGAACTAGTCTCCCACTGTTTTCCTCCAATGGTTTTAGAGTTGTTAGGCTTATATTGAAGTCTTCAGTTAAATTGGTTTTTAGGCACAGTGAACTCTAGAGATCTAGTGCTGTCCTACATGTGACTAACAATTTTTTCAACATCATTTGAGATGAGACTATTCTTTGTTCAATGTATATTTTTAAAATATTTGTCAAAAAGAAGATAGCCACAGCTGTTGGGTTTACTTTTGTTCCTCTTATTCTATCCTATTTGACTTACGTGTTTGATTTTGTGCTAGTGCTATGTTAGTTTTGACACTATTGCTCTACGGTATGACCTTGCATCAGGAATGATACTTTCAGCATTATTTCTAGGATTAGTTTGACTATTTGGAGCCACTATTGCTTACATATGATTTTTGGTTCAATTTTCTTTCTACTTCTATAGGAAGTGACATTGGAGTTTTGACTGAGATTGAATTGAATCTGTAGATCGATTCTGGTCATATAATTTTCTCTATTAGTACTATTTTTTCAATTCATAAATATTGGATTAAAAATCATATTCTAGTTCTTTATTTGCCATTTTAAAAGTCTTATGGAAGAGGTCATTGACTTTCTTGATCAAAGTTTGTTCCTGGGCTTCTGAAGCTATCGTGCATGTGTTTGCTCTCCTGATTTCTTCTTCTGCATGCTTGTTAAGAGGGTATGGAGCAGTATATGGATGTTGGTTGCCACTTCCTTAGATATTGGTTCTAAAAGTGTCTATTGGAGTTTTCAGAATCTCTCACTTATGGGATATTTTTTTTTTTTTTAATAAATAGCAATAATTTGACTTCTTACTTTTCTATCTTACATGCTTTTTCTCTTGTCTTGTTGCTCTAACCAGGACTACAAGGGTTACATTTAATAGGGGGGTGGAGGAATAAAATTAAATGCACATAGTAGTAAGTTTGGGGGAAAGAGGGGTTGGAGAAAATGGAAACGTATGTGCTTCCCCTCTATAATTGGATTCCTTCTCACTGGGTGAAGAGGGTCCTCTGATTGGTGTTAGTCCATCCATAGAGGACCTTAGCCTCTGTTTCTTGCTCTGTTCTGCTCTGGTACTTTTTAATTTACTTTGCTACTGATGCTAGTGTTTTCTATTATTACTTACTTATTAGGATAGCTGTACTCCAACTACCTCTGGTTTATTCTTTGGCATTTGAAAAGACCATGCAGTAACATCAGTTACTATCTCCTGGCATCGTGATCATAATATTTAAGTGGGTAGATGGTACTTGCATAGATCATTGCTAACTTTACTGTCTCCTTGTAACTATGAGTCCTTACATCTAATTTTGTATTTTCAGTATCAATGATGAAGTACACACATTCTGACTCTACTTTGTCACTGGGTAGGGCTTGCAATATTGTCATGCAGCCAGCTTTGAGATTCCCTGGCTTTTATCATTTGCATATGAAAGTAACTTAGAGACTTGGTGAGGAAAGCATTTGATATAGTTTTCTCATTGTTTTTAGATTCAGAGACTGAGAGTCACTGTAAAAGGCCAGAAACATAAGTGGGAAGGCCAGAGTTATTTTTAGTAAAAATAAGGAGGCTAGTGTACCATGCCTCTTTGTAACTAGTGTACCATGTAACTAGAAAGAGATAATAGAAGGTTGTAAGGGCAGACAGCTGTGTGTGAGTGTGTGTGTGTGTGTATACTCATGTAGAATGTTATGGTCTCCCATCATAATTTGGTATTTGATCTGATGAGATAGAAGGCAGCACATGTTTGCTTTATTCTATTGAGAAAAGAATGTAGGGGGATGGGCTGGAATGCAGGACAACCACCACAGGCAGTTTCAGAAAAATATATAGATAAGAAATAGCAGTTCAGGTTAGGTAATAGCATGAAAATACCTCAGGGCTTGGGGGAGAGAAGGTTTCTCCTTATATTATCAAAATTGAAAGACAATATTTCCTGATGGATTCCATATGGAATATAAGAAAAGAAAGCAAGGAAATGTATGGGAGAGGCTGGAAGGAGGAAAAGGAAGGGAAGGAATGATACAATTATATCATAATTGCAAAAGATATTATGAAATAAACAGAGTTCACCAACACCATATACTTCTGAAATAAATGACTGAAGACCTGCCTGAATGACATGAGAGACTCAAAAAGAAATTGACTATGATGAGGGAGGGAGGCAGGAAGAGGATACAATCAATAACTCAGAAGTATTCCAGTTTTTAGTGTTTCTCAGATTTTTGAGTGAAAATGTCAATTAAGCCAATTGTTGAATTTGTAAGTGTACAGGGTAAGAAAGGGCCAGAAATAGATATTGGAAGATTTTGAGTGTTGGATGGTGCTAAAAACTATGAGTCTAGATGGGATCTTAGGGATGGGGTTGGAGCAGACCAGAAAGAAAATATAAGTCTCCTCTTTAGAATGAAATGTAGGTGCTAGACAAGGAGGCAAAAATTATAAACCTCAATACAGGTGAGAAAGTTCAGTGTTAAAGCACTTGTTCCCAAATATGATGGCACAAGTTCAATGACAAGAAGACAGATGCTGGAAGAAGAGAAACAGAAAGTTGTCCTCTGATTCCCAGACATGTACATTCATATATACATACATACATACATACATACATACATACATACATACATACATACATACACACACACACACACACACACGCTTAAGATATTTTTAAGAGATTTATTTATATTTGAAATTTATGTGTATGGCTGTTTTATCTGCATGTGTGTCTATGTAACATGTATACACTGTGTCTGCAGAGGCCGGAAGAGGGTATAGAAACCCCTGGGACTAGAGTTACAGTTAAGTGCTATATGGGTGCTATGAATTGAACTTGGGTCATACAGAACAGACCACACTCTTAACTGCTGAGCTACCACTCCAGAATATAAAACAGTTTTGAAAAGAAGCAGTGTGGTGGAGTGTAATGGGTGCATCTCCCACTCTGCAGAGAGAGTAGAATTGATGGAGTCACTCTCTTGAGAAAGAGCATTAGCCCCTTTTTGTAACCAGTAACAACTATTGACTTCTAACCATGCTCCTTTGTATTCTCCTGCCTTGTGCATAGACACCAGCTTATATATTAGTACCTAGTAGGTTGATGCCCTAATCAAAGCCTTGGGAACACCTCATTGGGTATCTGACTATCCCAGCATTTCTTATAATCTATTATAATTAGACTTGGATCAGCCTAAAGTTAACCTTTACATTGTCTC
The DNA here is from genome assembly GCF_903995435.1 of Acomys russatus. NCBI lineage: Eukaryota > Metazoa > Chordata > Mammalia > Rodentia > Muridae > Acomys > Acomys russatus. Next base: position 21,443,354 of record NC_067153.1, on the reverse strand, counting down.
CTACAAGAAAAGAAACCCATTCAATACAATCCAATAAAGTGTATTAATTGTTTAAATTAGTTATAAGTTAGCTGTAATTGGTTAGTCTATTCTGGGTAATGAATAGTGTAAATAGTATTGGCAGTGAGCATATTTAATCTGCTTAAGGAAACAAACTGGTCACAAAAGCTTGTAAGCATTCATTGGTCTAACTATATGAATAGAAATCCTGGAAACACATAATATCTTTAATTAATTAATTAATTAATTTTCCCCTCTACATTCTGATAGTAGCTCCCTCCCTCCTCTCTTCCTGGTCCCACCTTCCATGCCTCTTCCATCCTCACCTTTCCCCTCCTCTATTCCCCAGAAAAGGAGCACCTCCATACAGACCCTCCTTCCCACCCCAACTCATCAAGTTGCTTCAAGACCCTTGGACACCCTTTTCTCCTGTGTCCTGTCAAGGCAGCCCCACCGGGGTGGGGGTGGGAGTGTGGTCATCAAAAAGCAGGCAACCAAGCTGGAAACACATAGTTTTAACTTTGTCATCCATATACTCTAGTGGGAACTACAACTGAGGTAGTAGGCCTTAGGGTCATCCAGGGTGAAGTTTGATCTCATAGGTGATATAGCCTTTGGGAAAATGCCCTCCCATCTCTCTAAGAGGAAGAGCACACTGGGAAGGCTGGGAAATTTATAGAACACATGGCACAGAGTAAGTGCTCATGCAGGATGGGTTTCTCTGCTTCCCTGAGGTTGTTTTCAGAGCCCAAATTTGAAAGTGATAGTATTTTTTAAAAAATCATGATTTCCTCTTCTCTCTCTCTATAAGCCTGAATTAAAGAAAAAATCACTTGGCCATCTGGCCAAGTCACTGTGAACATAACATATATAGAACTCATTATTCTCATGATTGTCACATGATTCTCCTCGCTGTATGTAGTTTGTTTTATACATGTGTAATAAAATAAAAGTGTATATATATATATATATATATATATATATATATATATATATATATATATATGGATCACTTGAGAATAAATTTTTTTATGGTGTGTTCTTTCTTAGATTAGAGTCTCAGTATTCTGGGATATAAAACAAATGTGGGCCCAGGGGGACCTGCAGAGACTGATGCACTAACCAAGGACCATGCATGAAGAGAACCTAGACCCCCTGCTCAGATGTAGTCCATAGACAGCACAGTCTCCATGTGAGTCCCATAACATCGCAAGTAGGCACTGCCTCTGACATTGGCTCTGGTGCCCACTCATTGATCGCTTCCCCTGGCAGGAATGCCTTACCAGGCCACAGTGGAATAGGATACAGCCAGTCCAGGTGAGACTTGATAGGCTGGGGTCAGATGGTAAGTGAGGAGGTCTCCCCATTCCTGAGGACTAGAAGATGGGGGAGGGTGGAACCAGGAGGAGATGAGGGAGGAGATTACAATTGTGTTGTAAACTGAATATTTTAGAAAAATTCACTACCATATGAACCAAAGACCAACCAAAAGTTCTGCTTAGGAAGAATGGCATGGCACGGCCTTCATATCTCACTATGCCTGACTTTAAATGTTTTTTTTTTTCTTTCCTCATTTAAGTGATACTCCTTAGTCCTGTCCTACATCCTTGTACACATGAACTTGGTTATAGGGTATTACTTGGTATACTCTTGTCAAGAAAGCAAATGATCAAGATTTGGCCTTCTTAGCTAAAACGCTATTTTTTTTTTTTGACATTTTTGGCATATCAAAATGTTGTCTTGCAAAAAACAATCCGTGATCTACTCTTGCTCTCCTCCATACTGAATTCAATAACAGCACATCCCCTTGATTTTTCTACAGTGTCCATCAAGAGCTCAATGTATGGTACTCACCAACCTTTTCTTTAACCAGGTCTTTAAGTGACTGCCTAAAGGTATATTTGTAATGGAGGGTCTGTATCTTTTAGTTGGGTTGGCATGTGGCTCAAAGCAATTGCCTCTTCTTTTTTGTTTTTCTCCTTCCTCTTCTCAGTCTGAGTAGCTTGCTCTCCTTCACCCTCTGGGCCTGCAGCTCTGTTGCTGCTTAACATGCAAGCTTCTCTCTTCCTCCGTTTTGAGCTCTCTGGCAGCCACTTTTGTTACCACTTGGGCCACCATTTCAACCACTGCCAACTTTCCCCATGATATTCTCTTAATAAACACAATCACAAATAAATTCAGATTACAGTGAGGTAATAGAAAACACTCTGATGGCACCATTCTAGTGTACGATCATGGTTTGTCTGCATTGCCAACATGACTGGCTTTAGACTCTCCTGGAAGATGCTCTAAGTATGTCTGTGAGGACATTTCTAGAGAGTTTTAACCAAAGAGGGAAGACCTACTCTGAATGTGACTGACACTAATCATGTAACACTAACAGCACATAAAAAGAGAAAAAGCAAAGGCCAGCTGAACAACAGTGTTCCTCTTCTTCCGCTTCCTGGTCAGCTTCTCACTGCTACAACCATAATCTTGTCTGCTGTCTCCCTGCTACATCATGCCCTCTTCCTTTAAACAAAGCCATCAACTGTAGGTTAGAAGTTCAAAAGGGCCACCATGGATTGAACTTTTAATGAGTAGAAAGCTAAATTCTAGGCATAACTTTGGGTATATTGTTGTTTTGTGTTTGTATGGTCATTTTCTGAAGTATATATATATATATATATATATATATATATATCTGGTCGCTCCAAGTCAAAGGTCGCAAGTGAAGGCAGTTGTTAGCCCACATTTGCTCACATCAGTCAGGAAGGAGCTAGTGCACAAAAATAGATGGAAAACATAGATGTTGACCATAATCTCTCAGTCCTATTCTCACCTTGCCAGAGCCTTTGCCCTACCATGGGTATGGCTTACATACAAGGCTAAACTGCTTAGCACAGAGCAAACGCTAGATGAATTTGGGCTCCAGGTGGCTGTGTGTGTGCTTCAGGGAAGAAGAGTATGTGAGACAGGGCAGCTTCGAGGATATGGAAGGACTAGGAGTGGTGATGGCCTGGATTCTACTCTCATCACAGTGCCTAGATTGAGAGAGCCTGTAAGGGCTAGCTTTCATGCTGTGAAGAAAGATGTGTCTTTCACTATGTCAGGCTTATGAAAGTATCAGACAGACAAAAGTTAGACGCACCCTGGAGTTGGATATATATATATCCATATTCCAGGCCAAGGTGTTCACAGTTTTCTTCTTTCAAAGTAACCCCCACCCCACAGGTTTTGAGCATGTCTGTGGTCTAGCAAGATTAATTGGACAGTGTACTGTAAAATAAAATTAAGATGCGGTAGAACATACTAGAAAGAGCTTTGTGTTGAAACAGACTTGTATTTAAACTCTAACTGAGTGACATGTAGAATGGCTTTGCACGTGACTAGTTTTTCTGAGCCTTACTCTGCCTCCTTTTCTACAAATGAGAATTATAGGAAATATTTGAGTGATTGTCATGGAGATTAGAGGAAACTATGCTATGTGCTTATCTTTGGCCCTGCACTGAATGAACCTTCCAAGAGTAGTCACTAGTGTTATCAGAGGTCAGAAGAGGAAGAGATCTGCAAGGGGACTTCTAACTGGATTGGAGACACAAAGTCTGAAGAAAATTCTAGGAGGTCATGCATAGAAAACTATCCATGAGTAAAAGAAGGAGGAAAGTGGGATACCTGTGCATGCATGTGTGCGTGTGTGCCTGTGTGCACATCTGTGTGGTGTGTTTGTGTGTGTTGTGTGTCTGTATATGTGCTGTGTACACTTATGTGTGTAGTGTGTGTATGCCTGTGTACTGTATGCGGTGAGTGTATGGATGGGTGTATGTGATGTGTGTGCACGTTTATATGTCATATGTATATGTGTTCGTGTGTGTAAGGAGCTTGTGTATACGTGCTGTGCACGCATGTATATGATGCATGTATAGTATACGTGTGAGCCTATGTGTGTGATTGTATCCATTTGTTTTCATGGGTGCATGTGTGTACGCTGCATTGTGCCACATGTGTACGTATATGTTGATGTTTTGTGTGTATGGGTGCATGTGTGTGTGTGTGATGCACATGTATGTGTATGTGTGTGTTTGAGCACATGTGTGTGGTGCATGCACATGAATGTGTGGATATGCACAGCAAATATACAGACATACAAAGGACAGAGAATGATGTCAGGCATCTTTCTCTGGCATTTCTTGCTTTTTTTTTTTTTAGTATGAAACAGTACCTGTTACTTGTGCAAAAGCTGTCCATTTGGGCTGGGCTGGATAGCTAACAAGCTCTTGGCATCTACTCACTGTGCTGAGGTCACAAGCACTTACAGCCAGGCTAGATTTTTCTATGGTTGCTGAATACCAAAACTGAGATCCTCATGCTTGCAGTGCAAGTGCTATCTCCCACTAAACAATGTCCCAAGACCCCCACAGCAGGAAACATCTAGCTAGATGTTAGCATCACAAGGATAGCGAAGGCCAGCTTGGAGATAACCACAGACACAAATGAAATGCTTATTGTCACAGCATATTTGGGAGACAAATGTCATACCCTTGAGAGAATACGAGCTCAGAGCACACAATGAAGCAGTGTGGTTGTATGCTAGATGAGTTCCAGATCTTACGTCACAGCCAGAACAGCAGTGCTTTATCGAGCATCTGCCTCCTGGCAGGAAGTGAGCCAGGATCCAGGATGCCTTTTCAGAGATTAGGAAACCAAGTTGCAAGAACTCAGCAATTGCTCAATGACAAATCTGGTGGGTAGAGTCACTGGCCTCCCAGCCCTACCCACTGGAATTTTCTGTGAAATAAACCATAAATGGTCAATTTCTGAAGTAAGGAATGGTTTTCCAAAGGGAGAGGAAAGAAGAAAATTCAGAGTGGAAAATTCAGAGTGAATAATATCATGAATCTGCAAATTCTGTGGGAGCAATGAAGAAATTGTAATAGTGTAGGGTTAAAATGTTTATGCTTTCTCCTGAAGACATTAATAAAATTTTTGGTTTTTCTAATAAGTATTTTGCCTTATAAACAGACGTATTTTTGTGTGAACATTCAGAAAACAAAATAAGCAATATGCTGAGTTAGTTTTTAATCCTTTATTTTTATTTTATGTGTATGAGTGCTTGCTTGCATGTATGTATATACACACTGAATGTGTGCTTGCTTGGTGCTCATGGAGCTCAGAAGAAGGGCTTGGATCCTTTGAAACTGAAGTTATACCTGGATGTGGGCTGTTGGGAACTTTGCCTGGGTCCTCTACAAGAATAGCACATGTACTCTGGTGCCTCATATTTGACCAAGTCCCCTGAATGGGGAGACCTGGTGGCCCTCAGAGGAAGGATAGCAGGCTACCAAGAAGAGACTTGATACCCTATGAGCATATACAGGGGGAGGAGGTCTCCCTCAGGCACAGTCATAGGGTAGGGGTGTAAGGGGAAAAATGGGAGGGAGGGAGGAATGGGAGGATACAAGGGAGGGGATAACCATTGAGATGTATTATGAATAAATTAATAAAATTTTAAAAAAAAAGAATAGCAAGTGTTCTTAACTGCTGTGACATCCCTTCAGCCCCTGCATTCTGTGCTCTAAAAAACATGCTGGTTTACAGCAAGTATTAGAAGTGCTGCACTGGCCCAGGAATGCATTGTACCTGTATTCTCTGCTGCCTTCTCTTCCTTATTACCAATATCCTCTACTCAATTTACTAGGGTTTCTTCCAGGCCTAGAAGTCCTCTGAGCTTCTGCTAACTGATCCTCTTTGTCCAGTAAGACTTCCCCATCTCTTACCCCCGACACCTATAATGTCTAAGAAATCAGAGTTGCCACAATCCAACACACAGCTACCCCAACCTTGACTTAGCTTCAAGTCCTTTAAAGAGAACAAAAGCTTTGTTTGTTCAAGACCGATTATAGCTTTGTAAACCAACGTTGTTTGATATTACCCGATCTGTTTCAAAGGGAATGAATACACAGAAAGAACACTGCAGGGGAAAAATACTTCCTCACTGAAGAAAACTCTGGACACCAAAGATCAGGAATGTTTTCTAGAAAAGTTTAAAATCATTGGTAACAAAGTCTACATAAAAATTATGTTTGGTAAAGAAATAATTCTGCAAAGAAGTAAGTATAAAGGAAGAGACTTTGAAAAGGTGCTCTCTAGGAGACCCTTTTAACTCTGAGTTCTAAGTGTAAGCCAGCAGCAATGGTACCCAGAAGGACTCTCCCATTAGACTACATGGGACCATGGCAGAGGCCATGTGGGCTGTAAGTGAAGATGCTGGAAAGTGCGGGTTCATCTTGAAAGCAGACACATTTATTTAGTCATTTGTTTTCTGGGTAAAAAAAATGACCTCTGAAGGATTGTTGTATCTGTTTGTAGTGTAGGGGTATCTCAATTGGCTTGATGGCTATAGCATAATGGGTTAGGCATGGGCTAATGTTTCCCAAAGACTGTGACTTTGTGCTCCGTAGTTTAGGAGTCATCAATGGATCCTTGGGATCCTCGTCAAATTCCAGGAAGTATCACTCCTAACAGTGACACAATATGACATGGCTTATTTTTATGTCAATTCTTTTCCAGGGTAGCCACAACATAATTCTGTTACATAGCCACAAAACACTGTCACCTGCTCCCATATTTTAAATTTACATGTTACAATCAGCACGCATTTGTTTGCTTCCATTTTCTAAGCATTTGATTAGGTGTGCATATCTTTCCATATTTTAGTATGCAACTGAGTTTCAATCTGAGACATCCTTTCTGAACTTTTGACTTCACCATGGACAGCCTTTCCTGTACACAGCCAATATGTACCCAGAGTACCCAGAGTCTGTCAAGTTCTTCATCCTCCTAGGATAAGGAAGTGTTCTCTATCTGACATTCATCTTCCATATTCATTCTTCAAGATTCTCATATTAAAACATTTATACAGTATTATTTTAAGTTCATCTACAAACCAGGTCTTCATTGCCTATCATAGTCAGACTATGCTGAACTCACTACCTGACTTTCCTCAGGCTACATGATGTCTCTCTCCCTTCGTTTCCTTACCTGTGGAACATGGGTTGTAATAAGTACACATTGAGGAGTTTCAGTGAAGATTAAATGAGAGCGTATTGTCCTGATGTTATTTCTGTTGCTGTGATAGACTAGCCTGACAAAAACAACCTAGAGGAGAAAGTGTTCATCTTAGTTTATAGTCCATCATTGTGAGCAAGTCATATAGGAGGAAGAGCTTGCATCTCTAATCATATCGCATTCACAGATAAAAGCAGAGAGGAATACATGAATGGACACTTACTTCACAGATTATTATCTTTACTCTAATAAGTCTAAGCACACAAACTAGAAAACCAGGCTGCCTACTTCCACATAAATTAAAGCAATCAAGGCCATCTCCCAGAGACATACAACAGGCCAACCTGATCTAAACCACCCCTCATTGAGTCTTGCCTCCCATATGATGCTAGGTTATAACAAACTGACAGTTAAACTAATGACTGTAAGTTCTTAGAAGAGAGCCTTGGATAGAGAATTATTTCACCATCATCATCATCACCACTACCATCATCACCATCACCATCATTACTATCATCATTATTTTGTGTCTGCCACCTTGAGGATAATAACATCATAAACACTAAACTTCTACTCAGGGTAGAATTTCCTGATGTGTTTATTTTACTTATGTAAATAAAACTGCATAGTCTCACACATAACTAAGATACTTTAAAGTTATATTTTACATAGACATTAACTACTGCATATTTCCTGTGTTCGTACAAACATATTAAATGAGGCAAGCTTCGTATATACAAAATGTATGCACTGCTATTTCTGGGCAATTTTAAAGATTCTTAAAGGTGATTTTAGCTATCTGAAAATTTTATGTGTTCTCAGAGCTTTCCTTCCATGTGGTTGAACTCTTAATAGGTATAGATTCTTAGATGACTCCATTTAATCCTTGTGATCTTTCATTGTGTGAAAGAAAAAACTGAAAATTGGGGAGGTTAACCAACTTGACTAAGGTTAAATAGTTTATAAAAACAAGGTTTGGGTTTTTTGTTTTGTTTTGTTTTGTTTTGTTTTTTTGCTCTTGGGTGGTGAAGATAATACTTAGGAGCTTGTGTGTGCTAGCTGGTCAAGTGCTCTACCATTGAACTTTACCCCTCCTCTGGGAAAATAAAAGTTCCCAAATCACAATAGTCTGGCTTCATTCTTATTTACTGATTTGGGCTTCAGAGTAATAAGCATGGCCCATGTAAGAATTAATTATTTCATCAGTGTTCAACAAGAACAACAGATAGCTGATTATCATTTAACGAATGGCCTTGCCTTTTGGCTCTGTGCGCACTTTCTCTAACCTCTACGACCTGAGCCATCTTGGATAGTCTTTAGTCAACTCTGTGGTCTATTCTTTTAGCTATTTCACTGATGCCAAATACCTACTGTTCCTGAATACAGGCTACAGCTGAATATTCATCCCTGTGGCTGATCTATGGAAGGTTGTCATCTTATTAACATTTTATTGACTTTCATTGTTTGTGAAAAGACAACTCCTGTCAGTAGCTGATGACACTGTTTTTGGGGAGAGAACACAATAGATCCTGACCAGGAACAGTTTCAATTCACATCTATGCTCTAGGTTTTATTTGGCTTGGCAGAGTGACTCATTGGAAGACTATTACCTCATGGCTTAGGATGCCCCCAAAACACATCCTTATCCAATAAAATGGCACCAAACTCACCTCTGACTTCATCAGCTTTGTGCTGTGTGCTAAGTTCCAGTAAAACAAAACAAAATTAATAGAACATAACCTTTGAAATTGTGAGCCTATTATTTTGTATTTTGTATAATAAATGCTGACAGTTTATCAACTATATTTCTGTAGGGTTTGCTAATGAGCAGCCAAAATTCTTTATGGCCCATTTAACTTGGTTAGAAATTAAATGTGACTAAAAGTACAGGGCAAGCCAGGAAGTATAAGCTCAGAGAATGAAGAATAAGGAAACAGCTCATATTCTAATTCTTCTTTCTATTTATAATGAAACCTTGGACATATAATTAAATCTCTGAGAGTGTTTCTATCTCCAGTGAAGACAATGCTACTCTTTCTCTCACAGAGTTCTATTGTATTTAGTAATGTTTAACAGAGTGCTCTGTAAAGTGTAAGGCATTTCTCGTCTATATGAGGTGTCATGTACTGTACCATGTTACAGTGCACATTTTAGACATTTACAAATCCATCTTTTATTAGCTGTGAGGTATTATTAATACATCAGGTTATAAAATTAATGATGCCATTTTCCGTGACTTTGGGAAAATTGGGAGTTAATGGCTGTATTTCTTGTTCTTTATTGATTGACAGTGAAAAACATACAGATTAAATCTCATGGAATAAGTCAGGTACCTTACTGAGCATGTGAGTGTCAATGGATTTTATGATTATGTTTTGCAAAGCACATCTTTGTGACCTCAGGTTTGTGATGGATTCTGAGGGAGGCTTTTAGAAACAAAAGGAGTGCCAGAGATGGGGTCTTTAAGGTTAATGTGAATTATTAACTTGACAAAATCTAAAATCATTTGGGTAGGAGTCTCTGAGAACTTTGGGAAACTACCTTGACTACATTGAGATGGACATACCCAACCACTGTGGGTAGCACCATTCCATAAGCAGTGGACCCTGCATGTATATATTTATTATTCTCTTATGACTAAATATGAGACTAGCTTCTTCAAGTTTCTGTTGCTGTAACTTAGCCCACAATAACAGACTTAACTTGCAATTGCAAGCTAAAATATGCCCTTTTGCCCTCAGGTTGAGTTTGTCAGAATATTTTATCACAGAAAACAAACTATTACAGGGTCTGTGTGATGAATAATTGAGATGTTCAGTATGCTAACAACTATAACTACCGCCACCATCACTATCATCACACCTTTGCCTCTGTCATCATTATTGTCACCCACACCATCACTTTCTTTGACTTTCTCACTTGAGCCTGAGACTCAATAAGGGCAATCTCAATTCTTCCACTGTACTTTAGCCTGTCACCTCCCACATCAAATCATAAATTGCTTTCTGTTTTTCATTCCATAAAAATCTTTTCGTGTTGTGATGGTCTGAAAAAGAATGGGTCCCACAGGCTCATGTATTTGAATACTTCATCCCAGCTATTTGGGAAGGCTTAGGTGTTGTAGACTTATTGGAGGCAGTGTGTCACTGGGGATGAGCTTGGAGGTTTCAAAGACTCAGACCATATCTAGTGTCTCTTTTTCTGCCTCACAAATATATCTCAAGATATGTACTCTCTATTACTGCTCTAGTGTCGTAACTGGTTGTCTGCTACGATTATCATAGACTCTAACCCTCTCTGGAACTATAAGTTCCAAATCCAATGTTTTCTATCATAAGTTGGTATCATATCACAGCAATAGCAAAGTAACTAACACATATATTTTTTTGAAATATCATCTGTCATAATCACCATCAGCTAGTTTTTAGAGGTATAATCCAGTGGATTATGTTTTTTTGGTACTCATAAGATAAAAGAAATTAAAGCTCCTTTAACTTTTCAAAATTCTAGCAGGAGATATGTACCTAGAGAAGTTTTAGTAAGTACATACATATTTATTTTCCTGGGACCGCCTTTGTCTTCCCTTATACCCACCCAAATGATAGAAGAATTCTGTTGGTGCCATTTTATGCTTTAGGGACCTGGTCCTCCTTACTACTCTGGGCCAATAAATTGCTGTCTTCATAGTTCATCCTATCACTTTGCATTCATGTGTTCCCTCTTCATGTTTAATATTCCCTTCTCCATGCTCCCTGACATGGACATTAGAGCCATTTATGTTCTGTTCTCTACTAGTCTCTGGATGCCCATCTTGATGCACCATGTAGTCCTAGAAATAGACACTTAAGAGAAAATGGCATCAGTTCAGAATGGTGAAGACTACAATTAAGTAAGCATGTGGTGCTGAGAACATAAATTGAGGCTTTTCCTGTCTTGTTAGATTACAGAAGGAATGTAGAAAGAATTGGTTTTGAAAGTAGGTCTGGCTAATAAAAGAAAGGACTTGCAAGGGATCCAGTTATAAGCAACAGTGCAGGCTAGGTGACAAATCCATTGGTTGGCTCTCTCAGTATCTTAGTAATATATGCCACCAAGACCGGCTACCCTCAGCTTCCTAGACTTTTTTCACTTTGTTAAAATTCCTTTTTTCGAGACCTTGAGTATAGATCATGAGCTAAACAAGAGGCATGGTGGAGGCAGTCATCAGCTAACCTTAGAATCTTTCCTCAATGTTATCAATGGAGGCCACGCAGATGTTCTGCACCTGTGCTGCCACTTGAACCCCTGTTGATTTCCATGGGGTGGGCTGCCACTGAGAGCTATGAGGTGTCTGGGGCCTGTGTTGTGTTTGAGGGTCATGGTATGTACTACCACTAGTGACCATGGCATGTGCTGATGTGGATGTCCGTGGTCTGTGCTGTCACCAGATCCAATGTATAAGTCTATGATGCATACTTCTTCTGTCTAAAAAGGGCAAGAAAGTTACGTTTGCAGTGAAAATTGATGACTACAGACACATGGTTAAGAAAGATGGATATAGAAGGCTTCTGTGACAACCCCTCTGTTAGGTCATGTTGCAGGGCATGGCTGGCATGGCCTGCCCTCCACCTAGGGGCAAGGCTTCCCCTTTCTCAGAGATTCACTATATAAACCAGACATTTTGGTTCCAGAGTTCCCCTTTTTCCCCTACCTCCCTACCCTCTCTCCTCTCCCCCCACCCCCCAGTGCATGCTCCTCCTTCCCTTCCCCCTCCTGTGCTGCTTCCAATAAACCTGCATTTCTATTATAGCTCATTCTGTTTATTTACTCAATAACCCTACATCTGCCCCCACCAACCACCACACCCATTTAAAAAGCAACTTTAAATCCTGGAAGGAATATATGATACCTACAAATTACAAAGCAAGTTGGTAATGAGCCATCTAAAATCATATTGCAAATCAGAAGGTAGCGGTTGAAAGAAACAACTTTCAACTGTTTGGGCATAGAGAATATTGAGAAGAGCATTCCTCCTGCTTTTCTTCAGCACGGGATGCTCCCTCTACATTGCACTAGGCATGGCTGCTCTGAAAAGCTTCCCACAATCCCCCCACTCCCTAATGCCTGCTTCCCTAGTCAATGCAAGGAAGACTCAACCACTGTCCTCTCTACGGCCCTAACTAGCTGAGGCACATGAGTTGTAGCTTTTCTCTCAGCATTACACTCACATATGTTGCTCCCTTTGCTGGTCATAAGTCATATAAAGACTGTGGTGGTCTATTAGTCATCTCTGTATCGTAAGCACACTGAATGATTCAAAGAAACAATCCCACAGACACTGTTTCTTATTTGAGTTAAGGTGCCTTTCACCTTAAAGCCATTTGTAAGCTTTTTTTGAAATCCCAGAGAAGGTCGTATCCCTTCCAAATATGCTTTTATCTTGGCAGTATTCTTGGAGCAGGGGCTGTGCAGGCCTGAATATTGGGCAGTGTGCAAACAGAAAGCTCCTGGGATGGATGAGCATGAGACTGCCACCAAGTACAGGGAGCTGATAAACCAGTATTTTTACAGAGGAAAATGCAAACTGTGGTTATCCAAGCAGATAAATCTTTGGAATCCTTACTGTGCTTTCAATGGGATTCCCTTGGCGAATTCTTTTTCTTCCTAGAAATGGCAAAATAAAAATGTTCTCTTGCCTTCACTTGTGGATTTCTGGTCCAAGGGTCTGGGCGGGGCAGAAGGTTAGTACAAATGTGAATGACTTCATGAAGTGAGGTCTTTGCCCAGCTCCGCATAGCACAGAGTCAGTAGAGAAGAGACGTTTTTGAATCTGGGTGTAATATGATTCAAATCCTGACTTGATCATCACAACTTCACAGAAGTTGCTCTGCTCCTTTGAGCCTCAGTTTCCAACTTTGTGAACAGTCACTTTTCCTGGATGGGTTGTGTAGAGAACTGACTGCCATAAAGGGGTTAATAAACAGACACTGGCATTTAGTCAACAGCTTGTTAGTGTCTTTCCCTCTTGGGCTTTGAGTAAATTGAAGCAGACAAGAAATGGGGAGGGAGTCTTTACTGAGGGTGCTCAAAGCTGCAGAAGAGGGACACTGCATGGAAGCTGTTTTCTTTGTACTTACATATTTTCACCTTTTTTGGATGGAGTATTTCCCCTTCTAAGTCTGTCTGGCTTCCCTTCTGCTCTCACTCAGCTGCCTGAAACCACTAATTGTTTTTTCTTAATGAATGGAACCACTGAGAGCTCTCTTACCACCACAATGGTTACTAAGAACACGCTTCCAATTTTGGTACTTAACTTTGACCCTCCTCCCACTGTTGCTCTTCAGCGATCATTTTCTAAATTCCAGGAACTCAGAGGTTGCACTTTAAAGAGGAGTTTTTCTCACTTCTGGCTCAGGGTTTTGACCCACAGAGCACATCCTGTTAGAAAAAAAAAAAAAAAAAAGGTACCGAAAATGGTAATAATGACAGCGCCTCATGGAGTACCTCTCCTTGACAATGCCCCAGGAGGTTAGAGGGTGCAACCTATGAGGAGGTAATCTTCTCTGGTTTTTCACGTATTGTGATGATCCTGTGTCTGCTTCTTTGAATTACTAACTCAATGCACATTGCACAGAAATACAACAATATGAATTGTAGCCAGTGAAAGATGTGTATCCCACTCCTATCCCCAATCCCCGAATTCTACCCCTAAGAGTTAAGCTGCTGTTCCTAGCTTCTCTTGCTTGTTTATAGTATTCAATGCATACATATTTGGAGACATTTTGCTACTCAAAACAGCACGGTGTTGCACCTGGCTCTCTGTATTGAGAGCACCATGTTCCACTAATCACTTTCCCACACCTCTCTCTTTCTAAAGCAAGGGATAATACTCATCTCCATGAACCTCTGTTTAATTCAAGGAGTCAGCTGGAAGCCATTTAGATTGCTTGCAAAAAAGGCAGCAGATACGGCCAAGTTTGTAGCTCAGTGGTGGAGTGCTTGCCTGGCATGCAGGTTATTTCCTAGTTCTATTCCCAGTAGCATGCGGGTTCAACTCCCAGCTCTGCCAGAATAATGGGAGGCAGGGAGAAGATGGAGAAGCAGTTAATACCCTGGATACCTGTGCACGTGCATTATTTCCTTGGATTCAGTTCTAAATCCACTGAGAGCATGAGAGGTTTGAAGGTATTGTGTTGTGATACAAGAATGCAAACACCTGGAGGCCCTGGAACGTTCCTGCCTGTTTTTCTTGTCTTTCGGTGGAACTACCCTTTGAAGATTGGGCTCATAGGTCACTTCCTCCAGTCTTAAACCTTTAAACTAACTCCAGCTGGGGGAAGTTAACTATTCACTTCTGGGGTAGCAATGGTGGTTTCCAAAGTACAGTTGTGCAAGGACCTCTTCCCCGCTGGGACTCATGAACCTAGATTCCTGAACTACCACCTCTACACCCACACCCTCACTCTTCCACCCCCAACCCTAACCCACCAGCACTTACTCCACTGAATCTCCTAGCATGTATCTTCTTAGCAAGGGGCACTTGGTGCTCTTGCTTATTGTCAGAACCACAGCTGATTCTCTGCCAGGTCACTTCTCTGTGACAGCAGCTTCCTCTGCCACCCCACCTCAAAGCTGGCCCAAGTTGAACTGGCTTCTTTGAAATGCTCTTTCTCTTTCTTTCTCTCTCTCACCCCCGCCCCACCCTCCCCTCTCCCCCCTCTCTTTCTTTCTTTCTAGTCCAACATTTACATGATGGTTGGGGCAAGGTGTTTAGCCCACACTTTCTCGTTAGGATTTGGAAAAATTTCTAAGGACACTGTAGTAGTTATATAAATGTGTGTGAAATGAACGAATGCATTGAAATAATTTATTGCGCTTCTTATAGTTACCTTTAGATGCTTATATGTCTTCCGTATCCACGACTACCAGCTTTGTGTCGCTGCTCTGTTCTCTAACTGGACTCTCTCTCTCAATTTTACCTTCACCTCTTGTCTAGTTATTATCCCTATGGCAGGATAGTAATAAAATGTAACTGAAATATAAGAACTGATACTCTTTATTTCTAACAATAAATTCTCATATAGCCTTGCCATTGCATATGCAATGTTTTCCAGTTTTCATTCTTATCACTATAACCTCTGTTCCCCATGTCAAATTGGTTCAGTTCTGTGGCACAGAAAAGGCAGTAGGATAAGTTATGACCACACAAAGCAAAGGTTTTGAAAGTCACTAATTTTGGGGGACCAGGAAACAAATTCTAGAGGGAGAAGGAGGACCCATGAGGAATGAAAGTAGGAGAGTCAAAGTCAGAAGATGTTGAAAACCTGTGGACCTCCAGACAATAAAGTTGCTGATGGTGACTGCTGGGAGAGACATCACAGCCTGGAAACATAAGCCATGTCAGGCGATGTCAGGAAAGAGGCCATTTCTGTCAGCAAACTCAGATGTGCAATATACAGTGATGAAGCTACAGCGAGCTTCAGGCTAGCATATTTTGCTGTTGTGTGTTTTGAAACTAAAAAAATTATGAAATACTTTAAAGCATGTGTGTGTGTGTGTGTGTGTGTGCGTGTGTGTGCGCGCACGCGGGCCATTCCATGCCACACCCGACAAGGTCAAATATCTTCAGGATTTGTCCTCAATTTGCACTTTGTTTGAATGGCTCACTCTGTCGTTCACTGCTATATTTCTGGTCCTTATTTTTTCTGTTTTTGCCCCCCCCCCCCTTCCAGCTTGGCAGATAAGCACTGAGATTACAGACCCAGGCTCTAGTATTCAACTTTTCCATAGGTGCTTGAGGTTCAAACTCATGTATTCATACTTACACAACACATGTTTTCCCCCCTGAGTCATCTCCCCAGTCCCAGTCCCAAGAAGTGCTTTTATAGTACTCTCATTTTCCTGCAGAAAAATAGAAGACAAAAACAAAACCCCACAGCAATAAAAAAAAAAAAAAAAAAATAGCACAAAAGAAAAATTACTCTAAGGGTAATCTTTGTGGGTTTTCTTCCCATTATGTGACAAATAGCACAAGCAGCCAGGAAGACCAGTCATTTTAAAACCTGTTTTAGCACCTACTAAAGGTTGACTGGTAGTCCGTCAGATCCATTACACACGGTTATTACAGAAATTACACTGATAGTCTCTACCATTCCCCCTGTTTGCTGGTGTCCATCGCTAAGTCACCTTGCCTCTCAGGAAACTTGTGTTGTTTCTCCTAAGGACAAAGGTAACCTTTGGACAAGGATACTTCCTGTGTGGCTATCCCTTGACAGCTGGAGAGGATTCCCCCACCCCCACCCCATTCTGAGCAACAGCAGGAAACAATAAGACAAGGAAGCAAGGAGATTTGGTAACTCCTTTCCCAGTCACACCTTTGTACATAGAGCAGCAACCTGCTGTTTTGTGCCAGGCACCAAATGCTAGCATATCATACTTTGCATGGCTGATTAGATTTCCACAAGTTTGCTGGCATCTCCCTTTTCCAACTGATTTGTCCAAGGTCAAAATAAAATTGCTTTCAGAATAATCTCTAGCTGAAGTGATGAATGTTGAAATTATACTAATTCACAATGGAGCTTTTTACTAACTGCTCATTACAAACCACCTCAGAGAAGTGGCTCTCACACTTTGGATGCAAGAGATGCCATGGATGCTGTCAGACCCTTGTACTCCTAGCACTTGCTGAGTTGAGAGGACCAAGGGTTCAAAGCAAGCCTGGAGTGCTGGACCACAATGCCAGAGCTTCAGATTTCAGTAGCTCTGGGACGGAGCCTGGACACCTGCATTGCTCACATGTTCTCAAGTGATGCTAACACTGCTAGCCCAGGGACTAACCCAGAGAATTGCTGATGTAGAGGAAGGAAAGACTCCCAACCTGCAGATTTCTGGAGACTTAATGTCTCTAAGCCACAACTTATAGTGAATAGGGACATACAGACCCAGGAAAGCCAGAAGGTACATTTAAAATCAGAAGAGAAAACATTATTAGTTTTTATTTCATTTTTTTGTGTGTCATGTGTATAAATGTTTATGTGTGTGTGTTCCTGTTCATGTGTGTTTACATGTGTATCTGTGTGTGTGTGTGTGTGTGTGTTCTAGTATGTGTGGATGTGTCTATGTATGTCTGTGTATGTGTGTATGGAAGCCATAGTCTACATTGGGTATCATTCCTCAAGAACTGTTCACCTTGTAATTTGAGACAAAGCCGCTCAGTAGGACTACGAAATTCACTGCTTAGGTTATACTGGCCAGCTACTGAGCCCCAAAGATTCACTTGTCTACCCTTCTACCATGGGATTGCAAGTGTGTCGCATCGTGGCCAGTGTCTTACCTGTATCATAGAGTTTAAAGTCTGGTTGTCATGCTGGTGGTGGCTGCGCTACCTCCCCATCCCCTTTCTTCCTTTTTTATTTTCTTCCTTTCACCTCCTCCTTCTCCTTTCTTTGTTGTGTATCCTTCCAAGCTGTGCACAGGGGAGGAGAGAATAGTCATCTTAAGTAGGATGCCTAGCACCTACTAGTGGCCTGGCTGGCACAGCTTCTTCCTTGTTTGTAGTGGAAAGGACTGTATGGGCACTCTCCAAGCATGTCTCCCTGCAGCACCTCACTCATCAGGAGACCAGTTCTTCTAGAAACATCTTAGCCAAGGCTTCTCTCTTTTTATGGGTATCCAAAGACATTGAGAACTCCTACTGCCTCTTAGAAGTTCTAGGAAATGAAACAGGTGCGTCGAGGCAGAACTCAGCAGGATCTGGCCCATGGTCTTGGTTCTGTCACTTAGGAGCTCATGAACTTGAGTACGGATCTTGTGCTGGTTTGCCTAACACAAACTAGAATCAGCTGTCAAGAAGACCCTCAGCTGAGAAAATGCTTCCATAAGATTGGCCTGAAGGCAAGTGTATGGGGCATTTTCTTGGTTAATGATTGGTGTGGGAGGGTCCCACTCATTGTCAGCAGTGCTACCCCTATGCATGTGGTGCTGACTGATGCAAGAAAGCAGAGTTGTCAAGCCATGAGGAGCAAGCCAGTAAGTATCATTCCTCCATGTCCTGTGCTTGACTTCTTGCTTCCAGATTCCTGCCTGGAGTTTCTGCTCTGACTTCCATTGATGATGGACTGTAAACTGTAAGATTAGATGTTTTCTTTTTTTTTCCCCCAAGCTATTTTTGAGTATAGTGTTCATCTCAGTAATAGAAAGCAAACTAACGCAGATAGCAACTTGAACTCACAAAGGTGCAGTGTCCCATTGCTAATATGGAAATTAAGATTCGACCTCCTTGCAGGATGGTTAAGGGTCCTAAGTGAAATGGGAACTCTAGCTGCTTGAGCAGCTTTTGGACATTGTAGGAGAGAGTTGATCGGTAGTAATTAATGTGTAAATGGAGATCCTGAAATAATCTCATCTGAATCAAATCATGCCCTGCAGAGAACGAGTAACCCAAACAATCAATAAAAAGACCAAAACCAGCCACCTTTCCCTGAACAGTGTCTCAAAGTGAGCCTCATTGGCAGCAGTGTGTGGCTCCCATGCTGCCCAGGGAAGATGGGAAGCAGCTGGCCGCTCACCGTGGGGAAACCCCAGCCCACCGAGAATCCTGGTCCATGCCGGTTGTCTGCAGTCACAGTTGTAAGGTAGGCCTGGTGCCAGGGCCTAGAGGCAGAAGAACAGTTGGAGAAGGCGGGGTGGGAGGGGGAAGGAGGAGAGCGCCAAGGAGACTTTGCAATTATCTCCCTGAGACTGTTTAGAATGTAATGTTCCTCTCCTCCCCCTTCCTTTTCACATTGTAATTTTCTTCACAGAAAGAACACAATGGAGAACATATTCCAGGCTACAGAGCTCACTGCTAACTCTGACAGACCAGACATGGGAACAGATAAGGAAAAACACAGACTTTTTTTTTTTTCTCCCCAGAGAGATTGCAGAGATTGAAGCTAAGAAATCCAGTTACGTTTGAATGCTGCATTCCCTGCCCACTTAAGGTTTGGATACGATCTGTCCTTGATGCTCAACAACTTCCACTGCCTGTTTTTCTTGCTGGGGGTCTGGGGATAGGCTGCCTCTGCCACAATGTTCATCTCTAACTCCCATCCAGGTGAGGGGCTGCGATCAGCCCAAGCTGTAGTTTGCCCTATCTGGATTTGACTCAGTGTTTAAAGATCCGTATTTTCTTTTCACCTGTGTCCAGGAGGGAGAGTAGACTCAGGACCTGTGGCTCCTTCTCAGCTGCCAAGTGGCCCTTGAGCGACTACAGGACAAGGCTGAAAGAGGAGAATCAGGAAGCAGCCTGCTTTGGGCATCTCCAACTTTGTTCGCCTCTTTTTAAATAATTTACCGTGTGTGTGTGTGTGTGTGTGTGTGTGTGTGTGTGTGTGTGTGTGTGTGTGTGAGAGAGAGAGAGAGAGAGAGATGTGAGTGTATGTGTGTGTGTGTGTGTGTGTGTGTGTGTGAGAGAGAGAGAGAGAGAGAGAGAGATGTGTGAGTGTATGTGTGAGATGTGTGAGTGTGTGTGTGTGTGTGTGTGTGTTCATTTATGTATGTATGCATGTGTCTGTGGAGACAAGAAGAGGGTGTTAGGTCCTCTGGAACTTGAGGCACAGGACTTTGTGAGGTGCCCAATGTGGGTGCTGAGACCTGAAGTCAAGTCCCCTGAAAGAGCAGTCAGTACTCTTAACCTCTAAGCTATCCCTTCAGCCACACTACCTTCCTCTTTCTTTTTACATTGTTCTCTTTTGCATTCTCTCATCTGGCACTCTACACCACTCCACATATTTGTAATCTCTTCCACATTTCCCTTTCGTTTGGAGACAGATTCCTATGTAGCCCACGTTGGCATTAAGCTTACAATGTAGCTGAGGATGACCTAGAGTTTCTGATCCTCCTGATTCTACAAGTATGTGCGATCGTGCCCAATTTGTCCTATTTTAGGGCTAGAACTCCGCCTAAGATACATGCTAGGTAAATCCTCTACCAACTGACATACATCCCCATTTCTGGTGTATTTTAACACATATCACCAAGTTACCCCAAGAAAGGTTGTATACTTTTTACCGAATACACAAGATGGATCAGAACATCCATTTTCTTCATTTCCGCTGCGTTCAGGTGGCCTGTCTGCCTGAATGGCTTTCCCAAGGAGTCTCTTGGTGCTATTAAGCAAATTAAATGTTCTCTATTAATCCATTATCACTGAAAAGATGCATGGAACCCCCTCACCAGTCACCCTGAGATGTTCTAGACTCCCCAGCTTCCAGTTGAAGCATGGCCTGATCCATGACGCAGCAGAAGCTAACATATCTGAGTTAGCTAGACTATCTGAGTTCAGCACACATCACAGTGGTTCACTTAAGCCCTGATTTAAATGAAATAGGAAGCATGCATTTTTAAAAAGCTGTTATCATTTATTAATCATGTTCTATGTGTCAGAAGTCTCTCCAAATGCAGAAACATTAAGTATCGATAAAATGTTATCCTTGCTTTGAAGGGATCATAGGGAAATGAGATTAATATGAGAAGGTATTAAAATGTCTGTTTTAAGGTGGCACAAATGTAGGTGAGAAGAAAGTATCAAGGCTTGCTTGCAAAGGCCCCACAATGCTATGTCTGTCTCAAGAGAGGTTGCCAAACACTGAGAAAATGGAAAGACTGCTTTCCTCTCTACTCTTCAGTGTTTCCCTCCAAACCATCAAAACAAAAAAACAGCACTTTTAGACTTATTAGGCAATTATAGGGTATGAAAAATGTCTTCTCATAGATTAGCTTCCAGTTTGTTTGAAGAGATGGCACAAACATGCCCAGAATCTTCATAACATTTCAAGAGCAGTGGCGATGCTTGCTCTTCAGGTAAAACACAACTGCCGTTAGATGCTTTGCTCATCAGCTGCTGCTGAGCACTAGACTAACTCCTTAGGCCAAAGGCCCTCATCTTACTCCCAGCTGGGCCTCAGGACTGGGAGGGGGATTCATATTAGAAACTCAGTAGATAAGTAGATAAGTAGTTAAGTGAATAAATGAATGAGTGGCCCAGAGAACTGGGTAACCATCTGATTATGCTTTAAGACCACCATTTTCAAAGGCTATCCCTGCTCCGGACTCCAAGAAACAAAAATCAGAGCATTTTATATCTGTAGCGGGGATATGAACCGATACTTGTCAAACCTTGCGACATTCCCAGTGCCATGCTTGGGCTGTTATGTTCTTAATGACATATAATCCTTACAGTGACCACAGGAGGCAGATTTTTCTTATTGATATTGACAGATCTGAGTGCCAGGACTCGGAGAGGTTAAGCAGTCGGTCAAAGATTATCAGTGAGAATGCGGAATAGTGTTTTCCCTTAAGTATCCTCCGGATCCAAACCTCCTCCTCCAGGACTTGACATTGTCTATTCATTTGGTGAAGATTTGAAAAGGCTTTTAGTGAAAGGAAGAGGAGGAGGAGGAGGAGGAGGAGGAGGAGGAGGAGGAGGAGGAGGAGGAGAAAAGCCACAGCGTAGAAGAGGACTTCTGCACTTTTCAACCAGGACAGTTAGAGTCACAGAGTTTAGAGAGCCTCAGTGGGATAGATTACCCTGCGGAAGATGTAATGACAGGGTCTGTGAACAGTCCTAGATGGAAGAGTCTGTGCCTGTCTGCCTGCTTCACCAGCTCTACTTGCCTTGGATTTAATTATACGCTCGGGGTACACATGCCTCTGCAATTGCAGGCCATGTCTTGCTTCCCAGGAAGGGTTATTGGTTAGATGACACTCAGCTCATGGAATGTAAGGAGGGTGGTGTGTGTGTGTGTGTGTGTGTGTGTGTGTGTGTGTGTGTGTGTGTGTCTGGCTTGACTGGTCCCTCAGCACGGTAAATGGATTCGAATCATTGTCAGCCAAGGCTCACTCATTCCTTCATTTAGACGCATTTGTTAATTATGCTGGTGATGTGAAGATCTCCGTTTAATTCAACAGAAAGGTAGTCAATCTAAGTGCCCACTCTGCAGGACAGAGTCCTTAGCTCAAACATTTGTATAAAATTTAATCACAGCAAGGGCCAAGGTAAAGATTCACTATGAACATTCAGAAGTCATCTCTCAGATCTTTTTTTAAAATATATTTTATTAATTTATTCATATTACATCTCAATTGTTATCCCATCCTTTGTATCCTCCCATTCCTCCCTCCATCCCTTTCTCCCCTTACTCCCTTTCCCTATGACTGTGACTGAGGGGGACCTTTTCTCCCTGTATGTGCTCATAGGGTATCAAGTCTCTTCTTGGTAGCCTATCCTTCCTCTGAGTGCCACTAAGCCTCCCATCTCTCAGATCTTGAGATGAGAAGATCTCAGAACTGGGCTTGTTAGGGACTATTTTATACAGAGCTGGGGTGCAGAAAGGAATGCATGAGCATGGGGTGCTGCCATTCTTGCCCCGCAGCCATCTACAACTCTGTTCACTTAAGGAGATGGCCTCTCCGAAGTCAGAACTGGCATTGGGGGCTGAGTTCAGGGCTCAAGAAAAAGTAGAAATTTAAATACAAAGTAGAATTTCCCTCCTTCTTTCCTTGAATAGAGGTCCTCTCTTCAATTTAAGGATGATGTCATGGGTACATAAAGCACTGGATCAAGAGCTCTGAGTTTGGATCCTAGACATGCTGCTGATTCCTTTAAAACCTAATGGCCTGTTCTTCTGCTATGGTTCCAAGTATTTGAAAAGGAACCTCTTGTTCTTAGTGGGGCATGGAGTTTCCCTAGCTGAATGCATTAGCCTTTGGAAAATGAATTGTTCTTTCTGAACCACGACTTCCTAGCTGCAAAAAGGGAAATGTGAGAATGAAATGGGAAAGGCCTTTGGAAATATGAGGAGCAGACTCTGATATTCTCTCCCAGCAAGGATGTATCTTTGTCTCTAATGTCTCATTAAAGTACTAGTGTCTAATGACCACAAGGTTGGTGTGCATTTTCTTTTTACAATCTAGCCTACAATGCTTCAAGATATAGGTTTAGCTTCCTCTGCCATGAGAAGCTGTAAGCTAAAGGTTCCCTGGGGGAAATTTTAGCCATACCTTATCAACACACACACACACACACACACACACACACACACACACACACACACACACACACAGACCCACAATAACACTGGTGCTTAAAAAGTAATTATTATTTTTCTCGAGTCTACAGGGGAGTGGACAGTTGTGCTAATCCTGGGCTCCGTTTGGCTGGTCTTGTCTGTTTTTTTCTGTCAGTTGCTAGCTGGTAGAATTAAAGAAAGGCAGGCACTGGATACCCTGTTCTTCACCAGGCTAGCCTAAGCTTGTGCTCAAGTTTCCTAGTGACTGAAGTATTGCTCAAGGCCTCTTGAGGCCTAGGCGAAAACTGCCCACTTCTTCCATATTTTTTTCCCACAAAGCAAGCTCTAAGGACACAGCAGGTGCAAGGTTGGGAATGTGGGCCTCATCTTTTGATGGGCAGAGTTGCAATGTCATATTGCCAGAAGCAGAATAGGAACTGGAGGAAGATACCATCACTCTATCAACTACCCTTGAAGCAAAGATAGAAAAGTGATTAAACTCAGATGTTGAAAACTCTGGATGGTTTCTCTTCTCTTAGCTCTTTATCTGATGCCTGCTTTTTTGCCCCTGATACTGCCCCAGGAAAACTTTCCTAATCTTTGCTGCCTAGACAATTAGCGGAGCTTGAAACTGACCTTTGTACATATAAACCAATTTAAAGATGTTTATTTCACAACTATTAGTTCTTCAATGCTGTATTAAGGTCAGAGGGAAAAAAATAGAAATGTTTTAAGAAAACAGATCTTCCATCCTGGGATTCAGCCCAGTGGATCAATCCATTTCTACATATTGCTATCTGTGGGGCAGACTGAGAGATGTGTCCACTTCTTACAAGTCTTTGCTGCACTAAGATTACTGGAATAAAGTTGGTTTTTTTGTTTGTTTGTTTGTTTCGTTTTGGTTTTTTGTTTTTTTGGGTTTTTTTTTTGGTTGTTGTCGCTGACAAAATAACAGCCCCATTTCTTAACCTGGTATTCGGAACTTTCATGAATTGCTTCCAACTTCTCTCTCCTAGTTCCTTGTTTCTGTTCTAGGGAGAGGTGATCCAACCATTCATTGCAGGAGAATCTTCAGTGTTTCCTACAACCCCTGGGCTATGTCCATGATGTTAGTTTCATTTCTCTACCTGTGATTCTCATTCTTCAATGCTCACTGTTGCAGTCCCCTTTGCCCAATAAATAGATCAATAAATCAATAGCCTCCTTCATTGGCTTCCTTCTTCCTTCCTACGTAGAATTCATCGCCTTTTCTGTGTCACAGCCTTCTTTTTTATAATGTCCCCATTCTTATGTTTTCCTTGGGACAGTACAGTCCCTTAAGGGTGGGCCTCAGTCATTCACACCTTTGTTAAATACCCGCAACTGCTGTTGTCTTGTAATGAGTACTGTGCCAGCACACCTGACCTACCTGAAATCTTTCCTCCATCTCCTCTGGAGCCCTGCCTCCTCTGTTGGAATCAGGGAGAATCAGACCAATTTACCGGCTCAGTAGCTGGCCTGGTAAGCTGCACTTGTGATGGGAGTTGAGATGCTCTTTAGGCCTTAGACTTGGCAATGCTCAGTGGCCTATAAAAAGTCACCCTCTGAAAGAAAGGGCAGTGATTTGTTGTAATTCTTCCTCTGACCACTCTTCTGAGGTTTGAACTTCCACGGCCTGCCTGATTGTATTTTTAGAGTTGCAGACTTCTTTGGCTTATTATAACAGTTATGAATGGCCTCTGGAAACCAAGGCCCCTGATTATAATCCAAGTTGTTCTAAAGAGGACTCTTCATGATGTCATTTGAACCCCTTAGTTTTAGATGTCTCACTTTAAAATGTGTGGGGAAGAGTCATCTGAATCATTTGAAAGCATGAGAATTCCTGGCTGGTATCCCCAAATTTTCTGGATTTGTAGTCTTGGATGGAAACTCAGCTTAGGTAAACTGCTCAGATTCCTAGGAGATCTGGCTATGAACAAATCATGATTTGTGAAAAAGCTACTGTAGAATTATAAGCAGTGGATAGCCAGGCATGGTAGCACATGCCTTTAATTCCAGCACTCAGGAGGCAGAGGCAGCAGGACCACTGCGAGTTCGAAGCCAGCCTGATCTACAAAGTGAGTCCAGTTCAGCCAAGGCTACATGGAGAAACCCTGTCTCGAAAAACCAAAAAACAAACAAACAAAACCAAAAGCAAACAAAAAAACAAAAACAAAACAAACAAAAAAAGAATTATAAGCAGTGGGCAACAAAGAAACACGGTAGCTCTAGGCTGATAGTTGATGTGATGCCAGAGTTGTCAGCATTGTCTCCTAGCCCTTTCTCTTTTCTCCATGCTACTCCTATGCTCAAGAGCATCCTATAATTCCATGTGACATTTTCTAGATCACATCTATATTCTTCCTCATTTAATACTCTCCCAGCCTCCCTCCTTCCATCCTCCCAATCATCCCAGGCCTGCTTGATGCATATTACTGCAGAAATATGGTATTAGGTTGTGAAAGGAACATCTGCTATTTATACTGCTCTCTGGTGTCTTTTCCTGCTGGTGACATACTGTTCCTCCCCCCACAGTCTTGTATATCGTCTCCCCACCCCCACTTTTTTCTTTTTTAAACTAAGAATCACCAGCATCGTACTGAGTATCCTCAGTATGTCAGGCTTGGCAACACGTGGGTTGACTTAATCATTAGGTCAGTCTATGGATAAAAGTTTCATCACTGCCACTGCTAACAAGGCTTCTGCGATTTTCTCACAGTCACATGGCAGATAAGCCAAGTTGAAGTTCCATGAGACCACTGCTGCATATAAGGTGCCACAGCACTTACATGGCAGCTTCATTCTTCCTTTTTTATTAATATGTATTAGTTGTACTTCCATATATATATATATATATATATGTATATATATATATACATACATGCACGTGTGTGCGCATGCACACACCCACACCCCACACCCCCAATATATATATATATATATATATATATATCAGATGTCTCATATATAGAGACATACAAATAATATAGAGTCTGAATGTGGTTTAGTTTGGTCAACATGATGATCTCCAGTTGCTTCCATTTTCATACAAAATGCCATGACGTCACATTTTATGGAGGAATAAAACTATTGGGTATATGTTCCTTAACTTCCTTATGCACCTTTTCTTGATGGACACAGAAGACAATTGCATATTTTAGGTCTTTGGAATGGTGTAGCAAGAAGCATGAATATGCAAGTAGCCCTGTGGCCTTCTGACTTAGAATTCTCTGGATATATACTCCACAGAGGTATGGCTGGGTCATATGGTATTAGGTTTTTGAGAAATCTCCATTCTTATTTCATTGCTGGTATTGCTTTCAGCAGTGCGGTGCAAGAGAGTTCCTCTTTCCTGCATCATCAGCGGGATTTTTTTGTCCTTTGTATCCTTGCTGATAGCTATTCTGACAGAAGTGAGATGGGATCATAAAGCAGTTTTGATTTGTATTTCCCTCATAGCTAAGAACTTTGAACATTCTCTTATGTGTATGTATTGGGCACTTTCACTTTTAATGAGAACTGTTTGTGCAAAGCCAACTTAAACTACACTCTTCCTTTGAGGCTATAGCCAAATGGCATCTCCTGAATTAAGATGGGAATCTCCCCAACCTTAGCGGAGGTTGGCCAGGCAGGTGGACCTTCAGGCTGACTGTGGAGATTAAGGACAGCAGATATGTAACACGCTGTGCTCAGTGACTGGGACAATCTGAGTGATTTACTTCAACCGCTGTTCAGCCACCATTCACCTGCGTGCCTGCACAAAGTATTTTCCAGAGGGAGCGCTGAAATTCCTGTGGCTTTTGAGGAATGATGAGATTCAATTGTCAGAATAAACGTTCTGGCATCAAAGCACAATTTACCCTTTTCCTGTGGGTCAGAGACATCATTCAAGGATAAAGATATTAAAAGCCATCCTTCCAGCTGCAGTATTTTTTTTTTTTTTTTTTTTTTTTTTTTTTATCTGCTCTTCAAAGAGTGATCTCAAGACAGTCACCACCATGGAAACAGAATGTGGCAGGTGCGGCTGTGCTCTGGATTAGGGGCTCTTTTTCCCCAGTGGGAAGGAGAAAAGCTTGGTTTGGGGAAGATGAATGGACCGGGGCTGAGGCTGCTCTGTCACGGTCTGCAAAGAATGCATTCTCCCAGCCTCCATCAATCAGGCCTTCCTATTGAAGATCCTCCGCTATCACTTTTGAGTGACTTGCAGCTCTTTGTGTCACCGGAGAGGAACTTCTCATCTGCCTGGGTGACCCAAGAGTGTAATGGGGCCTCTAGCAGCACTGGGCCCACCATTAAGAGTAGAGTTAGTAGTTCCTTTGTTTCTTGAAGTGGCTGAGGATGCTGGACTGGACGGCAGGAGCTTTCCGGAGGAAGCCTGCCTTGCCTGTGTTCTCAGTTTTGCTTGTTCGCTTAAGTGTGGAGGAAGCCATTAGGTGTGGTCTCTCAGGAGAAAAAGCATGAAGAGCGAGACCGAGAGACAACGGGTGTACCGCTCTGACAGGCTAGCTTGGTGGTATGACGTAAGGGGCTGGCTGGGCTGTGAAGCCTGGTCAGGGCACATGTTCCGAGTCTGCTTCCAGTCACGCAGTACTCAGGCAAACCACTTACTGCCTTGGTTTCCCCAAACTGTCAAGTGAAAAGGAGCTTGCCTATCTGGTAATATGAAGAAAAGAATAAAGAATAGTTTAGGCAGATATCGGATGCTAGCAAGTAACTCTCCCTAATGAACAAGAGGCAGGAACAGAAGCCATTCATATAAAAAGATGGCGAGGAAGCACAGATATTTGGTCCTTCAAGACAGCTCAATGGCTTGACTTACAGGTTTCCAGGTTTGGGTATGGCAGCTTAGCCTGTGAGGTTATGACTCTAAGGAACCCAGAACCCAGGTCCTTTGAGAGGTAGAGTGACTCACTTCCAGAACTCTCTCTAGGCCTCCTGCTATCACAGTAGGGGCTTTCTCCACCATTTACTTTTTAGGGGAAAAAAAGCTGATTTGTATCATTCTAAATAAAGATCCCCCTAGAACCATGCTACTCAAAATCTGGGGCAGAATTGATTACTGCAGATAGATAACATAATAGGAGCTCCTGAAACAGTATAAAAAAAGCATTGTAGAATTGAGGCATTGCTTGCTGGGACTGAGCCTCTTGTCTGGTGGCTCCAGGAACATTCAGGCTCCTCCTCTCTCCCAGCCACGCACTGCAAACAGGCCATTCTGATGACCAAAGGGCTGTATCTTAGTGATGACAGCCTTCCCCTTGGGCATCAAGGCCAATAATCGAATGCCCTTGACTTTCCCTTCATAACAGCCCTGGGACCCAGAATGGGAATTCTCCAGTAAGGGTAGCATCTGGGCTTCCTTCAGAGAAGTGTCTGGTTTTTATTTATATTTTTCCAATTCTAGAACTTGGTTTAAATTGAACTGTGCCATACATCCCCCCTTTGTGCACGGTAATTTCATTCAGTATAAGGCTTTGAGATTCAATCCCTATGCATCTGGGCTACAGCTTAATTGCCATGGGCATTAAAATTGCTGCTAGGATTGGAAAAAATCATAAATAAAATGCTTAAATACAATATTTAATGTATAGTAGACAGGCTATAGATGTCTCCATGTTTGGTTAGTGTTTACTATTTTGTATCATTACTTGATTATATGGACTATAATATGAATCAGTGACTCAAGAGAAATGTATATTTCAATTTTTCTTCTGAGAGGTTGGTCTTGGGCTATTAACTTTATGATCGAGAGTTCCTTGGTTTCTTTGTCTCTATACAACTTTCACTCCTTGGAAAAGTAAGTCTGTATACTGTAATCTTTTTAATTGTAGTGTATCATTGGTACCACTTTTTTAGTCATCCCAGTGTTTTTTACTATAATAAGTGTGTAGGAGGTATGGACACCTTCATTCAATACTAGGTCAATGCCCTAAGCTCTACCTACCTACATTAGACTAACTTGCCTGGGGTCTGACAGAGACCTCCAGATTGTCAGGACAGCTGGCTGTGGAGCACTCACATTGCTAGTGTTCATGTCTTGTTGGACTATCAAGGATTCTGGGTTTGCATTTTGGTTCTGTTGTGAATTTCTCTTCTGGAGGCATTTGCATAGTACCTATGATGTCACTTGATGGTGAATACAACTGTGTGTGGCAGCTATCACAGTGTCCATTTTACAAATGAACAGGCTCAGACTTAGGGAAGAGGTCAGTAAATGGTGAGACTTGGAACTCAGACTAGTCAGATTAATAAATCCTATGCTTTGTTCTTGGAAGATGAAGTACACATCAAGGAAGCAAAAGTAAAAAGATGGATAGTTGGCGAAGCTCCTGGTATGAATAGCGATCAAGGGAAACAAGAGAAAGCTCCAACTAAGGGCATGATAGACATTTGTTTACCATTTGCCCATTGAACAACTCTTCCAGTGCAAAAGTGGTACTATAAAATTATGGAAAAAGATGACTGCTGTAAACCAATAAACAAGATCAGAAAGAGCGATTAGTAATCCACAGTCTTGTTAGGAGCACAGAGATGGAGAATAACTTGATCACAGATCTTATGATTCTTACAATAAAGGCCTTCTAGGGAGCTCATGTACCCTTTGGACTACATGCTGACAAATACCTGAGTGAATACATTTGAAATAACAGCCATCAGTATTTTATATTTAGTTGTCTATTTATGGAAGGTTTTCCCCTGTGTCAGGCACCAGGTCTGTTGATGACATCTTCAGCACACTGAACAGGCAAGCTCTCCCCATGGGTGAATGAGGCTGTGCTACCTCACATCCAGTTTGTGAAACACTTAAGAGCCTGATGGTCCCGTTTCCTGTACTCTTACAGCATTTTGTTTATTCTCAGCCTTCGATCAAGCTGAGAACTTGGCTTGTCCGTGGGAGCTGCCAATCTGGTATGAAGCACATAAGGAAAACTGCCTTAGATTTAACACCGTGGGTATCTGTTCCTTATGGACACACAGGGCCCACTCACATTCTCAGGACAAGGTACTCACCTGAGCAGATACAAGTACTGAGAGAGAGAGAGACCTTTCAAGGTTGCCCATGGCCTAGTGATTATACTCAACTTGGTTGTAAGGCATGGCTCACCTCCTTTGCTTAAAAACCATTGAAAGTGACAGCTGAAACCAGAGGATAACCAGAGACAGAAGGAGATAATGGAGGCCCACATTTGCATGCATTTTTGTAGAATCCCATCATCTTTCTCTGAGGAAGAAACACCAGGGTTCTGTCCCAGATAGCTAATGTGACCCACTAGACCAGTTTGTCAATTTCCCAGACATAGCCCTCAAAGTTCCATATTCCAGGCAACCTCTCAGAACAAGACAGACCAGGATAGTTGGGTGCCCCTAGTGAATCCAAGATTTCACTTCTCCTACAAAATGATCAATACAGATATCTGCATGCTAGGCAAGCAATTTGTCCACTGTGCTTCATCCCCAAACCATGATTTGGCAATTATCATACCCATTTTCTTGATAGGGAGACATGCAGAGTGGGGTTAATTATTTGTCCAAGGACTAGCAGCAACCAGGCAGTGAAGAAATAAATTTAGAATCTAGCTCTCACTATTTTGAAGGCCCTTGACACAATTACCCTCAAACCAGTTGAAATGTAAGAACAGCAGGTGTGACCAGGCAACAGCTCCTTATCTCAAGATACCTCCATCTGCTCCACAGAGCATCCAGCAGAATTCTGCTTTCCAGACTTTGGTTTTCTTTCCTTTTTACCTCTGGGGTCCTTGTGGCTTTCTGAGCCTGAGAATGGTGCACAATAACAGGACTGGGATCCAGTGAAGGACACCACAAGGACAACTGGAGGCAAAGGAAGTGTGATCTTTACCCTGGGCTCAGCTGCAGACAATATGGCATGGCTCAGGATAGTTCTGGAGAAACCTTGCAGGTGGGGCACACATGCTGGGCTTCCTTGTAGATGATGATATCCTATCAAAGACAAGAGCCTTCCTTTCAGTTTTATCTGACCCAATAGCCCAGCCCAAGGTCAGGAGATGTACATTCTGAAAATGTCCCTTGTTCTGAGGATACTCTTCCCTTCATCTTCTAAGGCGAGTACGACAGAACTTTTGAAGCAGGTTGCTAATACCTTGTTTCTCCCATCGCTCCTCCAGCATGTATCTGGAACTGAATATATGTCAGGGCTCAGGGTTGGAGATGAGGAAACACTGGCCTTTTCAACAATAAAGTGCAATTCATTGAGAAGACAGGCAACAAGCCACTCACTCACCTGTGTGTGTGAGAGAGCTGTTGGTTTGTGAACTTCTCAGACATGAGCTCTCATGGCATTGAGCTCTAGGTGGGTCTACTCCAAACTCTCTCTGATTGGTGAAATGGGCTTGATAACCCCCTTTTGTACTTGCCATGAGGAACAGGTACAAGGACACATACCTAGGCCCATGTTTAGTGTCTGTCAGTGGCTTTTTCACATGAGCACTATACCATTACTGCATGCTTTGATCTTCCTACTGTAAAATGTGCATCACATCACACCAGTACCCCATGAAGATGTCAAGAGAACGAGATGAGAGACTGTGCATAAAATACATAGGCAAGGCATGGCATACAGTCATAACCGACTGTGTGCTTGCTACTATCACGAATACTTGGAGTGCATGCTAAAACATCTGTGAGCAAAACAAAGGCATTCTAGGAATGAATACCAGGAAAGCCTGGAAAGGCATTGCAGGGAGAGAGATAGAAGATGTCAGGCAGGTGAAGTATAGATGAAGGACATTCCCAAGAGTCAGTGCATTGGATGACTGGCCTTTAGAATGATTCCCAATACAGACTGTGCTACTAGGGATCTGGATGGTCTCTGGAAAGTCTCTTACCCCCTTTAAGCCTAGTCATAGATAGATTTTTTTTTTTTTACTTCAAGTATCAACCTAAGGATGAAATAACATAACTCCTATAATTACACAGCCAGTCAGGTGACCCTTGGAAGGTGGTAACTAATTATGGTGGATTTTTTTAATTAGGGCATAGGATGAAGGATGAGAGGAGGGGTCATCAAAAGAAGGGAGGTTCTGCTGTTATCAGGATGGCTGGAACAGTCTGTGACAATTTAAAATATGAAGGCTAGAGGCTGGAGGCTGGAGGCTGGAGGAAGCTCATCTCTGTGGTCCTGAGGATCTTTTCTGAGTGACAACATTCCCATCCCTCTTGGAGCCTTATATCCACATCCAGAACTTTCTATTTTGTCACAGTCTAAACTTAAATTCTATCCCATCACAAATGTGCACACTGCATCTCATCAGCTGGTGAGAGGAAGAGATAATGGAGCCCAAACCAGAAAGAATAAGGAAGGAGAAGGGAAAGGAAAGAAAAAACAAGAGTGGAAAAGAAAGAGTAAGACAGCGAGGGAGGAATAGAAAGTAGATAGGGAAGGGAGAGAGAGATGCGAAGAGAGGAGAGAGGAGGAAAGGGAAATAAAAAGAAAGAGGAGAGGGGAAGAGAAGGGGTTGGGGAGGAGGACAGGGGAGAAGGAGAAAAACAGAGGAGAGAATAAGGGGAACAGAGAAAGGCAAGTGGGGGAAGGTGAGGCAGGAAGAGTGCGGGAAGTATGGGAGTAGGAGAGGAAAGGAAGGGAGGAAAAGAGAGAGGAACAAAGAACTTTAAGCAACACAGTTACCAGTGTTGCCTGCAAACTGCGGTGCTGGCCCATCCCTCTGAAATAACTCCCAAGGGTAGAGTTGGCTCATGTGTCTTTGAATGTTAAAATTAGAGCGAAGAAGAATAAATGCTCCCAAGAAGCTGACCAGCCTCACATTTTTCTCTTCCCTCTCTTTTTATAACTGTGACCACAGTAGTAATTCAATTGGAAACATATCCTATCCCTGATTGCTCCGACATTGGCACTAGATCATTCCCCAGGCTTGAGTCTTCCTTTCTTCTGTCTTTTCCTTTTATTATTATTAAATGCACACTGCTGTTATTTTCTGCCGGAGCTAAAAATACATCTGAGTGTGCAGCAAGGCTCAGCCTAGGCCTCCTCCCTGTTCTTGTGGAGGCCAGGATCAGGCAGAACCAGGAGACTGGTGGGCCTTCCAGTATAAGACTTCCAATGTAAGTGGCATGTTGGGTTCAGGGACAAATGACCAGATCTTGACAGAATTCTCAAAGGGGAGTTCCTGGCTGAATGGACAAATTAGAATCAGACAGTAGGTGCCTCTTGACTACTGTTATTCACTGCCAATACGTCCTCTGGGTAACTCACCCTTTGCAATATTTATGTTCCTTCCAGGTCTGTGTCTTTTCAGGTGCTCTTGCAGAGCCTCCTTTTCCCACGTCTCCCTTATGTCTGCTTGTTTTTGCCTAAGCCTTGTCTCATTTTCAGAGCCCCTGGTCTTTTAGAGATTCTCGGGGTCTCTCTTTTCATGCCTGCCACTGGCCTTGATTTGTCTGCCCACTAGACCCACTACACCATGATTTTCTAAAGATAGACACAATACCTTAGTACCTATGATATTCCAAACTTCTACCCGAGTGGTGATTGCCTGCTATTAAGTGAAAAGGCTGTGAACTTCAGTAAGGGCCTCTCAGTCGAAATTGAATAAAGCAGTATCCAGAATGAAGAAAAGCTGTGCAGTGTATCCAACTTTACTCCTAAAGATAAGAAACATTTGTTATTCAGTAGTTGAGACATTAAAACAACAACAACAACAACAGCAACAACAACAACAAACTTGATAATTTGAACCATTAGGGGAAGAGTGCATACAATGGAAGACTGGCCTTCATCATTGAAGAACAAGTGACAAGGCAGAGGATGGGAGGAGGAAGCCAAAAGGACCTTTTTTTTTCCAGCCTCCAGTTCTGTACATTGGTTTATTTGTTTATTAACCCACTCATTAGAAGCACATGGCTTCTCTGAAGTTTCAGGTGAATCTGACCCTAGGATTTGGGCTGGTATCCAGGACTGGTGGGAGTAGAGTCAGCTGCCTTACTGTCACAGTGGTCCTTCACGCATGTCTTGGATGGGCTGGCGGACTAATCTTTCTTTGCCTTCCCACTACCTCTAAGTGAGTTGAGCTGAAAGGGAATCCTCTACAGTAGTGGACAAGAATCACTTCTTTCTGAGGCCAGGAATAGTGGGAATGGCCAACTTTGGTGTCTCTCAGTGAAACTGAATTCTACTCTCTGGATCTGTCATTCTTAAATGAGCTGTCTTGATGATGGGTCCTTCATAATGAGAGTAGGTGTCCTGACTGCCTAGCAGAAGCTAGCAAGCAGAGAGGTCTTATAGGTGAGGTAGTTTGGGTTCTATTACTTGAGTCTACCATCTGGTTTGTTGTAAAATTTAGGCAAATTTTAATTTATTGTGAGTGCATGGTTTGTGTGTGTATGTGTGAGAGAGAGAATGTATGAGTGCCGTAACACGCATATAGACATCAGAAAATAGCTTTGTGGAGTCGCATATCCTTTAATAACAAGTTGGGTTCTAGGGACTGAATGTGAGTATTCAGCCAGGCACATCAAGTGATTTGCCTCATTGAGCCATCTCATCCATCCCAACTTGGCTATTTCTAAAAGCCTTGCTATAAGATGGTATGTAGTTGTGGTTTAGGTATTTGCCTGTATTTATGTCTATGGTTTATATACATATTGGTCTTTTTTTTCTGAAATTGACACAGAAGGGAACTGTAGTAAATTTGAGTATAATTTTTAATAATAAAGTTTTTGGTAAAAGGTGCTCTTGGGTTAGTATATATACATTTATTATTTTAGCAATTTTGAGTGCATAATCCAATGGCATTAAATTTACTTATATACTTATTCAATATCTAATCTGAAACTACACATCACTGCACAAGGACCCAATGCCATCCTACCCTGTACCCGATGACCCCCATTCTACTCCCATTCCTATAAAATAGACTGGTCTTCCTGCTTCATTCAAGTGGAACCAATTGTGTTTATCCTTTTTGACTGTCTTCATTCAGCATGGTGTCCTCGGGGTTCAGGGTTCATCCATATTGAAGCATATGTCAAAGTTGCCCTCCTTTTAAAGGCATAATAGTATCCCCAGGTGCATGTGTACCTTCTATGTACCTGATCATCTGCTGATAGACATCTGGGTTACTTCTATACTTCTATGCTTTCACTATTGTGAGAACTCTTGAAGTGAACATAGAGTCTCAAATATCTCATCACATTTCTGTTTTTATTCCATGCCGGTATAGATTCAAAGTGAAATGTGTGGATCATAGGGTAAAAATTTGCTTTCAGTTTTATACGGATTCATTAAACTTTCCCCACAATACCTATAACCATTATCTATTTCCATTAGTAGTGTATATAGATTGATTTAAAAAAAAAATCCTGCCAAATTTAAAACCAGTGGAACGATCATGATGGCTCAGCATTTAAAGAGGCTTGCCGGCAAACCTGACTACCTGAGTTGGGTCCCTAGAACCTACATGGTACCCACACATCTATGCCTATGCTGTGGCACACTTACACTAGTACACATACACAGATCTCACACTCATTATGTAAGCAAAATGGCCACATTAATGGGTATGAAGTGATGCGTCACTCTAGTTGTGACTTGGATATCCCAAGGATTCATGATGCTCAGCACCATATTCCATGTTCAGTCAACCTATTTATTTAGTATGCCTCTACTCTAGGCATGCATTGAGCCCTAACAGTCCCTCGGAGAAGAGATGGCACTCTACACTCTGTTAGGACTCTGTAGCTGCTTTCTTCAGATAATAATCTAATACAGAAGACTCCTAGATCAATTTATAGAAAACTCTCCAACTAACTGATTAATTTTTTTCTGTTCAGTTCAATTATCAAATGTTCACTTTAGGCTGACCATACCTAAGATGTGGAAAGGAACTCTCCATAATGCCCCTGTTCCTTTACAATAGGGAGTTATCTCATTTAAGTCTAAGCTATTGCAGAGAATTGGGTAAGATCCCTGGATGGGCCCCTCTCTCACCGCTCCACTGCGCTACACATGTCTGTCTCACATTCTTCATACTTTCCTCTGTGTTTTCCATCACTTTTATCCCAGATCGTCTGTCCTCATCTGCCGCCTAGTCTCTTAATTACTTTTCTATTGCCATGAAATGACACCATGGCCAAGGAAACTTATAAAGGAAAGCATTTTATGGAGGCTTACTTAAGAGCGAGTCCATGGCCATTATGGCGGGAATGTGGCAGCAGCCACCCAGGCCCTGCACTGCTGCAGTAACTGGGAGTTTATATCTTATCTGCAAGATGATGGCCAAGAGAGGGGGGCTGGAGACTTGGCCTCACATGAGGCTTTTGAAATCTCAAAGCTCACCCACTGTTAATGACAGAACTCCTCCAACAATGCCACACCTCCCAGTCTTTTCTAAACAGCCCACCAACAGGGAAACAAGTATTCAAAGTATTTGAATTTATCAGGGCCATTCTTTTGCAAACTGCCACACCTAGGGATTTGCCTCTGTCTCTTTGGAACCGATGAGATACCTTAGATTTTTTTTTTTTTTTCTGTCTTCATAGCCTTCTTAAATATAACTGAAATTATTCATCATTTGTGACATATTTGCTCTGGATAATTGCTGCTCTGATTTAGCTCCCTAAAGTATACACTGCCCCAAGCTGTCTATTTGAGCCACATTTTATTGATTCTGATTCCTAAGTGGACCAATCTTAAGTTGGTGTGAAGTTGATATATTATGCATAATGCAATGTTCGAAGTGCTAGAATTGAAAGGCTGGTTGAGAAGCAATTTGGAAACATGGAGGCCAGTCAGAAAGATTTTTACTAAGGAATTCCTTAAGCTGGATGTTTGAAGGTGACACAGACAAAACTGTGACCTTTGAGACAACTGGTGTGACTTTAACCGGATATAGGATGAAATCTGAAATGTGTACTTCTGGAAAAAGATGGTGATTAAACTGTGTGTGCTGTGTGCTAGCTGTAAACAATGGGGCATCACAGAATGAATATGACAGAAAGCCATCCCTACCTTTTATAGGAAGTAGCAAAGCCTCTCACTTGGACTTTCCCACCTTAAAACAAAGACCAATTGATTGAGTGCTGTGTTGGTCCAGAGTGTAATCACTTGAAGTACTGGAGAACCAAAGTCATGGGCCTCTGATCTCTAATTAGGCATGAGTTCCACAGTACAAATAGAAGACTTACTTTGTGTCGCCTGGAGAATTCTTATTTCAGGATGATGCTATCTGACTGCTCTACACAAAGTGGACATTTCTTCTTTGACTAAAATGGAAAAGCCTTTCTATTGCTTTTGCTACAATTCTGGTTCACTGACTAAAAGATGTGAGGGAAACATGTGACTTAAAAAGAGCATCAGTTCGAATATTTGCATGTGGGTTGCTGTGGAAGATTTCTTATATTTATTGTTAAAATTGAAGTAAGCCATTAGACTGTATGTCTGACTCATCTGGAAAGTGCTACAGATCCAACACATGCCAGGAAACACCCATGCGTTCCTGTCTCCTCAAGCATATGCCGCCCTACCTGTTCACACTGGCATACTGCTTAGTTGATAGACTCTGGTGTGGTGAATGGAAACACTCCATGAGCATGGCTGGGCACTGAGACAAGTATAAGGAAAACCTGTATTCCAGGTCTTTGTGTCCCAGAGGCTGACTCAGCTGTATAATACTAAGCAAGTCCCTGGTGCTGGATGCTGTGAATGAGTTGGCATTGCTTTTCTCCAGCTTTGTAATTAGAAATGGAAAATTGGCTAGGGTGGAAAGAAGAGGACTAGAAATGAACAGGTTTTGAATATCATACACATTTGAGCTGCTACCGCTGATAACTATGAATACACAAACAGTGAAAATATTAATGAAAGAAAAAATGTTCAGTATGATTTATAGCATTGTATGAAAATGCATCTCATCATCTTACATAAGAGAGGATTAGTATCTTAAAAACATGGCGCCTTCAGTCCTAGACTAATTAATAAAGGTCTATGGAGTAAGGGAAATGTTTTTCTTATGAAATTCAGTACAGGACTTTAAGAGCATTGACCACTTGCATGCCCTTTGTAAATAGTTAACAGTTGGTACCCATTTAAACCATCACCACGAACATCACAGGGCAGCACTGCTATTATACTCACTGGCAAGTGAGGAAATTGAAGTTTGACCCAAATCTCAGGCCTGTTAAGCATCAGAAACTTAAACAATTGTCTGATGATGTGACTGCTAATTTCAAATACTGTCTGTTTTATTCTTTGCTTGGATAGGACTCTGAGCCATTGCTATGTACCTACACATCCAAATACTTCAGCTTCAAGACAGGTCCTTCCATTCTACTAATTAAACAAGTAATGTCTTTCCCAATTTACTCATGAGCCATCCTTATGTTTAGACATCATCTTCTACCACTCTTCAGGTCAAAAACTTCCTTTGGTTGTCTATTTTTATTTTTCTGATATAATTTTGACTTCACAACATGGCTGTTAATGTTTCCTCAAGACTTTCTCCAATGTTTCCATCCAGGGCTGGAACCAGCAACGTTGGCTCACTCTTCCCAACCTCTTCCCAGCAACAGAAAGGAGATGACTCAAATGCAGAAAAGCAAGTTCCAGAGTTATTGGATTTAGTCAGGACAGAAGGCAGCTATAGATGCCTCCAGGAACTCCCCACAGACTAATGATTACCTCATAAAACATCGTTTTTGTTCTCAGTGATTTCAAATTGATGCTTTCCTCCCTACTCCACCCAGGACTCCTTCAGGTGTGAGCCTTCTTTAAGATGATGCTTTGTGCTCAGAAATGGTACAGAACACTTCCCATTAGAAGAAGAGCTCTTCTTGACAAGGGTGAAAGTGTTCACCTCTCTCTAGATTTTGCCTAGGTAATAATTTTCCTTCTAAATAGCATTTGCATTTTCCTTTAGCTGTAGATGTAAATATGTACTTGTCAGGGTCTAAGCACAATAAAATGTTATTTTTTAAGTAATATTATGTCCCATAAAGTCCAGCAAATCTAAAACAAGGCAATAGCAATAAAAAGTGCTACAGGAAAATTATTTTGAAAAACAGAAAATTCTGCATTAGTTTCAACCTCATCTGTAAAAGAACAGGGCTGGACTAGCTTGTGTCTGAGGCCTCTGAACACAGTGTTCTTGGATTCTGGAGGAGTCTAGACTACTGTGAGCATCATCTGTGGAGTATATTTGTCTCAAGGGTATTTTCTTTCACAAGCTATTTGGGAAATTGTGGGTATGTATTTTATTTGTTGTTATGGCTGGAAAGTGTGAGAAATAATTATGGGGACAACAGTAGAATTCCCCCTGTGGTGCCAAATACAGATAAGACTCTTATAATATTATCCCTTGATGACTAGTACTCATGATAATTGGAATTCTCTATAAAGGTCACTCAAACAGGGACAGTGTGACTTGTCAGTTGTTGTTGACTTGTCTGTGGGGATGATCAGACCTTGGTGTTAATTGCAAGAATCACATTAATCACTCATGTTACAAATATTTATTGGACATCAGACATGTGATAAACATAATCCTGGGGAATTGGAGAAGGTTAAATAAAAGGTGGTATCTTAAAAGGGGATAAGGCTATGGTCCACAATGCAGACATGGTCTGGGTACATGTGCATAGCCTTAATCAGCAGAGAAAATTAGGAATGAGGAAAGTGATAGGTATTACATGAGTTCAAGCTCTAAGGTCCCTACTTCTTGATACTCAAGACACAGAAGCTTCATAAAAGAAATAGTACTAAATGGGACTTTAGTTATATAATGTGGTTGGAAAGTTGTGCATGGCTGTGATGACCTCAACAAAATGCTTCATAGCTTAAAGGCTTTAATGAACTTCATATGCTGGTTTAGGAAATTTGGCAAGAGCGAGGAGCCACTGAAAGATTTTGACACAGAAAGACTGCCTCTGTTTCTCCTCATGTAAGAAGAAGACAGTAGTATCAGTAGTTATAGAATTCCTCTGCACATCCCTAAATAATAGTAAGTTTTGTCTAGCCGCCTGCAACAGTAAAATTGCTTTTGGCACACCTCATGTTTTGCATAACTCAGTATTCTAATAATGCCTTCAAGGAGGTAGCATCACAGGTTTGAGATAAAGAGGAGAGAGTGGGTCCCTAGGGAAGCTAAATGGTCCGTCATCACTATCACAGGGTAATGGAGCAGAAGCGCAGGAAGAGTCAGGCAAGGCAAGTCCAAATCCTGTTCTTTTAGTTCTTTTTTTAAAATTATATTTTAAACTTATAAATGATAATCAATAAAGCACAGACAGGGAACTGTGCCACTTAGAAACCTACACTTATAAATATACATTATCGCAACTTGTCAGCAAGTTATCGGTCCACAAATCTCCATCGGCTACTTGTTCTTACAATAAGCTCTTTTAGAATTCACATGAGAGTTTGTCACCATCTTGTACATGCAGCAGTGACAGAGTTTGGTGACTGAGTTACAGAGAGTGACCCTTCTATCCAGAGCACTCGACTATAGTGCCAGCTACTGTAACAGTTAGTGAATCTCCATATTACCACACTGAGGGCACAATTTGCCCTTTCCTCCCAACCTTATAAAAATTTCTTATGATAGTTGCTAAGGTATAACAGATTTCTTACGTATCTGGATGAATACATAAATTCTAATACCAGTAAGTAAGTTTATGAAGTTGTCAGAATATTGGTATTTGTAGCTTTTGAGTCGTGAATGGTGAGAAATTAACACTTATTTTGTCCAGAAAGGATTTGGAAAGCTGTACTAGTTAGCTTTCTATAGGTGTGATTTTAAAAAAGAAAGCAAGCAAGAAAACAACAACAATAACAACACCAACAAAAACCTCTTGAGATAAACAACTCAAGAGAGGAAATGTATATTTTAGCTCATGGTTTCTCAGGCTTCCGTTCACTGCCACTTGGTACGGTTAGTTTGGGCCTACAGCAGCACAGTGAAGCATGGCAGGACAGAGCTGTAAAAATCGGTTGAGCTCTTCGTAATGGGATCAGAGAGGGACCAGAGGACCCACTATTCCCTTTACAGCACGTCCCAATGACTTAAGTTACTTAAATCGGGTCTTGATTCCTAAAGGCTCCATCACCCACTAAGAGCATCACAGTCTGGTGACCACATCTTTCAACTACAAGTCTTTGAGGGGAACAGTTAAGATTCAAGTTGCAAAAGTATATCCAGTTTGTTCCACTGACCTCAGATAACATTTCCCAAAGTGTGACAAGCCCCGAGATGCTCTGAAAATCTGATGAGCCTGGCCCATGAGTCTCCTTGACATTAACTGTACCTATTAGTGTAGTAAAGACAAATCAACTTTAAGACACAAAGAATAATTCTTTATCATTGACCCTGATTTTTTTAGTTTTACCTTAAATTTTTCCAAACGCAGCCTTCCTGGGACTGTCCGCTAGCATCCTGCAGATCAAGTGCCCCAGTGGGCACACTTTGGGAGAATGTTAGCTTAGGAATACTTCAGCTTTTTGTGCCATTTAACTTTTATAAGGTGAAGAAAATTTGTTGCAGTGAATATTCTCCCTGCTGTGTGATCTGATTATATTTAGAGAAGTCTTCACAATGACATTTTTCCCCAAAAAACCTGCCAGAGCAGAAGCGGATTTTAATGTTTCCTTTGTCAAAATGTGCCTTTCCTTTAGTTAGAGGGGAGGAAGAAAACTGAGGTAATTATATAGTGACGGGAACTTTTCTTTTTTATTCTCCCATTGAGCACCAATGTCAGTCTTCTTGAACAAAGATGCTATTGAAATTTTGAATCATAAAATTTATTTTTTTTCCTTACTTCTGGGCACCAGCTGAGCTCAGTGGGGAAGGGCCTGTATATGAGGGAAAGTTTTATACTCCTTCCCCACAGAGATTCTTTATCGTGTCCTTCAAGGGCTTTAAACAGCAATTTTGTATGCACTTGCTCATTCTCCAAACCTGTATAGAACTTCCATTCTGCCAAATACAATATTCTCATTAACAAAATCCATTAACTGCTTCCCTAAGTAAGTAAAGACTGCAGTCAATTCCTATGCCAATCTTGCTTTCTAGATAAAGATATTTCAGGAGCATTCATCAATACCTTGTACATAATGTGTACTTTCAATGTCCTTAAAATGAAACTTCACGTATATACCTGGGCAACTGTTATCACACCCATGTTGTAGTTTAGGAAACTGGGGCTTAGGGCTTAGTCACATCTATTGGAGTTATTAGAGGACAATTTTGATGTTTCGATTCAGTAGTACCTACTCCATAGCACATTGTTCTTACTGTGGTGACTGTACAAAGTCACTGGTAAAGTTTGAGGTTGAAATGTTAAGGGCTAGAGGTGTGCTCTCGTCAAGCAAGCAGCCTTTCACAAGCCTGTCTCTGAGTTACTATCATCCAGCTGCAGCCGCCGGAAGACACTTTTCTTTGCTAGCTTCGCCTTCGTACAAATTTCCTCAAAGCAACACTGGCTTTGCGGAGAATTAAATTTCCTGCTGCTGTGATTAGATAGGCCTATACATTTAAAGCCTATCAGCCAGAACTCAGCCCTGTGCTCTGGTGCTGAGTTTCTTAATAAGCCCTACGTGGGCTTTCCCCATCTTTGCAATGGGATGAGAATGCAGACCTCTTGTTTTCCATTTACAATACTTCCGTCCAGACATCTGCCGTCCTGTCAGCAGCACAGGTGGTTTATTCTTGTGTACAAGTAGCAAAACTGAGGACTGGAGAGGGCTGGCCATGTGGTAGAAGATCATGCACATCAAAGTGACCGATAAACTAGCCTATCTCCCATTTGTGGAACACAATGTGATGGCCTTTCTGCCAGGTTAGCGAGAGGATCTTTTTGTTCCCTTATGTTTTCCCCGAACCAACAAAGAACCTGGCACTGTGAGATATTAGTGAGTGGGTCCTTGAATAGAATTTGCAATACTATGGTGGTTGGGATTTTATCTCCAGGTCTGAACATACATGGGAAGCACAGATTCTCATGCCTAAGTGCCAGTCTGACATCACCCAGGGACATCTTTAGTTATCCCTAAAACAAGAGAGATAATTACGACTCTTGATTTTCTTTTGGAAACCTTTTGCTCTTTCTTTCTTTCTTTCTTTCTTCTTTCTTTCTTTCTTTCTTTCTTTCTTTCTTTCTTTCTTTCTTTCTTTCTTTCTTTCTCCTTTCACCTTAAGGAAAGCAGCTTTTTAACACTTCATGTTGGAAATTTGCATTGTTCTTGGTGCTTTCTATTCTACCCACTTCCACATTTAATTGGGCACTGCATCCTTTTGACCCTTCCATTCAAAACATCCCCACATTAGGTCTCTTCCAATTCCCCACTTTCTATGCCAATCTAAGCCAAAATCATCTCTCAACTGAACCACCACACACACGGTCCTCACAGACCTCCCTTCTATTTTTTTATATTGCCATTTATTGTCCATCATGGATTGGAGTTGTCTTCTACAAAAACCAATCAAGACTCAACTGATCTCCTCAAAACCCCTCTATTGTCTTCCTTCACCCTTCCAAATCCTTGTCTACTCTACCATGAGCTTGATTTTTTTGTCTCACAACAGGCTCTCACTTCCCATGTCCTCACTGATGCACATTTCACCCATGCTGCCCTTAGTATTCATAACATTACATGTTTACACAGATCTAGAACCTTTTGACAGCCTTCCCCTTGGTCATACTTTCTGTTTAGAGTATCTTGTCTTCTTGCTTTATTTACAAGGCCAGTTGTTTCTTGTCATTCAATCTTAGCCTAAAGGTGACCTCATTAGGAAGTCATTTTGGTCACCTATCCTCGGATAGATAACTACCATAGCAAATAGTCTTATTTTAACCTTTTCTTTGGATAAGACTTATGATCTGAAATTTACACACACACACACACACACACACACACACACACAGAGAGAGAGAGAGAGAGAGAGAGAGAGAGAGAGAGAGAGACACCCTTCTGTCTTTTTAAAGTCCATTGATGGTTTCTTCACTTTCCCACCCAGGACAGCTGGCACCTTCCAGTCTTTTTCATGTCTATGTCCTGTTTACATTTAAAGAGTCTAGGGAAATGCATGAATACCCTGAATATGAAATAGGCATCAGATGTGTTTCCTCTCTCTACAGAGCAGTTGTTAGGAGTACATGGCCAAGGACTAGACAGAGGTCCTCTAAGATAAATCATGAGCAGTTTGCTATGAAGTATATCACCACCTACTCTTTATCAGATGAGGCACTGAATCTTACATTAAGTAACTTGCTTCAAAGCCAGAGAGTTTATTGACTAATTACACCTAGAAAATGATGAGAAAAGGGGACTAAAGTATAATTCATATTTGAGAAGCTATGGAATTATTTTTCATAATGAGAATAGCCATGAGAAACATGTATGCATAAGACACCCAAGAGTTCTCATTTATTTTTATGGTGGTCAAAGACACGCTCTTTATCCAAGTAAAAACATCAGCATTTGAGTGCTTTCTTGTCTTTGAACTCTAAATATTATGCATGCTTTTCCAATAGTGTGTTGA
This sequence comes from Acomys russatus, assembly GCF_903995435.1. Taxonomy (NCBI): domain Eukaryota; kingdom Metazoa; phylum Chordata; class Mammalia; order Rodentia; family Muridae; genus Acomys; species Acomys russatus. The sequence continues at coordinate 21,398,737 of NC_067153.1, read as the reverse complement.
ATTTTCACAGTCTGTTTATTTCTCTGCAACTGGACTGCTCCATCTAAGTAATTTTCCATACAACTTAGGAAGGTGGTGGGTCATGCAGCTCTGCAGTCTACCGATAAGAAGGATAATATTCCAACTGGGAAGTGTAAGTGATACCCCTCAAAAGGAGGCCAAGGAAACTGTTTGCTTTGTACTCTGACAGCTGATAAATGGGGCCTTTGAAGGCTCACAGGAAAAAGCGAATTTCATGGCCAGAATGAGGAAGAGGGACTCTGTAAGGGAAGATCAACCTTCCTCAATCCCTAGGCCCAGGGCTCTCATAGTAAATGTTTGCTAGTAATGTGAACAGGACTTTACAGCTTCAAAAGCATTGCACGTAGACCATTGTATGCGACCAACCCAATTCATGCAAGATGGGATATTTTATACCTATTTAACTGGATGGAAAACATAATATTAAGTTAATTATGCTGTTTCCCAAGATCATAGAGTTGAAGTGACATGAGGCAGAGCTCTGGGTCAGTATTCCAGCTAATGGCTTTAGCTCTAGTGGCTCCAGCTCATGGTCTTAGCTCTGTGTGCTGCCCTGCTCTATCTACCTGGAGATGACCACCTCTGTCTTCCCTATTTAGCTCAGTATGCTAACAAGCTCAGTTCGGGAGTTTGCTTTCTTAACAACTAGTTTCAACAATGTACTTAAAAATCCCATTGGTACCTCTGTGAAGAGCTAGCTCTTAGCCAGTGTCTAAGAGGGGCCTATGAGGTAACAAGGGAAGATAGGAGATGGTGGGCAGCGCCACTCATAACTCTCTCTCTCTCTCTCTGCTCAACATCAGTAGTTCTCAGACTTAAATTACCATGGAAGAAACGTGAAGAGATTGTTAAAACAGAGCCAGATGTTGACCAAGTGGAGTCAGTCTCGAGAATGAGAACTAAGGTTTTAGTTTTCCACGAGAGCTTGACACTGGTCATGTGAGTGTTACAGTGAGAGCATCCCTGGTGAAGACAGTGTGAAGGAGGGGTCCTGGAGTGGGTCTAGCGAAAGGGTTTATTTGTTGACCCTTTCTGGAAGAGCAGTTGATGATTCCAGTGAAAATCTAAAAAGAATGCTCTGACTATCAGTCCCATTTCTTTGAAATGTATCTTAAAGAATCAATTAAGGCTGCGAACAAAAATTTCAATACTATGTGTCTGGCACTGTAGATATTCAATAAATCTTTGTAGAATGAGCTGTCGTGGATGCCTACCTCTAAAATGCTTATCATAAATGAACATTGGAAGCTACTTGCACGCCAAATATTAAAAGGGATTAATTTACTGTATACATAGGTATTCTTTAAATTAGATACCAGACAGTATTATAATGTGCGGAAAGAGGTTTGCAATGTAGCAATAACAGAAAGTCAGTCACATGACTGCATTTTGTTATATATTTTCAAAATCAATAATGGTAGACTCTCAATTAATACTTGCTTGTAATGAGTGCTACCTTTTTTCCCCTCCACAATAAGCAGATATTACTTATCTCATTAATAGAAAACTACCACTGCCAACAACAAAAATAAAATAAAACAAAAACCATGCACAAAGTCAATTTATTGGAGGACTCTGCAATGTAGAGCTGTACTCTTTGGCCTAGTATCTTTTTCTGTATCCACCACCTTGAAGAAAGCAATATGTTTTGGGGTGTGGAGGGGAAATTGTTCTTTGTCTTTAAAGAGACTGTTGTAATATCAGTTAATGGAAAGCAGATGTATGTGAACCTTAGCTTTCTGGCTGGGCAACTCTTTATCCTCGAGCCCATCATTCCCTCTGGCATGGGCTATTCCTCTCTGTAGGGCTGATGTGCAAGGCTGCGTTTCAGTGGATGTGATTATTTTGACCTGTAACTAATCTCCAGAGCGGACATTGTTGGGAAGTCAATTTTGGGAAACTGTGTATCTTGTCTTTGAAACTTTTAAATCAGTTGGTCATTATTAACCAGGCACAGTGGCTGGATTACTACTGCCAGGGAAGTCATTGTTAGCTGTTTGGTGATTGTAAACATCATCAAGAACACAGATATTTATTTTTTTAATAAACATAAATATAACCACTTATAATATCTTGTTTTGCTGAAGATATGTGTGGTTGGTGAGATTTAGAACCATTTGGGGAGCTGTGCCTCTGGACATGCCTGTGATATGATAACATGAACTGAGTCGGAAGTTCACCAATGGCCTCATGCCTAGGATCAAATCCTAAATAATATAAATGAAGAAAGTAAGCTGAAAAGCTGCAGCATGAATTGATTTGCCTTTTACTTTCTGGGTGTGGATGTGATCTAAACAGCTGCTTCTGGCTTCCGCTGCCTTGACTTTTACACTGCGATGGACTGAGCCCTTGAAATAAGAGTTAGAATAAACCTTTTCTCCCTTAAGTTGCCTTTGTCAGGGTGTTTTATCCCAGTGACTGGAAAAGAAACCAAGACAGCATCTAGGATCAGCATGGAACTTTCCACCTTTGGGCTTTTAACATGAATGATGTAGCCTGGGATGGTTGAATTATGAATTAACCTTTTTTTTTTTTTTTTCACTTTGCAAGTATTTTCATGGACCATGCATTGTGATCTAATCAATAAATATAAAATATAATAAGATGATTAAGGAAGAAGATGGAACCAGGGTAAAAGGAAAATCTACTTGATGGACAATTGAGACTCTAGGCATGGATGCATGGAACCTGCCAGCAATCTGTATAACATGTGGATTCAGCATTTGCCTCACTTTCTAAATTTATATTTATTATATATGTATATGTATGTGCATATACATATATTCCTATATATAACCTGTTTACTCCATATAATGTTGCTTGAATGGGTATTTACAGGACTGACTGTTTGTCAATAGACAGGCAATTTGTGTGCTCTTTGCTAGGGAAGACCCCCTCTCCGACTCCCAGCTTTCCTCAGTTGCCTACAGTTCTTTGTGGAAATGCTTTCTCACACAGTGCTTTCGTTACAGAAGCAGCATGAGCATTGTAAATTGGGAAACAGTTTAGAACATGTTCCAGTTTCATTGGCATGACACAATCACTGACAAACTTTTGTGAAAATTGTCACTGAGGTTAGAAAATTAAGTTTTTCAAGTTCTAGGTTGTACACTTTTAATTTACCTCACTCCTGAATTCTTTTTCCAAGCTCTAAGAATCCTTGGAGATATCCTACTTCCTAAGTATTTTCAAGGCTTAAATATAAGAGAAACAATGAATGGTTTAAAAGACATTATAACTTAGTACTTACTTAGAAATATGTATTTTCAGTGCGTACCCCCATGCAGAAGTAGGTGCATCTCGGTGCAGGAGCTTTCGGCAGCCAGAAGAGGGAGTCAGATACTTTCAGAGCTGCAGTTGCAGGTGGTTGTGGGCTGTTAGACTTTTGTGTTGAGAACTGGAGTTGGGTCTTCTGGAAGGAAAGTAGCCACTCTTAACCTCTGAGCCATGTCTCTCCTGCTCTGTATCCCTGAAAATGCATCAGCTTCTTAATTTGACAATTAATTTAATAAATATTTAATGACCCATGTATTTGGAACTTAACAGATTACTAATGATATACCCATAAAGAACAGCATAAACGTCACCTCTGTCCTTTGGGCACTGTAGTCCAGTGCAGGAAAAAGAGTTGAAATTGATTGTCACATATGTGAACCCAAAATGTTACATTACAATAGGAATTGGTAATACATACATACATACATACATACATACATACATACATGATTCCAAAAGAGAGTAAATCCAGGAGCCTGATTAAATAAGAAGGCTCAAGGAAACATAAATCTTTAGAGTGATAGTCATAATGATGGATAGAAATTCATTACCTTAAAGGATGGAATGGGTAGGGATTAGAGCAATCATCAGGGAGTACTAGATGAAGATTATGAAGTGAGGAATGACTGCCCATATTTGGGCTATGAGCAAGCAGTGTAGATAGATCCCATTGGCTTAGAGGGAACACCATTCGGTAAAGCTGAGAATCCCATGTAGAGCACAACACTGGACACTGTTAGCTGTTATCGAATGTGTAGATTACATCTTAAGTGAAAGAGAGGGCCTGTGAAGGGGCTTGAGTTTTCAAGTGTATTTAGAGAAAGTCTTTGCTTTTCCATGGAAATTGGGTTGAAAGAGGTGAGAGACCAAGGGTAGAATGCCACCGCACACTGCGCAGGTAACTGGAGTAGTCCAGCCAAACGATGCTAAAGTCTAGTTTTGGATGAGGTCAGGAAGGCTTGAGAAGCAAAGACCTGGAGTGTTTGGGAGTTAACTTGACAAGAATTGCTGAGAAATGACCCAGGAAGTTTAGGAAGCATGCTCAGAAATGAATCTTGGGCCTCTAACTTAAGCTATGTGGTGGGTGTTGCCCTCTCACAGAGTTAAGCATGTCAAAGGGCAAGACAGGGAACTACCTAAAGCTCTCAGTTTGGGTCATGTTGGTTTTAAGACAGGCAAGAGACTTTTAAACCAAACTAATTTAATTTAAATTGCTGACAGCCAGAAATTGTGCACATAGAGCCGCTCAGCGGCGACTGAGAGCACCTTGGTTTTGTGATGACACCAAGAACGAATGACTCACCAACTACTTCAGCAACTTTTTGGATACTTTGCAACTACTAGACATCTGTAAAATAAGATGAAGCAATTTCCATATACTTTATTTAAACTCTGTATCAGTGACATCTTCTCTACCTGTAGGTAAGATGACTGAAACCTAAGGAACTTAAAAAAAATCTAAGATTATGTGTAGATTTTGGAAATCACAAAATCTGACAACTAGTGAAATATGGATGAAAAATCTATGATAGTCTCTTGTCCAAAACAATCTAACACATTTTATGTATTTCTTTTTTTATTTAAGTAGTTTATTACGACTACATCTCAAATGTTATCCCCTCACTTGTATCTTCCCATTCCCCCCTCCCTCTTTCATCCAATTTCCCTCCCTCCCCTATGTCTGTGACAGAAGGGGACCTCCTCCCCCACCATGTGATCACAGCCTATCAGGTCTCATCCTGGTAGCCTGTCTACTATATGATCTTTCTCCCTCCTTCTATCTGATCATCTCTTTATTATCCATCCATCCATCCATCTATCCACCCATCTATCCATCATCATCTCTAGTCACCCTTTTAATCATGTATCATGTTTTTATTTACATATGTATTCTGTTTTCTGTCGTCCACCCATCTACCCACCCACCCATCCATCCATCCACCCACCCACCCATCCATCCATCCACCCATCCACCCATCCATCCATCCATCCACCCACCCACCCATCCATCCACCCATCCATCCATCCATCCATCCACCCACCCATCCATCCACCCATCCATCCATCCACCCATCCACCCATCCATCCATCCATCCATCCACCCACCCATCCATCCATCCATCCATCCATCCATCAATCCATACATCCTTCCTCTCAGGAAGAAGTCTGCTCTTCTACATAGAAAGGATAGAAAGGCACTTTAAAAATCAGAAAGCCATTCACTTTATAGTGGAGGAAATTGAGGACCAATGGCTAGATTTCTCCTGCCTAGAGACATTTAGCAGCTGGTTAAAATTCTATTCTGTCCCCTATTGCTACTCCTTAAGTAGTATCACGTGGTTTTTGTGCTTCCTCGGGGATCAGCTCTGCTTGACGCAGTAAGCCTGCACTACCCGGCTTCTGGGGGGAGCTTTTGCCTCTATTTCCAGCAGTTCTCCCTCCTGGTGTTTAAATGTGTGGCTCTCCCCTTTGAAGTCCTGCAGAGCAAAAGCATCAGCAGGCGGTCTTTAAATTGCTGCAGCTTCCAAGGAATCTGCAGTCGGTCTGCTAGCACACAGTTTGTCTCCCCTGCTGAAGGGGCCTGACAGAGATTGGGCTTTATAACAAGGACAAGATAATGATCAAAGGGAAATTTAGAGAGAGGGCTAAGGAAAATCTTCTGTGATTGATCTGGAGGTGGGGAAAGAGGAAGCTGCTGGGCTCTTGGCTGTAGATTTGGAATCCTGCCAAGAGTCAACTCTGGGAGCTGCCCCAAGTCACAGGCGCCGGAACCTGAATGGTGAAATCTAAGCAGACATGCGTCGGAAACCAAAACTCTTACTCAGACTTGCCTTGATTCTACACTGAATGTCCTGCAAGCTCAAAGGCAAATTTCAGCGCTATGAACTTGACAGCACTTGTAAGAGCAGTTTTTAAATACCGCTTTAAATTTATTTTAAAGCGATAACTTACAAAGCTCATGTTTCAATAAGCTGATGTCCATGCAGCTAACCCAACAAAGTCTCTCCCTGAGATCAGAATGAAGGTTTGGGATAAAGTTGCTTAGCATTTTTAATTTTATTGGCATTAGCGGATTTATATTGGCCTGCTTATGTGATCCCAAAACACAAATCTAATACAATTTTTCTTGCTTGAAGTGTCTCTATCTCCATCTTATTCCCAGTAAGGGCAAACATACGGCTTTCACTTTTGATGACATCACCATTAGCACCTTCCCTTTCCATGTTCGACTTCAGACTGAGCTGTTGGTGAAAAGCATCAGAAATTGATGAGACCCAATTTAATCAGAAATTCCTTAAGGGAGCAAGAGGGTGGTAGCTGCAGAGGGCTCCCTACCATATACACTTGGGTCCAGTCAAGGCTGAAAGTATATCATGACAAGCATTTATGACTCTGCCTACAGAATTCCTCTGGGCCCCACAGTATATTCTAGGGAACTAATGGAATTGTGTTGGCAGTTGATGGACTAAAGTGGGTCCTTAGCCGAAGATGGCTAGAAATTGAAGGACAGATACTACAGCTTCCTGTTTCTCATATAAATCTCTGAGGAACATTCCAGAAAGCACTAAAGTTCCCTTAACATTAGCCTTTTTATGTGTTCATATTCCAGTGGCTTTTATTACTTTCCTGCCTCAATTTTCTACTCCTAAACTTTATCCTATCAGGATCACTTCCTCTTCAACCCTGTCTCAAGATAGATACAGGTCTGGGCGATCTGGCCTGGGGAGATAGTAGTTAATTATCAGGACATTTGGGATTAGGACTAAGTCAAAGGGGTTGGGCTGCAGTTTATAAGGTGATTACTTAGCATGGGTTAGGACTGGGGTTTAATCCTCAGCTTAGAGAGGAAAGGGGAGAAAGGGAGAATGGGGACAGAGTGCAGGAACCAGAGTGGGAAAAGAGAGAGGGAAGGGGGAGGAGGAAAGAAAGAAACAAGACAGGGGAAATTGTAACAAAGAGAAGAGGCAGGACAACAGCGGCTGATAAGGTGACTCTAGTGACTATGATGTGAGAATACTAAATTATCCCACCACTGTATTGTATTTAGCCTGTCATATGATCTCAGGATATCCTGTGGTTATTACTGTCCCCATAGGCATGTAATAGAGTACTCTCATGTCTTGTGTCTTCAGTCATTTCACTCAAAATACAAATACTTGACAGATACATCTTCTTGGATGAGAATAAAACACTTATCACAGCTCTGGTACCAGGAATATGAAAAAAAATAAAGCTCTATAGATTTTTAGCATTTACACTGAAAGCAATTTGGCCTCTTATCAAGAGTTATAAAATAAAGGAATCCCAAATGCAGAGTTATTATTGCTGTACACAGTCTCTAGTCACACTAAACAACATTGTGTTTGCTATTAATCCCAGCTATTCTGTCATGACATTCTGACCTAGCGCCTATTTCTCCCTATGCTTTGGATATTCATCCTTTCTGCCTCTTTCCTTCCTTTCCCATCTCTCTCCGTCCTGCCCTCTTGTCCTCCCTCCCTCCGCCCTCCCTCCCTTCCTTTTATAAGAATGTTTTGTTCACACCTCAGTGCTGCATCCATGTTATCTTGCCCGGAAGCGCAAGCAGTATGGAATATGCCCTTCCTGTGCTCTCTTTGTGCATCCTTGGCCCATCTCATGCCTAGCATTGGGTTTACTGTGAAGTATTGCAGTGAGATGTACCTCTTTCTTCTTAAACATGGGGGTCCTTGCAGATGGATATTGCTTCCTTGCTACTTCCTTAGGCTCTGACATAATATAAATCACCTAGTCTAAAAAGAAAAAAGTGGCCTGCAAAAGAAGAACTAAATTCCTCCACTTCCAATTATCCCCATCAATGGTTGGGTGGCAAGACCTTGAGAAATATTTTGGATGAGAGAAAACTAAAACTTATTCTGTTTCTTAAAAGAATAGATAGCATCTGGAGTTTAATAAATTTCAAAGACCATGTATTTCGACTCAATAGATCCAACTTCAGCTTTTAAAAGGCATTACATCGAGGAGTACTCTTTCATGTACATTTTCAACAAATGTGAATAACTCCAAATCCATCATGATGAGAGAGGAATGGGGCTTTGCTCTAAGAGTTAATGCCTAGAGGTGACCAGCATTTTTACAGGCCTGTGTAGCAGTGTGCATGTGTCCCATGTTACATGGTATGAACCAGGGTGAACCGCTGAAGAAGAGGAAATGAGTCTATGCTATGGTAGTTTAGAAGGAGGAGCCTTTAATTTCTATGCTAGTGTTTCTGATACCTGCCAGGGACCTTAATAAAGAAAGGTAACTAGCAAGAAAAGTTAAATACCAACAAAGCAGGAGACTTGAGTGGTCTAGAGGGGTCTAAAGACTTCTTGCTGTCCTGATTGGCGGGGCCTACAATATGGAGCCCAATTGGATAGAGGTGACACTAGGGCTAGGGCTAGGGGTAAAACTATTTGTGATTCTTGAATCTATCCTGAAGAATTTGGATTTTATCACTGGTAGGAAAAAAAACTGATAATTTTAGATAAGGGGCTATAAAGAAGGAATAATAACTTTCTTTCATCATGATTTTTATGTGCCATAAAAAGGAGATTAACAAGAGAAAAGCAAACAAAAGGAAGAAAGAAAACACAGAGAATGTAGCAAGTACATCTCAAGGAAAACATTCAAACTACAGACTTAAATATTATCATTTAAATTAAAAAGAGGATGTAGGAAAAATTTCATCTTAGTATGAGATAGGCAGGAAAAGCACCTCAAACAAAAGTAAGCTCTGCTCTGCAGCTCAGACTTCATGCCATTTCCAAGTTGACATTTTCTAGAGATTTATTCAATGGATCTTTTTCCTGGTAAGAGGAAGACTCTTGCAAAGACTCCCTTCTCTATAGATGTGGTTCTTCTTATAAAAGGGCAGTTACTTTTTATAAGAGCTACTCTCATATCTACAGTTCTTCAAAACAATGAACTAAAAATAATCCCTATGATAAAGAGGCACATTTGGAGTTCATATTCTGGCTTGGTACAGCCATACTGTCAGTCATTGTGTTCTGAGTTCCACTAGGAGTAAAATAACTACTCCATCTATCTGACAATTTGGACTTCTTGGAGCAAGTAAAAAGTCCACCTGTGTCATGCTTCCACCATCTGTAAAATCAGGATAATGGGGGTTTTAACTTTCTGAGTTAGGCATACTTTTAGAATTCTAGCACCTGGGAGATAAAGGCAAAAGAATCAGGAGTTTAAGTATAGCCTGTGCTGCACAGTGAATCTGAGACCAACATGTGTTATGTAAGACTCTATCTAAAAAGAAAGAAAAGAAAGAAAGGAAAAGAAAAAAAAAACAAGAAAGAAAGAAAGAGAAAAAGGAAAACATAAGAGAAAGAAAACAAAAGAAAAGCGAATTCAATGGGATAAACCAGCCAGAGTTTCACATAATGCATAGTAATACACTCTGCCATTGTGGTTACTATTTCTCTAATTATTATGGTTTATTTTAGAAGAATTGTTGTCAGCAAAGCCCATGAATTAGGAGCCAGATAGAGACGGGAAAGTGAATGTGATGAGGGTGTGTGTGCATATATCAAGGACATGACCAACTTGGTAATGCTCTGGGCAGTAAGATTCAAGAAATATGGCATGAAAGTAGGCTTGGAAGCAATAAGAAGACAGAAAAGCTGAAAGAGGCTAGGAAGTACTTAGGTTCATAGGTCAGCAATCACAGGCATTATTATTTGGATAAGATCCTTCCAGAGCCCTTGTCATTAACTTTGCAAACACTTACGATTACTAATGAGATTGTTTATCTTCAGACAATGAAGATTTTTAAGACTCCATCTTATTTAAATTATGAATTTGGAGGCCATTATGACATCACATAGTAGGTGATCAAACACATTATGGTCGACCTGATTTTAACTTGCTTCAGCTAGCAGTAGTTAGTTAAGTCCTAAAGCACTGGTTACTAGTGGGTGAGCTCCTACTTCGACCCTCCAGCAGCATAAGTAGGCATGCTGGTAGGTGGGAGACATAGTCTAGATTTGCCCATTTTGACCAAGTTCAAAGATGCTCTTGGGACATGCACAAGCTCACTTTGTCCTCTGATGTGCCAAATGCTGTATTGCTCTCTGCTTTGTCTTGAGTCGACGTTCCCTAGTCATGTGTTGACCAGTGACCATGCTGTTATCTTCTGCAACAGTTTCTGGTGGAGTCCTGGTCTGGGGATAAATGAGGCGATGCATTCGAGTTAGGACTAGCCTGCTGGCTCCATTTACAGGACACCTTGCTCGTCTACATTATGTCCCCCTGTTCCCTTAATGGGTTTCTAATTTCTCCCCATAAAGATCATGTTTCAGGGTTTAGGTTGAAACGTTGACATCCTCCTCTCATGAGGTCACTTTGAGACATTCCTTCAGAAACTTGATGAGAGCCACATTAGGTTCAAAAAGCTGCTCACAGGCTCAGGCAGGAGAAAGGTTTGGAGGGGTAAGGGGATAAAGGCCTTCTGAGCACTAGAAGCAAGCAGAGCGATGGATCCTTTCTTTGCTTTAGAAGAAAGAATGTGTCTTCATTATCAACTGTTGTGTGGTAGCACAAGACCCTCTTCTCCATCATATTAGTTTGTTATTCTTGACTGTGGGAATAAACACAAATAAATACAAAGGCCCTGTGCTTTGCTGACTCAGAATGGCTCATGCAGAAGCCACGATAGGGTTAAATGAGGAAGAGACATTTTGGGGGAAATGTTGGTGTAGAAGAAAATGGAAGAAGCTCACACTGTGATGGGAGTGCTGACCCCTGAGAAGACCATGAGGAAAATGGGAGGAGGTCAGTTGAGACACAGGCAGAACATTATTTCTTGGGTCTCTGCCAGAAAGATGGTGAAATGCAGAAAAATAGCTCTGCTCAGAGTCCAGCTATAAGGTGACAGCTTGGCCTTAACATATACATAGCACTCAGTTCCTAGCGGAAGTAGCCTCTTAACGTCATGCACACTGTGAGAGCTGGAAGGGCCCTGAAGATGGAGCTGCTAGAGGCTGTGGGCTTCCTATGTTCTTATTCTAGGATCTCTGGAAAGCAGTCATCTTGATATGATCCTCCATTTTCCCCTCTCATATTCTATGCTCATGTCATAGAGTTAAAAATTTCTATCACTCAGTAGTCAAGTGCCTGTAAGTCTAGTGCTCGGGGAGACAGAGGCAAAGGCAGACAAATCTCTGTGAGTTTGACACCAGCCTCGTCTAAAAAGTGAGTCCAGGTCACATAAAGCTACACAGACAACCCCCTTTTTGAAAAATAAACAAACAAACAACAACAACAACAAAAAAAAAAAAAGAAAGAAAAGAAAAAGAAAAAGAAAGAAAAGAAAAGAAAAAAGAAAGAAAGAAAAACAACAACAAAAAGAAGAAAAATGACTTCTATCATTCACTAGTCTAGGTCTGGCATAATAAACCTTCATAAATATGTTACTCTAAACTCAGAAATGCATTATTTTGCAATACTTGAAACCTAATCTCCAAAGTTAAGGTGTCTACAAGATTGTGTTTTCTTTCTAACATCATCAAAGATAGTATCTTGGTTTTCATATTGTCTTTTGTCTGGTGCTTGGCATAAGAATAGTAGCCCTTTAGAATCAGGACTCAGTTGGCTTTGCTCCCCTTAATTAGCTTCCTGCAACTCCTCATTTCAAAATACAGTCTCATTGTAGGTTCAGACTTGGGTTCATGAGTTTGGTGAAAATAGTTAAATTCTCACTTATTCCATATATATCATTTAGTAAATGGTTTTCCCCTCCCCTCTTTCTCCATCCTATCTATCTATCTATCTATCTATCTATCTATCTATCTATTATCTATCTATCATCTATATCTATTGTGTGGATGGTGTATGTATGTATGTAAGTATGCATGAAGGTATGAATGCATGTGTAAACATAAATCTATGTGTGCCCACACATGAGTGTATATGTGCATGTGGAAACCAAAGAACAACCTTGGGCATCATTCTTTAGGAGGAGTCTACCTTATTTTGAAACAAGGTCTCACTTATCAGCCTGGGATCACCAGTCTCCACGGACAGATCTCCATGGACAGATCCCCACATCCACAATGCTGGGCTTACAAACATAACTATCATGACAGGGATTTGGAAGTGGGATCCAGGGATACATATGTTACTGTTGTGTAGCTAGGTCTTCATGTGGGATTCAAATACTCATGCTTCGGAATCACGCACTGTACCAGCTGTTCCATTTTCCCTGCCACCTCTCCTTGTTATATTAACAATGTGCCATGTGTGTTAGAAGTGCAGAGAAAAGATACAATTTCCACTATTGAGCTCAAGATCCAGCAGGAATGAGAAGTTGGGACTGTCTCTAAGAAATCACAGATCTAGACTCAGCTGGCTGCGATGACAGAACACTGCTTTGAGAAAGAGATAGCATACAAGTTAGCTTCAAAGCCTGGGTTGAATTTAGTAACCAAGAAGATGGGAAAGGAACATGTGCAAATAAAAGGCATCTTGAACTGAATCACCAACCTAGGAGTATGCATGGGACTGACCGAGGTCCTCTGTACATACATGACCGTTAGATAGCTTGGTCTTTGTGTGAGACTCCTAACATTGGAAGCAGAGCCTGATTCTAGCCCTGTTGCCTCCCTTTGGCACCCTTTCCCTCTATTGGGCTGCCTCATCTAGCCTCAATAGGATAAAATGCCTAGTTTTGCTGCAATTTGATATGCTATGGCTGGTTGATATACATGGGAAGCCTCCCCATTTCTGAGAAGAAATGGAGGATGGGAGAAAGGGAAGACTGTTTGGGATGTAAGGTAAATAAATTAACTAGTAAATAATTTAAAAAGGTATCTTGAGGGATGAGGGTTCCCTCAAAGGGTGGCAGTCCATTGGGCTGTACTAAAGGATGTTCTGTGAGTCATTAATGGGTGGTGTGGACTTACTGCTATTGGTGATGGACACAGAAATCTGGTTCAGAATTTGAGTTTACACTGAAGGTGTTGTCAGCCCTACTGCTCTCTCCTCCCCAATTTCTGGTTGCATGGAGTATTAGGAAGCACCCTGATATTTCAAGGTACCTGGGACTAATCTAAGCTCACAATGCCTTTGCTCATATTTTCACAGGTCTCAGCCACAATTGACATTCAAGTGCTATAACCCACCTTGCTCATAGTCGCAGTTCCTTGCTATCCCTATCTGCCTGCTCCTGAGCACAGTGTGCAGCTCACAGAGATGCAGCTGTCCCTGCATTATGCTCAGTGGCATGTCACTATCCCCTGTTATTAATGTAAGAGCTGAGCATGCTGGGGAGATGCCCTCCTCTTAGGAGCTGCATGTGAAATGGCTGAGAAACACTCCATTAAGACCTGAAAGAGGCAATTTCAATTTCCTGTGGCTGTGGCAATGACACCAACATGGTGATTACATATGCCGAGCAAATGCCATGCAGCAGGATGCCCTGTAATTGTGGACCCCAGGCCATGGGTTTTAGATAAAGGTTCAGATCTGGCAAAAGGGACAAGCCTTCCCAGGCTGTGCTTGTGTGCAGCAAGTACTCAGCAGGTATATATTTCAGGGGTGAGTAGTGTCCTTCTCCTCCCTCCCCAGTTTACCATAGTCATTTCATCGCTATCTTGAAATAAAGATAACTTTGGTGAGGTATCCATGACAACACAATAGTACAGCAATAGCTATGCAATAGTACAGTAATAGCTACATAATAGTAGTAGGTCTGTGGTAATGGTAATAGAGCTGCTAATACCACAAAGTAGAAGGGTAGAAGGGGTTCATCCAAAGATTTTCACCTGGAATTTGACCCATTACTTCCTCCTGTACTGTTCCAGCTCTCTCTCTCTCTCTCTCTCTCTCTCTCTCTCTCTCTCTCTCTCTCTCTCTCTCTCTCTCTCTCTCTCTCTCTGTCTTTCTCTCTCTCTCTCTCTCTCTGTGTGTGTGTGTGTGTGTGTGTGTGTGTGTGTGTGTGTGTGTGTGTATTGGGTTTCCATCCTGCATTAAATACACAAACACAGACATATCATAGACCTTTCCGAGTCCACTTTTCTTCACTTATAAAACTGGAGGAGTTGTCTATGTTTACTGAGTTATTAAAAGCATATGAACTATAAGCATAGAAAGCTCCAAGTAAAAGCTAAACTACTCACTTCCAAGATACAGAAAGATCTTGGCAGCTCTGGCCAGGCAGAGGCTAATGTGAAGTTTCTTCATTGAGGGTTTGGGGGGAAATTGGGTTACAAACAAAGATTTATGGAATGTTTGTTGGCTGTTAACTTAAAAAATCTCATTACAATACTTACAGTGGAAAATTTGGGGAATAACACTAACGAAAAAATTTTTGAATCACACACAGAACTAATGCCTGTTAATATTTTGAGAACCTCTGTAGCATGTATTGCTTAGTTTGATAAAATAGAGGTGAAAGAAAAGTGTGGCCATTTAATATTATTTGAATTCACAGGCTTGGCATGAGCTGGGGGAGGGGAATTTGGTTCTGTATATAGAATAGAAGGGAAGATAATATTGGAGGCAAGTCAAACACTTTGTAGACAGAGGTGCTAAGCAATGTCCTCTATCCTGTAGGGGAAGAATAAAGCATTCAGCCTCTACTTTCTGTATAGTTCCTTCCTGCTACCTGACCTGATTTTATCAGTTCCTTAGTCCCATTGACAGAATTTGCTATGAGGAACACCCTCTCCTTCCTAACAAATGAACAGGAGGCTGAGGGCATGTACTACCTGGTAGAATTGGCCCTACCAGAGTGTGCTTATCTCTTGTAAAATGAAGCTCCCTAGTAAGGAGTTCATGCAAGGCTTCTTTGTAATTGTAATTGACAGAGACTCCTCCTGTGCCCTGCTTACCTGTAAAGATCTTCCTGACACCTTTGTTCATGTAGCATGTAGGAGAAATCACTGAATTTAGATAACTTTCTGATTAAAAGATGGAGTAATTGGGCAAATGTTAAAAAGATGGTGTGTGTGTGTGTGTGAGAGAGAGAGAGAGAGAGAGACAGAGAGAGAGAGAGAGACAGAGAGAGAGAGAGAGAGAGAGAGAGAGAGAGAGAGAGAGAGAGAGAGAAAGAGAGTTTCTAAATTGTTATAAAGTACAAATAGTAGAGAACAGAAAATAGAGAAGGAGAAAGAAAAAAAACCAAAAAAATTGTATGAAGATTATAAAAGGATCAGAGAAGAGAGAGGGAAAAGAAAAGAGACAGGAAAGACTGCTTGAGTGACAGAGACAGGGGAGACAGCCATTACCACTCAATGATTAATACCGGATTAAATGAAATATTCATGAAAGGAAATTGTAGCTATAGACAAACCCAAATGCCACTTCCCTGAAGCCCTTCCCCCGGTTCTCTCAAGAGTGAATTCCTGGGGGATTCATGCCCTCTGTTGTCATCACCTGGGAACAATTGATAGACATGGCCAGGAGGTGAAGTTTGTTTCTTGGATGTCATTTGGCTCCAATACAAATGAGTAACTCTGAGATTGTCTGAAAACCAAGGCATATTTTACAAGGCTCTCGGTGCCTGGGAGATAATTCACATGGCTTTTCCATTCTTTGAGTGACCAGAGCCTCAGGGTTTCCTAAGGTATTCCTGTCTTCCAAGGATGGGCGAGAACAGCCTGCTGAGGTCAGTCGCAACATCATCTACAACCCTCCAAACCTATCATTGGTATGTAACTGAAGTTCTAAGTACAGGACACTGCCGTGTGCCACCTGCCATCTTGCCCAGTCCCATGTCAATGTGAGGAGTGGCAGCATTCCTCTCAGATTCACTTCTTTTCCAGCCTCAAGCAAGCACCACCCATAAAGAACAAGAAACCACCCTCCATAAGATAAGTAACTGGATATTTCTCCTTCCTTTCCTTCTCTCTGTTGGCTCTTTACAACATGATATAAAACTAGATCACTGGACCTTTTCCCCTGGGGAATTGGCATCAAAGTCTGCACCTGACCTTTGGTGTCTGTGCTGCTTCTCAATAGAAGCTCACCTCAGGCATCCTTATCTGGGAGCTCCACCTCACACACCACTGATCATCAGCTTGTCAAAATAACTGCTTGCTTTACTGGAACAGAAGTTATATCTGGATTGGATTACTCTTGCCTTCGCCTGTTCTCTAAGGCACAAATTTCATGAGCTCCCAGGAGTATCAATCCTTATGCTGTAGACATGATTTGACCCATCAATTGTCCGTGATGACGGCATTGTAAAATAGTTTTTAAAATTATTATTACTTATTGTCATTGTTGCTGTTTACCTCGGTGTCTTCATCTGAAGTGAAGATGAAGCAGGGCATGATGATGCACAGCTGGAATCCCAGCACTCTCAGACGGAGGCAGAAGTGGGAGAATAAGCATGTGTTGAGGCCAGCCTGGGCTAGAGAATGAGATCCTATCTCGGCCAGTCTTCCTCTGAAATTAAAACGGAGTTGGTAGCATTTACTTCTATGATGCTGTCTGAAGATAGAGTAGAGGCTCCCTGGATTGTGAAACCTAGTCTGATGTCACATGTTGTAGTGAGTCTGAAATAACGGTAAGCAATATATGTCCCCTCACCTTTTTTCCTTCTGGATCCACGTTGCCCATGCATAAATGTCAAGTATGTAATGGGGACTCAGTCACTTGACAGTCTTCAGACCTTCTGAGGACTCTCTTGGCTTCTTTGTGTTAATTCGTCTTGTTTTGTTGTGAGACAGGGTCTTGCTATGTATTCCTGGCTGGCCTAGAATTGGTATGTGAATCAGACTGGCTTTAGACTAAAGAGCTCTCTCTCTCTCTCTCTCTCTCTCTCTCTCTCTCTCTCTCTCTCTGCGTACTGTCATGCTCAGTTTTACTCTTAATTCTCTTGTAATTATTATCAGAATGCTGACACTGTCTCTACCCCTTATTTCACAACCCTCACACTGTGGTGTTGACTTCATGAAGGGTTCAGACATTCATGTTAAACTAGATAATATGAGACCAAAAGCTTTCAAGAGGTAAATATACAGAACCCCAAACACTGGTTGGCAGAGCGCAGAGGACCTCCCTCCATATGCTGCATGGTCCATAGGAGCAGGTGTCATCTTGTCCAACTCCAGAAAAAGGATGAACAACTCCAACAGAACAGTGGTCTGAATGATACCCGCATCAACAAATAAAGATATGTATCATGCACCAAGGGCAGAAGCACAAAGATCTAGTTTTTAAAGCACAGCCTTAGAGAATCCCAACTTCATTGTAAAATAGGAGTGGTGTGTATATACCCCAGGACTTCATTAATTCTGCCTAACAACGATCTAGAGTATGTACTTGCCTGCAGGTATTTGATACAATTGATTTATTAAATGACTACAGATAGGAGATGTCTTAGATAATTTTTCCTGTTTAGTACTAAATATTCCAATACACCATCTATTTTCCTTACTTATCTTGTTTATTGCACATTTTTCTCCAAATCTGAAAGCTCTGTTTGTTTGCTTGTTTTTTTCTGTCATATGCTCAGGATTAACACTGCACTTAGCATATATTATCATTCATTCATTGTTGATTTAAACATGCACCTTTACTGATTTTTTAAAAATTTAGGTGGCATTCATACCTTTTTTTTTTTTGTGTAAAGCCAAAGCAAATGAAAATATGTAAGCACAAGTCTCTATCTTTTTTTCTTAGGTAAATTATTTAGCATGTTTTATTCCAGAATTTTCTAAACAACATTCAAATAATAAAAAGGTAGTATCTCTAACACTTACCTCACTTGAATTAACCTCTGAAATAACCTTTTTCTATAGATGAGGGGGGATGAAGTTCAGCATGGGTAATTGATCTGTCCCAAGTAACTTAGAAATTATTATAATCCCAGCATTTAAATCCAAGCAATAAGATCCATTGAACTTGTAAGTTTAATTATGACACTATTTTATTTCTAAATATGAGTTTGTGTATTTGCAAGGAGGCAGTGTCTGTGTTATGAAAGCTGAATCTTATACCCTAGTTTGGCAGTTTCCTTTCTGTTGCTATGATAAAACACTTTTATAAAAGTAACTTTAATTCTTCTGGCTCAATTGTTGTCTGGGAGGCTTACTACCTCCTCTGATGGACTAGGCCTAGTCCCAGAAACTTCTAGCCTCTGTATAATCTAATTTAGGCCTAGAATGTTTTTGGCCTCTGAGACTTACTGCTTATAAGTTCACTCTTACTCATTCTTTCTGAGCTCTGGACTGGCTTGTTCAATTCAGCTGTTCTGGCTCAGATGCTTCTCCGAGCTGATTTATTTAATCTGGCTTCTCTGTTGGCCCAGAATTGCTCTGCTTGGCCTTAAGCTAACTCAGCAATCTGCTCTAATTTTCCAGCTTATTTTTCTGGCTCTATCCGTCTTCACCTGAGTTCTCTCTCTGCAACCCATCTCTCTATTACTGTCCTGGTAAAACTGCCTCCTCTCTCTGTAAAACGGCCTCTTAAGCAGCTTCTCTTTCTTCTCTCTTATCATGAGAGTTGAGCATATTATATTCTGTCAAATCTTCTCATGTTCTGAATTAACATTCTTCTACACACATTGACCAAAAGCAACTTAGACAGGAAAGGGTTTATTTTGTTAATACCACCAAGCCACCATCCTTCATTAAGGGAAGTCAAAGAAGGACCTCAAATGTCCATGGTAGGTCTTTGAGAATGTGTGATGTGTTAGAATCAAGAAATTTGAAGCCACAAGGCATAGATAATGTCAAGGTTGAAAGATCCAATGTGAGAGAGTGAGAAGCATGTTCTTTCTGTATGGGAGAAAAAGACAAGATTGATTCTTCAATGTAGACATGCTCGGTTGTTCTGCACTTCTGGAAAGAAGGCGTATTTGTGAGGCAACAGAATAATTTCCATGGCAACAGACTGTCTGGTATCAGAAGAACAAAAACCCAAAAGCTCCACATGCCAACTCTGTATTTATGTGATGTTTATCACATTGCCTTCTATGAGGTAGAGCACATGCTCTCTCAGCAGACTCACTTCTCTTTAAATGATGCCAGTATAGACTTCATGCTTTGTGTGACAGTGTTTTTTACTTCTAAAAACATGAGTAGTTTTGTCTTTTAAAGATTCTAATTGTTTGAGTGGAGCTATAAAAGCCTGTTCAAAAAGATTATGTTGGGTCTCTAGGGAGTGGCACCAGAAGTGGTGAGGTATGCATCTAGGGTATGAATGTTGGGTTCTTAGGATATATAAAATTGACATTGACCTCAGTATGTGGACAATAAGAAGAGCACTTGACAGACCTGGATGGATGTGTTACTTCAGAGGTGGTCAGGCAGGGTAAAATAGATTGGTCTGGTCCAGGGGAAATGAGTACACTATTCCCTGTTTCACCGGGCATCTTTCTGCTATTGATGAATCTCCTGTGCCAGAGAAGCTGTAGTCTCACATTTGGGTAAGGACCTTTATGCGTTCCAGGAATGTCTGACCATGATTAGCATCCTGGATACTTCGAGCAGACACTTTGCTTTTGGCTTTATTCTTGACCTCAGGCTTCGTCATAACCACAAAGCCTTACTACATTTCTCCATAGGTTTTAACTCTTTCTGACCTAGTTCTGTTGGCCCAAATCAGGAGAAACATAGTCATTCTTCTCCTGTTCAATATCCTAGAGAACACTGTTAATCACCATCTCTAAAAGTAAGTACTGTCTTTGGACAGCAAATGTCTATGAAGTGTTGAGTGTGTCTAAAGAGAGTGATGCTAACTATTCTAAGCTAAGCATTCTAAGATGTTCATATGGACCACCATACATATCTTTAAGTATGGTAGGACTCATTCGATTTTACATTCTAAATTGGCATATTGTTTTGTGATATGTGGTTATATAGCAATAAATCTATTGTCTAACAGATATCTTGTACACCATGGTAATCAGAGCAAATAACAATATGTTTCCTATTTGAAAAGTTTACGAAGTCTGAAAAAATATGTGATGTAAGATGTCTTAGTTACTGTTCTATTATTGTTAAAATGATAACATGACTAACGCAGCTCAGAGAAGAAAGAATTGAACAGAGGCTTGCTCATAGTTTCAGGCCATTAGCATCATGGTGGGGAGCACAGCAGCAGGCAGGAAGCCATGGCACAGAAGCTGCAGCCAAGAGTTCATAGCTGATCAATGAGTTGCAGGTACAGAGGAGACAGACTGGATCTCATGAGGACTTTTGAAAGCTCAAAGCCTAGTACCACTGACATACTTCCTCCAACAGGATCACATCTTCTAATCCTTCCCAAATAGTTCCACAACATGGAGACCAAGAATTCAAATTTATGAACCTACTGGGGCCATTTTTATTCAAACTATCACATAATTCATATGTTAATTTGACCAATTTAATTATTTTAAAGTGAATGTTTATATTTTAAAATGGCATGTTCATGGTCATGAGTATATAGCATTTTATTTAACAAATATAAGACTACATTTAAAAGATATAACTTTAGAAAAATTCAGCAACCTGACAAAACTAGTGAGATCAAATATTTAAACTAAATGTATGCAGATAAGAACTGCATATGAACATGGTGGGTTAAGAAAAGTTAGTGTGTTAGGAAAACCTTCTGTGTCATTTTGGTAATATTTTCCTATATGTTTTGCTGTGGACCACTTTTAAATATTGCATAGCATGGTAGACCCCTTTGATATACCAGACAGTTGTCATACGGAGGTCAGTTGATAATTTCTTTCTCCCTTAAATTTGGTGGCCACACATTAGTTATTCTTAGTATAGTATATATGGGATTTTGAGTATCTGTCTGGCAACTTAGGCACTGTAAGTGAGGACTTGTCAGCCTCCACACTGTGGGCATTTTGACCTGGATAGTTCTTCAGTTTGGAGCTATCCTGAGCATTGTGGGACATTTACCAGTAGCATTTGGCTTCTCACTGCTAAATGTTAACAACACACAGCTGAGATGTGACAGTACAAAACGTTTCCAGACTTTGACAGATGCTTCTTGGGAGCCCAAATCAGTCCCTGGGGAGAGCTACTTGCTCTTAGCCAGTAATATTCAGTCCTGCTTGAACCTTCAGCAGATATTTTTGATAGTTCTGTTTGAGCCAAGTTCTCTCTGGCCACTGGCAATGTAGCAGGGAATAGCATGAGCTCTTGCATTCAAGATGTTTATATTCTGTTGAGGGAGAGAAGCAGAAGCCAAAGAAACACATTAATCATCATGTTAATTCACAGGGTGTCAAATGTGAAGGAGAAAATTAAACAGGGTTCTGGATGGCACAATAGCCTCTCTAAGGATGTTTCTGCAGGTGAGGTCAGTGTATCAGGGACCATCCATTTGTAAGAAAAAGAGGAGGTATTTGTAGGCGAGAGACACTGGGAGGAAAGTTCCAAAGGAGGGAATGGCTTAGGAACATGTGGGGCACATAATGTGTGACCAAGCCTAGAAAAAGAGGTAAGGGGTAAATCAAGACCATGTTAGTGTTATATCCCTGGCCATGAAATTTGAATTTTGATTCAAGTGAGAAGAGAAGCCACTGTGCTGCCGTAAGTGATGCTGGTTTTACTTCATTGGCTTTGGCTGCTGTGTGCATCTATCTGCTGGGGCCAGCAAGGGAAGAATGAAGTCAGAAAGAACACTGTGGCCATCATCTCAGGGAGAAGTTATGGGAGCCTGTACTAAGACAGCTGTGATGGAAATAGGGGCATGAAAACATCATCATCATGGTCGTCATCGTCATCATCATCATCACATATAAATAGTAATCATGGGAGGGAGATGAAGGAATACCTTAAAAGAGCATGGTAATATGGAATAGAGATAGACTTTTCCTGAAAAGATGTTTCTGTGTCATTTGCCTTTATTTGCCTTTCTGCCACTGTGAGCAAATTTTTAGTAGTGTGTGTGTGTGTGTGTGTGTGTGTGTGTGTGTGTGTGTGTGTGTGTGTGTACATCTGTGCTGTGAAATCCTCCTGGTTAATTATTTCAGGGGTCTTCATCTGTGATTTCTTGGCCCTATTCTTTTGGATTCGAGAGAAGATTGAATATCATGGGACAGTGCAAAACAGCCTACCTCACAGAGATGGGAAGGCCGAGGAAAAGAGTGAAAGAGGGGTGCATGGACAGTAAATGCCTTCTGAAGGAAGAGCTCCAGTGATTTAGTTTCATAGTCAGGCCCAACCTCTTCAGTTCATTATTTCCCAGTGAATGCCACCAGTTTGCAAATCCCTGCTGGGGGTCATAGCTCAGTTGATACAGTGCTTGCTCATCAGGGATGCAGCCATAGGCTCAAGCTTCAGCCTGTCATAATACCAGATACAGAGTACATGCCTATAACTCCAGCACTTTGGAGACAATGGTGGTAGGATCAGAGTTCAAGGCCATCTTTAGCTTTATAACAAGATCCAGGCCAGCCTGGGATCCAAGCGATCCTTTTTCAAAAGATCAAAATAAACTATAAATGCGATAATATGTGACCCCACCAATGACATGAATGCTCCCGTGGTGCAATCAATTTCTGAAAGCCCATTAGCTGTCAAACAAGCCATTAACACATAAGCATTTAGAGCCAGATTCTTAAATAGTGAGTCTGGGGGATGGGGTGGGATGACAAGAATTGGCAATGATAAAAGTTTCTGAATGTTTAATCACAAGAAATTAACGTAAAAAAATCAAATGTGTGCCCAGTTGAAGGAACTTTTGAGAGCACTTACCCATGATGCTTTGTGTGGCTTCACTGCAGGTTTGGTTCTAAAGCCACAGCACAAGCACGTTGCACTGTCTGGGACATCCCATTATGTCACACAAACAAATGTTGCCAGAAACAGGGTGGCTCAGACTCATGACCACTGTCTGCTATGAATTGCACTGTTTTTACTGTCCATATGAAATACTCTGTACTTCCAGAAACATGATGGCTTCCTTGTCCAAAACAAAGACTTTTACTATTTTCTTACTATAGTTTTCAGTGTGTAATTAGTTATTTAGTGTGAACTTAGCTCATCTGTGACTTGTATTATACTAGAATACTTTATTTTTAAATTGTCCATTTGTGGTGCTGACTTGAGTTTTAGAAACTTAGAATGAAACTGGACCCATATTTGTCACCTTGCACAAAACTCAAATCCAAGTGGATTGAATTTCTAACAATTTCTGAAGTGGCCCTGAGTACACCTCTACCATTTTGTGCTATATACTTATATGAAGCTCAGTGCTCCTCCCATGATGCTTAGCTTTCTTAGTTCCAGAAGGTGCTGTGCAGGCTTCCAGAGAAGAAAAGGCATCAGTGGTCTTACCTTGCTGTGAATCCTATGACATATGATATGAAACTTCCAGGTAAGATGGGCCCATTTCTGCAATAGTGTCACTACTGTTATGGGGTAAACAATGCTCTTCAGTTGAAATTGAGACCAAATCTATAGAATGGAATCCATGCCTGTACTGTAAACCTGAGAAAACCCACATGAAAAGTTGCTGTGAGATTGCATGTCAGAAATGTCAGAAATGTCAGAGAAATCTGACATGAAATCTCATCAACACAGCTCCCTAAACAAGTCCTGAGTGATGAGGACAGTAATAGGCATGTATTGCAATCAAGAAAATAGATACAGGTAGTCAATTTAACAAATGTTATATTTTATTATGCTGAAGGTCATCACACAAAGTTCCTACTCTAAAAATTCCTAACTACAATCCTAAGCCTATTTCCCCAAGGCTGCTCACCATGCTGAAGGTCAGGTCCAGTCTCTACAGAAGTCTCTGATTTGAGAGTCAGGATGCAGGGTGAGACTCAGCAGCCATAATGCAGATAAACGTAGCATCTCTCCAGATGTGCTCTCCACAGCATTGCTCTTGGTCTCTGCTTATATATAGCTTAGTGGGCATCATGGGGTTCTAGGACTGTGTCTGGTCATCTTGAGTGAGTGATGTCACTGGTTTCTGGTTATCAGGTGCAGTCTCAAGTGTAGTCGGGTTCCTGACTAAGCTATTTTTATATGTCTAAAAGGCATTTTTTTTTTTTACTACGCTCTATACAGCATGCTAAAGCATAAAGTGAAGAAAAAAAAACTCAAAAGGCTCCAACCATTGACAAAGAACTAGAGACAGATAGGAATGCTAGGAGCAGGAGAACTAGTCTTCCACAGAAAAGCGCACACCAATTGGTTATACCATAACAAGTAGTCAGTCCTGAGATCACATTTCGACAGGTGACAGAAAACAGATTAAACAGGTTGAACTTGCTTATCTAGGAATCTATGTAACAACAATTAGAAAAAAAGATACTATGAATTTGAGAAAGATAGAGAAGGGGTATGATAGGAGTTGGAAGGAGGCAAAGGGGGCAAATGATGTAATAATGTTATAAATTCTAAAAATAAAACAAGTTATGTTTCAGAAAAATTTTAAAATCCACACTGGCAGCCGAGATCATGGGCCCTAAGTAGGGTAAGTTTGCTTACCAGTTGATACAGTGCCAAGCTTCCCTCTAAATATTTACGCGTACGCTCACAGGCCAATGTGACTCTGATTCTGCCTTTCCATTGAGCAATGGATGGTGAATGCAGGGACTCACAATAACACAAGATGCTGTGACAGATATGTGTGCAGCCCTCCCTTAGCTACTTATGGCATCTTCTCTAAGGTTCAGGGAGGGTCACAAACGTAGGGGCAGAAAGAAAGCAAGCGCTGGACGATAGGGAGAAGCACTGCAAAATGTCATCTCCTGTCCCGGACACAGCCATTGCAGCCACAAACTCACAGCAGATGACAGCCTGTGCTCAGAGCATTTCAGATTCACACAGGAACACCAAGGCTTTTTATTTTTTTAATCTTTTAAATTTAATTTAATTTAGCTAATTTATTCAGATTACAACTCAATTGTTATTCCATCACTTGTATCCTCCTGTTCCTCCCTCCCTCCCGCTTTCACTCTATTCCCCTTTCCTAGACCAAGAGGGACCTCCTCCATCACTATATGGTCATAGGCTATCAAGTCTCATCTTGGTAGCCTGATTATTCTTTCTTTGAGTGCCTCAGGCCTCCCCACCAAGGAGAGGTAGTCAAATATGGGGCACCAGAGTTAATGTCAGAGTCAGTCCCTGCTCTCCACATAACTGTGAAGAATGTCCTGTCCATTGGGTAGATCAGAGTAGGAGTTCGATGTTTACTACTTGTATTGTCCTTTGGTTAGTGCAATAGTTTGAGCAGACCCTGCCCCCCTGTGTCCTGCTCCACCCATCACAATGTTCTTCTGCAACATAGAGTCTTAACTAGACATTCATTTATGGGAAGAGAAAAGCACTGCCTAATCAGATTCCATTCTCACCAGCATTTCTAGCTAGTGATTCAAGTTCGGGTTCTTTTATGGCCAGCTCATTGTTTTGTTCCTATAAAAGTGGTTAATAGACTGTAACACCGGCTTAATTATACCTGTTTCCTTGACCACTTTCTTTAGTTTAATATTTACTCAGCTTAGCATTTAGTATGTATCTCAGTATAACAAGAGGTCATTGAGAAAAGTTCCTGAGTGACAGCCTCCAGTGTTTTTAACTGGGCTGTTAAACAGTCTTTCGTAGTACATCTGAGAAGAGGAACGACCACAGTCTCCAAGTTCTCCTGGGCCTCAAATGGTTGTTTCTTTTCATGTGCTATTTACTTCTACCCAGATGTAAAAATCTTCCTGACAGAAAAAGCCTTACTAGAGGGATTCATTTCAGCCCTGGGCTTCATACCTATATGGCTCCATGTTTCTGGGCTGACTGTGAGGCAGAACACTGTGGCAGTGGGAATGCATGGTAAAGGTGATTCTTTGTGGTTGACTAGAAACCAAAAAGAAGGAGAAACTACCAGAACAAGGAATCCTGGGCTTGTGATCACTTTATCATTTTTCCTTTTGTTAGCCTGGCCAGGATTCAAGCCATTGGCATGGCACCACTTGCACAGCCCTCAGGAAGCACCTCACAAACACACCCAGAGGTGTGTCTTAGGCTTCTAACTGATCCTAAAGATAGACAGGTTGAAAAATGAGGACTAATATCCCAGCAAAGTTGATCTTATTAATATCAGCAGCATAGTGACTATGAACACTGTTAATGGAGGGCCTCTGGATGCGGGCTTATTTATAGTACATTGAGTCTAATGCTCACATCTAGACTACAGGTAACTGGTACAATCTACTACGTAAAATGGTCCAGAGAGTAAGCCTAAGATCACACGGTTGGCATGTCAGTTTTTAGCAGCACAGTAATAAAATGCCATGAACTAGATGGCCAAAACAGCGGAGACCA
This sequence comes from Acomys russatus, assembly GCF_903995435.1. Taxonomy (NCBI): domain Eukaryota; kingdom Metazoa; phylum Chordata; class Mammalia; order Rodentia; family Muridae; genus Acomys; species Acomys russatus. Next base: position 21,372,182 of record NC_067153.1, on the reverse strand, counting down.
GGAATCTAACATAATGTCAGCAGGATCACATCTGTTACCAAGGTTCTAGAGAAAAACCCATTCTTGGTTCTTCCGCCTTCCGTAAATCTTAAGCATTTCCTGGCTTATGACAGCATTATTCTCATCTCTGCTACCAAATTCATAGCGTTTTCTCTTTTTTTTCCTTGCATTTATATGACATGGATGGGCATTGGACATAGGATCTTCCCAGAGAATCAAAATTAATGCCAAATTCTTTCCAAGGTAAATCTCCCATACATACCTGCAGGTGGAGGGACATGGGACTACCTTTGACTGGAATTATTCAGTGTACACTAGCTGTGTGCTGTAAGTTTTCCTGTAACAGCTTCCTGAACTGTAGTTTGTGCCATGCGAGACTTGATGTGCTCAGATGTCTTTGGCCATTGGAGCCTCATCCATTCCTACAGTCTGCTTTCATTGGCCACTGGCCAAAGATCCAAAAGAGGTTCTTAATTTTTTTAAAATCTAAAATAAAGTTAGCAGTATAATACAATATAAATTTTAATTACAGGCTTCACCGTAGGGGAAGCCTTCAAAATGGTGACAGATATTTAAAGATGTTAAGAGATGCTGGTCTTGCTAACTTTAATTACAAAGGAGAAGAAAATATTTCAAAATACTTCTTAAGAGTTTTGGGTGCAATAAAAAATAAGCTTGAACAACTAAACAGCAACTAACATCTAGGCAGGCTGATGACACAGTTTTCCCACCCTCCTCCTCCCTCATTCTCTTCCCCCCACCCCCCACCCTCCAACCCTCCCCACCCCACCCCTCCCCCACCTTTCCACCTTCTCCTTTTCTTGGTGTTAAATTAATACTTAGTGATGCAGTTGGGAAGTCAAGTCACATTATTTTTTTTAATCCTTAATAATGTCCCTACCCTCCCTCTCCACATTGTTTCACGTTAAGCCACAGTCTAAAGAAAATCCAGAGCAGCTGGATCTCCATCAGAGAGTGAGGCAGACAGTAAATGAGATGCTTTCTAAAGCAACAGGGCATCTCATCAAACCAAATGCTTCTGGTAGAGGGGGATTCTAGGCAGGCGGCTACACAAAGCTAGCTGGATCAATTTGTCTACCTTGAGTGGTAATTTTTAACACAGTTGATTAGGTGGCTGTTTGTTAGTTTATTGCTTGCTCTGCAGGGCTTGTCTCCTCTCTCTCTCTCTCTCTCTCTCTCTCTCTCTCTCTCTCTCTCTCTCTCTCTCTGTATGTGCACACACACAGACACATAGATACAGACACACACACACACACACACGTGTGTGCGCTCGTGCAGCTGAATATGTCATTGGTAACAGATGAGGCTAAAATCTACAGAGAATGAAGAACCATCTTCTTCCCTTTAGAGCAAGAATGTTTTCCCACCCCAGAGCTCCCATGAAAACCTTAAAAGAGAAGGAAGAGGCAAATCTGAGCCAGCTGAGCAGGCCCTGAGCTCTTGACTCAAGTGATACCCAACTTCAGTCATTTAAACTGCCTCCTATGAAGATGCACGTGAGTACACACCACCATAAATCATGCTAGATAATACTTGGAAAATCTGAAAAGGTGAGAAAGAAATGTAATAGCTTGACCACACTTGGTTTAAGTTTTCAGTCTCCTTTTAAAAATATCACATAATATTGTAAACATTTGCAATATGGCTGGATCATTCTAAAAATAGCATTTAAGTTGTCATCTTCAATTCTGAGGAGAAATTATGTCAAAGCAGTACCTACATGAGCATGCCATTGGATATTTAGATTATTTTTCATTTGTCTTTTAGGTAAAGCTTAAATTTGTATTTAATTTCTTTAATTGCTCAAAGACCCATGTGTATGCATATATGTCATTTGTCTGGCTCTGTCACTCATTGTGAATTGTCTCTCTAGGGAAGCTTAGCTGGTGCAGCCAGAGGACAAAGATGGAGCTCCAAAGCCTAGCTTGTTAGAGGTGGATTAATCTCTCCCCTTTCCTTCCTTTTTCTTTTTTTCTTCTGTTCTTTTCTCTTTCCCTTCATCTTTCCATTTTTCCAGTACTGCAAATCACCAACACAGTAATCTCTTTCCACAAATGCTGGAGTTTTGGATGTTTGGAACATTCTAAGACTGGTTCTCAACCTGTGAGTCATGGTCCTTTAGGATTCTAGCAGTCCTTTCCCAGGGGTTGCCTAAGGCCATCTGCATATCAGATATTTACATTACAATCCATAACAGTAGCAAAATTATAATTATGAAATAGCCAAGTAAATTATTTTATAGTCAGGGTCACTACAACATGAGGAACTGTATTAAAGGTTCACGGCATTAGGAAGATTGAGAACCACTCTTAAGGTATGACTATAAAAGTCATATTTTATTAAAAGGTTTATTTTTTTTGTATCGACAGTCAAGATCTTATGATTCAGTGGGTTGTAGGGCAGATCTGGTTCTACATCATCTCCTCTATTTGAAATGCAGAAGACAGACATTTTCCCAGGATGCAACAGGGTCTGGATTTATGGGCCCAATATTTCTGCCCTGAAGGGTTGCCTTTGTCCTGGGCAATTACTCAGCTATTACATGCATGGAGAACAGAACATTTGTTTCTCCTAATGGTCTCTGTCTGATGGGGTGGGCTTCTGTTATCACACTCACTTTACAGAGGAGGGAAGGAAATCAGAGGCTCTTGTTGAGCAGAGCAGACCTTCATCTACCACACCGTTTGTTTATCTTGGGTCAGGAGAGGAGAGAGGTCAAACATTTCTGGGGAGTGGGGTGCTTTGCTTTTCCAAGGAAAGCAAACGGTCCTTCTGAGCAACTTAGTGCAACTGTTTATGACGATAGACAACTCTTTGCCCAACCCTGAGTACAAACACACAGAGGCTAATCCATTCTCCTTGTGTAGGTTTCTAGGTGAGAATGTTGACTCTCGACTTGATTCCTCCTTAAATAAACAAACAACTAGACAACTGAAATCCAGATCCAACTCACTCTTTGCTTCGCCCAACAAGCCATGGCTATGACAATCAGCAAGGCCTCCCCTCTGGTCCTCACATTTTCCCCAACACTGCCTCCTTCGGTTAGGCTGCTGTATTCTCACTGATCTTTTAGGGCTTGTGATTTGTGGTCTGCTCTTCGAGTTTTGTGTATTCATGTTCCTTCTCACCATGTGTGCAATCACTCACACAAGCGATGAATTGCACCTGCAGCAGGACTCCCTTGTAATTGGCTGCTAGTCGCAGGCTACTTCCAAGTGCCTGAGGCATCCTCTGGAATCCAAGGTGCTTGTTGCAGCAGTAGGATATGAACGAAGTGTAGGATGTGTTTATTTTCTTTTTTAATTCTTCTGTCATATTACATCCCAACTGCAGGTCCCCCTCCCTTCTCTTGCACCAGTCTCTCCCCTCTCCTCCAGACCTACCCCTGCTCCACTTCCCCTCAGAAAAGAGGAGACCTCCCAGGGACATCAACCAAACACAGCGTAACAAGCTACAATAATCCCAGGCACATGTTCTCACATTAAAGCTGGATGAGGTAACCCACAAGAATGCCAAGCTATAGTTTGAGCGGGACCCCTGGGCCCAGATCCGCCCATCATAGTGTTCTTCTTGTAGGTTTCTAGGATCCTCTGGATCCTTCTATTTTCCCATTCTCCCATGCTTCTCTCACCTATGGGGTCTGACTTTCACACGAACTCTGGTGCCCCATATTTAACCACGTCCCCTGGATGGGGAGGCCTGGTGGCACTCAGAGGAAGGATAGCAGGCTACCAAGAAGAGACTTGATACCCTATGAGCATATACAGGGGGAGGAGGTCCCCCTCAGTCACAGTCATAGAGGAGAGGAGTAAGGGGAAAATGAGAGGGAGGGAGGAATGGGAGGATACAAGGGGTTGGATAACAATTTAGATGTAATATGAATAAATTAGTAAAATATATTAAAAAAAAAAAAAGAATGCCAAGCTACTCAGCCATAACAAAACCTGTATACAGAGGACCTCAGTCTGGCCCCTACAAGTTTTTTTTTTAATTTTAATTTTATTAATTTATTCAGATTACAACTTAATTGTTATCCCATCACTGGTATCTTCTCATTCCTCCCTCCCTACTGCTTTCACCCTATTCCCCTCCTCTAAGTCTAAGACCAAGGAGGACTTCCTCCCCCACTATATGGTCATAGGCTATCAAGTCTCATCCTGGTAGCCTGCTTATTCTTTCTTTGAGTGCCATCAAGCTTCCCCACCAAGGGGAGGTGGTCAAATATGGGGCACCAGAGCTCATGTCAGAGTCAGTCCCCATTATCCACATAACTGCCCTACAAGTTTCTTGATCTCTGAGAGCCCACATGAGTCCTGGTCAGTTGAGTCTCTGGGCTGCGTGTTCTTGCATTGTCTCTCAGCACACTGGCTCCTCCCATCCTTCTTCCTCTTCCTACTTCACAGAATTCCCTGAGTTTCCTTTAATGATTGGTGTGGGATTCTGCATGTGCTCACAATCAGATGCTGAATGAAGTATCTCTGATGGCAATTATGCTAGGTTCCAGTCTGAGAACACCCTGTAGGCAGGACAGACTCTGCATCATTTTTTTTTTTCTTGTGGCTGGGTTTGTGTTCTAATCCCTCCACTTGAGGCCATGCTTGGTTACAGAAAATGACCTGCTCAAGCTCTGTTTCTCCCATTACTAGGAGTTTTTGCTAGGGTTACTCTTGTAGATTTCAATGGATGGTACTTGAAAAAAAATCATCCTGAGAGAGGTATCCGAGACCCAGAAAGACTTACATAGTATGTACTCGCTTATATGTGGATATTAGCTGTAGAGAAAAGGATAATAATACTGCAATCCACAGACCCAGAGGAGCCAAGTAGGATATATTTCTTTTATCTCATAAGGCACTATTTCAAACATTGGGACTCAGAACTCGATACTTCCAAGTATGGTGCTTGGGCAGGTGAAGAACACAGAAGTCAACGTGTGCCAATAATTGACAAATGAAATTGTGTGTAGTTAAAAGGCTTTTGCATAGCAAGAGAAGCAGTCACTAGTGTGAGGAGGCACCCCATAGAATGGAAAAAAATCTTTGCCAGACAAGCATTAATGTTCAGGATATATAATATTAAATCTCCATAAAATCCAAATCAATAAATGGGCCAATGAGCTAATGGGCATAGTAGACAGTTCTCCAAAGAAGAAATACAAATACCAAATAAATGCCTGAAGGTGCTCAATCTCCTAGGATATCAGGGAAATAAAAATTAAAACTGTTTTGATTATTCCATCTCATTCCTTTCAACAGGGCCATTATCAGGGGAGCAGTGACAGCAAATGCCAGTGAGGATGTAGGGAACACGGAAGCGATATTTATTACTGGTGGGGTGGAAACTAATGTAACCACTACGAAAATCAGCATGATGGCTCCTGCAGAAAGTAAATCTAGACCTCCCATAGGACACAGATGTGTCAGTGTGGCTCCTAGATCCAATCAGAGGGGTTGGGTATATCCATGCTTATTGTTGCAGTACTCAGTAGCCGAGAAATGGGACTAGCCTAGATTCCCATCAACTGACAAATATTGATAAAAAATGTGGCACGTACATGCACAATGGAATTTTGTAAATCCTCAAAGAAAAATACAAGCATGGCATTTGCAGGAAAATTGATATAACTGGAAATCACTTTAAGTAAAATGTCATATTCAGACAGACAAATACAATGTACTTTCTTTTATATGCAGAAACTTGATTAAAATTGCACACATGTATATATGTCTGCGTATTTGCATATACACGCATGTGTAAAGGTTACAGAAAAAGGGGGATTATGAGAAGGGAGAAAGAAATCTTAAAAGAGAAAGGAAATAGTGTAGTGGAGTGTATGTAATAATAAAGGGGGTTAGGTGGGGAAGGAAAGGAAGGGAGATAGAGGTGGGTGAGGCACAGGTGAATGAGAAGAAAGTACTATTGTACACATATGACGAAATCATGATAAGAGACATTTTTTTTGCATGCTAACTTCATTAGTTACTTTTTCCATTGCTATGACAAAATGGCCCACAGAAGCAATATAAGGAAGGAAGGATTCCTTTTGGCTCGCAGTTTGTGGGTACAGTCCAACATAGTATGGAAGTCAGGGCAACAACAGCACGAGGCTGCTGGTCACATCCTATCCGCAGTCAGGAAGCAGGAACAGGAATGTTGGTGCTCAGCTCACCTTCTCCTTTAATTCAGTCCAAGACCAAACCCAGGAAATGGCCCCTCCCCCACAAGGGTTGGGTTTTCTTCTTCTTTCATGGAAACATCCTCATACAAACATGGAAACTTGTATTTTCATGATAGATCTAAATCCAGTCAAATTGACAACTAGTATTAAACTATCACACCAGCCAAAATTAATTAAAAAAAAGAGAGAGAGAGAGAAATGAGAGGTGACAAGTTACCTGACCATCTCCCACTGTCCATGTGGAGCACGGTGGTATAGGACTTCTCTCTCTAACACTTGGTTTGAAAGGAGAATATTCAACCCTCATTCGGGAGAGGTCTTGTCCCACTCAGGGAAACATTTTAGACATCACCCTTCAGTTTTCTGACTGTCATTAACCATTTTGAAACACTCTGCCTATTCCTTAACCACCCTTAGACTTCAGTTTCCATAATATTTAGCTTAGCAGAGAATCCGAAGACAAGACGGACACCCAAGTGATTTGTGAGTGGTTGTTAATGCTAACTGCTTTGATGATGGCTACCCAGTGTTGCTTTATGACCTACAAATGTGTTTTCAGACAGGACTTCTAAGCTGAAGTATACCTCCTGTATACTACTGTATGCTACTACAGAAAGAGAAAATAGAGATCATCTCATTCAAAGATTAAAAGCTGCTAAATATTCAGATAAATTCTGATACTTCTTATTCTTTCAGGGGATTTAAAAAAAATCTAGTCACCATTATTTACATAGAAGGAGTTTTACATCACAGTCCACATTTCAGGCATCTCTTTAGGTTTCAAAGAATGTATTTTATTTATTTGTTGACAATTCCATATGTGTACACATTGTATCTTGATCATACCTATGCTCATTCTGGCATCTCTTTAAAAAATTGCTTAATAATCTGAGTAAATGAAAGGCCCGTATATTCTGCAACCCTGTAGACTGTCTCTATTTCAAAATTAAGGGCAGCACAATGGCTTAGGTTCCCAGCCTAGATGTCGCATGTCACAGCTGCAGAAACTTTCCAAGGATGAATCCATCCTATGCCTCTGAGGTGACATTTTATCCTCCTTCAGTCCCCCTACTATGTCGTCTTACATTGCAAGCGAGGAAACTAAAGCTCCCAGTGCCGCCTTCATTTGCCAGTGCGTATCCTTTGGCACTGCATATTGCTTCTTCTTGTCTGGATTTGCACTCCAACCTCTCAACAGCAGGAGAGCAGGCAGGCTACTTTGTTACCTGTTTATATTAATTTCACCTTATCTTATTTTATTCTTAACCAATAGCAGACTTCTTTACAGAGTGTTTTTTGTTTTTGTTTTTTTTTTATTCTTGTTACATCTCAATGTTTATCCCATCCCTTGTATCCTCCCATTCCTCCCCCTCCCCATTTTCCCATTATTCCCCTCCCCTATGACTGTTCCTGAGGGGGATTACCTCCCCCTGTATATTCTCATAGGGTATCAAGTCTCTTCTTGGCTACCAGCTGCCCTTCCTCTGAGTGCCACCAGGTCTCCCCCTCCAGGGGACATGGTCAAATGTGAGGCACCAGAGTACATGAGAAAGTCATATCACACTCTCCACTCAACTGTGGAGAATATTCTGACCATTGGCTAGATCTGGGAAGGGGTTTAAAGTTTACCTCCTGTATTGTCCTTGGCTGGTGCCTTAGTTTGAGCGGGACCCCTGGGCCCAAATTACAGAGTGTTTTAAAAAAATATTCAGAGGTTCTTTCTCCCCTTACCTCCCTCTAAACCCATTTACTAGGTACAATGTTTACACTCCCTAGAAAACACCCTGTCTGGTCTGTACGAAAATAACAAAACGTTATATGCATGCATGAAATTCTCAATTCAAAAGGAAAAATCTAAAAATTAATAGTAACAACAAAACATTTGATCACTGCACTTCGTAGTTGGAGAATATTTACATATGTCTGATCTTAGTTCCTCTGCGTGGGAGCTATTAGACAAAGAGTCCAGGCAATAGCACTGCCTTTAAGCTTATAAGAGCACCCTCAAAGCCAAAGATTTTTGAAAATATGCAACAATTTACATAAAGGAGGAGCAAGTGACCAGTGAATCGAACCAAAAATAACACACAAAGTTGAGACCACATCCAGGTCTTCTTGGCCCTGGAAATGCAGACAGATTCTTTGAGATTAAAGGGTTCCAAATTCTTCACCTGGCTTGATTCACTGCCTCCTCTCTGTTGCAACCGATGGGAGTAGGTTCAGAATACAGAATCCTGCAGCTTCACCAAGAATTCTTTTCTGTTTCTAACCAATTTCCCAAACCCATCTCAAGGTTTCTATATCACAGAATGAGGATTGGAGAGCTGAATCTAGTAAGTTTTCAAGAGACTGAGACTCTCAGGATGACTCAATGCATTTTGATGATGCACTGATTAATGCACAGCAATTTTTCTCTGTAGCTGAAATCTATTTTTAAGTGAATCAATAAATATTTATGTATCCTGACTACCCACCATTGTCCTTCCTTTGTGTCCTCTTTATTTCTTTTTCTCCAAATATCTTCTCGGAGCCACTTCACGATTTCATATCTACAGTGGGTTTTGGTGGAGGAGTGTATAGAGGTAGAGCCAGAGGGAGATATGTTTAAATGCCTTGGTTTTTTCTTGCCAAATTATAGTCACACTGCTTGGTCTCTAATCATCACTCATACCTTACTGACAGTCTTCCCGTCCTTTCTGTGGGTTGAAATACACTCACTGATCTGATTCACAATTCTTTGGTTTGGAAGGTTCTAAATTCCTAATCTCTGTTTCTGTGTTGGTTGATTTAACTACCTATGTATGTCACAACCACGACAGAGGGGGACAGAATGTTGTTATTTTGACAATTTGTTAGCTGTGCAATATAAAGCACCTTTTTTTGAGTAACATAACTTTTTCATTCACTTGTGGTGGCTTCAAATGGCACAGGTAGTGGTCCATGAAAATGGGCTACTTTCATCAAAAATTTAGACATGCAGACAGACAACATATAAGGTAGTAAATACCACACAGTGATGACTATGATTCAGATGTGATGGTGTGCAGTTTCACGGTCATAGACAACTGGGTATTTCACAGTGCTTCCAATTGTTCCTAGAATCCTATCATTTTTTTAATATCAATTTTCTTTATTTGCACCTACAACTATGAAGATGATAGATCTTGTTAATTATACTTCTAAATTTGCAATTCCTATCTAGTGTCAATTATATTGAATATGTTCAATAAATGCTTGCTAATACTCTGAATATCACTATTTACCCTACTCTTACCTTTTACCTAATTGCTTACTATATTTTTAAAGGCATGCATTTTATAAGCTACTCTAAATATCTATGAATGAGGCAAGCTTATAAGCAAATAGCAAATAAGTAGATATTGAAATGTCTAATGAGTAAAAAAAAATAAAAATGGATGACTATGTAAGTCAAAGTTGGACTTTGGAGGGAAACATTTTGACTTCTAAAAGTATCAGTTTCTCATGTGAAGAACAAGGCAAATGATAGCTACATTGTACTATAAACAGGGTCATTGTATTAAATATATACAGAAAGAGTTCACTTACAACACTTAGATCTCTTTGAATGTCTACTTTGTATAAATACCTCATATTTATTAAGGACAGGGGCCAATAATGATTGATCAGCTCTCAAGTTGTACAGTGTAATCCAATGTGTCTAGTCATTGCTGAAGTTCTAACAGACCATACCTTTAGCCCTTGAGGCTTGTCTAGGACATGTCCTCCACAGTTTCCTCTGCCAGATGATTGATACCCACCTGGTGACACTATCTTGTGAGGTTCTGCAAGTTTTAGGAAGAGAGAGCTAGAATATATAAAGGAAGGCAACCACAGAGTCTTGTCTTTGGCTCCTGTATGTCACCCTCTCTGCTTCCTGTTCATCATAAGGTCACTAGTCTCCTGCTGCTGCCGTGAGGTTCTGACCAAGTGCGTAGTGCCAAGCATCCATGTAAGGAACCGTCTGAAAGCATGAGTTCAATTTTAAGACTCGTAAGTTCTAGGTCACATTTCTGTCACAGTGATAATAAAATAATTGGTACATTAAACTGATATCAAAGATGGAGCAAAGCTGTGATTTATCTGATCAAATATATGACACCATATAGAAATTAGAAGTTTAGCTTAAGATTTTAGAACTGAGTTATGGGAGGATTTTGTAAGTATTTGGAGAAGCAGAGTAGCATACATTTAAAATTCTATAATCAAAGCTAAATAGAAGACCCTAGTTGGATCTCAGAGGGCCAGAATGCCAAAAGAAATTAGGAAAATGAAGGCTGCAGTCATTAAATTTTAATGCAGATGTTTTGGGGAGTTGGACTAGAGGCCATGCATGTTATATGTAGGCAAGGGATTTATTTATATTTTATTGAGTACTGAAGTGTGTGTGTGTGTGTGTGTGTGTGTGTGTGTGTGTGTACAAAAAATTGAAGATGAATTTAAAAATAATGAGTCAACTAATTTGGAGGAAGAAATTTCAAGCTACAGCATGGTAATTTCTATGTGACTTTAACTCAAGTTTACAATAAAAAATAAGGAAAAGAAACAGTAAAATAATTTGAAAAACATGCTATTATGTCTCAAGGGGAGCTGATTGAAAGCTATAAATAAGGAAAATCGATTTGTTAAATATATTAATACCATTTAAAAGAAGGAAGTCATTTTACAATGGTAAAATAGAAAAGACATCTTGGCAGGCTTCAGGAATTAGCCAGACAATACATATTGCAGGATTTAGAGAATAAAACTATAAACTTACTTGAAAAACTTTATCTTGAGAAGAGAGATAGCCATAGCCATATTTGTTCATGCCTTGCATGTATGGGGAAGTGCTTTTGTGGGTTCAACTGCACAGGCATTGAGAGTTCATTGCAGATACGATGCAAGGAACTGTGACTATTGCTCAGGATGGTTGAAGATTATCCGTGTGAGGCTGGTTTTGCAGACATATAGAACACAAGAGTTATGGGTCATGGGGGCTTCTACTCTAATTCCAAAGGAATGCTTAAGGGACCAAACAATGTGTGTGGTAGGGTCATAGTTCCTATAGGCAGGTCTTGAAAGCATTATATGTGAAGATTTGAGGATGAATTTTGATGTTCATTGATCACCTCAAGATATTGGAGATCCCAGAAATGTGAAATATATGCAGAGTAGAGCTATAGGTAATAAGTAAAGCTACCCAACACAGAGAAACCATATGGTGTGTAAAGAGCAGATTATAAGCATAAAGCTGAGAAAGTGCTTGGGATGTCACATGTGAATATTATATGCCATGGATGATAGGGATGAACTATATTAATATTTATCCGGCTGTACTGAGATCATACCTGTTCTCACCCTCCTTTATATGTCCTGGTTCATACTTTTTGGAATAGCAGTGTTTATGCTGCTATAACTTGGGAGCCTGTAACTTTCTTTTTTATTTTACAAGGATCCACACCTACAAGTTTGTTTTAAACAAGGAAAGACTTTTTTTCTGGGACTTTTGAACAGTGCTAGAGTTGTTGAAAATGTTGAATTCATCATGATGTGGCCATGGGCCTTTGTGGGTTAGTGGGATGTTACTATTTGATGGAAAATGTGCCCTTACAGGATCATATATAGGGTGCTTGCTTCTCACTTGTAGCTTTTTTTGGGAGAAGTTGTGAGAAATTTAGAAAACTGGATGAAGAAGATCTCTGGAGGATACATTCATGGATATGTCTTGTCCCTTGCTCCATCTTACTCTGCTTCGTATCCACCATGGTATAAACGTTCCTGCTGTGCTGGCATGGACCTCAGAAACAATAAGCCCCAATAATCTTTTCCTCCTTTAATCTGTCCTCTCAGGTACTTTTGTCCAAGCAATTGAAGCATGGCTAAAGTAGCACTCAATAAAATATAGTGGCTACAGTATTAAGTTATTAATTTCTGTTACATTTTCTCACCAGCAGTATTTGCATAATGCACAGTAAAGAATTTTAAGAGGAGCCAAAGAATAGCCCAAGATGTCTGTTGTAGAGTTTCAGGACCCAAACTAGAAAAAAGAAAAGAAAAATTTGTCCTCCTTGACCAGGAACTGCTGCTGTTTGCTCTGGTTTCCCTAGTGTAAGCATACACCTTTCCCCTCCCATAAAATGCCCTGTTTTGTGTAGTTACACCATCCTAACTGATTCACACCCGAAGGCAAAGTTCTATAGAAGCCAGAGGAGGAAAACAGAAGAATGAGAACACAAGGTAGCTTTAGTCTGTAACTGTGTCTTCTTGGTCATGAGAATGTTTTCAAAAGAAACACTGATTTGTGTGTCCAGTTTCATGGCAGTAGAAGGTGAGAAAGATTTGTCAACTTGGATTTTGAGGATCTAATTATTTACACTCTAAAAGTATGCCTCCACCTTCAAGGTATGATAGAGGAATGGTATGTGAGGTATCACGTTAATGGGAGGACTACAAAAATCAATGGCAGGATCAGGGATGGGGGCCATTTAATCTCATTTTTGCAGCTGAAGATGCCAGCACATCCATCTTTCTCAAGAGTATGCACACAGCTCTATTAGGCACTGAATGTGCTATAATTCTACTGTAATTGCAGTGGCATTATAAATTATCATCGTAATACCATGGACTGTGTGCACAGGAGCTCCGGTTCAGGGCTTTCTGTTTTCTCCATGTGCAACCATTTATTTTTGGAGATGATACAAGAAGCTATGAGCATAAATATGCCCACATCTTTCTGTCACATGATTGGTCTGCTGTCTGCCTATGTGATCAGCTTTGTAATAGCCTGGAATGAATGAGCAAAGAAGTCTTGTGCTTTGTACTCAACATTAGTACTAACCATCTCTGTAACCTTGTGAAGGTCACATGTCCTCCCTGAATTTCATGCATGTAAAATCAGACCATTACATTGAATCAAGGACTTGTAGGTGTTAGCTATTTTCTGTTTTCTTATCTTCTCATTTTGAAGTGGTCATTTTGCATAGTACAAACATGACTGATTTTTTAAAAACATTTGTCCAGGCACAAATATGAAGTCACATTATAACCATATGTGCTGGTGTGACAATAGAAAAGTATTACTATTCTAATGATAAATGGAGATTTAAACCACATTTTTTCTTTTGTTTCAGGTACAGATGTAGTAGTTTTATTTGGTTTTTCCAAAAAATTCTGATATAGCTCCTTATCTCTCTTATGAATATGGTACCAGACCCAGCCAGCACACAGCTGATGCTAAGAAACTCCTCCTGGCATGTAGTCCTCCCTGTGTCTTCTCTTCGCTCTCATGTTTCATCCATGTCCTAACATTTGACATTGATGTCATATACAAATACGTGGCCCTCATTCATAGCTACACTGTGATGCATGCAGTCTGAGGGCCTCAAGTTAGACATTATCTGTCTCTTTTTTGTTAGACAGGGTTTCTTTGTCTGTGGCTCTGGCTCTTCTGGAACTGGCTTTGTAGAACAGGTTGGCATCACAGAGATCTGTCAACCTCTACCTCCCAAGTGCTGGGATTAAAGGCATGCACCATCACACCTGGCTTAGACAAGCCTTCTTAGAGGCTTCCAACATGTAACTACATAATCACATTAAGAATGAAAGCTTCTTTGCCTTCCATTGTTAGCCTTGAGCCCACAGGCATCCTAAGAATCAAACTTCAGTTACATTTGAAAAACATCAGTTTGCAGGCAACATTTCCTTACACATCTCACCTTCACAGAACGATCCCCTTTATTTCTGGTAAGTGCTAGAAATTTTAGGAAGTTTGATTGACCTGCAGGAAGTAGGCCATTGGGGGTCAGGTTCTTGGGAGTAACTTGTCCTTGGTCCCTTCTTCTTACTCACTGTTCCCTGTCCACCAAGTGTTAAGCTTCTCCTCCATGATTTTTCCTTCATGATGAAAACCAGAGCCCAAATACATCTTTCTTCCTTTCAGGTGGTTTTCTTCCCAATGCAGGGGGACATCCGTACTATACCAGCTCTTCTGAATCGCTAATCTTCTTTCTTGGTTTTACAGTCTGTGCTTAGATAGCAAATCAGGGAACTAAGAGGACCTTTTTTTTTTTTTTTAACTGAGAATGGAACTCAAGCTTCTTGTAGCCCAGCCTCTCTAAAGCCCTTTTGTCACTTTGTCCCCTTTGCTTTGAGAAAAGGTACTGTATCCCTTCTTCATAATTGCCCACTTCCCAAGGGTGTTCTCTTTCTACCTTAGGCCTTCTTTATTTGACAGCACATGGATGGAGGGTGTAGAGGGTGGTGATTTGATAGAGCTAATCCTCCTAATTTTAGTTCTTAGTAAACCTTTGTGGAAGATGACAATCCTTATCAGTCAGTGATTACCTTAATGAAAAGAGTGTTGGGCTTTCTGGCCTTAGCCTTTAAAAGTAGCCATCTTATCAAGTGCCCAGCATAGAACTTATTTGATAAAAAGAAGTCAGTTCCTATCTCTTGTCTGCCTAGAACTCTCCATTTTCTTCACATCTCATTTAGAGCAAAAGATAAGGTTTTTTAAAATGATGTGCAAAGCTATATTAATAGTACCTCCCTATTTCTACTTGCCACTCACATTGCTTACTGCCCTGGAAATTTGGGTCTCCATGTACTTTGTGCAAACCCAGGATTCTTTGACTATAAAACTTTCAGGGCTTGTTATTCCTCCTTCATGGAAGATTTGCATCTAGTCTTCTAGGGCTCTGCCTACATGTCACATCTCCCTCATGACGGTACTCAAGGTACCAAGTCCTTTTCCTTGATGGAATTTATATTCCTTACTATGCTTTATTTTTCTCTTGATTCATTCTCTCTCTCTCTCTCTCTCTCTCTCTCTCTCTCTCTCTCTCTCTCTCTCTCTCTCTCTCTCTCTCTCTCCTATTTTTTGACCTCTTTTCTTTTGTTGAGATTAGATGATTTTTTTCATAGGCTATTTCCTGATTATTGTTTCTCTTTCCTCTACTCTTCTCAACTCCTTGCCACCATTCTTCCATTCTGGATCTACCACCTTTCTGTTTCTCATTAGAAAAGAACAGACTTCTAAGAGATAAGAACCAAACATGACAACATGAAATATAATAAGATGAATAAAAACTTATATTGAAGTTGGATGTGGCAGCCCAACAGATGGAAACGAGTCCCCAAAGCACATGTAAGAATCAAAGACCCACTCATTCTGAGAGTTAGGAGTTCCAGAAAAAGACTGAGACAGCATCTATTTGCAGACAACATGGTGTAAAGATATGTAAGCTCTGGTCTTGCTGCTTCAGTCTCTGTGAGTTCATACATACCTTGTTTAGCTGATTCAGAGCACTTTTGTGTTATTTAGTGTTATATTGCTGTGAAGAGATACCATGACCATGGCAATTTTTATAAAGGGAATATTTATTTAATTGAGGCTGACTTACAGTTCAGAGGTTTAGTCCATTGCCATCTTAGCAAGAACATGGTGCTGAAGAAGGAGCAAAGAGTTCTATATCTTGATTCACAGGCAGCAGAAAGAGACTGTGTATCCCACTGGGCATAGCTTGAGCATACAAGACCTCAAAGCCTATCCTCATAGTGGCATAGTTCGTACAACCAGACCACATCTACTCCAACGAGACCACACTTCATAATAGTGGGACTGCCTATGGACTATGCATTCAAACACACAAGTCTATGGGGGACATAACTTTTCAAACTACATCAGGCTTGTGCTCCTGGTGTCCTCCATCTTCTTTGGCATTTATCCTCTTTCTGCCTCCTCTAAAGGATTCCGTGATCTCTGAGGGTGAGAGATATGGTAGATATAATCAGTTTTGACTCTCTCTCTTGGCATGATGTTTGGCTGTGGGTCTCTGTATCTGTTCCCATGTGCTCTGATGATGGCTGGATGAAGTACCATTAATGAGTATAAGAAATACTATTAGGGATCATTTTATTGATATTTATTTATTTATTTATTTATTTATTTATATGTTTGGTTTTACCCTAGGTCCCTGGAATATTTAGTCTCCAGTTCTTGGTGTGGGTTCCTTCTCTTGGAGTGTGACTTAGGTCAGATCAGACATTGGTTGGCTACTTCCACAAATTCTATGCTGCCATTGCCCTAGCCTATAATGGAGGCAGAAGAAGTTGTAGATCACAGATTTGGTGTCTGTGTTTCTCTTTTGGTGCCCTGTGGTGTACCTTCCTGTATCTAATAGACTAGAACATAGGGGTAAGGAGTCCATATAGGCATAATTGAAGTGTTTCACTTTAAGTCATTGGCCTCATCAAAATTTCAGTATGCATAGACAAGCATTGTGCATGGTCAGTGATTTTTTTCTACTGCTATTACTTTCTCTATCCTTTTGAACACACACATACATATATACACACATATATTTATATATTTGTAGACCAGGTTGGCCTCAAACTCAGAGATCTTCCTACCTCTGCCTCCCTGAGTGCTGGGATTTAAGACATGTGCCACTGTGCCTAGCTAGTCTAATAGTATTTTAGATTATTTTCTTATCTACTCCATTACTGATCTCTAGATAAAATAGATTTTTATAAGGCAAACGATGTTCAGGACATTCTTATAAGTGGGGAAGGCTATCAAAGCCTTCACACTCACAGTATCTCTCTGCATATGTAGATTTTACAGTTTCTGAAAATACAGCTGCTCAGCGTGGTTGAGAGTTGACCCACATCTGCTTCTATCAAATATATTTAGTCAGAAGGGTTATGGCTTTTATATATTTTGTCATAAATGTCACATGCAGAAAGCGCCTGCTCTCTGAGTTCTGACTGCAGGGTCATCTTGTCACTTCTACACAACTCTGCCTTAAATTTGCCTGTCTCAATCTTAGTTTCTTGGAAGCTTTTAAATATATTTTGGATATTAAGAAGGACACCATTTTACAAGGTTTACTTAAATACAAGTTGAAACCTTTTCAAAATTTAAATTTTTTGATGCCTTTAAAACATTGTTTCTCCAAAGCTAAGCGAAAAGTTCTGACCCTCCTGTTATGTTGAAGGAGAAATAGTTGTTCCTAGTATCTTACTATTTTAAATTCACATTATAAATCTCTAGAGAACAGAATGGGCAACTTTCCTTAGCTTTTGTGTGCGTTCTAAGCTTTTTGAAGTAAGGACACTTGGATAGTTTTTCCCCCTAGAGTCCTATAAAAAGATAACCTAAGAATAAAAGTGTGAAGAATTCATTCTGCTATTGAGAGAAATGCCATGTCCTATGTTTACAGAGGCTTTTGCTCTTTAAAAGTGGCATTGCTTGCATGCAGTCATAGAACATGTTTTTTTGAGCTGGAATGACCATCAGTCCATAGATACATCTTTGCTAACATACCACTTGACCAATAAAGAAACAATGCTAAGTATCTGAAAGTGCCTTTGTCCACAGTTTTAGTGCCAGAGTGTTGATCCTGAAACAGAGCACAGCGAGAAAGTGAGCTGGAGAGTATAGGACAGGTCAGATTCTGGAGTCCCATTCAGACAATGCACACCCATGTGAAGGGCCCCTGTGTTGTTTGCATCACCCTAGTTCTTTTCCTTTCACTTATCTTTAAGGTTAAAAATAAAAGCAGGAATCTGGGCATGGGAATACTTCCAATAAGAGGAGCCCAGAATATTTTCTTAGCACTGCTTTTCTCCTGTTGATCTTTTAAGTCTCTTTCCCATGGTCCTACTTAGATGTTCACAGATTGGTGTCAGATCTTACAGGGTGGTAAAAACTCTGAGACTTGCCTTCTATGTACTTGCTCCAAGGACTATCTTCAGTCATATAACCAAAGGAGCATCAGGAAAAAAAAATCTAATTATAAAATGGGACAATTGGTTCCTCAGTTTCCATTTTCTTTTGTGTGTGTCTCTCTTAGCAAATTATAGAGTGGGTAGCTGGACCATGACAAGAATTGATATCGGTGGATCCCATGAATATGGTCTATATCATCCTCAAACTCACCACGGAGAGTTCAGCTATTTGTACTATTTTGTTTCACTCTCACTAATTGTAGTTGAGAAGTCACCATTGTATTGCATTGTTTGTGCATGCAAATACTGTGCAGCATGGCACTAGAAAAAAAAATTATCCTAACTTTAATTGCAGCCACGTAAGTACTTAAGCAAAATCATGTGTTAATCACTTCCTAATATTCTTAGAGTGTTGGTTCAATCTGTGCAGCAGATGTTTTTAAAGATGTGTTGTTAGCTGGCCAGGCTAACTCTGGGCATTGCTTATATTGTGACCACATTAGCTGTGTGAACAAATAGACCACAACGGGAGCATGTGGAACGGCAGGGCAGGGCGGTTCACAATGGAGCCTCTGCTTGGGAAGGAAGCTGGCACCTGCTGCTCTTTGAACATCACTGTGGTAGATTAATTTATCCTTCCTGTGTGGGTTTTTAAGATAGGAATTTCTGGCTTTAAATAAACAAACAAACAAACAAGAGATACTTTGTTGTAACCCCCTTTTCCCAGTTTTAATCATCCCTTTTCTATTTTTTTTATTTTTTTTATTTTTTATTTTTTATTAATTTATTCTTGTTACATCTCAATGTTTATCCCATCCCTTGTATCCTCCCATTCCTCCCCCCCCCATTTTCCCATTATTCCCCTCCCCTATGACTGTTCCTGAGGGGGATTACGTCCCCCTATATATTCTCATAGGGTATCAAGTCTCTTCTTGGCTACTTGCTGTCCTTCCTCTGAGTGCCACCAGGTCTCCTCCTCCAGGGGACATGGTCAAATGTGAGGCACCAGAGTACGTGAGAAAGTCGTATCACACTCTCCACTTACCAGGAAACTGGGACAGAGGGGAAGGCATCCCTTTTCTATTTTGAAACTACGATGCAGTGACATCATTTTTCTTTTCTAATTCCTCCCTCCAAATCCCTCCAAATATGCCTCCCTGCTTTCTATCAAATTCATGGCCTCTCATTTTTTTTTTTAGTTTTTTTCAGGCAGGGAGAAATACTAATAGATGACTTCAAGGAAATGGACAAGAATATTATGAGTATTCAATAGCCATGCTTAGACAGACATTCAGATTAGGGGATATAGGGAGTTTGGAGATAGCACTGGCAGAGAAGTAGGGCTTGACTGTACGTGTCTCATCTGCCTCCTAAGGATCATGCATATTGTTCTTTAGACATATTCTCTTAAACATCATTAATAATTTTAAACATAGGCAGGACACTATCAGGTTTATATCCTACATCATTCACTGTAGGAGCATTTGAAGTAAGGCAATTTGAACTGAATACTTATTTTAAAACTATTGGTAAGTAAGGATGATGTTGAAGATAGGATACCAGATATAGGTACAAATCATTGCTCACATTAAGATATCAAAACAGCAGGGAGTACACTGGGATTTAAGTCCATGGAGGCTAACGCTATCTTGCTTGAATCTATTCTGGAGTTCAAATTACCAATGCACAACATCAGTCAGCCCTATATATCATACATTTCTAGTGGAGAAAGGTACTCATGTGTTGGAAATTTTTCTTTCATCTGTTGACTCTTTCTAACTTGTTTAGCTTGAAACAGCATCTTCTTTACAATGCTATTGTGACAATATGTGAGAAAATTTGCTTGACACTAAAACTGATCTCATGCATTTTTGAGAGAGTGACTGTGGTATTTTAAAGGAGAAGATGAAAATTCAATCTAACATTGATAAAGATTTTAAGGGAAAAGACTTCTTGTATTTATAGAGACTTAAGTAGTGTATTTTTCCAGAAATGCTCTGAAATCCTTGAAGAAAATGTAAAAGAAGCAAATTATACTTAAAAGTATGACAGATGTCTTGAAAATATGTGATATTTGATGTTTTATATTTCCATAAAAAAGAGTGGCCATTTAATGAGATCCATTAGTTAAAAATAAATTTCCTACATGTTAAGTTCAGAAGGAATCAGATTTTAGATTATAAAGTTAAAATACCATGTAGGCATCTAATTTTCCCAGACAATGAGTTACTTTTAACCTTTCATTAAATCAGGGTTTTTGTTTTTCAAGATATAAATGAAGACTAGATTAATTTGCCAGAGAATTTCATGTAAACAAGTCGCTTGCTTCTCCCTTGCTTCTCCCTCTGCCTCTGCTTCTCTCCCTTTTCTATTCTTTCTTTCTTTTTCTGAGACAGGGTTTCTCTCTGTTGACTTGGCTGTCCTAGACTCACTTTGCTTTTGTTTTTTAATTATATTATTTTTGTACATATACATTTATATTATTACACAGATATACAATAGATTACCTATGGCAAGAATAACCATGACACAATCAGGAATTATATAAATATTATATTCTTAGTGTTTTGGCTATTTGTATTTCACAGCCTTGAAGAAGGCATATTTCTTATCTTGATGCATCTAAATTTCTGAATGTAAATCAATCTCCATCACATATTGTCATTATCAACTTAGAACATATATCTAGACCTAAAAAACATCTTAACCTCTAAACAATTAAGCTTCATTGTAAAACTAAGCTACCTGGTCTTGAACTCCCTCAGAGACATGAGAAGAAGTAAACTTGATTATCTGAGTATGCTGGGAGTGAAGGTTAGTAGCTTTCCAAATGAAAAGGTGACAGAGACAGTTTTATACCTGAATCATGACGCAAAACTTTCTATAACTTTGGAGCATCTTTTTCAGCCTTCTGGCCCAATATATCTTACAGACATATTTGTGAGGCAGGAACTATTAAGGACTTGCTTGCCCTGCCTTGGCAGAGTTTGGCCATTGACTCTGCCTGCATCCAAGCTTCTCCTTATTTAGGCAGAATTCTGTCTGTGGTAGAAATGAAGACCTTTTGCTCAGTGGCTAGTTTGCCACATTTGAAGCCATCTCCATCAGGAGGTTCTTTGATGCTCATCATCTTCTTTGACGTAGGCTGGGTGTTGCCAGAAGTTAACCTGTCTCATTGTCAATGAATCTTTAAAGTAATAAAAACATTTTTATTTTCCATATTCTGCATGTCTCTGGGGTTTTTGAAGACCTTGTCATTCTATAGAGTCATATCTATCTGCTCTACTTAAGATGTATATTCTTGTGATAAAAGTAGACTAGTAATTGACATGACCATGATTCAATCTACTAACATTTAATTTGTATAGCTTATTTCTTCTAAACAGCTTGATAGCACTCTCAAAGCAGTGGAAGTACACCTTGTATTATAATTGAGTTATATGGATGCAATAACTCATATTAGAGTAGAAATATATATATGGTGTGTGATGAATAATCTTATGTTTGAATTCTATACCACTGTATCTAGAAGTTATTTTGCATCTATATACAAAAGTCTATATCAGTGAATTAAAAATATCTTGTGAATGACAATTGAGGCATTAAGTTGGGGAGTAGATTCACTAATCTACTTTTTGTTCTATTTTACCTGTACATTTCTATATTTCCCATTCTTTCTTTTCAACTACTTTCTCCAAACATGATGTAAATGTCCAGTATGCTATGAGGAATGCATCCTGTCAGGTCTGATCCAATGTCAGTGTCTGGTTCTTTTGTTCTTAAAGCATATAATTTCTCACCATCATCATATAGTTCTAAATTATAAGTGTATAAAAGGGGCGTGTGATGCATGGAACGATTTAGGCTGGATTTCTGCTCTTTGTATGAACCAAGAAAAGAAGGTATCTGTAAATCATTCATGCCATATGAAGAATGGTATCTAATAGTAATTCATAGGGGTTCTTTAGTCAACATGAATCATTGTCTATGCCTAAACATTCACGTTTCAGCCAGTCTCAGAGCTAGTCCCATATGGTGGGATTAGCAATATATGTTACTTGCTTTCTCTGCAGTTTAAATTCTTTGCATCCTGATTATAGCCCCCTCCCTCATTCCCTCATGATTCCCCCTCCCTCCTCATCCACTCCCTCCCTTAGTACTCAGACAGGAGAGCCCTCTTCCCCTAATATCTGACCACAGCCTATCAAGTCTTATGAAACTGAAAAGCTTCTGTAAGATGAAGGACACTGTCAACAGAACAAAATGACAGCCTACAGACTGGGAAAAGATCTTCATCAACCTGACATTGGACAAAGGGCTAATATCCAAAATATATAAAGAACTGAAGAAATTAAACACCACCAAACCAAATAATCCAATTAAAAATGGGGTACAGAACTAAACAGAGAATTCTCTATAGAGGAATATCAAATGGCTGGGAAACTCAGCATTCTTAGTTAACAGGGAAATGCAACTCAAAACAACTCCGAGATTCCATCTTACACCTATCCGAATGGCTAGTATAAAAAACTCAGGTGACAGCACATGCTGGCAAAGATGTGGAGAAAGGGGAACACTACTCCATCGCTGGTGGGAGTGCAAATTTTACAACCACTTTGAAAATCAATCTGGTCCTTTCTTAGGAAATTGGGAACAACTTTACCTCAGGACACAGCCATACCACTCTTGGTAATATACCCAAACAATGTTCTGCCATATAACAAGGACATTTGCTTAACAATGTTCATAGCAAATTTATTTGTAAAAGCCAGAATCTAGAAACAACTTAGATGTCCCTCAACAGAAGAATGGATAAAGAAACTGTGGTACATCTACACAATGGAATACTATTCAGCTATTAAAAACAAGGAAATCAGTGTGTGGCAGCCTTGCAGGGCAGAGCAAACCCAGTGCTTATGCCTGAAATTGTAGCAGGGGAGCAGCAGACCTCCCGGCTTAAGGACATTTCAGGGAAATGAGTGGATTGATTCTCCTCCACTTGCTCCATGCCAGTCCATAGAAAGCCCAGATGCTACACAGTGCCCAGATGGCTGTAGGCACTTTCTACAACCATGGCACAGTCTGAGAAGGAGCAGCTATGGATGGTAATCTAGTCACCACCTCCTGATCAGTTCCCTGCCTGCAAGCTGCAAACTTGCTGAAATTGTGGCAGAGGAGAAGCAGACCTCTGGACCTAAGGAAATCTCAGGGAAACAAGTGGATTGATTCTCAGACTCCCCCCCCCCACTTGCCCCATGCTAGTCTATAGAAAGCCCAGGAACCACACAAGGCCAAGATGGCTATGGGCATGTTGCCTAGCCAGAGCAGCAGGTTCTGAATCCAGAGACACACGGCCACAGCTGCATGATCTGAGAACAGACACTACTGGGAGTTAAGGACCACAGTAGCCATCTGAGCAGGGCGAGGTAGAAGTCAAAGGGCTGGCCCCAGAGGAATATCCTGGCACAACTGGTCACAATGGACCCGGGCTATCCAGGCTATACAGCCTATCAAGGATTCCCATGCTCCCAGCTCATGTAGATGCTGAGCAGGTCAGAGGAGACAGGGCAAAAATCTAGCCAACCAACAACAGTCAGAAGGCAGTAGCTGCTCTCTCCCTGGCAGGCAGAACCTAGGCTCCATTACCTGGTTGGAGTAGGTAGAAATCTAAACAACTTGTAGAAGCCAGCAGGGGTTCAGGCACATCTGAGCCTAGGACCCAAAGCCTTGGGGCCCAAGGGCAGGGTATTCAAAGCTCAGCCAAAGAATGGAAAACCAGCTCTACATATACTACCTCAAACCGATACTAGAGCTGCAGAGCACCAGCATCTATCCAGGCTAACCCATTGGGGAGCCCAGAGTGTGGATCAAAGACTACAGGAGCCAAAACCAGGACATCTGCCTGTCCCAGGGAAGAGTTCCCTGACCACACAGGCAAAGGCCCATGACCTATAATCACTCTCTCTGGTCTCAGCAGAGACCATAAAAGCCAGAAGCAACTGGACAGAGATCCTGCAAACCCTAAGAGACTACAGATGCCAAGCCAGAATACTATACCCAGCGAAAGTATCAATAACCATTGATGGAGAAAACAAGATATTCCATGACAAAAACAAATTCAAACAGTACCTATCCACAAATCCGGGTTTACAGAAATTACTAGAAGAAAATCTTCACCCAATGGGACAAGCTACAACCAAAACTACACAGGAAATAAACAAGTACACTACCTCAAAAACACAACCACACAAACTCTCTACTGTAACCAACATCAAAATTAAGGGACTTAACAGTCACTAGTCATTAATATCTCTCACATCAATGGTCTAAATTCTCCAATATAAAGACCCAGACTAAGTGAATGGATGCATAAACAAGATCCAACATTCTTCTGCATTCAACAAACACATCTCAGTCACAAGGATAGACATTACTTCAAGGTAAAAGTCTGGAAAAAATATTCTAAGCAAATGCTCACAAGAAGCAAGTTGGTGTAGCCATTTTAATATCTAATAAAATAGACTTTCAGCCAAAATTAATCAAAGGTAAAATAAACCAAGAGGACATCACAATTCTGAACATCTATGCTCCAAATACAAGGGCACCCACATTTGTAAAAGAACTATTAACAAAGCTTAAACCACACATCCGTCCCCACACATCAATAGTGGGAGACTTCAACACCACACTTTCACTGAAAGATAGGTCATTGAAAAAGAAACTAAACCAAGAAATAATGACATTAACCAATGTCATGAATCGAATGGATCTAACAGATATCTACAGAACTTTTCACCCAAACACAAAGGATTATACCTTCTTCTCAGCACCCCATGGAACCTTCTCCAAAATTGATCACATAATTGGTCACAAAGCAAGCCTCAACAGATACAAGAAGATTGAAATAATACCTTGTATCCTATCAGATCACCATGGTCTAAGGATGGACTTCAACAACAGAAATAACAAAAAGCCTACACACACATGGAAACTAAATAGCTCTCTACTTAATGACACCTGGGTCAAGGAAGAAAGAAAGGAAGAAATTGAGAACTTCCTGAAATTCAATGTAAATGAAGGAACAACATATGCAAATTTGTGGGACACATTGAAAGCGGTGCTAAGGGAAATATTCATAGCACTAAGTGCCTTTATAAAAAAATTGCAAACATCCCACATAAGCAACCTAATGACACATCTAGAAGCCCTGGAAGAAAAAGATGCAGAAACACCAAAGAGGAGTAGATGTCTGGAAAAAGTCAAACTCAAGACTGAAACCAATAAATTAGAAACAAAGAGAACAATCCAAAGAATCAACAAAACCAGGAGTTTGTTCTTTGAAAAAAATCAACAAGATAGCCAAACTGTTAGTCAAATTAACTAAAAGGCAGAGAGACCCAATCCAAATAAACAAAATCAGAAATGAAAAGGGAGACATAACAACAGACACTGAAGAAATACAAAGAATCCTAAGATATTATCTTAAAGGCATGTACACCACAAAATTGGAAAATCTAAGAGAAATGGACAATTTTCTTGATCAATTCTACTTTCCAAAGTTGAATCAAGAACAGATAAACCAACTAAATAGTCCCAATTCCCCTACAGAAATAGAAGCAATCATTCATATTTTCCCAACCAAGAAAAGCCCAGGGCCAGATGGTTTCAGCACAGAATTCTACTAGACCTTCAAAGAAGAGCTAATACTGATACATTTCAAGCTACTCTAAAAGATAGAAATGGATGGAACATTACCAAATTCATTCTATGATGCCACAGTCACTTTGATACCTAAACTTCACAATGATCCAACAAAGAAAGAGAATTTCAGACCAATTTCTCTTATGAACATTGACGTAAAAATACTCAATAAAATACTCGCAAAATGAATACAAGAACATTACGAGGCAGGCTTCATTCCAGGCATGCAGAGATGGTTTAATATGTGGAAATCCATCAATGTAATCCACCATATAAACAAACTGCAAGAAAAAAAAAAACACGATCATCTCCTTAGATACAGAAAAAGCATTTGACAAAATCCAACACACATTCATGTTTAAAGTTCTGGGGAGATCAGGGATACAAGGTACATACCTCAACATAATAAAGGCTATATACAGCAAGCCAATAGCCAAAATGAAAATAAATGGACAGACACTCAATGAAATTCTTCTAAAATCAGAGACCAGGCAAGGCTGCCCACTTTCTCCATATTTCTTCAATACAGTTTTTGAAGTTCTAGCCAGAAAATTAAGACAACAAAAGGAAATCAATGGGATCCAAATGGGAAAAGAGGAAGTCAAATTATCCCTATTTGCAGATGATATGATAGTGAATATAAGTGACCCTTAAAATTCAACCAGAGAAGTCCTATAGCTAAAAAATACCTTCAGCAAAATGGCTGGATACAAAATTAACTCTAAAAAGTCAGTATCCTTCCTATATACAAATGACAAACATGCAGAGGAAGAAATTAGGAAAACTACATCCTTCAGGAAAGCAGCAAGAAATATATATAAAATATCTAGGAGTAACTCTGACCAAGCAAGTGAAGGACTTGTTTGAAAAAACTTCAAATCTCTAAAGAAAGAGGTCGAAGATGACATCAGAGGATGGAAAGATCTCCCTTGTTCATGGATTGGGAGAATTAACTTAGTAAAAATGGCCATCTTACCAAAAGCAATTTACAGATTCAATGCAATCCCTATCAAAATACCTACAACATATTTTAAAGACATTGAAAGATCAATTCTCAACTTTATATGGAAAAACAAAAAAACCCAGAATAGCTAAAAACAATCCTGTATAAGATCCTCTGGAGGAATCTCCATACCTGATCTCAAGCTGTACTATAGAGCAATAGTAATTAAAACACAGCAATAAGCTGATTGATCAATGGAACCAAATCAAAGACCCAGAAATGAATACACACACATATAGTTACTTGATTTTTGACAAATAAGCCAAATCTATTCAATGGAAAAAAGATAGCATATTTAACAAATGGTGCTGGTCTAACTGGATGTCTACAAGTAGAAAAATGCATTTAGATCCATATTCATCACCATGCACAAAACTCAAGTCCAGATGGAATAAAGACTTCAACATAAAACCAGAGACACTAAATCAGTTAGAGGAAAAAGTGGGGAAGAGCCTGGAACACATTGGCACAAGAGACAACTTTCTGAACTGAAAACCAACAGCCCAGGCCTTAACATCAACAATCAATAAATGGGACCTCATGAGGCTGAGAAGCTTCTGTAACGCAGAAGACACTGTCAACAGAGCAAAGAGACAGCCCACAGACTTGGAAAAGATCTTCACCAACCCTACATCTGACAAACATCTAATATCCAAAATATATAAAGAACTTAAGAAATTAAACACCCGCCAAACCCAATAACCCAATTAAGAAATGGGGCTCAGAACTAAATAGAGAAACAGAAAATTCTTAAGAGAGGCATATTGAAAGGCTGAGAAACACTTAAAGAAATGCTCAACATCTTTAGTCATCAGAGAAATGCAAATCAAAATTACTCTGAGATTCCATCTTACACCTTAGAATGTCTAAGATCAAAAATTCAAGTGACAGCACATGCTGGCAAGGATGTGGAGAAAGGGGAACACTCCTTCATTGCTGGTAGGAATGCAAACTTGTACAACCACTTTGTAAATCTACCTGGTGCTATCTCAGAAAACTAGGAATAGGGCTTCCTCAATACCCATCTGTTCCACTCCTTGGAATATACCCAGAAGATGCACCACCACACAACAAAGACACATGCTCAACCTTATTCATAATAGCCAGAAACTGGAAATAATCTAAATGTCCCTCAGTAGAAGAATGGATATAGAAACTGTGGTACATTTACATATGGAATAATACTCAGCTATTAAAAGCAAGGAAATTCTGAAATTTGTTCCCAAATGGATGGAAGTAGAAATGATCATACTGAGTAAGTTCACCCAGAAACATAAAGAGTCACATGGTATATACTCACTTATAACTGAACACTAGCCCAAGAGGCATATCCCATGAAAGTCTTCACTTACCAGGAGATTGGGATAGATGTGAGAACATGCTAATGGGACTCAAAGCGAGAGAAGTATGGGAGGATGGGGAAATAGAAGGATCCAGATGGCCCTAGAAACCTACAAGAAGAACATCAGGACAGGCAGATCTGGGCTCAGGGATTCTGCTCTAACTACTGCACCAACCAAGACAATACTTGCATTAAACATTGGACCTCTATTCAGATCTAGCCAATGGATGGGACATTCTCCACACTGGAGTGGAGAGCAGGAACTGACTCTGACATGAACTCTGGTGCCCTATATTTGACCACCTCCTCCTCACCAGGGAGGCCTGGTGGCACTCAAAGAAAGAATAAGCAGGCTACCAAGATGAGATTTGATAGCCTATAACCATATAATGGGGTAGGAGGTCCCCCTTGGTCACAGACCTAGGGGAGGGGAATAGGGTGCAAACAGGAGGGAGGGAGGAATGGGAGGATAAAAGGGATGGGATAGCAATTGAGATGTAATCTGAATAAATTAATTAAATAAAAAAGAAGGAAATATTGAAAATACAGGCAAATGGATGGATCATCCTGCTTGAGGTAACCCAGACCCAGAAAGACACACATGGTATATATTCACTCATAATCAGACATTAGCCACATAATACACGATAACTACACTGCAGAACAGAGTCAGAAACATCAACCAAGGACCATGTATGATGTGGACCTAGACCCACTGCTTGGATGTGGAAGCACAGTCTCATTGTGGATCCCATGTCTGGAGAGTAGGGACTACTTCAGGCATGCACTCTGGCCACTGAAGATGGCCATGGCAGGCTACAGAGAAGGGGTTACAGCTAATACAGATTAGACTTGATAGGCTGGACTCACTTTGTAAATGAGGCTGGCCTCGAACTCACAGAGATTTGCCTGCCTCTGCCTCCAGAGTGCTGGGATTACAGATGTGCACCACTGCACCCAGCTCTCTTTTCAATTCTTACCATCTCTATCTCTTCTCTTTCCCTTCCTCCTTTCTTCTTTATTTTTAAGCATTAACCAAATTCCAGGCATGGCCACTCGAGGGGAACAAGCCTGCTCCTCTCCCTTCCACACTTTTCCCTGCAAAATCTGCACTTCACTGACAGGAAGTTGATTCAGAATTACCCAGTAGACAATAAAAGTCTTCAGAGAGTTCCATTTATACAACCTCCAATAATGTTGAAAGATTAAATAAAAATCCTACCCCAGCAATTCTCAGAGCCATCACAGACTACTCAAGAGTGATTTAGATGAATGAATCTACAACTTCCATAAATGTGAATTTTCATTTTTATACCAAATCCACATCAGTAGGCAGTAGGCCTGCTCCAGAGACATGCCTCCTGTAGGGAGTAAGAGCCTGAAGGAGCCTGGGAATGCTAGCTTTTCCATATACTTTTCCCTACAAGCTACCTCGCTTAATAGACTGCATCTCCTACCTTCTTCTCCTTTTTAAAAACTTCTTCTTCTTTTTTTATTAATTTATTCATATTACATCTAAATTGCTATCCCATCTCTTGTATCCTCCTGCTCCTCCCTCCCTCCTGCTTTCACCCTATTCCCCTCCCCTATATCTCTGACTGAGGGGGACCTCCTCCCCCTCAATATGATCATAGGATATCAAGTCTCTTCTTGATATCTCCTACCTTCTTACTGTTGCATTGAGACATCAAATACATTAAGGTCAGGCACCCCCATGTTCACTCCTGCTTGCTGACTGCATGATGAGGATGTTAGATCATTTTGTCCAAAAGCCACTTAGGTGAAGTAAATTTCTTTTTTTCCTTTTTTGTTATTAATTTATTCAGATTACATCTCAATTGTTATCCCCTTACTTGTCTTCTCCTGTTCCTCCCTCCCTCCCTCCATTTTTCACCCTAGGTCTGTGACAGAAGGGGACCTCCTTCCTTCAATAGGGTGTGTTGCACATACTGAGGACCAGGACTTAATTATAGCCTCCAGGCTCGATATGCTATGTTCTCCTTCCTGTATGGCTCCCTCAGGCAGCAAAAAAACCAAGGAGTCTATGTATATCATTTGTTGCTTTATATTCAGGGCATCCTCCCATGTTCTGTCTAAATCCTTGGTCTATAAGGAAAATCCACGTATAGGCCTTCATTTGTGAGTTTATCTAACT
This sequence comes from Acomys russatus, assembly GCF_903995435.1. Lineage (NCBI taxonomy): Eukaryota > Metazoa > Chordata > Mammalia > Rodentia > Muridae > Acomys > Acomys russatus. The sequence continues at coordinate 21,342,052 of NC_067153.1, read as the reverse complement.
TCAGTGACAATTTTCCATGTTGATGGAGAAAGCGGGGTGGGGGATCTGACTGACTTCTTTGAGAAAGTAGGAGCCAAGGACATGGTATAAGAAATGTTGTGTGCAAACAAAGACTATCTTGCGTCCCTTTGTTCTATAAATACAGAGCCAAGATTCTGGGAGGGGCTGGTGAGGGTCAAGCTGTAGGAATCCCAAAGCCCCTAGGTTCTATCTCTAGAATGTGAGAGGTCCCTGGATATATGAAGGGTTCTGGAAGGCTAGATGTTGCCAGTTTCTTGCTAATTGAACATCTGTTGCCGGATCTGTTCTACCTAGGAAGCAAGAAGAATATACGCTGGCATCAGGGCAAGAGCAACTGTGCACTATGCGTGGGGTCTTGGGGCAATGGTTCAATGGACAAAGCACTTGTCATGCAAGATTGAAGACAAGAGTTCAAATCCACAGTAGCCACATGACACTGAATGAGGTGGTACTCATCTTTAATCTCAGTGCACTACTGTCAGATGGATATGCTCAGGCTAGATACTAGCCTATGCAACAGTAAACAACAGACGTGCTGATAAGGATGGACATCGAAGGTTTTCCTCTCTTATCCACATATGCATTCATGTGCCCAGCATAACATACAAACTGTCTGCTTACATTTTGTTTTTATTATTTTTTATCTACTTGATACACACTATGTTCAACTTGAAACAACTGAAGAATTGTATTCATCAGGTTGGCCTGTTGTCACATCTGTGGGGCATGTCATGTGGGGCAATTTACTTGATTACAGTTGACATGGGGGTCCACTCCACTGTGACAATGCCATCCTTAGGCAGATGTGACTGAGTTTTATAATAGGAACCTAAGAAAGTAATGGAAAGAAAACTAGTAAGCAGCATTCCTCCTTGGTCCATATTTCAATCTCTGCTTCCAGATTCCTGCCTTGAGTTCTATCTTGGCTTCTCTCAGTGACGGGCAGCAACCTGTAAGCCAAATAAATAATCCTTTCCTTCCCAAGTTGATGTGGCAGAAATTGGTACCAGAGAGTGGGGCTGCTGCTATAATAAGCCTGGCCATGTTTTTTGGCAGGACTGTGGAAAGATTCTGGAGCTTTATGCTGAAAAAGTCATTTGAGTGCTGGGAACTTAACGAGCTGTTGAGGACTATAGAGGCCTGGTGTGTCACACTTCAGAGGGACGCAAAGAATCTATCAGGGCTATTCATGTGTTATTTTAGGTTAAGACTCTATAGAAATGAAATAGTTGATTTACTGGTACAATTAGCTGGGCTGAAGAATCAACTGTAATAAATAAGAGACCAATGTCATTGAAGTGAAATCTTATGACACAGTTATTACAAATTTAGAAGTATTTTAGGTAAAAAGGAATGTCAAATAGTGAATTACTTCCATCATATCAGGCAATAGCCATGCCTGAGGGCTTGTTATAATTGCTGGTTGATATAGGCAGGCCCAGGCTACTATGGGTGCTCTAATTCCTGTACTTTTGTGGATATCTTGCTATGCTTATCCTTGTTATTCTAATGAAAGAGGGAGAACCAGCCTTCCCTGGGGATTAGATCCATAAAGCATTATCCATTACTAAATGTTAAGCCATAATAACATATACATACTGGCAACACTGGATAGATTCAGCAAGTTTTACAAAATTCTCAAGAATAAGGAAAAGTTATAATTAAAAGAGAAAGAAAGAAAGAAAGAAAGAAAGAAAGAAAGAAAGAAAGAAAGAAAGAAAGAAAGACCCAGGACACGGGCATCTTTGGGAATGCCTGAGGGGGATTTTCTAGTTAGTACTGACATAGAGGCAAAAGACCTGTCCTGAATGTGAGTAGCACCATCTCATAGGTTTAGATCTTAGAATGAAAAAAAAAGGGGGTCCAGTGGGAGACAGTAGGTGAACATTGGAAATCCCTTTGCTCTGCTGCTTAGGCCACCAAGGTGTAACTAACCAGCCTCAAACGCTTATCACTACAAAGTCACTTTTCTACAGTGATGATACCTGAGCCCAGATAAATCTGTTTGCTCTTAACAGTTGCTTGTATTACTTATTTGGGCAGAATAATCACAAAGGTAAGTAGTAGGCCATCCTCATGGTGATGCTGTAGGATTCTCCCTCCCCAGGAAGCTGTCAGCTTCCAGGAGGGCACTGCCAAGGTCTTGGCCAGAATGTAGGCTGAGAGCTTTGGCTTGGCTTGATCTTGCGCATGTGAGGTCGTGAGGCCATGGCCATGCCGTGTCCTCTGGCCTTTCCGCCTTTCTTATAACCTTGCCACAGCTTCCCCTGAGCATCTGGCTCCTGTCAAGTTCCTGATCAAAATTAGGCATCACGGGTAGCATTTGGCAACACATGTGTTATGACTAGAATAGTGCTGGAGCTTAAAAATCGCTTAATAAATGTGTGTTTAAAAAATGCCAACGTCCTTTCCTTGCTGATTTTCAAAGAATTAAGAGGGAATAAATATATATCTGCAGCTCAATAATATAGCATACAGCTGAATTCTTGCCAAACCCTGAAGAATCTGACAGTTCCAAACATCAGTGTTGTGCTGGCTGTCAGTGTTTAGTCCTGTGGAAAGGAAGAGCCACACAGGAAACTATGACTGGTACTAATTGTGAATAGGGAAAATAATACCATTCCTCACTGGTAATATTTAATAAATGCTTATTATAACTGTTAAAATAATTATCAAATGACGCTATTGTAAACAACTTAGAAAATACATTTTTCGCCGGGATTTTTTTTTTTTCTCACACACAGGAAATCAATGTGGATGTTATTGATCAGGTGATTATTTGCCTTGTAGTGATTCAAATCTCCAGCTAATTGGTGATGCTTCCATCCACAGTTTATGGTCACTTTCAGAAAGAATGGGCACACTATAGGTTTTGGCTAACATGACCATAACATCGCTTTTGTCCTTGTTCTCTTGGCCACATTAGTTTTATAGCCCCACTCAGATCAAAGGACTAAAAAAACATAGCTGCCCTTAGTATCTACCAAGAAGCAACTATTGGGAGCATAGCCCCATAGGTTTTGGATAGGCAGAGTCTGTAGCCATTATCTCATTGGAAGCTATGGGACAGTCACGATTACTTCCACATTTCCCCCCTGGGAGTAGATCCATAAAAGAATATAGATCCATTGAATGTCATACAGAGGAGTCTCTTTGTCTATATAAATGGTTATTGATCACCACCTCGTACTAGCTCCTGAGCTCCAGGATGTGACATTAGAACAAGAACAAGGCTGGACAGAGCAGCCTAGAATGTCTTTCTGCTGGGGTTCTCAATAGCTAAGTAAATTTGGGATGTTGCTTTGTATTCTTGCATGTCATTTTCCCCATGAGAAATGAGACCATCTGATTAAGTTCTCTTCCAGCTTGAAATTCCATTTGATTTCGTCAAATTAAAAAACAACAACAACAACAACAAAGTATGTCTGTTGGAGAATTCCTCTTGTGTGCCTTATAATGATCCTTGCAGGGGGTAGAGGATATTGGGGAGATGCCCCATCGGAATCGTGTCCATATGGAAGGCTCAGCACCTTCTTTGTTCCCTTGGCCTCTGTTCCCTTTGAAGAAGTCCCCATCTGTGAGCACACCCCACTGTCAAAGCAGCTGATTCCTGTTGGTTTAGGAAAGCATCCAGGCCGGCTTGAGTTCAACAGCCCCTTGTCTCTCTTCCGGATCACGCTGGGAATGTAACCTGCCAAATCGCTTTCACCCTAAACTCACCATGAAATGCACCCGTCCAGGCTGCTGAGCAGTTCAGTTAATAAAGCAGGAGACTGCTCAGGGGAAAGGGGTTGTTTTTGCTGCAGGGGAATTCTGTGTGCCAAGAGCCAGCCCCTTCTGGCTCCCTCGGGAAGCTGAGGTTTACAGGTTTAAAGGCAAGACTGCAATCGTGGCCCACAGCCAGCTTCTTGAAAAGGGGATGAAAAGACCTCATCAGAGTTTATCACCTCTGGCAAAGTTCCTCTCTCTCTCTCTCTCTCTCTCTCTCTCTCTCTCTCTCTCTCTCTCTCTCTCTCTCTCTCTCTCTCTCTCTCTCTGCTTCTGGCTCACAGGAATAAACAGTAGCAGAAACAAAATTATGTCAAAAATGTTACCATGACAAGACTGTGGTGTTTTTTGTTGTTGTTGTTTGTTTGTTTGTTTGCTTGCTTTTTTGGAAGTCTACAACAAGGAAACTCTGGCCTTGAGATGGGTGAAAGTTTTCCAGATTTTTTTTCATCAGTTTGTTAGAATAAGTTAAGTTCTGTAGGTGCTGCAGGTGAGTGGGGACAGAGTCAGGGTCAGATAGAGACAGTAATGTCTGTCTATGAATCAGCTGTAAGCCCAGGTAGTCTAACATCTATTCCCCATCCATCTCAGGGTAACACCTTTATTTAGCACCTCCAGTCTCCCTGGTACCTGCTTCCCATAATGGGAAGCCATGTGTGCCTCCTTGTACCTCCTTGCATAGCCAATGTCTGGACAAAGCATGGTTCTCTCACCTGCTGGCCCCACTGTTCTCAGCCTTGAAAATTTGGGGCTGACGTTTTCATTTTCCTTTATGCATCTGCTTTAGTTCTACCTGCTCCAAAGCCCTTCTGGTCACCCATCCATGTTGGTTTCCACTGATCTTTATTTTCTACTCTATCACCCACTTACTTGCACTGTCAGGAGATGTGGAAACCGTAAACTTGCCTCACTTATTCGTTTTTCCTCCCTTGACTCTAGTAGAACGTTGTCTCTTTCCTTTTTAGTTGGTAATAAGAAATAAGTCCGGCAGAGATGACTTAGGATGATTCCTTGTGACAGGAATTATTAATCTAGTTGTCTGGAGATACAGGAGCTCAACCACATCTGGTGATTTGGCCAAAGTTCCATAACTCAGAAGGAGAAAAGACCCACGAAGGGAGCTGAGGGCTGAGCTCCCTTCTGCGTACATCCATGCTGCGTACAGTCTACTATAAAGATTGGTGGTCTGAGTCTTAGCCCAGAAGACAAGGCACAGGACAGGCACTAGAGGGTTAGGAGATGTTGATCAGTGAGAATTCTGACTCGGTCCTTAAAGAGTGAGTTTTCCTGTGAGGAGAGAGGAGTTGGGTGATGAAAACTATTTTGTAGAATTGAAGCATAGTGTGTAGTGAGATGAAGAAGGGAGAAGGGACTAGAAGGTGACACGGGAAAGTCTGAGAGGACAAGCATGGTGGAAGGTGAGCAGATGCTCACCTTTACCCCCAACACTTTCAATACAGCAACAAAGACAAGGAAGCCAGCTCTGTCTCCCCTGCGGCTGTCAGCAGGGCAGTGTGACTTCTCTGATGGAAGCTGTCCCTCAGGTGTGTGCTTCAGAGGAAGACAGGAGCAGAATCCTTGCCGTCGGTGGCATTGTTTCTTCTGTGACCTCGGACCAATCTGTGTTTGATTTGGATCCCTTCAAACACCTCAGAAGGAGAAGACAAAATATCAGGACAGCGTTATTTTTACTCTTTGACAAGGACATCCAAACATGCCCCTTAAAGGAGAAGGCCCTTAATATTTAGGAAGGTGGCATATACCTGAAGAACAGAGGGGGCTAGCTGTCAGAGACAACTGCATAGACAGCTTTAGGAGAAATAGATGCAGCAGACGCTGCTGGGAGCATCTTTCTTTACCAAGAGCTGGGAGTGGTAGAATAGGAATCTATGCAAAGTATCATCTAAAGGGTCAAATGGGGTTCTAAGGTTGATTTCACCTGCATTCATTCACTTGGTGAGTGGGACTCCTTAAATCTCTCTATTCAAACTAGTTTCTTTCACACTTGCATGCAGAGAGCTTGGAAGACACCTGGAACCAGCTCAGGTGGCTGTAGTCAAGGAGGTATGTGTCTCCCTCAGCCCTCAGCTCCCTTCGTGGGTCTTTTCTCCTTCTGAGTTATGGAATTTTGGCCAAATCACCAGATGCGGCTGAGCTTCTGTATCTCCAGACAACTAGCTTAATAATTTCTGTCACAAGGAATCATCCTAAGTGCTGAAGAGGCAAGGCACGCAAGACGCTGGCAGGTGCATTTGAAACTCAGCAACAGAACTTAGTGTATTATTACTTGCTGCCCCCACGGTCACTGCAGTGGCTTCTGTGCACATTTATTATAGTCCAGACTGAGCATGAAAAATATGTCAAAAAATGGGCTGGAGAGATGGCTCAGTGGTTAAGAGCACTGTCTGTTCTTCTGAAGGACCCAGGTTCAATTCCCAGCACCCACATGGCAGCTCACAACTGTCTGCAATTCTAGTTCAAATGGATCTGATACCTCTAGACCAATGCACATAAAGTAAAATTAAAATACATTATTAAAAAAGAAAAATATTATGTCTAATTTTAAATAATTTCTCATAAAAGCATAATGAATACTATACAAATATTTTTTTCTTTTCTTTTCTTTCTTTTTTTCTTTTCTTTGCTTTGTCTTCTTCTTTTTTTTGTTGGATCTTTGAGACAGGGTTTCTCTGTTTAACAGCTCTGGCTGTCCTGGAACTCATTCTATAGTCCAGGCTGGCCTCGAACTCGTGGAGATCCTCTTGCCTCTGCCTCCCAAGTGCTGGAACTAAAGGCGTGACCACCACTGCCCGACACAAATATTTCTTGATAAACATTTATAAAATATTTTCTTATGAGTGCACTATTTTAATTCATCAACACTTTAAATAATGACATTAAAAAATTCAAAAAAAATAAAAATAATGACATTAAATTATTTAATGGATAATTATTTTCTCCTCTTGTATTCACTTTTCCAGAGATCTCAACCAACCTCTGCAAAAAAAGGGAGAGACAAGAAAACCGTATCTTTATGTGGTTAAGTGCAAGAATGTGGGGGCCCTGTTATACAGTTCCCTACCTGCAGGCTTTCACCTATATAATGGGAGATAGAACTTACAGAAAACAATTATAACAATAACAGGTCTTTGGTGCTGAGCTCTTCACCTATTATTTCATGTTTCATACGAACACCTTATGGGTGAGAAGCTATAATCACCAGTGAGACAAGAACAGCAAACCAGGTGACACCAGTCCCATGCTTGGTTCATAGAAAAGGCTCTGTGATAAACAGTGCCATCTTCTTATTCCTGCCTCCATTTACTGAACATAGATCAGAGACAGTCTAGCTATGTGGCTGCCCAGGGCCTGGACTTGGCTTTCAGTAAAAAATGTCATTGTATTTCACATTCTCTTCTCAGTCTACCTGGTTGATTTGTAGTGTCATAGAATGAGTCAACTGGTCACATGCCTGCTGTCAGGGCCACAGTCCAGGTGAGAGACACAAAAGTTGCTTGTGACCAGCATATCAAGTGTTGCCTCAGGTCAGCAGCTCCTGCTTTTCTGCTCCACAGATGTGTTCTGCTCTTTCACTTCTGAGAGAGCCTGCACTCTTGGCTCAGCAGCTTCCTTACGCTCTGTAGCTTGCTGTGGCGACCCATTTGTTTGTTAAATACACCAGGCCTCTATCTGTTTTAAAGCACTGAGTACTCAGCATCACTGAGGCTGGAGCTGAGTCACCTTCTGTATAAACAGCTCATTGCCAGAGATGAGCTCTGCTTTTCTGATGCAAGGAGCAGCCAGTTTCCACGCCTGCTGTCATGTCACCCTGCTAGCTAGCTCATGCCAACAGAGTTGAACAAACCAGTTTAGCTGGGAAAGAAGGAGAAGAAAAGCTCAAAACTCTCTGATGAAACCTAAGTCTTCCAGGGAAAGGCTAAACAGCTGGCACAGCATGGGAGCAAAGAAGTCTCTTTTGAGAATCTGTATCTCATTCTGATGCTCTTCCTCACTTATGAACTGGGTGATTTCACCTCAAACAAGGTTTTGGCTCTCTATCCTTACCCTGCCTGCCTGCACCAGTAAATTGTGACTGATACTGTCTGACTCACCAGAGTTTGGAGCACCCAATTATCTGTGAGATGAGAATGTGTCTCACTCCTGACTTCATCCCAGATTGCACATAGCTCTTTTATTGTATAATTTTAAAGACCAGCAATCTCTCCTCCCTAGACCCTTTCACTTAAATTATGTGATTAATTATACTTATTGCTTACTATCCGTCATCTCTCCTGGGCCAGAGGATCTATGAATGTGGGGCCACGTCAGCCTTATTCTCTTTTTAAGTCCAGTGGAGGATCTGTAGCAAATTAGGTAATCTATATTTACTGAATTATTAAACTGCAATTTTTTTTTTTTACAAACTACTTTCAATTGCTTTTACTGTCCCCCGCATCAGCTTTGGCCTTCTCCAGACCACACAGCTTGGAGATGATAAAGAAATAGAGGTCAACTCAACTCGCCACTCCACTTCCTGATCTTTCCCAGTCCTGCCTTTTCTCTCTGTGACTCATTCTCTTATGAGCTTAGTCAGCTAGCATCAGGACACTCTGCTACTTAGAATCTTCTGATCCTGTCACACAAGATGTATCCCCTGCCTGAAATGTCCTCTCTACTCATGTTCCCCCTGCCCACCTTCTAAATATTAATCTTGTCTATGAAGCCTCTCTGAAATTCCCAGCAGGCCCACACCTCTAGTTACAACTGACCCCTCCTCCTATCTTTGGATCCATGGCTCAGTGCCTCAGTTCATAACAGCTGGCTGTGTATGTTTTCTCACTAACATAATAGCAGCTTCAGGAGGGAGTGGGGTGGGTGGGGATATAGTCATCTGGAAGTGTGTGAAGGCAGAAACCATGATGGGGCCTTAGTTTCAACAGATGAAGGAAGGAAGTCAGTAAGAAGATTGAAAAGGAACTTGCAAGGACGCGTCTCCACCAAGAATTCTTGCCTCCAACCCGGAGAAAAACATGTCAAAGCCAGTGAGCAGCAGTGACTGCAGCAGTGTCCTGAAATAGACTGCACACCAGGTGAGAGGAACAGACAGGCATTCAATACCAGGGTCTGGCATGCAGCCCACAGGCAGGCACAGATTCAAATGAGGCTTGAATTCCCTCTGTAAGCAAACAGCAGGCAGGGAGCAGACACTCCTGCTAATTTTGTGTGGATCAATGCTTTCCGTGCTGGAGATGGCCTAAATCAGCCTGAGGAGACATCTAGGCCCCCTGCTGAGTCAGCTGGGCACTCAGTGGTACTGCACTGCACTGCTTCTGATTTGGAGAATTGATTATCCAGCCCAAAAGATCCACATGAAGTTTCAAAAGGACATTTCAAAGTAGAAAACAGAGACTAAGGGCATCAGAGAAAGACGCCAGCCAGGCTTCACAGTGAGATTTTCTCCAGTGACCCATAAGAAAAGTAAATCATCAGAGCTATGGCTTACTGTTCTGTAAAATGGGAACAATTATAAGCCCTGTTTGTGCCCTACGGAGGACACACGTTGTGCTATGGATGAATGCATGGTAATTGCTTAACAGAGACCAGTGGCCCACAAGAAGGACCAACTTATGATCTGGTGGCTTTAGGAAGTTTCTAAAGTTTCTTTGTTTGTTTACTTTCTCTCTGTCTCATTTTATTTGGAGTTTCTCACTGTGACCATTTCAAACACATTCATATACTATTTTGATATATTACTCTCCGATTACCCTCACTTAATCAAACGCCTTCCTTGTCATTAGCAATCCTTTTCCTCCTGCTTCCACATCCTACCCACCCCCAGATTCTATATATGAGGGAAGTCTTTAAAGAAGCCTGTGATTGTCATGAGTAGGAGATAAATTCTTCTCATCTGGCAGGTTAAAGCAAAGAACTGGTGAACATCTCACAATGCACAGGGCAGATCCACGAATCATCGAGCCCCAAAGATCAATAGTGTTGAGATTGAGAAAATCTGTCTGAGAGAAGCTTGGCCATCAGGAGCCACAAAACATGGTAGCTTTTAACATATAATTATTATTTCTTTCTACTTACATGTACTGAGTATATACTTGAAAAATCCAGAGAAAAAGCCAGGGTACACTGAGGTAGCTGTAGGTTCTTTGATGTTCTACTCAGTGAGATACGGGACTCTTCTTTTCTCTCCTGGAAATACAGAAGCTATGCAACTGCTCTGACTAACAAGGTATGAAACAGTAATGTGACACCTACAATTTGTGGCACAAAGCAGTGTCAATGCCCACCTTTTGGAGCATCCTCTGAGAACACTGGGCTAGCATGTGCACTCTGACACCATCATATGGAAGATTTCTTTAGAAAATTAATTGTATTTCCCTGATGACTAAGGAGGTTGAGCATTTCTTTAAGTGTTTCTCAGCCATTTGATACTCCTCCGTTGAGAATTCTCTGTTTAGTTCCAAGCCCCATTTCTCAATTGGGTTATTCGGTTTGGTGGTGTTTAATTTCTTGAGTTCTTTATATATTTTGGATATTAGACCTTTGTCAGATGTAGAGCTAGAAATGATCATAATGAGTGAGTTAACCCAGAAGCAGAAAGAATCAAATGGTATATACTCACTTATATCTGCATACTAGCCCAAGGGACATGTCCCACGAAAGCCTTCACTTACCAGGAAACTGGGACAGAGGGGAGGGCATCCTATTGGGACTCTAAATGAGAGACGCATGGGAGAATAGCAAAATAAAAGGATACAGAGGGTCCTAGAAATCTACAAGTTGAACAATATGATAGGCAGATTTGGGCCCAGGGGTCCCGCTTAAACTAAGGCACCAGCCAAGGACAATACAGGAGGTAAACTTTAAACCCCTTCCCAGATCTAGCCAATGGTCAGAATATTCTCCACAGTTGAGTGGAGAGTGTGATATGACTTTCTCACATACTCTGGTGCCTCACATTTGACCATGTCCCCTGGAGGGGGAGACCTGGTGGCACTCAGAGGAAGGACAGCTGGTAGCCAAGAAGAGACTTGATACCCTATGAGAATATACAGGGGGAGGTAATCCCCCTCAGGAACAGCCATAGGGGAGGGGAATAATGGGAAAATGGGGGGGGGGGAGGAATGGGAGGACACAAGGGATGGGATAAACATTGAGATGTAACAAGAATAAATTAATAAAAAAAAAAAAGAAAGAAAAAGTAAATCTAAAAAAAAAAAAAAGAAAATTAATTGTAATATTTTTTGAAAAACTTCTCTACAAGATTCCATTCACGTTTACCCTAACTCCTATCCTTTAAATCCCTCCAGATTCACTCTAACCTTTCAACTATCAAACTTTGTATAATCTTTTATATATTAAAATTAATAACACACCAATTCAAATGTATGCTGTTCATATATTTCCGAGCGTAGAGTCATCCACTATAGCATGGTTGATATGCTAGGAACACAGCTTTAAAACAACAACAACAACATTAAATTCTTCCTCTTCTAGAACACAGGGTTCCTCAATTAAGCCTCATTAAATCCTTCCTACTCCATGCTAGAAGTTTGATTACCTTGATCTTGTAAGGCAACCACAGCTTTTGTTAATTCATGACTGCAGTGGTTCTGTAACGTCCAGAAGATACTGTTTCATTCTGGTACTCTCTGATTTCTGGCTCTTAATCATTAGCACCACACTTCCGTGAAAAGTCAGTAAGAGTCTTACAGAGCCTCTGAACCTTATGAACAATAATAACAACCTGGTTGGCAATGCTTGAGTGCAATAGCGTCATCGATGTTATTGGGACAGCTGACCACACTCTGATAGGATTTAGGGTCCATCCAACAGGAGGAAACACATGCCTTGTTCTGGGAAGATGACCAAAAATCGTGGTTGTGGAGGTCACAGACTCCAATGCTACACCTGCCTTTATTAGTTTTCTAAATAGACATAGTATCAAACGTCCCTCTAAATTTGCACCGCTCTGCCTGTACATTAGTGCAGCTTCCAAGCTTCATAAAAGATTATTTTTGTGAAGTGCACAGTGGCTAACACAAACTCGCAAACAGCTGACATGCAGAGAATAAGTGAGGTAATGGGACACATTGAAGATTCTGGCAGTAGGTGATCTATGGTCAGTTCTGGCTGACTTCCCATTTCTAGCCACCAGTGCCAACTCATGACCCATATGAATAAAATCTAGTGAGTCACCTTGCTCAATACTCTATTTTCAGTTTCACACATTTTTGTGAAAATTACTCGGTTCCATTTTCCTTTACAGTTGAATAAAGCTTCATTGCATATATATATATACCACATTTTCTTTATTTTTAGATGTGCTGGTAATTTAGGCAGGTTCTTCTTTGTGATTTTGAATATAGCAACAATAAGCATAGATGTGAAAATATCTCTGAGATAAGGTAATGGGTTCTTTTGGTGTGCATCCCAAAGTGGTAGAGCTGGGCCATCATCGCTTTTTACCCTTTGGAGAAGTCTTTGCACTGATTTTTGTGTTGGCTATAATAGTTTGTACTACTACCAGCAAATAGTGAATAATGTTTCCTGTCATCCCACATCATCTTCATCATTTGTTGCCAGATTTCTTGGTGACAGCCATTCTTATTTGATTGAAGTGGTATCTCAAAGTAGTTGTAATTTGCATATGGGATAACTTGGATTAGTCAATGAGGATGTACATATGAACTTGTGGAATACTTATATTGACACAGTTGGCATTTGTTAATTTTTTTTTTGTTGTTGTTGAAGACTTTTCAAAACGCTTAGACTGTAAAGGGTAAGTAAGAACTTATGTTATAGGGAATAATTTGCTAGAGATGTGAAATTAGAAATAAATCATAAATTATTATAATCCTGAGTTGCTCCTTGCAGTACTGTAGAAAGCATTATGGTTTGCCATAGTTTTGTGGTGGAATTGAGGTGAATGACAATTATCTCTGGTGAATAGTCTCAGGTGATTGGAGATATATTCATGGGTTAAGAACCTTCTGAGAAATATTTCTCACAGGGGGTACATTTGGGGCATTGTGACATTATATGTGGCATTAGATGCCAAATTTCCATGGTAAATTTATAATTATCCATGGAAAATCATCTGATGTTGAGAGATCAAAAAATTCTACAAATCAACCCACATATTAGCTGTGTGTGACAGTCTTGGCTCCCACTTCAGGGTCATGTTGGTAATAGTTGAACAACTGAGGTGAAGAGGTACTTATACGGGTAGAGAAAATGCTTGCAAGTCATCTTCAGTGTCTAACTCATCTTGTTATAGGACTCCTTTGAAAAGAGGAGGTCTTCTTCACCATAAGAAGAGGAAGGATCCAGGACTCTGCAGTTAAATGCATGTTAGCAATGTTGTCTGAGCAGTGTGGACCCTGGAGGGAGCTCATGAAAGTGGGAGGTGCCCGAGGGCACCTGCAACACAGAGAGAGGCACTTTGGAAGGAAACAGTTTAAAAATTGGAAGTAGATAATTGTTCAAATATAATAAGCACAGAAATTTTGTGTTTAAAGCTGACAAAACATTTTTAAATTTTATTTTAATTTTATTAATTTATTCAGATTACAACTCAATTGTTATCCCATCACTTGTATCCTCCCATCCCTCTCTCCCTCCCACTTTCACCCTATTCCCTTCCCCTAGGTCTATGACCAAGGGGGACCTCCTCCTCCACTATATGGTCATAGGCTGTCAAGTCTCATCATGGTAGCCTGCTTGTTCTTTCTTTGAGTGCCGCCAGGCCTCCTCACCAAGGGGAGGTGGTCAAATATGAAGCACCAGAGTTCATGTCAAAGTCGTTCCCCTCTCTCCACATAACTGTGGAGAATGTCCTGTCCATTGGGTAGATCAGAGTAAGGGTTCGATGTTTACTATTGTATTGTCCTTGATTAGTGCAATTGTTTGAGCAGACTAGGTGATATGATAATGTACATAAGTGACTCTCAAAATTCCACCAGAGAACTCCTACAGCTGATAAACACCTTCAGCAGATTGGCTGGATACAAAATTAACTCTAAAACTCAGTAGCCTTCCTATAGACAAATGACAAACATGCAGAGGAAGTAATTAGGAAAATTATAACCTTCATGATAGTCACAAGCAATATAAAATATCTAGGAGTAACTCTAACCAAGCAAGTGAAGGGCTTGTTTGAAAAAAACTTTTAATCTCTAAAGAAAGAGATTGAACATGACACCACAAGATGGAGGGATCTCCCTTGGTCGTGGATCGGGAGAATTAACATAGTAAAAATAGCCATCTTACCAAAAGCAATTTACAGATTCAATGCAATCTCTATCAAAATACCTACAAAATATTTTAAAGACATTGAAAGGTCAATTGTCAACTTCATATTGAAAAACAAAAAACCCAGAATAGCAAAAACAATCCTATACAATAAAAGATTCTCTGGAGGAATTTCCATACCCAGTCTCAAGCAACAGTAATTAAAACAGCATAGTACTGCCACAGCAATAGGGTGGTTGGTCAATGGAATCAAATTGAAGACCCCGAGATGAATCCACACACATATGTTCACTTGCTTTTTGACAAAGAAGCCAAATCTATTCAATGGAAAAAGGATAGCATCTTCAACAAATGGTGCTGGTCTAACTGGATGTTTACATATAGAAAAATGCAATTGGACCTATATTTGTCACCATGCACAAAGCTCAAGTCCAAGTGGATTAAAGACCTCAACATAAAACCAGAGACACTAAATCGGTTAGAAGAAAAAGTGGGGAATAGCCTGGAACACATTGACACAGGAGACAACTTCCTGAACATAACATCAACAGCCCAGTCCTTAAGGTCAACAATTAACAAATGGGACCTCATGAGGCTGAGAAGCTTCTGTAAGGCAGGAGACACTGTCAGCAGAACAAAGCGACAGCCTACAGACTGAGAAAAGATCTTCACTAACCCTACAGCTGACAAAAGTCTAATATCCAAAATATATAAAGAACTCAAGAAATTAAACACCACCAAATCCAATAATCCAATTGAGAAATGGGGCTCAGAACTAAACAAAAAATTCTTAACAGAGGAATATCGAATAGCTGAGAAACACTTAAAGAAATGCTCAACGTCTTTAGTCAACAGAGAAATGCAAATCAAAATGACTCTGAGATTCTATCTTACACCTATTAGAATGGCTAAAATAAAAAATTCAAGTGACAGCACATGCTGGCGAGGATGTGGAGAAAGGAACACTCCTTCATTGCTGATGACAATGCAAACTTGTACAATCACTTTGCAAGTCTATCTGATGCTTTTTCAGAAAACTGGGAATAAGGCTTCCTGAAGACCCAGCTATTCCACTCCTTGGAATATATCCAGAATATCCTCCACCACACAACAAGGACATATGCTCAACCATGTTTATAGCAGCCTCATTCATAATAGCCAGAACCTGGAAACAGCCTAAATGTCCCTCAATTAAAGAATGGATAAAGAAACTGTGGTACATTTACATTATAGAATACTACTCAGCTATTAAAAACAGGGAATTCCTAAAATTTGTGGACAAATGAATGAAACTAGAAATGATCATAATGAGTGAGTTAATCCAGAAGCAGAAAGATTCACATGGTATATACTCACTTACAATTAGGCACTGGCCCAAAAGGCACTTCCCATGAAAGTCTTCACTTACCAGGAGATTGGGATAGATGTGAGGACATCCTACTGAGCCTCTAGATAAGAGAAATATAGGAGATGAGGAAACACAAGGACCCAGAGGTCCCTAGAAAGCTACAAGAAGAACATAGTGCTAGGTGGATCGTGGCCCGGGGGAGTCTGCTTAAAGCTGACAAAACTGGATGGCATTTGATTAAGAGAAGAATGAAATAACTTTTAGTTGGGAATCTTTTTATCATCATAAAAATTTGAATCTGTGTGGTTACAATGTGCCTGAACAAAGGCATGGATTTTCAAATACTTCATACTGAGGGTCTTGTTCATGAGAATCTAGGCAGATGATGCCTTCAAGGTTCCCTAGAGAGTTTGAGGTGACTCATAAACTCATCCATCAGGAACTTACACTTTGTGTATAACTCCAGTGTGCTGGTTTAAATATGACAGCTCCCTCACCCTCCACCTCTAACACAAGAGTGTCATGTGTGAATGCTTTGTACCATTTTAGGAGATTTAGGATACTTTGGGATGTAGGATGGGTGATACATCTAAAACTGTGAGAAAGTATAAGTTTTTCCTCCATTAGGTTGTATGTTCTCAGCTATTTGGTCATAGCTGTGTATAAAACAACTAATCCATGTATTCAAATTCACATATTAAAGTCTTTATTCAGTATAAGGAGAAGCTAAGTGCTTTGGGGTGTACCTCTTGAAGTTAGAGACACTGAATGGAAGTGGAGTGTTTATAAGAGGGCAGAGATCTAGTTGCCACTTTACTTACCATTTGAAGACACAGAACAAAGCTGGAAGTCTGAGGAAGACCCTCAGCAGACCCCAATGTGCTTGTGCCCTGCTCTTGGACTTAAACATTTCAGAAATCGGAGAAATCGGTTTTGTTATTTGTAAGTCACCAATCTATGGGATTTTGTAGTTGCTCCGACATGTTGTGCTCATCTGCATCTCATCCTAGAGAGGTCTCTCCTGGAGGCTGTACACATTTCCTTTATCTGGTCGAATAAGGAGAAAAGTGTACTTTTGGGACACAGCTTGGGACTTTTAATACATAATATAAGGATCAAATCTCAGTCATAACTTAATAATTTATGACCTCAGAGAGTTCAATAGAACTTTCTGAAAGTTGTTTTCTTCTTTGAACTGAGGATAATGAAGCTTTTCCAGGAAGTGTAGAAGAGATGGCTGAAAAAATGTTTTGCAGAATCATTTGCATATTCCTTGGATTGAAGCATCATTATCAACTTCTCTGGTACAACTTGAAAAGATTCATCCAGTATGAATGTCAGAATTTATATACTTTCGGGAACTATACTGAGAAATCTTGAGCTAGAAACTCTAAGATATTGAATAACATAAACAAAGAAGATGAAAGGAGCTGTGGTGGTCTGGACCTGTGTGGGCTCTCTCATCACGGGTTAACAAAGGAAGAGAAAACTAAGAGATAAAGAATCTGTGAATGTAGTTCTTTTTAAAATGTTCAAGGACATAATCTGACTTGAGCTGTAAAAGACTTTGTGGTGTATGAACAGCACAGATTACTACTATTGTCCCAAGTTGACAGGTAAAGGCACTAATCCTTAGAGAATCTATGTTTAACACCTGCCGACTACACAGATATTCCTTCCTAACAATACCCACCAGAATATGGTCAATCTATATTTTGCTCTCTGAACCTTAAAATACTGGCATTAAGCACAGAGTCAGAGAAATGGCCTAGAATTTTGTACTGTGACAAATTCATTTCGTAGAAAGGAAGATGATTTCATTTCATCCCGACAATTCTTAAAAAGTGATTCAAAATTTTATCTCATTTAACACTTAGAAAATGCTTTAAAGATGATGATAACTTCTGTTTTACCACCAATAAAGATACTGAAGCTCAACAATGCTAATTGTGAGTAGGCTATGCAGCAAGTAAGTTGCAAGTTCAGGACTTGGACCTAGATCTTCCATCCAGGGTGTGTCCTTCCTTTCAGCTACCCTCCTGTGTCCCCCCAGCGCCACATGCCAGCAGCCTCAGTCAGTGCATATTTAAATGACCTTCCTGCAAGAGTCTCCGTAGTAAAACGACAAGGCTTCTCAGCAGAAAGACACTTCACATAATGGCAAGTCTTACTCCCACTGGCATTTCTTTTTGCTCTGTTAACTTAGTTCTTGGGGAGAGAAAAGAAAAGGTTGCAATCAGCAATTTTGCCACAGGAATGGAACCAGTACTCTTAGCCGGCTGTGACCAAATGATCCATTATTCATGTTGCACTTGGGCCTCTTCATCCCTCACCTGCCTGAGAGGGACTCGCATTTCCACACAGAGAGAGCCTGTCAGGCTAGTTCACTCTAACAAGCGCTGCTTGTTTGACTGAAGTCTGATGCAGAAGGAAGACAATCCCATCCATATGTATATATATCCATTGTTAGCTGAAGATATCTCACTGTGCCCAAAAATCAGAGAATTTCATGGTGTGATCTGACCTGTAAGCATGTTAAAAAAAAATTGCCAAGGTGAGGGTGGGCAGTTCTCAACTCCAGCTGAGCTGGCCCGAGTGACTGTTGAAGGTGGCATACATTGGAGAAAAATAGAGTAAAGTTCCTCTCTGCAGAAAAGAAGAAGGTCCCAGGTCACAGTAAATATAAAGGCTATTCCTTCCATGCCTAAAGCTGCACAGATTAACAAAATCTCTTTCATCTGAGAGGCTTGTTAGGCTCAGGCAAGAGAGAGATTTCATCAAGTATAGAGTGTTTGTAAGGTTCTGATGTAGGGCCATGCACAACTCTATCCTCTTTAATCCCTTGGCAATCATCTTCCAAAGAAGGATTTACCGTGGGCTGGCGAGGTGAAGGACTTTGATTATGGCCCCACAGCTAATAGAGAAAACATATAAACTTCCATTTCTAAGTCTTGTGCAAAGGTGACCATCATGGCTTGCAGATACTCAAAAATGGGTTTTGTGGTTTTTGTTTTTTTTTTGTTTTTGTTTTTGGTTTTTTTTTTTGCATAAAAGCACTAACAGTTTTGTTTTTGACACTAAGCTCTACTGGGCATTCATAGGAGCTGTTCAGGTCAATGCTTTTAGTAATCAAGAAGAATAAGAATAAGAACTGTGATGATAAAATAAAGTTTGTTTGTTTTAAAACAGATGTGTGTAATGCCTGAGTGCTTGTATGCTTAACCCCTGCTGGCAGGCAGTTTAGGAACTCTGTCATAAGCACACCTAGTGGCCCTAAATGTGTGGAGATGGGCCAAGCTTACGTTGATGAAGAAAGCAATCAGAAGAGGATGGAGGAGCTTGCAATGGCATCAGGAATGCAGAATAGGAACACAAAGAGAGAGTACTTCAACAATGTCTGGCTGAAGATACTAGCATGTCAAGGTTATTTATAACCTCTTATGTGTTTCTTCAGCCCTGAATTAATCATAAGTCCAGTTACCAAACAAGCAGTATGAAAGCCCTTTCCTTACTGCCTACAAAATTTAGATGAGTATTTGAATTTCATTTTATGTATATATTTGTATATATCTATGGACATATGTATGTACACAAACATGAATATAAGCAGTCTATGATCAGCCATATATACATGTATGTAATACTTGTACAGTTGAGATGGAGAGAGTGGGAGTTCTCTCAAGCAACACTTCTGTAATATTTCTTAGATGCCAAGTTGAGGAATCCATTAAGTTACTGCTAAGAGATAAACGCTGAATCAAGCAGATTTGACCTTTGCTTTAATACCTCCCTTTTGGTGGCTTTGGTGGCTTTGGTGGCTCAAGGGCAGCCAGTCTCCTGGGACGGTTCCTATTTGAAAAGGCCTTTATGGGCCAATAGTCAGCAGCCCCTTGGAGTTTGCCTGGTTCCTCTTGTTAAAGGTTAATGGTGAATCTAGAAAGGAGGTTTTAGATCCTGGGTGGATTTGCAATGCTGCCACTTGTTTTGACAAGAGCTTGGGGTAAGACAATGTGACTATATACCAGCAGTAATTGATTTGTAGCAACACAGTAATGCTAGATAGGAACTTCTGCCACTCGCCAGATCATTGTGGGTGCAGGCACAATTCAGCTGCCTACCTTTCTAGCCATCATTGCTGAATTAATCTTCTAAGCATAATGCTGTTCTCAGTGACATATGAATGATTATATTCTCTTACAGTGTGAGGATGAAGAAATGGTTGCATAGATAGCCCATGATGGCTTCTTACCCATGAAAGGGAGTTAATTAATTATCATATAAATTCTGTCATCTATTGGTTCTTTATTTATCATATATATTCTACATGCATCACAGTTATTGCTGGATAAGAGTCTATCCATTTTTTTTAAGAAATTTGCAGTAATAAGATAGTAATCATATCACAATTATTAAGTCAAAAAGTTAGGTGCAGGTAGATGGTGAATAGGAAAAGCTGTATTGTTTTAAATACTTATTTTACATTTGAAAATTTAAAGAGGGAATATACATAGCACATATTATTGAAAGCATCATATACAGTCTAAGGAGATGGCTCAGTGAACACGAGTACTTCCTGCGCAAGCACAAAGGCCTGAGTATGAATCTGCAGCACCCCCACAGAAAGCTGGTCATGGCTCTGGGAGACAGAGACAGCAGGATCAATGCAGCTCTCTGGAAGGGATCCTAGCTCTAGGTCTGAAAGACTCTCTTTTGAGGAAATGAGGCACAGGGTGATAGAACAGGCCATCTGGTGTTGTTCTGACTTCTGAACACATGCATCCTTGCCCCTCCATATGCATACACCACAAAAATAGGCAAATAAAGAAATAGAATAAAAATGTCAAGAGTTTGACCATAATGCAACCCACAAAACAGAATCATATCCAATTTCTGTTATTTAAAAACAATTTGTTTATAGTTTTCAAGTGTTTAAGTTATACAGAACTATTCACTGATCTCTACAGAGACATCATTGATGAGACTGTCAAATGCAGCAACTCTTACTACAGAAAACAAAGGTGCTGTTAGTGGTTACCATAAGATGTATTAAGCATATAAAACAGAACAAGTTATTCACGGTTATTGAGTCCCTTAAACTTCTTCTGTGGGTGCCTGACAAGGTTTCATGGCTGAGTCTAGTTCTAGACTCTGTTGTACATATTGCCAGATATTTTCTCCAATTTAATCTTTATTTTTACTTATTTATGTGCTGAACACTATAAGAATGAAGAGAATAATTCTTTTGGTGAAAGAGGGGCTGCATCAGTATCAGAGTGCTACGTGGTGCCTTATACTGTAGTGTAATGGAAGTTTTGTTTTATATGTAAACATGTTTTTGTTTTAATCCCAGATGTGGGATATGGGGGGCTGCTCCAGTTTGTCCACAGTGGGTAACTGCCTCCTAAGAGGTCAGGTGATGTTTGTCAGCTGTGAACTTCCTCGTGCAGGGGCGTGGTCTTTGTCAGTGGGGATAAAAGCCAGACCCAGATGGAAGCTCCAAGAAAGAAGGATGCTGGTGCTCCCCACTTGCTGCTCCTGGTTGTTGTTGATGCAGTTTGATGAGAAGTTGGAGATATCTTGAAACAGAGATTTGACTTGCCTGAAGGAACCCGATGACACTGCACAGCAGTAGGTAGCTAAAAAGAAACTCCACCTCTTCTCCCCACTCACCTTCTTTCTCTCCTACCTGGGGTTGGGGTGTTGGAAGGGATTGGGGTGGAAAAGGGAGAAAGAGATATAAGGAACCCGAAATAAAAACAGAATTTAAATGGACGCCAACACTGTAGTGATGTGTGAAAAGCAAGAGAGAACGGCAGTGTGTCTATTTTACAGGAAGACATTACAGATAAGGTAACTTCTCTCCTGTGTGACTGATCTGAAGTTCCCTGAAGCCAGGGGCTGTGTCTTTTTAGACTTGTGTACTATCCATTTTCCCAAGACAGCAGCAGGTGCTCAGTGAGCTTTGAATACATTTCTGATTAATGTTACTTATTAAAATGACACCTAGGATGGTGGGACAGAGGTTAGTGAGCTAGACTGTGGGGCACATCAGTGTCAGGCTAGGTTCACATGAGGATTTGCCCAGCTATTGCCGTGGTTACTACTTTGGGATGTGTTTTTGTTAATTCAGTTTTTACATTCTCTTTGTGGATATCAGTCACCTACTGAATAGAAGAGAGTCTAGCTCTTGTCTCTGCCTTTGCAGATGTTTTCATGGAGCTCAGAGACAGAGACAGAGACATAAGCATATTAGATCAGAGTGGTGCGAGAAACCCTTTTAGCACAGGACACTAAGAAGTAAGAGTGTGACAGTGATGCCCTTTGGTGTTGGGTGACAGTGCTAAGAGCTGTCCTCTGCTTGTCTTCCAATTCCACCAATTCGTCTTCTAGAGTCCCCTCCTCCTTTTATTCTAGGTCCCATGTGACTGATCCCCAAAACTTTCTCTAGCATGGCCTTTTCCTATGGCTTCATCTGATTCTCCTGTGACATCTGCACTAATGTCCTTCTGATACTTCTAAGTCGGTTTTTCAATGCCAAGCTCATCTTCTCCTTGAGAAATGTGCTCATGATCTGTTCCCTGTTTTGCTAACAGCTCCCTGCTAAACCACACGGTATTGGTTCAAACACCCAGGGAGAACTTTGGCTCAGCATTTCCTTTCTTCATTCCTGAAACCAATTTTTTTTTGATTGACCATTCACCTGTGATGTGCCTCAATTCTCAGTCCTATCTGTGTTACCTTATTTTAGATCCTTTCATTTCTCATGGAGGTAACAGATGTTAAACTGTATGATTTACAATGTGGAGGTGGCTGGGTAGATGGCCCACCTGATAAAGTGCTTGCCATACAAAAGTACACGGACCTGAGGTCAGTCTTTAGCATCCAGATAAGAAGCCGCACATAGCAACAGACACCTGTAATTCTAGTGGGGGGGAAGTGGGCACAAGGGGGTCCTTAAGTATTGCTGACTGATTCATTTAGCCAAATAAGCAAGGCCCACTCAGTGAGAGAGATTTAGAAAATAAGGCAAAGAACAAAGGCAGATCATATCAGACAATACCTGTGGGACTCCGCATATGGAGACAGTGGGAAACACTGGTGCCCAGGCTCTGCTTACAGAGGTATAGCATGGGCCATTGAGGTATTTTAGAAGCACCCCAAGGTCATTTTAGCATGCACTAAGGCCAAGAGTCACTAACAGTTGCACAGAAGGTTCACTTCTGCCTTCTTTAGTTGACATTCTCAGCCCTACTACTCTTTCTGGGAAAGCAGAAACACAAGCAAAGCAAAACAAAACAAAAACAAAAACAAAAACAAAGGCACTTGTACATTCATGTGGCTCCAGAAATCCAAAGATGTCAAAACAAAACTTAAAGAGAAAGCAAATAAACACAAAAATAGAGAAGTACAAAATCCTTCTGACAACAAAACAGCTTGCTCCAGTCTGAAGGACAAATCCGTCCCTGTAGCACCATAGTCTTGGCATCTGTTTAAAAATAAATAAGCACAAGATTATCCTCCTCTCAGACTTGTTTTCCACTTCCAATTTCCACTCCTTCAATCAATCTCAGACAATATTGTCATTAATTTAATCTAAGAAACAGCTATATCACTCTCTCAGAAAATTCTTTCAATTCCTTTTTTTTTTTTTTAAAAAACAAGACAACTCTCATGCATTCTTTTTCAACTCTGTACAGTTTACCGTCCCATGCTACCAGCTACATTTCTCTTGCATGCCCTCCTGCCTTTCAGGAACTTGACTATGCTGTTTCTTCCTATTCTGCACCTAAACTCCTCTCACTCGTAACATATCTCTTTACACATTATCTCTTGCACACAGCTTTTCATGGGCATTTCATCCTAAGTATCAAGGTATTTCTTCAGTTTATAAAATAAATCTCTTGTTAATAAAAATGCTTCATATAATATTGTTTGACTCATAAAATTACATATTTCTACTATTGAATATTTGGTACATACCCATTGTGTGAGCTTTGTGCTAAGGAGAAACAGAGCACTGCAGAAATGGCTTTTGACACAAAGAGAAATTTAATAATATATAAGGACTGCAAATAATTGGAATTATTATTTTAATGTTGATGGGAGTATTTTTTTTAATGTGTGGGGGATTAAATGGTTGGGAATTCATCACTCTGAGTAAAGCAAGCAGTTGCATTAGAAAATGAGACTCTGTCTTCTAAAGAAGTGGTAATTCAAAGTGAGTGAGCAAATGAAAAAAGAAGCACCTGGTTTGGGTAAGATACAAGGATTTCAGAAGAAACAGGAAAGTGATTGGATTATTCTGTTGATGGGAGTTTTTAGGAAGCGAGTCACCTGAAAAGGTTCAATATTGACTGTAACGACATCTTCTGTAGCAAGGATTTTACCTATTGTTCAACTGTTTCTGGCTCAGAACAAACAGTGTGGGTAAGGATTTATTACTGGCCAGATTGTGGTTTGTATGAGGTCTTTAATACCAAAACTGCCACCAGTTGAATTCCTCCTGTTGATAATGTCAGGAAAATTGTAATTCCTGGCTTAGCAGTAGTTTTTGCTTCATCTAATAATTCTAATGATGAATTCTTCCCCTGTTACTTCTTAGGACTCAGGCCTGAGAAATGAACTTCTCAAACAAGGGTAAGAGAGGGCAGAAATTGTTGGCACCAAAGTGACTCTAATTTTTTAATTGTGGCTCTGAAGAAAACCTAGTCCCCAGATTGTTGAGGCGTCTCATTTGTTAACAAACAAACAAATAAACAACAAAACCTAGAGATCCACATTTTAATTTTAGAACAATGTTTTATTTTTATTTTTATGGTTACACTGGACTTTCTCCATGTTGCTAAAACCTACAGAAAAAAACAAAATTTCCTGTTGATGAAAATAGTCTTGAGCCTCTCAGGTTGCAAATTCTAGGTTGAACCAAAAGCCTTATAAAGGGCTCCATAGATGGATTTTTCTTGATTTTATTAACTGAGCATTACAGAATCTTTCATAAACACCAAATATTAAATAATATCTGAATAATGAGGTCTTCCTACACATTACAATTTAAAGAGCTGCAGTCATGGCCATTTGATATGATTAATTGTTGTCTTTTAAATTCAGCTTATTTCTGGAAGCATCTACAATCTTCACCCAGCTGTGGTTGTCCTAGGGTTGACAGATGTGTTTCTGTCTTTGATGTTTTCTACTCCAAATCAGATAATTAAAAAAAAAAATTTAAGAGTGGGAAGAGAAGACTGGCAGCTGCTATGTTTTCTGATGCCAGATGTTTTTGACACATTGGGAGTGTATATAACAAAGGGTGAAAGGTAGAATTCTTTATCTCCTGTCAAATCATTTGTTCTTATTTCATTTTTCCTTTGTATTTATGAAATCAAAGTTTCTGACCATTTTGTATCCAGTGAGGCAGTGCTTTATTTCAAATTATCAACTGTATTTGGGGTATGGAGTACACTTACTAAGACACAGTAAGGCTGCAAGCTGAACTGATGTAAACTAAATTTGGAGTAAATGTTCTTAAAGACATTCCTTCCTATTATAAAAAGTGCTACAAAAAAGGCAGAACTGGGAGTCTGCATGTTAGAATCCTTGTCAAGTGGGAGCCTAAGAGATCATAGAGGTCTGGGTAGGGGTTTAAAGTTTACTGCCTGTGTTGTCCTTGGCTGGTGCCTTACTTTGAGTGGGACCCCTGGGCCCAAATCTGCCTATCATAGATTTCTAGCCAATGGGCAGAACATTCTCCACAGTTGAGTGGAGAGTGGGGTATGACTTCCACACGTACTCTGGTGCCTCACATTTGACCATGTCCCCTGGAGGGGGAGACTTGGTGGCACTCAGAGGAAGGTTAACAGGTAGCAAAGAAGAGACTTGATGCCCTATGAGCATATACAGGGGGAGGTAATCCCCCTCAGGAACAGTCATAGGGGAGGGGAGTAAGGGGAAAATGGGAGGGAGGGAAGAATGGGAGGATACAAGGGATGGGATAACCATTGAGATATAACAAGAATAAATTAATAAAAAACTAAAAAAAAAAAAAAAAAAAAGAAGATCATAGAGGGAGTGCCTGGCAGGACAGGTATGTAGGGAACTAAGTAAGTCATGGCCTTGTAGAGGGAGGAATTTAGCTCTGTACAGGAAGAGACAACAGCTATTTTTTTTTTCTGGACAGACATTGGGAATAAGAAGTTGAGGCTGAGCAGGTTAATGGTTCATTCTCAGAGGCATCGGCATGGGATTTATACTGTGGTGAAAAGTGCGACCCAGCAGATCCATCTTATAGTCATCTTTAGGAGAGGAGAAAAATTTGGGCTATTGGCTTAATAACTGTTCTGTTGGCGTGACGAGATAACATTACCAAGGCAACTTATAGAAGAAAGCATTTGACTGGTGCTTGCTTTCAGTTTAGGAAAGTTAGTCTATGACCATCATGACAACACTGGAGCAGTAGCTGAAAGATCTACAATATGGAGGCAGAGAGAAAGAGAGAGGAAAGGGGTGGCAGAGTTTAGGTTTGATGCAGGCTTCTGAAACTGCAAAGCTTACCCCAAGAGAAACACCTCCTCTAACAAGGCCCTGCTTCCTAATCTTTCCAAAACTGTTCCACTGACGAAAGACCAAGCATTCAAACATATGAGCCTCTGAGAGCCAGTCTTATTCAAACCTTTAACAGCAGGGAAACAAAACACAAGTCAGGCTGTTTGTCAGCAAAGTTTAGAGGTCACCAAAGAACGCCTTCAGTCTAACTTCAGTGTACTGGATATCTGGAAAAGTGCTCAACAACTTTTGCCATCATGGAAATGCAAATTTAACCTGTCTTAAGATTCTATCTCACGCAGTCAGAATGAGTAGTGTCAAGAAATAAATGGCAACAAACATGGACAAAGATATAAACACATTTACTGCTGAAAGAAATGTAAATGGATGCCACCAATATGGAAATCAGTATGGGAAGGTCATGTATTATACTATCAAAAAATAAACATATTTATAAAAATTAAAAATTAGATCAGCCATATGACCCAATTATACAACTTTTGGATAGATACTCAAAGGATTCTAACTCAACTTGCCACAAACATACCTGCACATATGTGCTTGTTGCTTACAGACAATGGCGAAGGTGTGGAGCCAACCTAGTTGTTCAGCAAGAGGTTTATGCATAAAGCAAATGTAGTACAGGAACAATGCAACATTATTCAGCCACATGACTGCAGGGGAGTAGATAGAACTGGAGATCATTATGATAAATTAATAAAGACTATTTTGTCTAATTGGAATATAGATATAATTTATATATGTAGGACATAAAGCATACAGGGGACTATGAAAAGGAGGGAAGAGAACTCAAGGAGGAAAAGGACAAACAGGAGAGGATAATGTAATACATGAGATGTGAAAGCACAGAACTGTTTGGGTGTGGCAGAGAAGAGGCAGTGTGTATGCCAGGAGGTGGTGAACAGCAGAATCTAATGATATATATGTACCAAAATGCTATGATGAAAGTCTATCATATACTAATGAAATATGAATAAAAGGGAACCTCATTATGGTGATTTTTGACAAAGACATTGTTGTTTTCTAGGGACTATTGGTATGATCTGCAATATATTTATATATGTATAAATATATCCATAAATATACAAACATAATATACATATATTAGTACACACATATATAATAGACATATATACACATATATACATACACATATATGCATACATAAAACTCTGAGGTGAGGGTTGCTTCCAACATCCAGTGAGATGGTTTCTACAAGCTGCTGAATGTGTTAAAAGCACAGAGCAGATCTCTCACCGACCTGAACATACACAATAAAGAATTATGTGTTTTAAACATCAATAATGTCAAGGCTGTGAAATCTCAGGTTAAAGTGAACATCAAAGAAAGGTATAATTAATGGGGTTGGGAGCACAAGCAGGGGCAGCAGCAGGTAGTTGAAACAGAGAACGGAAGCTGGCAGGCAATACCATAGCTTTGTTACAAAACACACACACACACACACACACACACACACACACACACACACACACACACAGATGAATTTGTACTGAAATACAAAAATTATACCTTGAATATTGGCTTTATTAGTCTTAATCCCTCAGTTGCCAACAGTCTTTTTCTGTTGTCTATTCCAGTGTAATCAGTCTGACTTTCCCCAGCAATCCTATCTGAGAGTTGCTTCACAGAAAATAAGTACTGAAAATATTTATTGAATAAATAAATAGATACTGCTTATTTTCGGAAGATGGACTTTGGTATAATTCCAGCAACTACTGAGCTAGTATTATGGGCCAGGTATTTTTTACAGTTTGATAGAATCTTAACAAAAGCTGTGTAAGGAAATTATTAATTGTAATGTACAAAGGAAAAAACAGGCATTGCATTTAGGTCATTGTCAAGAAAGTAAAAGGACAATTGATTGTTGGACACCACTTCCTGTCCCCTAGCATCGCTCGTGACATTATTTTGCATTAAAAACACCTCACCCTGCCCCTGCCTCGCCCTGTCCATGAACACACACACACACACACACACACACACACACACACACACATACACACACACACGAGTGACCTAAAGAACAACCATTCTGTCTGAATGTATGTAAATCAAATAAAAACAGTGGGTGGGCTCCAACTACATCAAACATCCATATTCCTTCTCTTATGCCTAGCTTCCTTTAGCACACAATTTCCGTTCTCAGGAGAGCTGTCTCATGGTCTGGTGTGTCAGGTGCAGCTCTAACCCTGACACCCGTAAGAAAGACTAGTGACGAAGAACACCAGGCTATTCCTCCTAGTTCTCTCGTAGATCTGCTGACACTTCCTTCTGACTGCCTTCGCAGAGGAATACCGCCCCATTGCTTACGTTGTTTGCTTGTTTGTTTCCTGAGGATATTGCAACCAAGAAAGGAAGATGCACACTAGAGTGGCCTTGGGAGAACTTGGTGCAGCTGAAGGACAGTTGAAATGAAGCTTAAACTTTCTACAGGTGAGTGAGCACCCCTGGAGGAAGCTCATTTCCCAGGCCCAGTCTGCTCTGTTAACCACAGCACCTTCATAGTTTGATTCTGAATCTGAAAAGGAAACCAGATGCTATTTTCACCAATGCTTGACCGGGATTCCATGAGGCCCCTTCATTTTGACACTCCTTCCTTCCTGCTTCCCCATTCTCCTCTCTCTTTCCCTTCTTAAATTCTACTTTTGCCTGTTTTTTTTTTTCATATGACACTATGAACCATTGTGCCGACAAGTTGCTTAACACTTTTGCAAAAACTTTTTCCATTTATCTGTCTTCAACACCCATTTTTGATTACTGTGAGGAATCTTTCTTTGTTCAGATAACTTTCAAGCCTGCCATAAAAGTCCCACTTAGACTATGGTAGCCACATCTTACAACTTATGAAAAGCACATTGGGATCTTTAAGGTTTACTTTCGGTCATTTCTTTGTTCCTTATTCATTTCCATGTTTACAGAACCCTTCTGATATGCCAGATGTCTTCATAAGTTCAAAAGGTTTTCTAGAGTCTCTACAAAGCAAAACAGACTTGCTTGTTGTATTATGGATTTTTTTCCTTTTAGTAGAGATGCTAGCTACAAATCATGCAGCCATCAGGTATTCACAGTTGGGGATTTGGGTGAGAGTCACTCAGATTGTTAGGAGAACATAAGAGGTGAACTCTCTAGGTTGAGGGCTCTGGGAATATTTCTAACTTAGCGTGAAAGTAAAGAAACTAAGCAGCTCCACACAAACACAGGTGAAGATCACTTCTCGAGGGGGGAGAGACTGTTAGCCCAGACCTACCGACCCCTCTCTGCTCCTAGATCTTCTTAGATTATGAGGAGAGAACAAAAACAGCTACTCCAAACAAGTCACACCAGGGCGAAGTGCACTGACAATAAGCACAGATCTGTAAAATGATTTTGGGTACCATTCAGATGAGTGAAGAAAGGAAAATATTTTGTTGGAGGAAGGGGTGAGGCAGGGCTGGGGGGAAGACTGTGAAGAAGGAGGAGTGCATCAAGGTGTGTTCCTCAGAGTAGTTTGTAATCAGGTCATCTGTGTTGGGTGGGTCAGTGAAGCGTCATTTTTTTTCTTTTAAATGTAGACATGTGACATGAAAGGTGATGCTACAAATGGTCACTTGACTCTGAAGCTTGAACGAGGAGCCCAAGGAGGTGAAACATTTAAGCAGGAGCCACTCCTGAATGGAATGTTTCCAGAAACTGCTTGGACTTTCTTGGGAATGAAGGCGGTCTCCAGCCCTGTATACCGAGAGCAAATCAGCTTTACCGTGTGATCTGCACCAGTTGTCAAACCTCATAACGTCTTGCTTTCTTCCCCATAAACTGAAAGTTATGATAACTGCTCCTGAGAACATGATGATGACCTGAGGAGACGGTTTGACAGTGACCATGCCTGTGGCCTGCATATCAAGCACCTCCCCTTTTATTGTCTCCACTCTCCTCAGATAAAAGAACATTAAATCTCCAGCAGGAACAGTTTGATCACCAAGGTACCCTTCTTAAATTAAAACCTACTAGACTAGATGATATTTTGTCTCAACAATGTTTAAGGAGTCTTGAAACTTTCTTAAAGGAAGAGTGAAGTAGATGATGCTGCCCAAGCGTACTTTAAACTTTCTGGAGGATTTACGAATGACTCAGAGCAGCTCTCTGGTTCTGGAGAAGGCTCAAGAAATCTCATTGCTTTTGCTGGGGCATCAGAAGAAGGGTGGATTGAGCTGGAGAGCAATGGAAGACTCTGTGGTGGAGGTAAGCCACATGAGGAACTTCTTCAAAAAGAACATTTATAAAGCCTTCCCAAAGCCAGCTTCTTTTTCAATGTCCCAGCATCTCAGTGACATCAAACTAGTTAACATAGGGTTGGTTCCAAAGCCAGAGTTTCTTTCTTCAGTCATATCCTATTATTTTTGACTTGCTAGGTATCCCTGTCTACACTGGTAGCAGTCTGCTACCTTGAACCCATTCATGACATATTTTGTTTACTTTAAAAAATTTTTATTATAATTTATTCAGCTAACATCCAAGTTGCTATCCTCTCACTTGTATCTTCCCATTCCTACCCTCCCCCCTTCTACCTTATTGCCTTCCCATAGACCTCTGACGGAGGGGAATCTCCTTCCCCACTATATGACCACAGTCTATCAGTCATCAGGATAGCCTGCATCCCCATCCTCTGTATGCCTTCCAGGCCTCCACATCAAGGGGAAGTGATCAAATTGGGGCACCAGAGTTCATGGAAGAGGCAGTTCCAGATCCTTCCACACCCATGAAGAATGAGCTGTCCATTGACTATATGTGAACAGGGATCAAGGTTTACTATATTCATTGTCCTTAGTTGGTTCAACAATTTGTGCAGGTCCTCCTGGAACCAGTCCACAGACCCTGGATGATCTCATCGTGGGGCTCCTGAACATTCTGGGTCCTTCCATCCCCTCACTTTTCCAAGCCACTCTCAGCATTCCTCTCAGAGTCCAGCAGTGAGTCCCAGCATCAAATCTTATGAACAGCCAGCTTAAAGGAAAACAACAAAATGTTCTGTATAAATGATGTACTGCCTCTGCTTTGCTAAGCCACATTTTTAAACAGTTGGAAGCAGTAAAAGAGGAATTATTTCCAACAGGACAGAACTGATTATTCTAGGGAATTCAAACAGGTTGTAAAAACTGCTGGGATGTGCTTCCAAGAAGAGCAATCTAAGTGATAATGAGAGATTGTTCTATGAAGGAGGGATGATTAGGGCATTTCAGTGACAAAACCACTCATGGCCATGGAAATGCTTTCTTAATTGAAACAAGGCTATCCTCAAATGGCTTCCTTTCATTCTCTATCTCAAAGAATGTTACATAACTCAATGTTTATTATAGAAATTATGTTCTGTCTGTAGAGTGCAAAGTAAGTAACAAGTAGTGAGCAGGAGAGGCAGAATTTTCACGTCATAAAGAATTGAGACCCACTTATATCGCTAAAGATTCTACCCAGTTCTAGTGGTCCATGGGCAGTCAAAATAAAACATACTTGAAAGAGAAGAAACAAAGAGACATCAGGGCCATGAAACATTGCTCAAGGAACTACCTGGGCTGGCAGAGACAAATTGCCTGCCTTCTGCCAAGGAAAGTAGTAGTTGTTTGCCATACACTCTGGAAAGTATAGGAACTGAACTACAGAAGATAGAGATCAGGGATTGATAAAGCTATGATTGATGGTAATTGGAGCTTAGCATAGGGAAAGAATACTAGCCTGTACTGTAGTGTTCATAGTTCCATAAATCTTACTTTAAATTGTGGTATATCATTTATACATTCTTGAAACAAATAGAGAGATAATTTATATCATGCCTTTAATGCACAGATATACTCCGTAGAGAAAGAACAAGAGCCTGGCTCCAATGCTGGGTTGCTTCTCCCTGCTTGGTTTTACACTTGAGCTTGAGAAGTGAGGCCAATATAACTCATCTGGTGTCAGTGTTCCAATGTATCTCTAGGACACATATGTCAGATTTTTTCTAGATTGGCCATGAAACCTAAAATATATTGACCATTACAGCTAACTTCAGCATCAAAAGGTAGGAAAATAGTAAAGTGGTACTCAAAACATGATCTGTGAACAGATGTGTATGAGAAAAACACAGAGATAGAAAGAAAAGGTTTAGAAACACTTAGAGAAAAGCAGTGATGACAAGATGTGTCAAGAAGTCATAGGACGGAAGAAGAGCATGCATCATTCATAAAGGTATACAAGTTTAGAAACAGAAAGACAACTGACAAACAAAGCCCTGGTACTTGATCACAGATTATCAAACAACCAAGTGGTATTTACATGACCCTGGGAAAGCAACCACTGTCTCTGACCTTCATCATTCTGCACAATTCAGGGGCTTCAGAGAAGCTTAGCTTCCAGAGAGATTGTACTTATTGAATGAGACAAGGCATTCAAAGCATCTGCTCCTCAAAACACTATTTTTTTTCTAGTTCTTTGGCTTGTGTTTTTAAAGCCCGTTTTATCATCATGGGAACTAACTAGCTTAGAATGACCCTGGATCTACCCATCAGGCAATTGAGAAGAAACTCAAGTTGTCAATTTTGGATTTCAGCTGTCCTTCCTAAGGATTCTGACGGAGAGCTGCTGTCTGTAGTAACATCTCATTAAGCCAGTTTTCTATCACAGAAGCCAGCCCATACTCATGAACTTCTCTTTAACTTTTCTATTAGCTTATTAATGGGATTGGGGAGATGGATATCATTTAATAAGACATTTCTATGTCTCTGTGTAAAGCCTGACATTCATAAATTAAAGAGGTCATTCATTTGCATCCAGCTGAGGAGGCCACATGTCTGGCTCTGACGAGATGATTTGTAATCATAAGTCTTCCATTGCTGTTACATCTGGTAAGTGATGGGAAGTGAAAAGGAGGCCCTGAGCTAATGGGAGGAGACAGAGACAGAAGAGAAAACAGGGGAGGGGCAAGTCTGTGATAACAACAAAAAAAAAAGCTTGCAAAGCTCTGACTCTGATAAAGGCAGACTGATGAAATGCACGGTGATGGTGTTAGCCTGAATCTTGGAGGAAGGATGGACAGGAAACTGATGTTTTAAGAGGAACATTATTCGGATTAAGGACTTTGGGAGGGAGCGATTGTCAGAATAGGAAGTGTTAAAATAAACTTAAGAACATGAGGTGTCTTCCTGTGTTTTGTCTCCCTGTGATACATGGGGTACTGAATTCAAAGAACTTCATGGAAGATGGGAACTAGTAATGCAAGCATATTAGACCATGAACCAAGAGCTGTAATGGTCTATTGACGGTCTAGGGTCATTTTTATAAGACCAAAACCTTGTTGAGGAAGTCAGGAAATGCATCACAAAGGATGCACCTGTTTTCAGCCAGTTCACTAGAGAAAACAGAAGAGAGTGAAAACTGGGCTGGGGAAGGAGTTGTATGGAGTTGTATGATTTCAAATTAGACCACGGAACTTAATCTCTAGAGGCTTGAACCCTAGGCTGGATGGTCTCCCACTCATGTGACCACCTCCTAGAGATTTCTAAAGGACATGTCACTGAAAGAGCTACCTGAATCAGGAAGCTCATGAAAGTCCTTAGCAGACAATGTGAACAGAAGCTGACAGATGGGTCCCCCCAGTACTATAAACTGGAATTGGATGGACTCTACAAAATGTCTGCTATAGTGATATTTGAAGTGATCCCATTGCTACATTGTTTCGGAGGCTGTTATAGCAAGGCACCAAGAAACAAAGGCTTGTGCAAAAGCCCAAAAGAGCTACCAGGATTGGTCTGCTTTAATAGAGCAGCCCCGTTGGGTAGAGGTGAGATGGGGCTATGGACAGTGCGATAGCACAGTGACTATAGGCTTAGGAAGGAATTACACAGATTGGAGTCTAGAATCCTCCTGCTGCTTCTCAGTTATGTGACTCTCAGCACCTGACTTCTGTATGCTTCAAAGTCCTTCTCTGTTAAATGGATATGACATGACTTCTTCCCAGAAGAGCTGAGAGAATCAATATGAAATAAACAACTAAGTTTGCAACCCAGGGCATAATAATTTTCAACAAATGCCTGTCACCTTAATTATTACAGAGCTGAACATATGGCTCATTTTGAAACTACAGAATTCTAAACAAAAGGGTTTGGATTTCATAGAGATGATGGTGGTGGTCGTGGTGCTGCTGCTGCTGCTGCTGCTAATGATGATGATGACAGCAATGGTACTGGTGATGATGATGATGGTGGTGGTGATTGTGATGATGGATATATTGGCAATAATAACACCAGCTGGAGAGGTTAGAATTACAACATAAAATGAGAAGTCAACGTGTGTTTTATAAAATCAGGCAATTTGCTCAATCTGTAGTCTACCCTTGGAGGATGGATTGGGGATAGGAAGAGGGGAAGGGCCAGTGAATCTGCTATGATAGTGTGGGCAAGGGGGCAGGGCGGTTTGAACTTGGCTCAATGTGTGAATGAAGAAGAACCTGAGCCAGGGTGGGACAGAGCTCACGGAGCTGTACAGCTTCAGTCCTCATGCTGCATGCCTGGATTCTACTCAGCTGCTCTGAAGATACCCCTTCAGCTGCTCACAGAGCAGACTTTGCAGAATAGCACTGTGTTTTGGATTAAGCCTTTCGATGGGAAAGTAGCCTTGGAGATGCCACTGGCTCCTGGTACTGATGACTCTACGATGCCTGTGAGGCTGCTCTGCTAGGTCTGTTGAGTTTCCGTGTACTCGAATTCATTAACAAGGGAACAAAGCAGGGACATGGGCATATTTTACTCTTGCCTTTCTCTGGAAGAGTTTTTTCAGGGAAACTAGCAAGAATAATGTAATCATTGTTTCTGCTGAAAGCCTGTATCTACCCAGAATGACCTTGGCTCCAGTCTCTGATGAGAACAGGAAACATGCTGATTTAAGTTGTATCATAAAGGTCCTGCTGTGCAGCTCTGCTATGGGAGAAATCAATAGACATACCTCAGTATATAGACACAAACAAACACAGGCTGTTTGGCTGTGCTGAGTTCCCACAGACCCTTGGATGTAAAATGAGATAAAAAGTCCATTCCTTAGACCATACTGAGTTGAGATTTTGTGGTATCGCATCTCTTCTAGCTGGAACATTCTCTGACTTCCCAAATTATATAACTGAAAGAAAATAATAGTGGTAACACTTATTGGGCAGTCGTTTTATGGAACTCATATAGCTATTTCACATAGCGTGTCTCCCTCGGATTTCATGCTCACCATACTCCATAGATACTACTGTTATACTAAGTATTGATGAAGGGTTACAGAAAGGTAGGTGGAGTGGGGAAGAGACTCAGAAGAGTGTCCTAATACAGCTGCCTCTACACTCTGATTTCTGTCCTTTCTATCATATTTGTCTTTACATTCTTATTAATCATTTGGCATCTCAACTCAGTGCCCCATCCGGTCATACAGGTTTTCTCTTTCTTTTCAGTGAATGGCCACAATGTTTGTTCTTCCTGCTCATCTACATGGACACAATTTAGGTCCCTTCAGAGCAGGTCCCACATCCCTGCTCTTGGTGTGGGAGGATTGACCAGCCTCCATCACAGAAACGTGTACTCGAGAGAAGTTTCATGCTTGGTTAAAAAGTTGGCACTGCAAGAACTCAGAACTAGGTTTTCCTCTACTGAACAAATTCTTGTGGAGTAATTGAAATGTTGCTTACATTTTTCTTGTAGCTGAAAAAAGATAATTTTAAGTATTTAACCCAGAAGGATATTTAGTGCATTTAAAAATGATGAAAAGCACCCAGAAGGATGGTGTCATGTGTGATGTGATAAGAAAATTGTTTACATACATGGTCTTCCATAAGTATATATGTAACCTTGGAAGGATGGTGCCACATATGATGAGGCGGGTAGGCTGTACATAAGGAAATCATTTAGATGCATACTCCTTGGTAAGTATGCATGTACATTTGTGTTACAGTTCAATTTTTACACAGTGAGCACCTGTTATGAGGCAGGCATTTTCTTCGGAGCTGTGATATAGCATTAACTAGGTATAGTCTCATCCATATGAAAGCTTTTACCTAACAGGAAATAAAGCAAACAAGCACATAATTACTTAAATATCCCACTTGGTAATTTTCATATGACATATTTGAATATTGACACATGCATTTTGTTAGGTAAAAAATGTAATTTATTAATCCAAATATTTAGCAGGTACTTGTTCCAGAACACAATGACCTTTAGCAATGATTTAATCTCTTAGTATGAGGGCAAGAGTCTTCTGATTATAAAGCACTGCTGGAGTAAATCCAGGAATATGTGCACAGTTTCCCAAGACTGGACTTCATACATGCTCATTTGTACTGTGCTCCTAGTAGCTACCAGGTAAGTGGATTTGAGCACATTATTGAACCTATACTTTATCTCATTTGTAAAATATATAAGATAATTATGTCAAACTCATAATGTTCTGTAAGAGTTAAAGCCTACTGGGTCACAAAAGCTTAATTTAGCAGGTTGGAAATCCTTAATCCTTGTCTAACATTGTTATAAAGGTCTGGGTTTAGAGGCAGGTGTCTACCAGTGATTCTTGACTAAAGGATTTCTTCTTGAGACTTCTTGGAGATAAACTCAAGCATTTTTCTCCACTGTTGTCACTCTCAGGCAAGCTCCTAGAATCCCAATGAAGGGCAGTAGAATAGCACTGCAGTTCTTTGGCTTGTTTGTTACCCATTTGCATAAAGCCAGGACAGTAGGTGAACTAGGGACACATGTCTGCAGAGAGACAGAAAAGTCCTTGACCTAGCACTTTTCATCATGGATAAGGTGAAAAAAGAAGACCACTAAGATTTGTCTTGGATGAAAGATAAGCACAACCAGAACAGCTTTCAGATTCGGGGTAAATACATGTTCTTACTTGATTTATTTGCTTGGATGACACGAGGAACACAGATTCAGAGTTTCCCATTAGAACCTAGAAATTAGCAACTGCTGCTACAGGCAGAGACATGAGATGCTTCCTGTTCTCCAAAGCAATCCAGAGTCTCCTCAGCCATTTCCTTGCCAATACAATCTCAGTTTTATGGACAATAGAGGTAATTACATATGATTGAAATACCTGATGAATATTGTATGAAGAAACTGTCCTGCAGGATGCCAGAAATAAGATACTAAAGATTGAATTAGACTCAAGTCTAAGAAGGAAGAATTTGTAGGTGACAGTATGGCAGCCTCAAATGGGGACAGGAAATAGCATTGAGCAGAGCCACGGAAGCTATAGAGGGCAGAACCACCTGCATACTTGAGGACTGTAACAGCTAACAACCTCACGTCATTAAAATTGTTCTAGTATACATTCCTGTGAGTTTGAGGCCAGCCTTCTCTACAAAGAGAGTCAAGAACAGCCAAACCTATACAGAGAAGCCCTGTCTCAGAAAAAAATTTGCTTTAGAACAGCTGCAAGTCAAAATTCCTTCCTTCAATAGAGAGCAATGACAATATGTTATGGAATCCCCTACTGTGTGGCCACCTTTTGTTGTGAACTGTAGTGATGTGGAGATGAACAGAGTGAAGAGAGCACCTCCCATAAAAGTTAGGAGGGTAATGCATGAGAGAGAGAGAGAGAGAGAGAGAGAGAGAGAGAGAGAGAGAGAGACAGACAGACAGACAGACAGACAGACAGACAGACAGAGACAGAGGCAGACAGAGAGAGACAGAGACAGAGACAGAGAGACAGAGACAGAGACATAGAGAACGACAGACACAGAGAGACTTTTTTCCCTGAAAAATATGATATCCTGTTTTGTCTGCCAACAAGTTTTCTTATTCACAGTATTACACTCTTGAATCTTGAAGCTCCCTATTCAAGCATGGAGTACCTATTACAGCCATCTGTATAAATAATATATGTTAAAATGCTTTTCCGTGCCACAAATATTGACCTTGTTCAATAATTGATGGTAGAGTTCACTGCTACCCTTGAACTGAGCAGAGATAGGTTTGTGCCCTTCCACTGTTCTTCATCTGCAACTTTTTTTCTTATGCTCGAAATTTACCTACATTTCTTGACGAAAGAAGCCTTTCTCCCGGAGTTCTTATGTGATACTAGAAAACGGACTCAGGCAGACATGGCAAGGATAAACAGAGAATTCTCACGTCTTCATTATTAAAAAAAAAGCCAAGCTTATTTTCCTTAACATTCTATTGAGGTTATATGTCCCTTTTCTCTATGTTTTCCAAAATGTTATTATAGGCAAATGATAATATAATGTGGGTAAGATTTGGTGAGCATGTACCATCTGCCTACTTGTTACCTAAAGGTTTTATTTGTATTACTTCATTTAATGCTTAGAAATATTTCTTGATCAAAGAGTTGAAATCATTTGTACATGACAGATAAAGAAAACTGATGCATAGTGAGGATAGTAATGTGTGTAATACACCTAGTCATTGCTGTAGGAAGCAAAATATTTTACTCAAGATCACTATAACATACTGCCCCCTCATTTGAACATCCATATAACAAGAAATTCTTGCTTTTTTTTTCATTCCTACTTAAAGGAACAGACATTTATCACCCCTTTATGTGATAGTTCCAATTGCCTTAAGCATTGATTGAACACTTGGTCTCCAGATAGCAGCACTGTTAGGGGAGGATTATATGGTGTAGCTACTGGAACGGGCTTTGAAAGTAAAGACATAGCACCACTTCCAACCTAAGGCTGGTGGACTCTCAACATCCGGCTCTGGTGGCCATGTCTGCTTGTTTCCACACCTCTCCACCATGATCCTGGCTTCCTTGCCAAAGTGACCCAATGCCTTCTTAGCCATTTCCTTGCGATTGCAATCTCAGTTTTATGGACAGAAGAAAGTAATTACATATGATTGAAATACTTGATGAATATTGTATGCAGAAACTTTTAACCTTCGGGAAACTATAAACCCAAATAAACTCCTTCTGAAGCTACCTTAGTCATGGTATTTTATCACAGCAACAAAAAAGTAAGAAGTACACTTAGAAACCATTCTACCTAAGCTTTGTCTCCAGACACTGTTTATAATTATTCATTTAATGGTGTCTCAGCATAAAATCAATTGCAAGAATGGTATCAGCTTTCCTCATTGTCTCAATGTATGCATTTGCAATGTGATTTTGAACCCTTTCCTTCATAATGTACCCTTCAGTGCTTTTAATGTAGATATGGCTTTGTAATTTAGTTAATTTTGTAGCACTCAAAGATGTGATGTTGTTCAGATAACACTTATTTATCTCAGATTATCTTGTGCAACCCCACCTACTTTGCAACTACCATAACAACTACCTAGGATTAATTAGTAAAGAGATGGGACATGCTCAGAGAACTGTCCAATTCTTCCATATAATTACTCTAGAATGCCAGTCTGATATTGTTCCAATGTACAAAAGAGCCACAAAGGATCATCAGAGCCTCCAGCTGTCTCATAACTGTGAATACATGAAGTCCAGCTATGATGAAGGACCATCTACAGACTCATGAGCATCCATCAGTTTTCATTGCCTTTGGTGAGGCAAGATTTAACTAGCATATCTGGTCAGTAGATACATGAAAGTTTTTGCTATAGTTATGTCTGTTTAGTATAAATTGGTGATGATCATTTCTATCCAAGAAGAGCTCCCATGAAAAAAATACCACCACCAAAGAAACAGATCTGAAAGCTTAAGGAAACAGGTATCTTATGCCATTTATTGAGAAGATAAGGAGCAATGGCAAACAAAATTCATGATTCTATTGAAGTTCAACTCAGCAAAGTAACGAGTTTGTTGGATTTACTTGCAGGAGTATAAGCAACCCAAAGGTAGATGCAATATTAAAAGTCTGATGCCAGAATGTGTTATAGAACAAAAGAGCTGCATCCCTGGAGCCTTCTACAGGACATGGGGTGCTTTAGTATGTCAGAGAGTCTTTTACAGGCAGCTTAGCTTGTTCAGGGAGTCTCCTCCTCAAACAACTGTTTGTCTTGGGTAGGAGTCTTGTGAATCTACTGTTTCAGATTTTAGACCTGACATGTGAGGTTTATTTAATCCTCAAATCTCCCAAGCCTTCTCCTACTAATAAGGAATGTATCAATACAGAGAGAATTGCTACACAACATTACTGTATTCTTGAAGTTCATCATAACATAGTGAAGCAATACCCTGTTTGCTTAAAATAGGTGGTTTGAAGGCCTGCCTTCATAAATAGTAGGTCATGGTTTCCTGTCAAACCCCAAGGCCCCTACATTTCTCTGCCCCTTTAAATATTTTACCTGTAATTCCATTTCAAATTAAATTTAATTCAAAATTTCATGAAAGCACAGTAAAGGAACAAGGTGGAAATAAAAGCAGGGACAACAGGACACATGAGAGCAGATGGGAACCAAGATTGGGATCATTAATTAGTTTGATAACTGAGCAAGTAATCATGACTGCCAGGAGTTGGCAATATAGCAAAAGCAGACAAGGTTCCAGGTTCCAGGAAGTATGTCTCCTAAAGAAGGAAACAGATGCATGTATGCAGTTTAAGCTTACAGGAACAAATAATGTGATTTGAGACAAAGATATATACATTTTAACACCTAGACAGAACAACAAAGAAGGAAACCGAATTCTATGAAGTTGGGTTAGATGGGCTGTTCCAGCAGGTTTCCTGGGAAATAATGTTGAACTGGTGACTGAAAAGCAGCCAACCTTGGGTTGGGTAAGGAGCACGGTAGGCAGAGTTTAAGTTTAGTATAGAAGAGTTGTGGAAGACTACAATTTGTAGAGAATAAAAACAAAAAGATATGCAGAGTAGGACTTGGGAAGAACTGAGGCTGGAAAGGCTAACCACATTTTCAGTGCATGCTAACTAAGGGGTTTGAGGGTTTTTTTTAATGTGAGGAGAAGTCATTAATTTGTTGTTATTATTGTTTAACAGATAGCAGACCAGACTCAATTCTCAAATGTTAGATAGAAGAAACTATTTTGTGTAAATAGAGAGAGTAAGTTTTAGGGCAATTTACTTGAGCAAAGATGATAGAAGCGTAGAGCACTTAGTGAGAAGTTCTGATAAAATAAAGTAAAATAGTTCATACTGCCACAAAACAGAAGAAAAGGAATTATCAGCATAACATTATAATAAACACACACAAGCATACACTCAAACCTAATAGATACTATATAAAGTCAAATTTTATCATTAAAAATTTTAGACACAAGTGGAAAATTTCTACCTTTTTATACTCATGTTTCTACAAGAAATACATTTACAAAAAATATCCAAGTTTTATTCAGACTCAGTCATACACATATATTTAACTTAATAGAAGTAGAAAAATCATCTACATGCATTGCCCTTTTCAGTTGATGCCAATTTATTTATTCAACAAACTTCCTACTGAATCCCTAGTATCTGCTAGAAAATATTTTAGAAAATGAAATTTAACTAGGTAATAGAAAACACACACACACACACACACACACACACACACACACACACACAGAGTTGGGAGGTATATAATGCTAGCCATTCTTGAAGAGAAGGGAGGAGGACTACAAATTCAAGGTCAGTCTGGGGTTACAGAGTGAGTCTGAGGTTAGAACTGAGTAACGTAATGTAACTTTGTTTCAAGTAAAAATTCAAAACATGTCTGAAGATGATACTCAGTGGTAGAACACTTACCTATCCATTTAAAACCTTAGGTTTAATATTCAGTACAAAAGAAAGAGAGAGAAGTATCTGTGTTAGTCTTTATTGAGCATATTTTTTTTTTTTGGAAACACAAACTACAAACAACAGTAGAAAACAGGAGATTTTGGTTGGTGATAGGGAGTGGGGGAAAGACAAGCTTTTGTTGATAATACTTGACACTTTTATAGCTAGAAATCAGAAGCATAGTTCTATTATTTTAAATAATGGATCAAATATTTTAATAGTTCTCCAATATCCATTCTGTTTTCCCAACTTTGAAAGCCCATTTGCCATAACGGCATATATATTCACTGGACATAATGCTTTCATTAATTTACTTTTTTGCTTTTAATTTTGGCTTGTCCTGTATAATTGAATGTACTTTTTTTAATAGACTAGTATATTTTTCTTATTTCTGTTAAGATAATATTAGTCAAAACTTGCATCAGAATGCCTTCCAACAAGAAATTATTTATATATATATAATAAACTTCACTGTTTGGGAATGATGTGCTGCTGAGCAGTCACATGGGGCACTCATTTCATGAAACTGAAATAAAATTGCCATCTCCAAGAGGCCTCACTATGCTAAAAATCAGCATTCTGAAGAAGTGAAGTTGACATTCAGAGTAAACAAGACATTTGGCTAGATCTTCAAAACTAACATCATACCCTGTAAGCATATACAGGGGGAGGTAATCCCCCTCAGGAACAGTCATAGGGGAGGGGAATAATGGGACAATGGGAGGGAGGGAAGAATGGGAGGATACAAGGGATGGGATAACCATTGAGATGTAACAAGAATAAATTAATAAAAAAATAATAAAATTAAAAAAAAACTAACATCATAATCTGGGGGTATCTCAAATTATCTAACTCACAGTCCCCACACTCTTGTTACTTCTAACTCATTGTTTTTGTCAAGCAGGTAAATTATATGTTTGTGCAAGAAAATTTCTTATGTAAGTACCAACGTTGCTTTTCCATGCAGTACCTCCAAGTGTGTTTATCATGGTATGCCTTACTCTTTCCAATGGGCGTGGTTCTGGGTCAGCCAACTGTATAATTCAGCACCAAGGAGAGCTCCTTCAAACATAAGACTTTTGATGTTCTTCA
Source organism: Acomys russatus (assembly GCF_903995435.1). NCBI lineage: Eukaryota > Metazoa > Chordata > Mammalia > Rodentia > Muridae > Acomys > Acomys russatus. The sequence continues at coordinate 21,299,306 of NC_067153.1, read as the reverse complement.
TGTTCCAGAACTTCTTGTTGTCTGTCCTCAAGGAAGAAACATGCAAACCTTAGCATATCTAATGTGCTAATGTGAACCCCTGCCTTTTTGAATAGTGGCCTAAGCGTTTTCTCAGAAACTTTTGGAATTACTTATGCCAAAGAACTGAGTTCTAGCTAACTGCGTGTAGGCTGAAATTCTGGGTACTGTCCCCAGGTTTGGGATATTAAAACCTCCTCAGCATTTTCTTCTATGGATGAAGCCACCCAGAACAAACTTGAAAGATATCGGTTTTGTATAACAGTGATGCCACAAGCTACTGTTTAGGTAGCTGGGCACAAAAGGGCCACTGCTTTCTTGGATCTCACATGAAAAATATCCCCAACCTCACCCCACAAGAGCTACTGTTATTCCCATTTGTAGTAGGTTTACATTACCCTAACAAGCACAGAAATTGTCTTCAGTCCTTTGAACTTGTTGTTCACAACAGACTCTGTGTCCCCCACATTTCCTCTCCTGTTTACACTTCTTTTATTTTTTTCTAATGAACCTCTCCTCTATCTATCCTCCTACAGTTTCTCCCTTGGATACCCATCAATCATATCTTAAATTTCTTTTTGTTGTTGTTGTTTTGAACTTAATTAATTTACTCAGATTACAACTCAATTGTTATCCCATCATTTGTATGCTCCCATTCTTCCTTCCCTCCCTCTTTCACCCTATTTCCCTCTCCTAGGTCTATGACTGAGGGGAACCCCCTGCCCCACTATATGTGGTCATAGGCTATCAAGTCTCATCTTAGTAGCCTGCTTATTCTTTCTTTGAGTGCCACCAGGCCTCCCCACCAAGGGGAGGTGGCCAAATATGTGGCACCAGAGTTCATGTCAGAGTCAGTCCATGCTCTCCACATAACTGTGGAGAAATTTCTTTTATTTGTTTATTTATTTATTTATATTTTTGAATTCCTTTGTAAAATTTATTTTTTATTCACTTTACATCCTGGTCATAGCCCCATCCCTCTTCTTCTCCTAGTCCCACCCTCCTTTTCTCTCCCACATCTCCCCTCCCCTATTCCTCAGAAAAGGGGAGCCTACTTTCCCATCCTCCCCAGCTTATCAAGTGACAGCAGGACTATGAGTGTCTTCTCCCTGTGTGGTCTGGCAAGGCAGTCTTCCCTGAGGGGAGCAGGGATGGGTGATCACAAAGTTGAATCAGTGTCCATATCACAGACAGCCCCCAATCTCCTTTTGATAGGACCCATACAAAGCCTGTGCTGTCCGTTGGCTATATCTGTGTAGGAGGCCTAGGTTCAGTCCATGCATGGTCCTTGGTTAGTGCTTCAGTCTCAGCAAGCCCCTTTGGGCCCTTGCTAGTTGGCTCTATTGGTCTTCTTGTGGAGCTCCTGTCACCTGCAGATACTTTATTCCTTCCCCTCACTTTTCCATAAGACACCCTACACATCACCCAATGTTTGGCTGTGAGGTGCTTTTGGGTGGAACCTCTCAGAGGACAACTCTGCTAGGCTCCTATCTTAAATTTCTTATCTTTCCTGTTCTTCTTCTGCTGGAAGAGATGGTTTTATGTGTTTCCTCTCAATCATATCATATATATATATATTCTATTGTTTTCAACGCAGGACCTGCTTTTCCACTTATGTGGAATTCAACCTTTTTGTGTACCACAGTGTTTTGCTTTTCATTCTCTTTTTTTTTTTTTTTTTTTTTTTTTTTTTTTATTTTTATTTATTTTTTTTTTTTTTATTTTTTTTTTTTTTTAATTATTTTTTTTTTTATTATTTTATTCTTGTTACATCTCAATGTTTATCCCATCCCTTGTATCCTCCCATTCCTCCCCCCCCATTTTCCCATTATTCCCCTCCCCCTATGACTGTTCCTGAGGGGATTATGTCCCCCCTATATATTCTCATAGGGTATCAAGTCTCTTCTTGGCTACTTGCTGTCCTTCCTCTGAGTGCCACCAGGTCTCCCCCTCCAGGGGACATGGTCAAATGTGAGGCACCAGAGTATGTGAGAAAGTCGTATCACACTCTCCACTCAACTGTGGAGAATATTCTGACCATTGGCTAGATCTGGGAAGGGGTTTAAAGTTTACCTCCTGTATTGTCCTTGGCTGGTGCCTTAGTTTGAGCGGGACCCCTGGGCCCAAATCTGCCTATCATATTGTTCTACTTGTAGATTTCTAGGACCCTCTGGATCCTTTTATTTTGCTGTTCTCCCATGCGTCTCTCATTTAGAGTCCCAATAGATGCCTTCCCCTCTGTCCCAGTTTCCTGGTAAGTGAAGGCTTTCGTGGGACATGCCCCTTGGGCTAGTATGCAGATATAAGTGAGTATATACCATTTGATTCTTTCTGCTTCTGGGTTAACTCACTCATTATGATCATTTCTAGCTCAATCCATTTATCCACAAATTTCGGGAATTCCTTGTTTTTAATAGCTGAGTAGTATTCCATAGTGTATATGTACCACAGTTTCTTTATCCACTCTTCTACTGAGGGACACTTAGGCTGTTTCCATGTTCTGGCTATTATGAAATAAGGCTGCTATGAACATGGTTGAGCAAATTTTCTTGTTGTGTGCTGGAGCATCTCTGGGTATATTCCAAGGAGTGGAATAGCTGGGTCTTGAGGAAGCCCTATTCCCATTTTTTCTGAGATAGCACCAGATAGATTTCCAAAGTGGCTGTACTAGTTTGCATTCCTACCAGCAATGAAGGAGTGTTCCTCTCTCCCCACATCCTCGCCAGCATGTGGTGTCACTTGAGTTTTTGATCTTAGCCATTCTGATGGGTATAAGATGGAATCTCAGAGATGTTTTGATTTGCTATTTCCCTGATGACTAAGGAGGGTTGAGCATTTCTTAAGTGTTTCTCAGCCATTTGATACTCCTCTGTTGAGAATTCTCTGTTTAGATCCAAGCCCCATTTCTCAATTGGGTTATTCGGTTTGGTGGTGTTTAATTTCTTGAGTTCTCTTTATATATTTGGATATTAGACCTTTGTCAGATTGTAGGGTTAGGCAGATTTTTTCCCAGTCTGTAGGCTGTCGCTTTGTTCTCTTGACCGTGTTCCTGCCTTACAGAAGCTTCTCAGCCTCATGAGGTCCCATTTATTAATGGTTGACATTAAGGCCTGGGCCGTTGGTGTTCTGTTCAGGAAGTTGCTTTTCATTCTCAATCAATAAATGCCTCCCTTCCCTCTCCTTCTTTGCTTTTTCATTGTTATCTTTGCTTCTCCTTTATCTTTATTTGTCACCACATTATGAGAAAGTTCAGCCTCCACAAACTGAATTGGTTTTCTATTTAGAATCACTCTTCCTCTTGAGGTGTGATGTATTTTATGCTCTCTGGTCTAGGAATTCCTTTTGCAAAGGTCAAAAGGTTTTTGCATACTACTCTTTTTTGACATCTTATGAATTTTTGATCTGCTTAACATTTCTTTCCCAATGAAACTGCCCACTTCCAACTACTGAGACTCTGGATTCTCTCCCTGTATTTCTGTTTCGTTGCTATTGATGATAATGTTTCTATCTCTGGCTTGAAGATGCTTACAAGTAACTAATCCTTAAGGACCCGCTTCCCTCTGGGTTCCCATGAGTTGCCTTCCTTTTCCAATATTACCCACAGCAACTTCAGACATAACGCGACCTACTTGACTTCAAATTTGAGTAATGTGTGTGACATTGCACTTATTCCTTTTTACCATGATGTTCAGTTGTTTAATCATCATGATCCTGTGACAATAAAAGGGCATAACCTCTCTGAAGGTTTCTCTGAATCACCTGAATGATAAAAATTTTACCCCTGAATCATATTATGTTTTGTATATACCTGTAGTTTGAAGTAATTTTAATGTAGTCATATGAGCACCACATGGCATAGTTGTCCTTACCCACTAAAACCTTCCTGAAAGGAAAGGGAAAACAGGAGGCAAGACACAAAGCTACCATTCTCCCCAGAAGATTTTGAAGTCCTGCAACTAACCTAACCAGCACAACCTGCAGCCATTAGGGCCTTAAATATAAATTGCAGCCTAGTTGTACAAGGCCTTATACCTCAGCTCTGGGTGTGCTTAGCGCCATTTTTCTACTTCTTCTTCCTCTTCTTCTCCTTTTTTTTTTTTTTTTTTTTTTTTTTTGAAAATGATGAATCAGACTCATCACGGTATTCAATTAATTTCACACAGTTGGTTCCTCAGGGAGTTTGTTCCCAATGTCCTCTAGCTGATGATCAATCATGCTCCTTTGGCTGTCCCTAAGGCCAGAGGCAGCAGACCCACGACATGCTCCAGGTTGTTGAACAAAATGTGCCCCCTTCCAAGCAGGAAAGGTTCCAGTGACCTTTGATGGCATTTGAGAGAAGTCATTTGCTCTGGCTTTTCTGAGGCCATATTGATCTCTGCCCAGGATTCAATTTTAGACAAACAGGCGACATAATTTATGTAAACTGGGCAGGTAATTAAACTCTCCTCCTAGCCAAAAAGGTCAGAGCAGAATATTTAAAGTTTCATTTTTAAGTGGAAGGAGAGAGGGAGGGAGGGAGGGCAGAGAGAGAGAGAGAATGAGAGAACAGAGTTATTAAATTGTTGGGTTCTGATTGTTTTGCTGGAAATAGATCTAGGTCCTTTGTGCTGAAGAAACTGGAAAATGAAAGAATACTCATTAAGTACAAGAGCTACATAGGCAATGTAGACTTGCTACATTCTGATAACAGCCGAGAGTTATTTTCAAGGTGATTTTAGAACAATATTGGCCTTAAAAGTTGCAAGTTTGACACAAATACTTACCTTATCTCTCCCTGAAACATTTGAGAATAATTTTCAAGCATGATAGTTTCCAATAATTCAGTGTTCATTTTCTATAAACAGTATCATTCACTCTGTAATCACAAAACAACCATCAAGATCGGAAGTTAACACTGATACATTGCTGCCATTGAATCTTCATTCTCCACTCAAATTGCTCCAATGTCCTAATAATGTGCTTTTAGTAAAAGAATGCATTTTAATGTTGTACTTTTGTACTATCTTCATTCTATCAGAGCAATTCCTCAGTCTTCCTTTGACTTTCATGACTCTGACTTTATTGAAAACTTATTGGCCCGGTATTTTGTAGAAAATGTGTAGTTTTTTTTTCTTGACTAAGCTCTGTTTTTCACATTTGGTAGGAAGGTCACTGACATGACACTGAGTCTTCCACAGTCTATTTGGCCTGTTCACATGTGATCTCTTTGTAATTTCTGGTGATCAATTTTCTTAGTGGGATTTTTGAGACTTCATCATCAAATTATTCTTTTCTATTTTTTGTTGAAATGTATTAAATAGATTACATGTATGAAATTACATAAATGTTCTGATATTCACCTATCCTTCATTTTATCTGTTCCTAGCTTTATGTTAGGATGAAGATTTAATTTCTTGCTTTACTAAGTAAGTTACGGCACATTGATCTCATTATGTTTTGTTGCTCTAGTTATGTTTGACTGACGTGACCCCCTGACACATGTCTTCTCCATGTACCTTAGCTATTTTTGATGACTTCTTTCCATGCTAATCAAGGAAGATGCTCCAGGTTCATCTACGATTTCCTTCCCTTCTCTTGGGCTTTCCTCCTCCTCCCTTGGGAGTAGCTGGAACCCACATCCCTATCCATGGAAAAGTGCTATTTAGAAGCCAAGATGTAGATGCTATGTATGTTGCTTATATATTCATTTTTATTTACCCTACTGTTTCCAGGTGCTGTATATGGGTCAATTTAAGAACTTTTTGATAGCTCCATTGTTTGTTTTGAAATAAAGCCTTACTATGTAGCTCTGGCTGGCCTGAAACTTGCTATGTAAACCAACCAGGCTGGCCTCAAATTCAAAGAGCGCTGCCTGTCTCTGCTTCGTTTAATCACAAGCATTAAAGGAATTGAAACAGACCAACTTGCCTTGACATAATACTCCATTTTTATACATTCTACATATGCCTATATAAACATTTGCATTTAATGAAAACCCATGAATTTACATTAATGTTTCCAGCTTCACAGCTGCATCATAGGCTTCATTCTGTTTTTCTCCCTCTGCTATTCCTGATTATCTTCCATTCTCAATGATGGAAATCCTGGCTCTAATTTTCTGTAAGATGTTTACTTATTTGATTATCCTCCCTCTGTAAAATAAAACTCCACTCCCTTCTCCATCTCTCTCTTTTGCAAAGACCACCTGCTCATCCTACAGGATGCTGACACCCTGCAAAGACTCACTGTCACTGCCAAGCCTGCCATGCTTTGTGGACACCACCCTCATAGCTCATGGTATTGGATACATCATCCTACTACCACTGTGGCCCTCTTCACATTTGGATGTCTTTTTCCCTTCATTTGGGCTCCGGTATCACATCCTCAGCTTCTTGTGTGTCTATTTCTTGGGTGGATCCCTTATTTGCTGCACAAAGCTCTGGTACACTGATACACCCTTCATATTCTGAGCCTCTGATGCTGTTCTGTGATGCCTTCTACTTGAATGATCCCTTCATCATTTGGGGGTTCCAGCTCCCCTTGTCATATTCCCAACACATCGCTTCTCTAATTCCTGTTCCTTCTCTTACTCTGTTCAGGCTCCCAAAACACTATAGGATGATGCAATCACAAAACATCTTACAGACATTCTGACACATAAGTCATTAGAACATACATATCCTTTTAAGTAGCCCTTTCGTACTTCAGTTAAGAAATACCTTGTATTTACCTATCTTACCTGACAGACACTGTCCTAACTCTGTTCAGTTTTTATTAACTATAGCAAATGACTTCAGTCTGCTCCATTCTAGCCACAAAGCACTGTTCTCATCAATCTATTCACCCAATGAACTTTTTGAGGAAAAAAAAAAAGAAAAGGTATTTGATAATTGTTTAGAAATTACTATTATTTTGTAAACATTAAATGGAACATGAAAAGTTCTGACTTGTTTGATAGAAATTGTGTTTAAGAAACAATCTTCCTTTTAAGTTTAAAAATGTGTGTACTCTCATTCTTCTGTATTTATTGTTTGACAGACGATGACATTAAAGCAGTTGTTTGAGTGGTAGTGGCTCCTATTCAAGTGCATCCCTGGAAGGTCTGCTGCTGGTCAATTGTTATGAGTGATATCAGATGATGTATTCTAGCCCAAGCATCCTTGCCATTGGCTTAATTTTTCAAGGACATCAAGTTTTGGAAATTTCTCCCCAGTGTGGGAGAAGGGGTGTTGGAACTTGAGGCTGTTCCACTAGGCAAGATTGCTTCTGGAGCTCTTCATGACATTTTGGCAGAGACTTCCTCAGATCTGCCTTGGAGCAGAAGGCCTGCTCCACTTCTTCCTCCCATGCAGACTCACCCTGATCCCATAGGTTTCTAGCATAAGACTGCTGCCACATCCATTTGACTTGGCTCTGTTGATGCAGAAGTACTAAAGAGACCATGAAGAGACACCTAGGCTTTGGATAACAATAACTATTTTTCATATATGTAGCCAATGTTAGATGTCAAGGACTACTCTAAGTCTGAAGAGCATGAAGATGAATGAGATCTGGTTCCTGCCCTCATAAACTATATATTCCAATGGAAAAGGTAGATATATATCTGCAAAAAATTATAGGAAAGAGCTACTTTTCTTTATTTTTAGATTTTAGTCACTAGAAGTTTAGAAGCTAAAAGCCAAAGGTGATGATTGGAAATGTATATCAAGTTACAGAAATGTGGAATCAGGACTTGAAAATAACTACTTTTTATATATAATAGAAAATATTATGTAGGAGTGATGCCAATATAGACTAAGGAAGGGATTGGAGTGTGAAACACACCTTTAAGGAAAAGCTAATAATTTTGTGACTTGAATTCAGTACAAGTGCCTGACATCATGTGTCCCCTCATTTTCAAATTAAAATTGGGATCATAATGTTGTCCAGTTGCTGATATATCTGCGAAGTGTTTCACTCCTGAATAAATACCACCTGCAAGAAGAATTTTACGTCATGGTCAAGTATGGTATGCTTTGTCTCCCCGCCCCCTCCCCCATTTATACACTACTCATTAAGGGAACTTTTAAAAAGATTAATTATATTCAACTGAGGGAAATTAAATACTAATTGGTGGGAACAGTAATTCCTAATATAGAGGGAAAATAGACTTTAAAACGGACTTTTTATAACTATATTTCAGGGAAAATGAAGATGACAGAAATGTCCATATCCATTGCATGGCACAGTGCTTGTGCCCAGGCAGAAGGCTGAAATTCTATGAGAGGCTAAACAGTGGAAACTTTATTGAAAGATCACTGTTTTTACTTAATAAACATGTTACTATGGGATAAATAGCATATTTACATAAAGTTACTTATGTCTGCCGTAGTCCTCTACTGTAGAGTTTTTGTTTTTCCTCTTTCTGTACTTTGTGTTCTTTGGAGTGATGGCGAGATCATGAAATAAAGTTATCTCCTATGAAAGAAAGTGTGTATCTACTTAGCTTTCTACTTTAAATATCTCCCATGCTTATTAACTTGGAACAACAAAGGAACATGTCAATGTCAGAGTCAGCTCTGATCCAATCATATGCCTTGTATATGAGTACTGAAGAATAGAATGCATTCAGTAAATGTGTGGAGTTACTCTGTGTCAGCTGGGGCTATAAATCAGTTGTAGGGAACTCACTTTATCTACATTGGGCCTTGGATTTGATCCCCTACATCCCAAATGAACAAGCATCTATACAGAATGTTTTAACTTAAACAATATTCCAAAAAGAGAAAAAGCAAAAAGGAAAAGAAGAAGAAAAACCAACTAGAGCACCATCGAAGAGATGTTGCAAGATTTGAACAGAAGTTTGAAAAGAGCAAACTAACAAATAGCAGTTGTAATAGCAGAGGTTTTTATTTTTATTCTCTGGCAATTCATATGAACCAGTTTCTGTCCCATGCTTCTAAGATGCACTTAACTAACTTTTAACTGTTTCTGGTTATGTGAGGACCTGGAACCTCACAGAAGTTTAGTCTGTGGGACCACGGCTATGCAAATACTGATATAAACAAGGGGCAACCTTAGCTTGTCAAACTCAGTCCATGCCAAAGCAATAACTTTGGGAACTTGGAGAGTACTTTAGAAGTGGGTGGGGTAACTGAGAGCTACAGAAAAGCAGAGGTTCAGTGTAAACAATCAGCTTATGATAGAAGCAATGATGTAGTTGCCAGGACAGATGAGTAGGCTGAACTTGTTTATTTTTCATGCAACTAAATCACTCTATTCTCCACGTACCCATCTTTCCCCTTGTTTATGTGTCTTTCATAGCACTTGACAGATATTGTATTGTTCTTTCAAAAGTGGTGTCAATTTTGCTAATGTTAGTCATATAAGTAAAGATGTTCAGGTCTGGACACTTCCACATCTCCACAGTTAACATGATTCTACTATCTTCCCAGTTGTTCAGCACTGTTTACTGAGTGCCATGATTGAAAACACAAATGGTTGTTGTAAAGATCCCCTATAGAGCGGTTTCTTAAAATGAGTGCACCAAGTTGCTTTCTCTGTTTTACACAGGAGTTATCTATTCTGAAATGACTGCCATTCAAGTCACACAACAGAAAACTGCCATCCTCTTCTGTTTAAGATGGAGACAAATTGTCTGAAAACCCATGGTAACGCTGTGGAGTCAATGATAGATTGTACTGACTTAACTGACTGGAAGTTGGTCACAACAGACTTGCCACTGGGAAGGTCAATAGCTGCCCTGTCTTCTTGGTACTAGTCAAATGAAAACTATGGTTATAACTTCCAATATTCAACTCTCACCATTACTCTTTCACTAACCACCATCATGACTCCTTTTCCTGTTCATCTGACTTCTTTATCAGTAAATGTGGCTCTGATATTTGGTTATAACATGTTCAAGCTTCTTGCTATAGATTCTCAACATTCTCTTCTCTGAGGACTCCACTAACATTATTATGTTATTAATATTATTCTTAATACCAATTGCATATTTTGAACTGATTAATGTATTACTTCTTATGTTAGCCTATTTAGAGTGTGTTTGTTTGTCGTATTAAAAGGTTTATTTTTTTACTTGAAATTGTAATCATATAAATGGTGATGTTAGCTAGAGGACAGTATTTTAGGAAGAATAACCACATGTCCACTGTCTTAATTAGGATTTTTACTTCTCCTACAAAAACACCATGACAAAAAACCGAGTTGGAGAGGGTGTTGTTCACCTTACACTTCTAGATCATAATCCATCATTAGAGGAAGTCAGGACAGGAATCCAACCAGGGCAGGCACGCGGAAGCAGGAGCTGATGCAGAGGCCATGAAGTGGTGCTACTTACTGGCCTGCTTCACATGGTTTGCTCAGCATGCTTTCTGATAGATCAGGACCTCTAGCCCAGGCAGGAAACCACCCAAGATACATTGGGCCCTTAACTATCAGTCACTAATTGACTGATTGAGAAAATGCCTTAGAGCTGGATCCTATGGAAGCATTTCTTTAGGTGGGTTTCTTTTTCTCTCTGATGACTCTACGGTATGTCAAGTTGACATACAAAGTCAGTCAGTGCAATCACCTCTTGATTAAGAGAAAGGTCCGGATGCATTAGGTCATAAAGGCAGTTGTACTATGAATCCCAGCAATACGGGATAGGGATAAGCTCATGTCTAAGGTCTTAAAAGATACTGAAAGAAGGCTATTCCAATGACTATGGTTTTATTATGAATCCTTTTTATATATCTCAGTAAGGTAAGGGTAAAAATATACCCTTGATGAAATTGATTTCTGAGGCTGAATTGCAATCTAAAGCAATGCAAGAAGCATTCAACCTACTAATCCCTCTTTCCTGGAAGGTGGAGGCTCAGGACACCATTGCGTTCCTAGGCATGACAGAAAGTTCTGAGCAGACGTTGTGTATTCTGTTATACATCCTTGGGTATGAATGAAACTATAGGAACTCTTTTGAAGATCTTTACGGGAATTATCAAGCACCTTATAAAATAGATCATGCTCTGGTGGCCATGTCAAATGGAGGCACTAGAACAGTGCTTCTCAAACGTTTTATTGCTACAACCCTTTAATATAGTTCCTCATGTTGTGGTGACCCCCAACTATAAAATGATTTCAGTCCTGCTTCATAACTTTAATTGTGCTACTGTTATGAATTTTAATGTAATTGTCTGATATGCAGGATATCTGATATATGACCCCTAAATGGGTCACAGGTTGAGAACCGCTATACTAGAAGAATATAGTCAAAAGAAGCCGACCCCATGGAAGGCTAAGAGTTGGAAAAGAAGCAGACTCCATGGAAGGCTAAGAGTCGGTAGTGGATTTTAAAGAGGTGGTTTCGAGCCAAGACAGCATGAGGATTCAGATGGTTATGAACACATTTTGTCCAACTCTAGGGACCCTTCAAAGCTACCAGTCTCCATTCGGTTTCAACTAGAACTACCTATGTTATTTTGGACTATGCAACTATCTGGGATCTGTTGCCTGACGTCTGTAATAGTCTGACTGTGAGCTATCACCCACAGGCTCATGTGTTAAAATCTATGTCCACAGCTGATGATAATATTTGGAGAGGTTGAGGAAACATTAGGAGGTATAGGCCTTGATGGAAGAAGTAGTTCATTGAGGCCTCAGCCTTGGAATCTCTTCTACCCTGCCATTTCCTGGATCCCTTTCTCTACATCCTGTCCACTATGAGGTGAATGAATTTTCCTTCCACATGTTTGCCGCTGAAAGTTCCTGGGGGCCTATCACCCATGAACTGAACCCTCAGCCTGTGAACTACAATAAGTCTATTTTCCTTTAAGTTCTTCATGTAAACTAATGTGTCACAAAGTCTCAAATTCTTTTAACAAAGAATCACATTTCACTGAGATAGGATTGACCTTGCATAGATATTTAAAAAATATTCTTCTGGAGCCTTGATGCATTAAAAATCATTGTCTAGTGTGCAGATATAAGTGAGACAGAGGGAGATACATCCTATTGAGACTCTAGATGAGAGAATCATGGGTGAATGGTAAAGTAGAAGAATCCAGAGGGTCCTAGAAACCTACAAGAAGAACATTATGACGGGCAGATCTGGGCCCAGGGGATCCTGCTCAAACTATGGCACCAGCCAAGGACAATACGTGCAGTAAACTTCAAATCCCTACCCAGATCTAGCCAATGGACAGGATATTCTTCACAGTTGAGTGGAGAGTGGGGACTGACTTTCACACAAACTCTGGTGCCCCATATTTGACCACGTCCCCTGGATGGGGAGGCCTGGTGACACTCAGAGGAAGGATAGCAGGCTACCAAGAAGAGACTTGATACCCTATGAGCATATACAGGGGAAGGAGGTCCTCCTCAGTCACAGTCATCGGGGAGGGGAGTAAGGGGAAAATGGGAGGGAGGGAGGAATGGGAGAATACAAGGAATGGGATAACAATTAAGATGTAATATGAATAAATTAATAAAATATAAAAAAATAAAATAAAAATCATTGTCTAAAAGAAGAAATAGCATTTAACATACACTGTCCATCAATTTGACCTGTTGTTTATTAGGCACACAAATTATTTTCTATAAAGTAGAAGTAACTAAGGTCAAGCTACTCTGTTGAACTAGTCTACTATGAGGTAGGTACCATAAAAGAGACCTCTTGCACTGGATCATTTATTAATGGCTTTTGTTATGGTACACTCTCAGAGTGTGAATGTCTTTTAGAGACAGGGACTGACAGGCAGGATCTGGGTAAGAAAGAGATGACACCTTCAATAGGGCATGCCATGAAATGCTTAATATCTATTTTTTAAGCATTCTAGAAGTGTGTGACAAAGGCTTATGGAACAGTGATGAGAGTGGGATCCTTAGCACTCACAGGCCTGTGGAGTGAAGAGACAGATCAGAAGCTGGAAGCCAAACTATGAGAGGGTTATAATTCTCAGTTAAAGGATGTTCATAGCCCGTGTCCACTCTAAATAAATAAAGTCAGGGAAAGGAGTTTCTTGACTGCATCCTGTCCTCTTTCCAATGTCCTAACAATGACCTCAATTGATTAAAATCCAAAAGTTATGATATTCCTATAATAAAGTCCAAGAAAGTACATCTCATGACTACCAGATCTGGAAGCATGTGGGCAATGAAGATGGTATGTCAGACAGGGAAAGTTGAAGACAACCATACAGAGACCAAGAAACTTCTCACACATGTGTCCCCTGCTGCCAAATACCTACAGCTGATATATACACTGTTCTCAGGAAGAACTATGAAAATTATTTCATCAATGACAAATCAGCACTGGAAGGAACATTTTATTGGCCACTTCCCAATTACTTGGTTTTTGTTTAGTTTTATTGAATCTCTGGGGTATTATTGTAGCCATTAGACAACTGAGGAGATAGCCTGTTAGAGAAGTTAAATTACTCAATGCAAATGCACCTGTTGCAGACATAGTACTGGAAAAGGAATTAGTTGGCTGACTACAGGCTCAAGCTTTCCCTCTAATGCAGCTTTCTTAAGGCAAATTTGACTATAGGAATTTTGAATGATCTCGCGCTCAGATTAGGCCAGTACCCAGACTGACTTGATGCCCATTGGTAGGTTACAAGGATGTAAAGGTTCATAATTTCTTGCATGGCAGAATTAGACATCTTACAGATATTTCAATCCTCCATGGTGAAATGGCTGCACAGGTGTCTCAGCTTTAAACATAAAAGATGCAATTCATTATTCATTAATTTACTCATTTATTTTTCTACTTATTCATTTATTCAGCAGTTACTGACTTTGTTCTGTGTTAAGACAATATTTTTATAAATAATCAAAAGTCCCTTATCATAAAACCAAAACAAAAGACAACAAAACCAGTAAGTAGTGGCATTAATAAAAAGTATTAAAAATGTGTGCTGTCTTGAGGATTAGCAGTAGCTAGGTTAACTGGTAGTCAAGAAGAGTTCTTATGAGATTTATTTTCTTTCATTTGCTTCATTTTATTCTATTGTTTCTTCTTTCTTTTTTTTTCTTTTTTTCTTTTTTTTTTTTTTTTTTTTTTTTTGGGACAGGTGTGAGACAATATATCTCACTGCTCTGAAGATGTTAAACATTAGCTGAGATATCACAGTTCTGTCTCAAGGAAGCAGCTAAAATATTCAAGGGCAAGAGGATCTGAGAGAAGACAGATGAAGCAAAAACTCAGTGAATTAGAAAATCGTTCTGAGGTATGAAATGGGAGAGCATGCGCGGGCTAGAGAAGAGGGAATTTCGTCACCTGTGAAATGATGAGAAGTTGTAGAAAGGCTTGAGGCAGGAGACTGGATAGAAGAAATACATACTTTGATAGCAATACTCTGCCTGTGTCCTGGACAATAGAGCTAAGGAGTGGGAGGAGAGAGACCTGTTAGAGGACCTTTTTAGGTAGAGTAAAAGATGTGAGAGAGCTAGATGAGGTTGATGGTGATATAAACAGGAGAAATAGGTGCAGGCTGCATTATGGAAGAAAATGTACTTAGCCAGCTGTGTTGGTTAATGTGATGTAGAAAATGCAAGAGAGATGAATGAAGAATAAACTCATCTATGTGAGGAAAGCCAAGGAAGGAGAAGATTGAAAGATAAGGTTGGGAGCAGAAACCCAGATTTTTTTTTTTCTATGTGAAGCTGGGAATGCCAAATGAAATTTAAGTGGAGACAAAAAGCTGAAAATTACATGCAGATTTCTGCAAGCCCAAACTAAGGATACATTTTGAGATCTGGCACACAGACTATATGTGGAAGCCGTAGAACTAGAAGGTGTTAGCAAGGAAGAGGATGCAAGAGAGCAGAATCAGAGTCTTGAAAATGCCAACCTGTTGAAGCTGAGCTGATTTGTCAGCAAGGTGGACATTAAGCACTTCATGTATTTGTGAAAATCCTGACTTATCTCGACAGAGAGGACTATGTACACGCTAACGGAATTAGTCACCTGTCAAATTCACAAATTCACATCTTTTGTTCTGCTAGTCCTAGATTGTGAGTTATCAGGTAGACTAAATTTACTCTTTCATTTTTCATAACCAGAAGTTATACTTGTAAGTACACAAGAGTTTGTGAAACATTTGTATATTTGTATCTATTGCTTATCATGGTTTCCAGCATTCAGGGCCACTTATTTATTTACATTTTAGAAAATTTGCTTGATTCTTCTGACTTACTAAAATCAGGAAAAACTAAAAACAGGTGATAGGCAGAATCAAGGGATTTGCACATGGTGACATGCATATAAGATGGTACTGTTTCCTATATTTCTTTATTCTAAAAGATGTGAGTACCCGAGGTGTTTGTTTTTCTGGTCTAGTTAGGTATGTTCATCCTTCTGCTGTGTCTCAGAGGACAATGAATGTCAACTTTGAGTGACAGGAGCTTTGTTGTAAATTCTCAGTTACTCGTTAGATGTATGATGTTCCAACCATTACTTTAACTTCCTCAAATCTCTGTTGTTTGTCAGGTAAATTAACATAACACCAGTCTGTAGTGGATAGTTATTGGTCTGGCTTCTCTGTTCCTGCTCTCGCTCTTCATTTTACTCTTAGAGCAATATTGATTGGTAGCCCTATCCCACTCAAGCTCTTGGCTCTTGTGGCTGACATTGTCTCTAGATTTCCACATCAGGTATGTTAGGAAGTGTAAGACCGTAAAAAAAAAAAAAAAAAAAAAAAAAAAAAAAGTGCATTCTACTTGTCAGTCATTGATAATTAGATTAGAGATAGTCACATGACCCAATCAGGTCGATCAAAACAATAAAATATAATTCTATTGGATATCTTCTGAAATTAAAGCTAGCTGTTTTGGTTGCTGGAGTTTTGTTTGGAGTGTGTGTGTGTGTGTGTGTGTGTGTGTGTGTGTGTGTGTGTGTAGTTAGAATCGCCACAGTAACTGAGAATGGAACCTATCTAAAAGACAACGATTGGGAAAAAGATTAGAAGTATCATTTGAGTTCCAGTCTGAATTATATCTGAGTCTCTGTGTTTTAGCCTGGATTTTATACAAGTCAACAAATACTCTTATTTGTTTCTGCCAGAATTGGATTTTCTATTAATTGCGAGTAGAAGAGTTTAATTTGATAATATTATCTGAAAAGGTAATAGTGGGGGTATGATTAATAACAGGGCATGAGCATGGGACAGCTGGCACAGAAACACATATGCAATGCAGTGGCATGGGTGCGGGAGAGACACTCCCCCAGCTCAGCCCTTGTCACCTACAGCAGGTGGGAGAACTGACCCTGAAGTCAAGACACCAAGAGAGCTGTCCCTGTCCCTCACCATCGAAACATTCAGAAGAGTGGACCCTGCATCTTCAATGGGCAGCAGAGTAGAGCTGGCCCTGCTGGCGTGGGTGCAGGCGAGCCAACCTCAAGGGCATTAGCCCAAGAGTGGAAGAACGAGCTACAAGAGGGAAGTAGCCAGGATAGTGCTGGAGAGCTTGCCCTGTGGTGTGGGTGTAGGAGAGCTGGAAGACTGATCAGCTCAACTTCCACCCAGACCCAGATCCAGGGCTTTGAGTTGGCCCACCCCAACACCTACCTCATCTATGAACTCCTGGATCATGTGGAGAATCGGGTGTTTTATGTCTTCAAACTTAGAGCATCAAATGAAAATACCAGTTACTCTGACTGAATACACACACACACACACACACACACACACACACACACACACACACACACAAACATATCCTACAAATATGTAAGCCTCCCTAGTGCAAACTATATGTCCTATCAGCTTAATTCAATGGAGTGTCCACAGTAGATTATGTTAATTCCAATGGTAATTTTTAATATTTGTAATATATTACTTGATAAGATTGTGAAAACTTCTGACAGCTTATTAGCCAGTGCCATTAAGACCAAATGTCAACTTTATCAACTGCTGTCAGTGAAATTAGTAATGAGACAATCTCTAAGGGATGGAAGTTCAATTTGTGTTGGCTAATAACATGAATAATCACTTGGATTTGTACAGCACCTTTTCTCTGAAGAGTTCATAGAATTTATACACATTATGTGCTCCCTTGAATAGCAAGAATGACCAAGCTTACTGTTCATGTGTTGTTTGTGGTGACACTGCAGCCTTCAGTTTATGAAGCCAGTTCTTATAACAGGCTTTCTGTTCGCCTCAGTAGCTTTGCATATGAATGTGGTGTGACGCCATTGGGTAATGAGGGCTGTCTAAGTTGAGTAAGACAGTCATAGAAAACAGAGAGCGTAGCCTTTGAGGATTGCTCAGTGGGCAGAGGGTCTCTTGCATAGGCTTGATGACCTGGGTTTGATTTCCAGATTCTACAAGGTGGCAGGCAGAAGGAAACTGATTTCCTTTGATCTCCACATGCATACAACTGCGCACACACACACACACACACACACACACACACACACACACACACACACACACAAATAAACAAGACCTAAAGGATACAGAAGAATACTGTGAAATGTTTCCTTCTGGAAATGATATAATTATCAAAATGAAGACCTCACACCAGTGGTGATCACCTGACAACATATACACAGGTCAGGCCAGCAAAAAACTAAAAAGTAAAAAGTAAAAATTAAAACTAAAAAATCCTGGTAGATGTGGTAGATGACTTCCAGGCTTCACCCCATACCAAGGAGTTATAGTTAGGACATACCAGCCTGGAGAGCGAGATTCGTAGATTAGCCTCTGAAAAACTTGCTGTGCTCTAATGCATGGACCCACACTTATGGATGTGTGGGAATCCACTAACTGGACATATTAGTCTATCCAAAATTTTAATATGAATTTGGAAAGGGCCATGTTGAGAAAGTATTAGGGCAATTAGAGGGGAAAATCAAGGGAAATATGATTGTATGTCATTGTATCCATGTGGGAAATTGTCAAATACAAAACAAAACAAAACAAAACAAACCAGAATGCATTGCTATTCTTCTTTACACCCACAAAGTGATCTGGAGCTTTGCTATATACTGTTACAAAGAAAAGCTAATCACCTTCATTTATGAAGCTAAACATATACTTGAAATGTAATTTTACATTTTTAAATAATTTAATTCATTTATTCAGATTACAACTCAATTGTTATCTCATCACTTGTATCCTCCCATTCCTTCCTCCCTCCTGCTTTCACCCTATTTCCCATCCCCTAGGTCTATGACATAGTCATAGGCTATCAAGTCTCATCTTGGTAGCCTGCTTATTCTTACTCTGAGTGCCACCAGGCCTCCCCACCAAGGGGAAGTGGTCAAATATGGGGCACCAAAGTTCATTCAGAGTCAGTCCCCGCTTTCCACACAACTGTGGAAAATGTCCTTTCCATTGGCTAGACCTGAGTAGGGGTTCAATATTTACTGCTTGTATTGTCCTTGGTTGGTGCAGTAGTTTGAGCAGACCCCCCCCCTGGGCCCTAATCCACTAGTCCTGATGTTGTTCTTGTAGGTTTCTAGAACCCTCTGGATCCTTCTAAACTCCCATTCTCCTATATTTCTCTCACCTAAAGTCCCAATAGGATGTCCTCACATCTATCACAATCTCCTGGCAAGTGAAGACTTTCATGAGACATGCCTTGGTGGCACACATTGGTAGGATTTGCTGAAGGAGGTGGAGGCAGGAGGATCACGAGTTCAAGGCCAGCCTAGGCTACACAGTAACTTTAATTTTTTAAATGTAATTAAATAAGTGAATTATCACAGACTTACATACCAGCTCTGGAAGAGACCTTACACAAAGTCCAGTTTGTTGAGAACATTTTGGCTCTGTATGTTAAGCACTATTTTGGTTATTCTTCCAGTCATTCGCTCTCCCTCTTTGATATGGCATTGTAGCTGTCATTTGGGAAACTCTTTCCTGCTCTATGCCCTTTAAAATTGTTTAGAAATGATTCCCAACCTAATTCCCGAGTCAGTATAGTAATGACAGTTGGGGACATGCTGACATACCATTATTCTGATAAGGAAATGACTATTATTTCCTCTTTACAGCTAACAGAACAAAATAAAACAGAATAGGATATCAATATTTGATGAAGAAAAGGCTTAAGAATCATGTTGCCTAAGTCATTTATGATGATCTGGGTACATAATATACTACAAAAAGGCAGGCTACTAGAGTCGTCATCACGGGTTCATAGCATTTCTTTCATTCTTTATTTACTCTTATTAAAATGATAAGCTTACATGCAGGTTAGGCTTTAAACGATTCTGAATATTGCTATAATATCTTTCCACAAATGCCATGGCTTAAATAGGACAGCTGTTGTATCTTGAGGATATGTACCAGAAAGCCAGAAGTCAATTAAGGTGCAAATTGATAAATACCAACGGCAGTAAAGTGGTGCTGATTTCCTCTTGGCATCTCTAGAGGAGAGTCCATCCTCTTCCCTTTGCCTGGTTCAGGAGGCTACCATTCTTTGGATCATGTCCTGATTCTCATGTCCCAAATCAGCTAGTTTATATACCTCTGGTCATTCTTTTGTCATTGTTCTGTTTGATCACAGTTGACAAAAGACCTTCTTGTGACTGCATTGGGACTGTCCAGATGACTCAAGTATAAAATTCTATCTGAAGGCCTGAAGAACTTGATTATGAACAAAGTTGTTGAGGGAACCATCTTGCCTACCATAAGACCCAGGCCTGTGCTCCCAATATAGCTGTGTAGAAAATCAAACTTACCATGGAAAATACTTAAGAAAAGATTGGCCATTTTTGTCACTATTTATTAAAAATAGAAATAAATTTGCATGGTAATTAGATCAATGCACTTTTTAGTTTTACATAAAAAATTAAATTCTGGGTGAATACTTGGTACTGCAGGACAGGAAGAAAATAGATCATCTTCACTATGGTCAGAGTTGACCATGTTGATTAATTTTATAATTGTCAATGCTGAAAACTCCACATATATACATTGTACAAAACAACAAAAGTAGAGCTGGAGTGATGGCTAAGCCATTAAAGGCTAGGCTCACACCCAAAAATATAAAATAGCAAAAGCACAGGAGAGTCGTTTTTTACATTAGTAAAAACTGTGTCCTAATCCTTAAAAATATATTTTATTAATGCTTTGAGAATTTCTACAACGGAATTTAGTCATACTCATTGCCCTTTCTCAAAGTTCTCCCAGATACACACCCCCTTTTGCCTACCCTCACAACTTCACGCCCTCTTTGGTTCTGTTGTTATTGCTCTTGGTGGTGGTGGTGGTCGTGGTGGTGGTGGTGGTTGTAATCCGTGGAGTCATGTTGGACTGCCTACATATTCTTGGGTGTGTGACCATCCAGTAAAGCATGATTGACTTACCAGCAGTTGCACCCTTGAAGAAAACCAACTCCCCCTCTCTCAGTAACTATGAGCTGCCTGCCACAAGTTCCTTATCCTGAGATAAAGCTTCATGTCTAGGTCCTCATTCTCTTCTTGGATTTTTTTTTGTCTAGCTTGACCTTGTGCGGGTGCTATGTGTGCTGTCGCAACCACTGTAAGTTCCTATATGCTACTGCTGTGTTGTGCACAGACAGAACTACAGTCTTGTCATCTACCATACTTGGCTCTCCCGGTCTTTCTGCCTCTTTTTCCACATTGATTCCTGAGCCTTGGATACACATGTCCTATTTAGGAATGAACACTCAGAAGTCTCTTATTCTCTGTTCCTTGACCATGTCGGTTGAAGTAGTTGCCACCTACTTCAAAGGGAAGTTTCCACGCCTTAATCTTAAACTCAAATTTATTTGCTGATATTTTATAAAAATGCAATCATCAAATAAAACAACAAACTTTAAAATTCAAAATTCTACTAAAATCCAGTCCAAGATATTCTAATCTGATTCATGGGTGCTGAGGATTGACAGTAAGAAAATAATGAATTTATTTGCTTTCTTTGATTAGATTATTATGTTTCTATAATGATAAGACACTTCATATGTTCAATAAAAGTGATGAAATTTGAAATATATAATGGTACCAAATCTTAGTCAAATGTTTTAGGGAGCATCTTTGGGCTTGCATGGCATACCCAAAAGGAATATAGTCAAGGCTATGATGAAGTTGTGTAATGCAGCACAGAAAAGAGCTGCTAGAAGTATCTCAGATTTTATTTGCATTTAATTTTGAACCAGTTTTTAATCATTGTGATGTAGGAACCATCAACTAAACATTCAGAATCTTGTTACAATTGACAGGATTTTGTGACTTCCACACTTAGGAACAACCTCATGTGGGGTAATGAACTATAGTGTGAAAAACTAGGCCTTAGCCCATCAGAATCAACATGAGATCTCAAGAATCACACCACACAAAAGCAAAACACCCCATTAACAGAGTGTCAGTGAAGCTGAAGTTTGAAACATCTTTAGAGAAATTGAATTTCAGTGTGTGTGTGTGTTAATTTTCTGAGTTGGAGACATCTTTCTAAGAATATGCATATATTCACATTATCACACATGCATTGACTATGACTCTCAGGAAATTACAGGTTTTAAAAAGTCCATCTAGGAACCCTAATTAGTTAAAAACTTTCCCTGTAATCTAAAAACCTGAGTTAGAAAACTTGCTGAGTTTGCCTGTAGTCTGTAGAAAGACTTCCTCAAGATTCCAGTATTTGTGAATGTTAAAATTAGAGAGCATCGAATTGGCCCCATTAACTCAATAAAACATGCAATCCACATACCTTGTTACTTGAATAATGTATTGGGAAAAGATTTGTTAGGACATCACTGATGTCTTTATAAATAAAATTTTCAAAAGTGTTACCTAAGATGACATTATTGGCAGGTAACTCATGGAAAGATTTGATTAGCCATACTTAAAGAATATTAATGACGATGCTAACTCACAAGGGAAAGGGGTCTGAAATGAAGACTGGCGTGATCATTTAGTCATTCTATCTGTTATTTGGGAGATTCTATAAAAGAAGAGTACATTTCAATAGAGAAAGATTGTACAATACCAAATGAGCTCAAGGAATTAAAATTCTGAGAAAAAGTTAATAGAATGAATTAGAAAGTTGAAATCCAACATTTAAGATGAAGAAAACAATGTATGAATGGAAACAAAGAGAGTATAGAATTAATCATTTTTATTTCTGGATTTCCAATTTATAGATTCAATAAATGCAGTTAAAATACTTGTGAACAAATTGTATCTGCATACAACACAAGCCAACTTATTTTTCTTGTTATTTCTTAATCAATGCAATGTGACAAATATTTGGATACATTTGCATTGTATTAGTGTTATGTGTAATATGAAGATAAATTCAAATTGAAAGAGAATATGGAGATACAAGTTCTTCGTGTAGGGGGTTTGCGTGTACAGACTGGAAACCTACAGGGGATTTTAGAACCAATCCCTCATAGATGCTTCAATTTCTTATCATGAACTAACTTCCCTGAATGTCAAGAAAGCTCAAAGCATCATCTGAGAAAAAAGAATGAATAATCGGTCATCTATTTGTTAAGAAGTGATATATTTCCTTTCTGGACAATTAGATTTAAGATCTCTAAGGCAGGCCAGGCACAGGTGTGGTGGCACACACCTGTAATCCCAGCACTCAGGGAGGCGGAGGCAGAGGCAGATTGATCTCTGTGAGTTTGAGGCCAGCCTGGGACAGCCAAGGCTACACAGAGAAACTGTCTCAAAAAAAATCTCTAAGGATTTACCAGGCAAGTAATTTATTACCATTTATCACCACAGTGTATTACAAGGTTTAGCATTCTAACCAAGTAAGAATGACTTCTTAAAAATGGAGGCTGATGATAAAAATCTGAGGAAAATATGATTCATAACTCCCACCCCCATAGCTTTTGTCAGTCGCACAATATTTACTTTAAAGTATCTATTTGGTAAATACTTCTTAATAAATATATATTTATTGTTAAATACCAACATATGGCCAATATCTGTATAGCATTTGTAAAATAGGCAGAGTATTACTTTTATCATGCAGATGATAAAACTGAGTCAGAGAGAATTCAAATGTAAAGGCATAAACAGACACTGTATACATGGTGATGATTAATGACTCTGCCATATTCACTCTTCTTAATCAGGAGGCTTGCATTTCTTTGAGTTGCAGAGTGCCAAGCTATACAGGCTTGGCATTCGTACTTGCGAGGAACCTCAAGGATTTTTATTGTTTATTACGAGACATTTTCGCTGCTTGTAGCCTTTGCACTCTTATAACACCAAGACAAACGCCTGACCTTGACAAACATTTGTAAAGTAAACATCAATGAGAAACATATAAAACCCTTTAGTGGGCTCTCAGGAGTTTCCCTAAGTGAATCAGGGAAAGCAGAGAAGAGGACAACTAGCTGCCCATTAACACACACTTTGGAGAGTCACAGATGTGTTACTTTATAAAGTAGATTTGCATTCATTAAAAGTCACTTTCTGCCGAGTATTTGCACTAACATCTAAGACATGAGGAGGCCACTCCACCTCGTTCCCCCAATATGTCTGCTCCATGATCAATATTGAAGTCTAGACTAGGCCAGCTACAGAATCTCATCACTGCTTAATTTCCCATAAGATGGACTTGACTTCCTGGACATCTGGGGTGGAAAGCATTGAGAAGTAAGTAGTCAGGAGTGGAAAATGTCCTTATGGCACACTAAGATGCACAGTTATGGAGCTGAGTGCTTCCTGTCATTTTTACTAACTGTTCTACTGAGATCTTACAGAGAAAAGTTTGTTTCTTACTTATCAAATAAAAGAAATACTGCAAAACAGAGTCACTGAACTCTGCACTTGAGAAAAGTCAGAGATATGTTTGTCATTTCACACTCTGATAAATGGTCTGGAAGCATCCTCTTCCTGCTGGGACCCCTATCTCCCATGGAGCCACTTGCCTTCCGTCTACAACGCTGTTCAGTTTTTGGCTTGTATACCAAAGTGAAGTTATCTTTCTGCTAGAGGCTTCAAAGAGCCCTGAGAGAGTCTCTGTCTGAATACACAGCCAAGTTGTCCCTTCTGCATCCTGCTTCTTCTTATATAACCATTCCTTTTTTTATTATTTTTTTAAAGACAGAGCCTCAAGATGCCCCGGGTGGCCTATATTCTTAAACTCACTAGAGCCTGATGATGATCTTTTACTCTTGATTCTCTTGCCTTTATCACCTACTAAGTGCTGAAATTATAGTGAGTACCACTAAGCACAGGTGTCCCCTTTGTAGTGGCTGTCAATGTGCCTCCCTCTTACCAAAACATAAGGTCTAATTTATATCCATGTTTCACATATTTAATTTCTTTCCCCCTGAATCTCCATTCCTTTGTTTTCGAAGACTAGTTTTTTTCTGGGCCCCAGCTTTAACTACATATGGATATTTCTCTTACTTAATAAAAGTGTATTAATAATCACCTATATGCCAGACATTATGCTAGCTAACCTTCTGCAAACACAATAATGTGGGTGGGAAAGAAATCTGAATTCAAGGAGTTTCTAACCCACTTGAAGAGGAAAAAGAATAAACATAAGAATTTAACCATCAAGATAAACAAGATGCTTAAGAAAGGCCTCTGTGAGAGGTGTCAATGGAGCAGAAGCCCAACCAGCAAGGAGAGACCCTGTTCAAGCAGAGTGCTAAATGGCAAGGGCATGGCAAAGGAGATTAAGGAGGTAGTCTTTGCTTTTTCTGTGTGAGAAAATGTGTGAGGCCAATATGGCTCAGCCAGGAGTGGAAAAGAAGCTAGGGGTATAACTCAGACTTATGATCTGATTCAGATGTGCAAATTCCCCAGATTTGTCCAAGGTCTATATGCATAAGGCTATGGTGTAATTCAAATGCTGATTTCTGTACGTGCCCCCCACCTCCATAATCTGGTTGCAATCCTTGGTGTGAGAATACCCTGTCTCACTCAATGTTGTATAAACACTGTTCCTCAATTGTCCCCAGATATGCTAATAAAGCAGTTTACAGTAAATCACTGTGTGTGTGTGTAGTGGGGGGGAGAGAATAGGGCTAAACTTCCTACCAACCAGGGGAAGAGGAGTTAGAGGAAGAAATAGGGTATTCAGTGATGGGAGAGGTCCAAGAGACGCCAAGAAAAGGAGATAGAGCAGGGAAAGGCACAAAGTGCAAGTATCTCTGCTAGGAGGAATCTGGATTAGCCTTGAGGGTTAAGAATAGAGTGAATGCTGCTCAGGATCGTGCTGTGATGCTTGTTAAAGTAATATAATGGATTCTCAATTATTTGGGTGTTGGATGGGCTAATAGAGAACCTGAGAAATATAATTTTATAAAAATAACACGAACAAAGGTCACTCAATAAAAGAACTTCTGGAGGTATTACCATCCTTGGTTTCAAGCTGTACTACAGAGGAATAGTAATAAAAACATGCATGATATTGACATAAAAAACAGGCAAGTTGATCAAAAGAAATGAATCAAAGACCCCGAAATAAACACACACACTCCTACAGTCATCTGATTTTTGACAAAGAAGCCAAAACCATACAAGGAAAAAAGGCGTCTTCAACAAATAATGCTGGTCTAACTGGATGTCTACATGTAGAAGAATGTTAAAAGATCCATATTTATCACCCTGCACAAAACAAGTCCAAGTGGATCAAAGACCTCAACATAAACCCATAAACACTAAACCTATTAGAAGAAATGGGGAAAAGCCTTGAATTCATTTGCACAGGAGACAACTTCCTGAACAGAACATCAACATCTTTAATTCCCAGGTATAGTTAACTGCTGAGCTACTGGGGGCAAATGCTTTGTTTAAGTTAACCTAGAACTGTCTGGACTTGAGTCATGAGAGCTACTTAGCCTGGATATATATGGTCTGTCACCTTGTGCCTTTCTTCGAAATAGCTCTCAAATAATGTTACTTCTCTTCATTCCTAATTTAATTTACTTCTCCTTTCCCACTAAGAACAATACTGTAACTTTTCAAGCAGTTTCCAGTTTCTACTTTTGGCATCTTTATTTTATTATGGATTATGCTCATTATAGCATTTGCACTATAACAAATTTAATTATGTAATTACCTAATTACTGTCATTTAAACAACTTCAATGACTTCCAGTTTTCTGTACTGAAAAATCACATCTCTAACTGGCTGGTGTTTCTCTATGATGCCTAACTTCCCTCGCCCTTTCAAAGACACATCTTACGTTAGGGGCCTTTTCTATCTCTAGAGCAACTAAATGTTCCTTCCCAATGGCTGTTTTTCTTTTCACTAGGTCTGGTATCTCTTATGAGATCATCTTTTCATCATTTAACTTGTAATTTAAGCAATCGATACTGATATGGTGTTCTGGGCTTGTCCCTGAAATGCACTTCACAAGTTTTTATTCGAATACCTGTTTCCCAACTGGGGTCATTGTTTTGGGAAACCTGCAGGAATTTTAGGAGAGAGTTTTGGAAGCTTGTGCTTCTTACCCTGTTTCCAGTCCCGTTTTTGTTTCCTGCCTATACCGGATGGAGCCACAACTACTGCCATGTTTTTTCAGGCCGTAAATTACTGAATTCTCTGTAAAATAATAGACTCAGATAACCTTTCCTCTCTTGAGTTGCTTCTGAAAGATATTTTGTCTCAGATATTTTTCTTATAAGAAAATAACTAACACAGGTTTCCAGGACTTCTGGCATCATCTGAAAGCAGTCTTGGTTTCTCAAAAACATATCTTTCTGTACTTTTGAGTATTTTTCCCTCTGGGCAAGTTTTAGAACTCATAGGATTGAGGATAAGAAGTACCTTACATTTACATAAGTCTGCAGTTTTTCTCTGTGCATAGTTAATAACCAAAAGTACTTGAGTGAGCCATTCCAGAAAATGCAACTTTATCACACAGTGGACCGAAATGTTGCTGACAGTGCCCCAGTAGCATCTCTCAGCTCAAACTGCTACTGCGCACACATCTCATGGCCACATTATAACTCTGTGGATTTTATCTCAATTTTCACTAGATAAAAAATAAAATGCCTTGAAGAACAACTCCCCAGACAATCCAGGATAAGGAAAATCCCTATATAAGTGTAACTTAGCCAAAAGTTTGTGTTCTGTTCATCTGTAATGTCCTGCAGATTCAAGCTGACTCTTTAGACCCACAATATTATATTTGTCATGATCCCAGGATGTCTGGGGTTTTGCTGCTGCCATTTCAGTCCAAGGCCACCTCCACAACTGCTGGAACAGAGGAGGGATGTGCCAGGAGGTCTCATAACTAAACAAATCTCAGACAAGTTAGGATAGTCTGGAAGGGATGCCCAGCACTTCTTTCCAGAATACTGATTAGAATAGCAACATGACAATGTCCAACTATTGTGGGAGTAAAAAAGTATGATCCTTTCATGTTAATGGAAATAAGACATATCTGGATGTAAGACTTAGGTAGCTAATTTGCACAAAAGATTACATTTTGGGTTAGTGGGATAGACTGCTTGAAAACTAAGCCACTGCTGTCTTCTGTAGAAGCATGTGGTTTCCTAGGCAATGGGTATCCAGGGTTATAATAAAATTCAAGGAAGCCTTACAATGAATAATATTTTGCTTGATGGCAGATGACTAGAATATGTTTGTAGAAAGCTGGACTTAGGTATTTATTAATTTAAGGCATAATATATTTGGCCAAAAGATTATTGTTCTTTGTATTGCTTGAGTTGGGATGCAATGGTAAAGTCTCTTGACCATCTGCAAGAGCTCAGATGTTTATTATATATGCTATGACAGTGTCTGTATAACTGGGAAGATTGTATCTGGCCAATCTTACCCTGCAGCCTCATTTTGAGAGTCATTGAAACAGCAATGTTTCATTAAGAGTCATTTCTCTCTCTCTCTCTCTCTCTCTCTCTCTCTCTCTCTCTCTCTGTGTGTGTGTGTGTGTGTGTGTGTGTGTGTGTGTGTGTGTGTGTTCACACACAGATGGATGGGGCATACAAATGTGATCAAGTTTGTGTGTCCATGCATGTACATATATGTGGACACAGAGGCTGATGCCAAATGTCTTTCTCTATCATTGTCTACCTTATATACTGAGGCAGAATATCTTCAAGGTATCTTGAACTCAGAGATCACCATCTTGGCTAGTCTTTCTAGATGGTTTGCTACAAGATCATTGATGCCTGCCTGGTGAAAACTGAGATGAAAAATGGGCTACCACATTCTTCAGGCATTTTTGTTGGTATTGTGGATCTGAGCTCAGCTCCTTCTGATTTACCCATTTGACATGTCTATCTGTGCCAGTAATTGGATAAGTGTAGAAATACTACATGATCTCTAAAGTACTATGTAAGCATACAGTGTATCATGGTACACTAATTAGTAGGAGATATAAAACTAAATCCCACCTAGACAGTAGAGGGAGAGTCAGAGAGCCCCTTTTTGAGTATTCATCCAAGTGTGCCTCTGTTGATTTGTATTCCTTGGAAGAGGACCACGAAGGCCTCTGTGTTTAAGACATATTGATGCCATTCCTCATTTACATATTATGGATTGCCACCAACAGGCACTGAGTGGAAATCTTTATGAAAAAAAAAATGGTACTGTCACGGCAGCCTGTGCTGTAACAGCTTTTTTCACCCTCTTTTCAGAAGATCTCAGCCTTGGTCTCTAAACTGGGGGGTATGTATTTCAAGCAGGCAATTTTAAAATGCCATGCTAAAACCAACAACAAAACGCATGACAAGTGGCTCTTGTTTGGTCCTGACATATGTAAGTCAACTGTAAAATTACATCTAGAGAATTGAATAATTATGACCATTTGAATATGGACAACATATAAGATTAAATTAAGAGATGCTTGCTGGGTCTTTTAGGTGCATTACTGTCATGGTGCTAAGGAAACCATATAAACAAAACATGACCTTATCAGTCAGAAATTCAGGCTGAAGCACTTGCACACTAAATGACCTGGCATCTGGGATTTGCTCTAAGTCCAATCAAGTAAGTAATGAAATAAACAATCAAAACACAAGAGAGGGGGTTTTATAGATCAAAGATGATATTGGGAAAATCCTTCTCACCAAAGATGGGTACCTGGTGCGCAGGGGTTTATCATTATATCTGTGCTGCTTTTAAAAATGTTGTTAAAACCTGCATAATAAAAGAACAATAAGAAATTGCCTTGTAGGAGGATGAAGTCATTTGTGGGATGTGGAAGAGCATCAGGAAAGTCCTTTTGAACAATGAGTACTTTTGGAACCTTCTCATAGGAGGTTTGTGCCAAGAAGGGGATGGCTGTCTTCCACTGAGAGTCTGTTCTTTTTGTGAGTGGAACTGAGGGATAGATCCAGACATGTGACCACAGCAGAAGTGTTGGTCAGGAAAATGTAACTCACTCTAATAAGTAGACAAAGCAACGGAGAGAGGGGGTAGTAAGAGACAGTCAGACGTCAATCACTGGAAGTGATCAGAAAGTCAAGTTTTTTTCTAGTCAGTCTCTTCTTTATCTCCTATTTGAGACTTTTGAAGGCTTTGATGTCCTATATACCTACTTATTTAAACATTTGCCAGTATATCTACACATGTGCTTCTGACTCACAACTATTCATTTATCAAGTGATATAGACAAATGGCTCACCAAATCTATGGCAGACACACGCTGTAAAAGTTGACTGTTGATCATTTTGTTCTTTCATTGGTTCACTCATCTAAATATGAATGCATATACATACATACATACATACATACATATATATATATATATATATATATATATATCCAAAGTCCTTGGGTAAGCATTGGTCTCTAATGGTAAATCATTCAAGAATTTTGCAATTTAGTGATCCAAGCACTCTATACCTTGTTATAAGTGAAAGACCAAAGAAAAGACTGGTGGTCGGTATTGGTGGTTGTTGTTATTGGTGGTGGTAGTATTTTTCCTTTGTATAAATCATATACTGAGGAAAAACAGATATTTATAGCACAGCTACATAATTTTTTTTATCCTTTGTTATTGCTGGCATTTTCTTCTCTTTCTTTTCCCAGCTTGGAACTATATGGACATACTATCCTTCAACTAGCCTAAAATTGTTTTCCATGTGTGTGTTACCTAATTTGATGTCTATTTCCTTGCATAAACTGGATTCCTTTCACAGTTCTCTGGAGGACCAACTCTTCTCTATCCTTCAATACCTAATTTATGCATCACACTTCTCAGTGTGCCTGTGGTATGCACTTCCTTGCTACCTAGAGGGAAAATGTATTCTTTTCCAAACATCTGTCATAGTATTTAAGATTTGTATTGTCATTATGTTGTTGTTTATATGTCTGGATCATTTGCTGAACTCTGAAATGGTATCAGCAGATTCACTACCTAAAGTGCCTGCAGCATCAGTGCCTCAGAGGAGATGATCAATAAATATTTATTAAACAAATGAGAGAATGAGGTGAGTCATGGCAGCGGAAGCTCTCCGATCCAAAGGATTGGTCCTCCTCCTGCCCTCGCCCACTGAGAGCAACATGCAACAGTTCTCTCCATCAGAATCATGGGATTTCAAAGTTGGAAGATATTTTGGAGATCATCTATTCCAAACCATGATTTAGTACGTATTGCAGTGAACTGGGTGTTCTTGATTGCCACTGAATGAATTGCCTTATTTTTCATTGATGCAGAAAGACAATTATATGGGCAAAATATATGATAGGGACAGGCATTCTATGGAAAGTTAAACATTCAAAAATAGAATTATCTTCCTAGGAAAAATGGCTGCATGCTCTTCTATTATCCATGGTGTTTAATACTGCATTCCCCTTTCCCGGTTCCAGATTCCTGCCACTTGCTTTACTTTTTAAGCTCTTTTACAGTACTTAGTAAGTTCTAACATGTCATTCCATCAAATCATTGATCAGAACCATTGCTTGTCATCATCTGGCTTCTGGCTCTGTGCTCCCTGCGCTACACAAAGGCATGCCTCACTGGTTTGCTATGTTGGCAGAAAACACTTAGGCATATGTGTGATGTTTTCATTCAGAGCTTATTAGACCTTTTCTCTTAAACAACTCACTTGTAAATTTTCAGTGGCTAGAGGACCAATGTGTTGCCCTACTGTGTGTGAACAGCTCATGTATGTGTCCTTCATTATGTATGTTCCACACTACTGAACTGCTCTGTACCTGTTCAGTGAGAGGATCCTGCTGAGAGCACTCCTGGGTACCAGGCAAATAACTAATAGCATTGAGCACTGGGGAAAAGGGATCTAGACAGAAGAGGAGGTGAAAAGACTGTAAGAGCCAACAAACAGGTCATAGGTTGGACCACATTTAGAGGAAGAACCAATTTCAAGGCTGGACTCCAGAATTCATGGTCTGGATCTGACTGCTCTCTGTCTTCTTTATTAACCTTATGAGTTTGAACCAGTTTTCCTAACATTTATAGGTCCCAGTTTACTCCAATTCAAAATGGAGGTACTTAAAAGTGGCAACACAGAAGGTTGATTCAGATACAATATTGGTTCCTGCATACGGATGGCTAAGAACGCACACAGCTGGCACAGTCACCGCTTGCTAAATGTCAGCTCTTATTATTGCTGCTTGACATTTCCACAGTTGGGAACACACTCTTCACATCCAGGTTCATGAATTTCAAAGCTTCAGTGTCATCCAAGGATGCCACCCTGGGAAAACAAGCAAGCCACAAGCTGTGAGGGAGACCAGAGGACCAGTGTCCTGTCTGAGACTGAGCGCAATTCAGTCTCTGAGTTTTCTGATAAGCTATCATGGGGGCTATTTTATTTTCCTCCAGCCAGGAAAACAAAAAAGACTGAAGACAAATAACGGTACCTATTACTTGGGTTAGAAATTTTGCTTGGCTTGCTCCATCTTGTCACCAAGTTTGCCCTTGTATATGATATTGAACATGACCTGAAAGAGGTGAGAATGTGAGAAAAGTGCACATCTAGCTCAGTTTCTGCCAGAACATCAGCATTTGCTAAAATACCCTGTCTTAAGTCATCACCTTAGTGGGGCAGGGGTGATTTTTTTTGGGGGGGGGGATTCTAGTATGTCCCATGCAGATGTTGGTGCAGACATCCTCTAGGATGTAGCACATCTCCGATGTATAAAATATCTATTTTTGCTAAATGGATTCATGTACAAAAATCCCAAGATATCTCCTCAAGAATATCTAGTGAATATATTACTTTCATACATTGGACATGTAGAACAAATTAAAACAGAGAAGAGTTAGATAACGAATGAGAAGAATAGAGCTGGAAAGATAGCCCAGCCTAGTTTAAGACTAGAGTAACAACCAAATGAGAAGTATAATTTGCTTAGCTGAGTTAACAAACATGTGAGAGATGACAGCTAAAAATTTCTGCATCCATATCACACACATACATTACAAACTATTGTATACCACACAGTTCATCCCAGATAGTTTTCAGGGTCTTATTATGTTTTAAATAATTCATCCCCACTGAATGCACTGAGAAGTACTAACACAATTTCTTTTCTAAGGGACTACAACTACCTAAAATGCAAACAGGTTAATTAATTATCCAAGGTTACTCAGTTTACAAATGGCTAAAATTTCTTTTATCTTTCTATTCAGTGTTGGAGTATTTCAGATAATATGTGTTAATTCCATTATTTCCTTTCCCCAATATCTTCCCAGATATCCCCAGTGTACCTCTTTACCCACTCTCCTTCATGGTCTTTCTGGTGGCACTCAGGGGAAGAGTAAGCAGGCTACCAGGATGAGACCTGATAGGCTGTGATCATATGGTGGGGGAGGAGGACCCCTTCTGTCACAGACCTAGGGGACAGGAATAGGGTGAAAGAGAGAGGGAGAGGGGAATCGGAAGATACAAGTGAAGGTATAACAATTGAGATGTAATCTGAATAAATTTCTTTAATAAATAAATAAAATAAAAAGAAAATCCAAACTAAAAAAAAAAAAAAAAGCACCATTTGCCATCCCTCCTCACAAAGACTCCCCCAAACCATGGGCTACAATTGGTGTTGAACATAAGACCTGCCCTGCAGTGTGGCTGATATACGCAATGTTATGTTATTAAGAAAAATTGATGTTTCCTCTCCAGACATCTATTAATTGCCAATAACCTCTTGCAAAGGAGGGGACTTGTGCTCACCTTCCTTCCTCCAAGCTTGTCTTTTGTCTAGCCTGAGTTTGCACATGTCTTGTGCATGCTTTCATAGTCTTTGTCCATTCACATGCCCATCAACCCTGCTGGGTCTGGAAGATTCGGCTCTCATGCAGTTGTCTACCACCCCGGCTCTTACAGTCTTTTCACCTCCTCTTCTGTCTAGATCCCTGAGCTTTGAAAGGTGGGCTGTGCTCTAGACAGTCCACTTAGGGTTGAGCCCTCTGAGTCTCTTTATTTTCTGCACACTGTCCACACTGTCCACTTGTGTCTGTGCTGGTTATCAGGTACTAAAAAAAGCTTCTTTGATGAAGGTTGAGCAATACAGTGATGTGTGGGTATAACTATGTGTCATTACGAGTGATTTTCTTGTCAGACAACTTAAATTTGAACTCTGTTTCTAAGCCTTATATTCTATACTACTTTGCCCTATAAGGTGGTCATAGCTTTACCTCAAGCAACATATAGCAAGAGAAGTAAGAGAAGTACCCTCCTTTGATGGTCATATAAGAGACTCTGAGTATTCAGTAGGTATGCCATGTGGCTCCGGATTGGTAACTTCCTATCTGCACCATGGTTTACAACTCTCATAAATGTGACCTGATGAAAAGTTGTTCACTGACGTTAGTCACGTCACTGTGTAGGTTTGTCTGCTTCTAATCGCTCCCCAGGTATCTTTTCTTTTCTTTATTTTAAATTATTTAAACATTTTTATTTTTTTACATATACATTTATATTATTACACATATATACAATAAACTACCTATAGGAAAAGGAAACAGAGTTTCAACTCAAGAAGCCTTCTTTCTTTCTTTCTTTCTTTCTTTCTTTCTCTCTTTCTTTCTCTCTTTCTTTCTTTTCCCTGAGAGTGTTTTGCATGTCAAAATTTCTCCCCAGGACCTAAAACCCCCTGAAATGAGACCATCCAACAACATTTGTAGGTAGCAGCAATTCTATAAGTCAGTTCTGTCTGATATAGAGGAGGCAGGACTTCCTCATAATTTTGATAAAGATTAGCCTTGACACTGCCTATGTCTCAAGTCACCTTCAAATTGAAGGGCAATAGCAAATCTCTAGGTGTGATTAAAAACCTTTTAAGAGGGCAAAGTTTAGCAGGAATGAAAACACAGACTGCCCAAAACCATAAATAGTTTTGGTCTTTCAACTTTTTAAAATTCAGATT